>NC_136430.1:24947500-26147500 GCF_052849685.1 Lactuca virosa | reverse complement strand
AATGAATGGATCAGAAACATCAGGATGATTACCCGCTACGAGGACAAAGAATATGTCCTTGACAAGGAGCTTAAGGAGATTGATGAGACCACTGCAACTCCCCAGGAGATCGCTGACTTCCGGGCACATGAAAGGGATGCTACAAAAGTGGCATGCATCATGTTGGCCACCATGACAGCGGAACTCCAAAAGTCCTATGAGGACTTCTACCCTTTTGAAATGCACCAAGATCTGATGGAAAGATACCATCAAAGTGCACGACAAGAGAGGTATGAAATCATATGCTCTATCATAACAACCATGATGAAGGACGGGGAATCCGTCACGAGCCACATGCAGAAAATGCAAAGGTATGTGGATCGGTTGCTGAAGCTTAATGTGAACTTCCCTGAGGAGCTTGCAATAGATATCATTTTGCACTCCTTACCATCGTTCTATGATCAATTCCGCATGACATATCACATGAATAAGGAAGAGGTCACACTCAGCAAACTTCAGGGACTCCTCAAGACCGCAGAAACAGGTCTTAAGGGTAAGTCGGTTGTTAACACTCCTACTCCAAACTCCGCCCCGGTTTTGGCAATCGGGAAAGGTAGAGGGAAGAAGAGGAAGAGCTCTTCGAAGGGTACCAAGGCTAGGACCCTTGATGGCTCTTCTTCAAGTGGAACCAAGAAAGGTTTTGTCACTCCTTCTTCTGACCCTAAAGAGGCTGAATGCTTCTATTGCCATGAAAAGTCACATTGGAAGCGGAACTGCCCAAAGTACCAGCAAGATGTGAAGGATGGGAAAGTTAAACCCAACCATGCAGGTATTTACACTATCTTATCTAATAACTCACCCCATTCTAACTATTGGGTCCTTGATATCGGTTGTGGTATTCATATCTGTTCTGATTTGCAGGGACTAAGAAGAAGTGAGAATGTGGAGCATGGAAGAATAAACTTAATCATGGGGAATAGGAAAGCTTTACCTGTCACCAAGATTGGAGTTTATACTTTATCGCTAAGTAGTGGGTTTAGTTTAGATTTGAATAAATGTTGTTATTCGCCAGAAATGGCAAGAAATATTATTTCCTTTCATGCATTGTATAAACAAGGTTTCACCTTTTCATTTGATAATGAAGTTGGCTCGATTAATGCTTTCTTTAATAATGTTCTTTATTTTAAAGCATTACCTTGTGATGGTGTGTATGAAACTGTATCTGTGGTTGATAACTTAGGAAATAATGTATTGTGTATTGATTCTGTTAATGATAATAACTTGGATAAAGCATCATTATGGCATTGTCGTCTTGGACATATAAGCAAGAAACGCATAGGCCAACTCCAAAAGGATGGAGTCTTGGAGTCATTTGACCTAAAGTCAGATGATAGTTGCGAATCATGCTTACTTGGAAAAATGACAAAGTCACCCTTCACAGGTTCTTGTGAGAGGGGTGAAGGTTTGTTGGATCTTATACACACGGATGTGTGTGGGCCCTTCAAACATGCCACAAGGGATGCTAATCGTTATTATTTGACTTTTACTGATGATTACAGTAGATATGGATATGTCTACTTAATCAAGCATAAGTCAGAGACTTTTGAGAGGTTTAAAGAGTTTAAACAGGAAGTCGAGAATCAATTGGGCAGGAACATTAAGATGCTTCGATCCGATCGAGGTGGTGAGTATCTTAGTTCAGAGTTCCTCGACTATCTTAGGGAATGTGGGATTGTCTCACAATTGACACCTCCCAGGACACCGCAGTTGAATGGTGTAGCTGAGAGGCGTAATCGAACCTTGTTGGATATGGTTCGTACCATGATGAGTCGAGCTTCGCTACCAATCTCATTTTGGGGGTATGCCTTAGAGACTGCCGCCCATATCCTTAATCTAGTTCCCACAAAGAAAGTTGCCAAAACTCCTCATGAGATGTGGACTGGTAAAGTACCCAAACTAGACCACATTAAGATTTGGGGTTGCGAGGCTTTCGTGAGACGCGAGACTCATGATAAGCTCGAACCTCGAAGTGAGAGGTGTATTTTCATCGGCTACCCACAGAAATCCTTTGGTTACCTCTTCTACAGACCTAGTGAGAATGTGGTCTTTGTAGCTAGGAGGGCTTTCTTTCGAGAGAGAGAGAGAGTTCATAAGCCAAGGAGACAGTGGGAGGCAAGTTGACCTTGAAGAAATTCAAGATTCAAGTGGTGAAGGAACTTCAAACCCTAGCACTCAACTTGAGGAGGAAACTCCTGTTGAGCCAATTGACAAGTCTGTACCTCTAAGGCGTTCCACAAGGGTTAGGAATGCACTTGAGCATTACTATGGATTCCATATTACTGCGGAAGGTGATACACTTATCAGTGATGAGAGACTGATAGGTCTGGATGAACCTAACAGTTACGCGGAAGCCATGGCAGGCCCTGAGTCAGCCAAGTGGAAAGAGGCAATGGACAGCGAGATACAGTCCATGTATGACAATCAAGTTTGGAACTTGGTTGAGAATGTACCAGGTCGTAAGACTGTAGGGTGCAAATGGATCTTCAAGAAGAAGACCGACATGGATGGTAATGTACACACTTATAAGGCACGACTGGTTGCAAAGGGTTTCTCACAAACTCCGGGAGTTGATTATGATGAGACCTTTTCTCCAGTGGCCAAGATTAAGTCTATTAGGGTTCTGTTAGCCATAGCCGCATTTCATGACTATGAAATATGGCAAATGGATGTCAAAACCGCTTTCCTTAATGGAAAGTTGGCTGAGGATGTTTACATGAGTCATCCAGAGGGTTTTGTCAACACAGAGTACCCTAATAGAGTGTGTAAGCTTGAGAAATCCATTTATGGGTTAAAGAAAGCACCTCGCAGATGGAATCTTTGCTTTGATGAGAAAGTCAAGGAATTTGGCTTTTCTAGGAGTGAAGATGAATCTTGTGTATATGTCAAGGCTAGTGGGAGTATAGTTAGCTTTTTGGTATTGTATGTGGATGACATACTACTCATAGGAAATGACATCCCAACTCTGCAGGAAGTTAAGTCCTGGCTTGGGAAGTGTTTCTCTATGAAGGACCTAGGAGAAGCTGCCTATATTCTAGGGATAAGAATCTTGAGAGACCGGAGTAAAAGACTAATTGGACTTAGTCAGAGTACCTACTTGGATAAGGTGCTGAAGAGATTCGGCATGCAGGACTCCAAGAAAGGAGAGTTACCCATCTAGAGTAATGCCAGATTGAGTAAGACACAAAGCCCTAGTACTGAGGCTGAGATAGCATAAATGAGTCGAATACCTTATGCTTCGGCTGTAGGATCGATCATGTATGCTATGACGTGTACTCGACCTGATGTAGCCTTTGCTTTGAGCATGGTTAGCAGGTATCAGGGGAACCCTGGCAAGGCACACTGGACTGCGGTAAAGAATATCCTCAAGTACCTACGGAGGACTAAGGATTGGGTCCTTACCCTCGGTGGGAGTGAAGACTTGAGAGTTGTAGGGTATAGTGATGCTAGCTTTCATACTGATAGGGATAATTTCCGCTCTCAGTCAGGCTGGGTCTTTACCTTAAATGGAGGAGCAATTTCTTGGAAGAGTTCCAAGCAAGAGACAGTGGCTGATTCAACTTGCGAATCAGAGTATATAGCAGCTAGCGAGGCAGCAAAGGAGGCGATATGGCTGAAGAACTTCATTGGAGACCTTGGAGTTGTACCAGCTATTAAAGAGCCAATGGAAATTTTCTGTGATAGTGAAAGTGCAGTTGCCTTAGCCAAGGAACCAAGGGATCACGGGAGATCCAGACACATCGACAGAAAATACCATTTCATCAGACATCGAATAGAAGAAGGACTCCTCGTGGCAAAGAGGGTATCATCGAATGAGAATCCAGCAGATCCCCTCACGAAGGGACTGACTCGGGTTAAGCATCTCCAGCATGCTCGGAGCATAGGGCTGAAGGATGATATTAGATTTAGTAGTTAGATGACCTTGAAATTTGTAAAGTGTAATTGACATTAGATGATGAATAATAGGTGTTTTATTTATGAGTAAAGTGTTGCTATCTCTTGTCGATCGTTTACTATATTTCTTTTGCATGTTTTGACTTCCAGAATAATTATGTTTGGTATATCATATTATTCGAACCTCCACAGTCGGTCATATGTCGGAAGTAGGTATGAATCAAGACTGTCATGATTGGTTGCAGAGGTCTAAGTTGTTGGACATGGCTACAACACTCATGAGTGCTCATAAGTTCTGAGCATTGGACTCAACCCACGCTCACTGGAATCACTTCATGGAATTTATCTCGAGTGATCGTGAGACGGTAATATCATATAAGTCTTCAAACCTAGAGATATGATTTGTTACTTATGAGTTGGTTATGCATTGATTGTACGTTAACGCATTGGTAACACGATGTTATAAAACGTGCTTTTGTGTATAATTCAATGAGTGGTAGAACAAACATATGAGTCGAAGTTTATCTGTTCCTTCTTGGATTAGAAGCTGATATCTGGGCCCCTCGATGATTTTGTTTTGACCTATGTACCGGGCCCGGTCAGAACTAAGTTGATGTGTTCAATTGAGTTCTATGTCAAACAAATCGGAAATCGGGAAACAAACTGCTGGACACAAAGTAAGACATTGTTCCATGTATTTGTCCGGCTGATATCTAGAACAGAGGATTATATGATCACTTATCTGAAATGGCGTATCATCATCTTCTCAATTCCGAGAAACCTTGAAAAGAGCTACGATTGCTGATCGGTTCCTGAAGTCATACTTGCAGTTATAGTTATTAGACTTATCCAAGTGGGAGACTGTTGGATAAGGTGTCTAAGTCCATAACTATTTCTGGTATGTACTTGACCCGACCCGGCATGGTCCATTTGGGTTGCATGGCACCATGCAATTGGATAAACTAAAATGAGAGAAATAACACTTATGGTTTATTAATATATTATAAGTTCTAATATATTAATAATATTATTTAATTAGTTTGATCAAGAATTAATTTAGAATTAATTAAGTGATCAAAAGATAACTAATTAAATATATGGGTAGATTATGTAAATCTTCCATATCTTATATAGTGGGCTAAGAGGCTCCATGGATTATCAAGTTGGGTTCCACCCATAGGATGCTCCATGGATGCTCCATGGGAGTTACAAACCCATGGGTCATGGAAATGAAGAGTCATGACACATTAGGGTTTACATGGTGTAACCCTAGATGTGTCAACACTATATAAGAAACCCATTCTCCACCAAAATCGGCGACACATAAGAAACAAGAGGGCTAGGCCTATTTTAGAAGTGTTATTCTCTCTAAAGTCATTCCAAAAGCATTTGGTGTTGTGTGAAGCATTTAAGGCATCACACTTGGGGTGCTAGGCTCACAAGGTTTCAAGGATCATAAGCAACAACAAGGTAAGTTATTCTATCTTTCATGCAAGTTAAAATTTGTTCCCCATGTATGCTAGATAGGAATATAACCTTGGAATTCAACTTTGCATGATAATTAGACAAACATAGATCCAAGGTTATTAGGGTTGCATGTACACTTAGGAAGTGTTAGAATGCTCAAAACTCATCAGTACCACTACTGTCTCACCGGCTACACACTTCCTTAATTGGGACACGTGGAAGGTGTTATGAATCTGACTCAACTCTGCAGGTAGGTCCAACCTATATGCTACCCTGCCTACTCTGGCGGTCACTCTGAAAGGACCGATGTATCGGGGCCCCAGCTTGCCCCGCTTCCTGAAGAAGATCACCCCTTTCCAAGGGGATACCTTCAGGAGGACAGAATCCCCAACCCGAAACTCTAGGTCAGATCGTCGCCTGTCTGCATAGCTTTTTTGGCGACTCTGGGCCGTCAGTAGCCTCTGTCTGGCCTGCTGAATCTGCTCAGTCGTCTTCAACACTATCTTTGTGCCACTCATCACTCTCTGCCCCACCTCTCCCCAACAAATGGGAGTCCGACAGCTCCTCCCATACAGAAGCTAAAAGGGGGGGCATACCGATGCTGGAATGGTGGCTATTGTTGTAAGAAAACTCAGCCAAGGGCAAATAAGTGTCCCAACTCCCTCCAATATCCATCACACATGCTCGCAGCATGTCCTCAAGCGTCTGAATCGTCCGCTCGCTCTGGCCGTCTGTTTGCAAATGGTATGCGGTACTGAAGTGTAACCGTGTACCCAACTCCTCATGAAATTTCTTCCAGAACCTGGAAGTAAAGCGCATGTCTTGATATGACACTATCGAGGTCAGCACTCCATGCCGAGCTACCATCTCTGTCACATAAATGTCGGCCAATCGCTCTGCAGAAGAACTCTCACTAATAGCAAGGAAGTGAGCACTCTTCGTCAGCCGATCCACAATCACCCATTTCGCGTCAACCCCATGCGTAATCCTCGGTAACTTGGTGATAAAGTCCATAGAAATCTGTTCCCATTTCCACTGGGGAATCTCTAGAGGCTGCAAAGGACCATGTGGACGCTGGAGCTCCGCTTTAACCCGGCGACAGTTCAAGCACCTCTCTACAAACCATGCCACGTCTCTCTTCATACAGGGCCACCAATAATCTCTTTTAGGACCAAATACATCTTAGTGGCCCCTGGGTGGATCGCGAATCTCGATCTATGCACCTCCTCCATCAATACACGACGAGCTCCCCCTGTATAGGGCACCCAAATCCGCCCATGGAAGGTCATAAGCCCACGACTGTCCGTCACAAACTCGGACACCTGCCCAATCACACGCTCTCTCTTGCGGTTTTCCGGCCTCAAAGCCTCCACCTGAGCCTCTCGGATGGTATCCAAAACTGGAGTCATCACCGTCATTCTCATACACACATCCCGGATCGGAGCGCTCTCGGCTCTGTGACTCAAGGCATCGGCTACCACATTAGCCTTGTCTGGGTGATATAAAATCTCATAGTCGTAGTCTTTCACTACATCCAACCATCTCCTTTGTCTCATATTTAGATTGGGCTAATCCATCAGATACTTCAGGCTCTTATGGTCCGTGTAAATGGTACATCGGACACCATAAAGATAGTGGCACCAAATCTTGAGGGTGAACACCACCGCCCCTGATATGGGCTTATTTAGTTATAAAAATCATGCATGATCTTAATACTTTATGTTAATTTTATCTCAAATAATGAACCAAAGGTGCTTAATTAGCTTAAATATTTCATTTTCAGCAACAAAGACATGCTCGAAAGGAAAAGGAAGCGGATTTAGCAATTGGAAGCTTGGATCTTGGATTTTGAAGAAAGAAGGATGTTGCTGGACAGCTTGACCCCTCGTCAGTGTTTTGGCCATATCTCATGAACCGTAACTCTGATTGACGAGATTCAAAATGTTCTGAAAACTATACACAATTTCGGACGACTTTCATGTTTTGAGAAAATATTGATTCCAAATGGACTCGACGAGTAGTCCATCAACTCGACGAGTTGGTCAGAAGTTTCGCGATTCTTGACTTTGCCTTGCCGTACACGGGATTTTAAGTGATGGACTCGTCGAGTCAGTAACTGGACTCGCCGAGTAGCCCCTGTTTTCAGAATATATATATATATATATATATATATATATATATATATATATATATATATATATATATATATATATATATATATATATAGAAACGCTTCTCATTCGAACCGTAACTAATGGGGGAAGCTATGGATGATTTTTAGAGGCCAGAAGGGTTCTTAGAAGCTGTGGTTTTCGAGATTTCAACTTAGATTCCAATTTTGAGAAGATCAAAGGCAATTTTGGTTTACTCTTTACTTAATCTTTTGTTTAAACTATGTTTGCATCAATTGATTTCGTTTTTGAGTTACTTTCTGCTGTAATCATGAGTTAAAACTCATATCTTCTGTTTAGGGTAGATGAATTTATGACTATGGATTGATTTGTGGTTGGATTAATTATTTATTGGTGAATTTAGTTTTATTAAGCTTGTTAAAGAACATTATGCATTAACCATAACTATTTTCTGTTAATTATCAAGTAATTAAGCTGCATGAACATCTCTTAATTGCTTAACTCATGTGATTTATGTGAAAACATTGTTATGTGCCTAGGATTAACGAACGTGAAACTAGGATTAACTAGAAAGTGGGTAAATTAATGTGTGAGCTTGTGTGACAAACCATCAACAAAAGGTTAATTGAATTAGTAATTTGATTAGCTAATTACAAGTCTTATTTAACCCGAATAATTAACTAGGAAATTCATTAGTTTAATCACTTGATCACTGCTTAAATTAATTTGTTTTCTAAGGATTGGTAATAGCGAATGTGAATCTAATCACTTTAATCGGTAACCAATAAGTATTAATCCATTGCACTTGCCATAAAATCAACCATAGAAGTAAATGAATCGAACCTAAACAGAAGTCTTCTCCATTATTGAATTTAGCTGATTGTTTATTTGCTTTAGCTGTTAGTTGCTTAGTTTGCGTGTTATTTGATTGCTTAAGTTTCTAGTCTTGCAAAACTAGAGAAAATCCCCTTTCTATTACTTGTTATATTTAGATAATATTAGCATTTATTTTAATTGTTTACCGTTCCCTGTGTTCGATACCCTACTTGCTTGAACTATATTACTAATCGATAGGTACACTGCCTTTCGTGTGTTTATTTTGTGTCTAAGTTAGTAGGATTAAAACTAGTTGGTTTCACACACATCAAGTTTTTGGCGCCGTTGCCGGGGAACGATTCTAAATAGTTAATTTTATTTGCTAATTGTTATCATTTTTTTATTTTATTTGTTGGTTAATTTTTGTTATTTAGTTTAATTTTTATTTTTATTTTTATTTATTATGTATTTTCCAAATCTCGATGCTCTTGATGTTTTTCTTGAGGAAGTAGTACAGGAAATTGAGCAAGAAGATGAGCAGTATGACTCAGATGAAGATTTGAAGAAATTTGGAAGATGGTTAGATAACATCTTGCCCAACAAACAAGAGCAATCTGAGTTACAAGAGCTAAATTTACAAGATGAAGAATTTAATGCAGAAAGGGACTTGGAGGAGCTGGAAAGGTTGCTAGCAGAGAGGTCAGACGAAGAACAAGAACAAGCTGAATTGCAGGAACCAAGTCGTGGATTGACCATTACCACGACATGGCCCCAAGTATTTCCAGTTTGTGTTTCGAAGAATAGGGTGACGATTCCAACTTTGGAGAAATTTCTGAAGCGCGATCCATTTCTGATTAGTATCCGACCGGTTCCAACCCTTGTCAAGATTATTGGGTTACATGAATTAAAGCTTGATTGGACAATTATAAAAGCAAAGAGCCAAATTTTACAAATTGGTCCAAAGAAAATATTTAATGCAACGGATGGATTGACATTGAAATCATTGGAAATTTATTAAGTGGGGAGTCCAGCTCAAGACTTGCACAAAAAGAAGCGCTTGCGGGAGGCAACCCGTCATTAGAGTTTTCTTTTCTTCTTCTTTCTAAACTTCTAGTATTTAGGGATAATTTAGGATTTTTATTTTGATGTTTTTTTTATTACTTGGTATTTGTTTTTGATCTTTTCAGAATATAGGGTGAGGGATAGAATGAACGAATAAAGCGTGAGGAATAAAACGTGGGATCGAGTCTAAAATGAGAAGAATGGTAGAATTGAGTCTAATTATGAGTCTGATAATTAAACAGCTGAAGGGATGTGCTTTTACTGAAGAAAAATGAGGGGGAATATTGTTATAATAATCTCCTCAAACCCCAGTAACAAACCTGAAGCAGGAGCTAATTTTATTTACTCAGTGCAGAAAACTCGTCGAGTTCCATTCAGATACTCGACGAGTCCATGCCAAAAAAACCCGACTGTTACCACTTTTATCGACTTAACTTACTATTAACTCGACGAGTTACTCTTTCTCTTACCTTCAAGATTGGCGATTTGATTCCATTCGACATGGGAATTGTCTATATTTTTGAAGATCATTTCCGAGCATTTCCAAGAAGCTTTTTCCTCGATATTTTGGAGCTGTCAACCACACGATACGAATGACACCCAAGGCATGGATGAGCTGTTCCCATTCTAAAGTCGGCTGAAGATGGAGCTTTAAATGAAGAAGATCAACCTCGCAACTACTATCCCAGGGGAGTTTGTTCCAATTCCCTCTTTATTTTATTGTTCTTTATCATGCATAATATGCAATGAGGACATTGCATAAATTAAGTGTGGGGTAGGGGTTGGTTACACTAGATAAATTTTAAAATTTTTGCATTAAAAATTGCTAGGAGTTAATTTAGAAAATTTTGGTAAAAACAATTAGGATTTCATGCTAGTATTATGTTTGATGATTTTATGAAGACCCAAATGTTTAGTTGAGCCTATACACGTTATAATGCATTTGTGGCCCCCTTTATTCTAGTGAAATCATGGGACAAAAACACAACCTCGCTTAGTTTGAGGGACGCAACATGTTTAGCATCGTGTACTTGAAATGTATCCAGGAAGACTAATACTTTAACCAATAAAGGTTAAAGTTGAGTGCCCCTGCTTAAGCATGTAGGTTTTGAGTGATAAAAAAGTGAGGTACATGTAATAAAAAAAAAGAGAATTACAAGAAAAGTTGTAAGAATTTTGGAGCAGTTAAAGTGAAGATTAAAAGATCAAAATTCCGAAGATTCAAAAAGTTGGAGATAGCAAAAATCATAAAGGTGGTGAATTCAAATAAATCAAGATCAAATAACAAAGAAGTGAAGAATTCCGAAAATAGCTCCATAGTGGTATCGAAAAGTTGTAATTTTCTAGATTATGTATGCTTGGGTTGCTCAACCAAAAATACCTTGAGGCTAGGAGGTTTTATGCGGATGGATTCGGAGGGATGCATAAAATGAGCATTGTTCAAAAGAAGTGGGCGAGTGTTTATGAGGATTGTGAGTATTTAGAATTAGGGGGGTCCTTAGGAAAAAAATTTAGACACAAATGCATGCGTTGCGGTCTTGGCATAATGGTTGGGTACAATTGGGATTGTCTTATGTGATATTAGTGTGCTAAAATTCAGTTTTGCTTGGGGGCAAGCAAAAGTCAAGTGTGGGGTATTTTGATATGGGCTTATTTAGTTATAAAAATCATGCATGATCTTAATACTTTATGTTAATTTTATCTCAAATAATGAACCAAAGGTGCTTAATTAGCTTAAATATTTCATTTTCAGCAACAAAGACATGCTCGAAAGGAAAAGGAAGCGGATTTAGCAATTGGAAACTTGGATATTGGATTTTGAAGAAAGAAGGATGTTGCTGGACAGCTTGACCCCTCGTCAGTGTTTTGGCCATATCTCATGAACCGTAACTCCGATTGACGAGATTCAAAATGTTCTGAAAACTAGACACAATTTCGGACAACTTTCATGTTTTGAGAAAATGTTGATTCCAAATGGACTCGACGAGTAGTCCATCAACTCGACAAGTTGGTCAGAAGTTTCGCGATTCTTGACTTTGCCTTGCCGTACACGGGATTTTAAGTGATGGACTCGTCGAGTCAGTAACTGGACTCGCCGAGTAGCCCCTGTTTTCAGAATATATATATATAGAAATGCTTCTCATTCGAACCCTAACTAATGGGGGAAGCTATGGATGATTTTTAGAGGCCAGAAGGGTTCTTAGAAGCTGTGGTTTTCGAGATTTCAACTTAGATTCCAATTTTGAGAAGATCAAAGACAATTTAGGTTTACTCTTTACTTAATCTTTTGTTTAAACTATGTTTGCATTAATTGATTTCGTTTTTGAGTTACTTTCTGCTGTAATCATGAGTTAAAACTCATATCTTCTGTTTAGGGTAGATGAATTTATGACTATGGATTGATTTGTGGTTGGATTAATTGTTTATTGGTGAATTTAGTTTTATTAAGCTTGTTAAAGAACCTTATGCATTAACCATAACTATTTTATGTTAATTATCAAGTAATTAAGCTGCATGAACATCTCTTAATTGCTTAACTCATGTGATTTATGTGAAAACATTGTTATGTGCCTAGGATTAACGAACGTGAAACTAGGATTAACTAGAAAATGGGTAAATTAATGTGTGAGCTTATGTGACAAACCATCAACAAGAGGTTAATTGAATTAGTAATTTGATTAGCTAATTACAAGTCTTATTTAACCCGAATAATTAACTAGGAAATTCATTAGTTTAATCACTTGATCACTGCTTAAATTAATTTGTTTTCTAAGGATTGGTAATAGCAAATGTGAATCTAATCACTTTAATCGGTAACCAATAAGTATTAATCCATTGCACTTGCCATAAAATCAACCATAGAAGTAAATGAATCGAACCTAAACAGAAGTCTTCTCCATTATTGAATTTAGCTGATTGTTTATTTGCTTTAGCTGTTAGTTGCTTAGTTTGCGTGTTATTTGATTGCTTAAGTTTCTAGTCTTGCAAAACTAGAGAAAATCCCCTTTCTATTACTTGTTATATTTAGATAATATTAGCATTTATTTTAATTGTTTACCGTTCCCTGTGTTCGATACCCTACTTGCTTGAACTATATTAATAATTGATAGGTACACTGCCTTTCGTGTGTTTATTTTGTTTCTAAGTTAGTAGGATTAAAACTAGTTGGTTTCACACACATCAGCCCCTAACTCCAAATCATGGGTGGGATACCTCGTCTCATGAGGCTTCAACTGCCTCGACGCATATGCTATCACATGACCCCTCTGCATCAACACTGCACCCATCCCTGAAATGGACGCATCACAATAGACTACGAAGTCCTCCACTCCCTCCGGAAGGGCTAGAATTGGAGCTTCTCACAATATTTGGCGAAGAGTACCGAATGATGCATGCTGCTCAGGCCCCCAAACAAAAGTAACACCCTTCCGGGTCAATCTGGTAAGAGGAACCGCAATCTTGGAAAAATCCTTGATAAATCTCCGATAATAGCCGGCCAATCCCAGAATACTCCTGATCTCGGATGGGGACCTCGGCACCTCCCATCGCATAACCGCCTCAATCTTGGCCGGATCGACCAATATCCTATTCTGATTAACAAGATGCCCCAGGAACTTGACCTCTCGTAACCAGAAATCACACTTGGAGAATTTGGCATACAGCCTCTCCGAACTCAATACCCCAAGAACCTCTCGTAGATGCTCCTCATGTTGCTCTCAGGACCTTGAATACACCAAGATGTCATCGAGGAACACGATCACTGACCGATCCAACATTGGCCTGCACACCCGGTTCATGAGATCCATGAACTATGGCGGTGCGTTGGTGAGCCCGAAAGGCATCACCACAAACTCGTAATGCCCATAAAGAGTTCTAAAGGCCATCTTCTGAATATCCTCCTCGCATACTATCATCTGGTGATATCCAGATCTCAAATCAATCTTGGAAAACCAAGATGCCCCTGCAGCTGATCGAATAAATCATTGATCCTCAGAAGTGGATAACGGTTCTTGATCGTTAGCTTGTTCAACTCCCGGTAATCAATGCACATCCGATGTGAACCATCCTTTTTCTTGAAAAAAAGGATCGGCGCTCCCTATGGCGAGCTGCTTGGTCGAATAAATTCCTTCCCCAGCAGCTCCTGAAGCTGTGAGGATAACTCTTGCATCTCTGGTGGCGCAAGGCGATAAGGTTCCTTGGCGATAGGCGCCGCTCACAGAACCAAATCAATACGAAACTCCACTTGCCTATTGGGAGGCACACCCGACAACTCCTCGGGAAAAACATCAGGAAACTCGCACACTATCGGAACCTCGGAGATAGAACTCAGCCTCTCTGAAACAATCCGCGTATCTATCACGTACGCTAAGAAACCCATACAACCCTGCTGCAAACTTTGCCTCGCCCTGGCATTATAATAGAAGGATGGCCCAGATCTGGTACGCTCTCCATATACTGTAAGCACTCCCCCACTAGGGTCTCGTATAGTCACCAACTGCCGCTCACAGTCGATCACTACTCCAAAACGGCTCAACCAATCCATGCCCACAATGACACAGACATCACCCATCGCGATCGGTACCAGGTCAATCGGAAACTCGACACCAAAAATCTCCAGCACACATCCTCAGAAGACATCCGTAGCAAAGACCGCATGCTCATCAGCTATAGAAACCCTTAGAGGTCGACTCAACGTCTCACGTCGGATACTGATGTGACGACTAAAAGCTAAAGACACGAAGGATCGACTCGCACCCGAATCAAATAACACTAAAGCAGGTACAGAACTCACAAGAAGTGTACCTAAATATAGCACAGAATAAGAACAATAAATCTCAAAATAAACAATAAAGAAATACGTACCATCCACGACATCCGGTGTTGCGTGGACCTCCTCCGCTGTCAGCTGAAAAGCTCTCCCACGAGCCCTCGGAACCTCGGCCTTCACCGGCCGAACATCAGTGGTATGCAAAGCAGCAGAGTGGAACCCTGGGCTGATCCCTGAACAAGCTGAGGGCACTCGGCCTTCCGATGGCAGTTCTGGTTGTAGTGAAATCAGACTACAAATCCCTTGGGGCAATCCTTCGCCATATGCCCCTCCTTGCCACACTTCTAGCAAATCCCAGCCCGGCAAGACCCCTCATGACTCTTGCCGCACTTGCCACAAGCGCGGCCCTTCTGGCCTCCTGATCTCGAATCAGTGGGCTTAGCCCGCTTGGCTGTCGGCTACAACTACACCGGCCGCCGTTCTTTCCCCTGAGACTCCGCATCCTCCCTGGCCTGAGTCTCCAGTTCGATCTCCCTCCTCCTGGCATTTACCTAAAGCTCAACAAATGTCCGATAAGACGAGTTCGCCACGAACTATCGAACTCCCTCCTCATAATGCTCAAATATCGGCTCATTCGTGCCTGCTCAGTCAACACATGCTCAGGGCAGAACAACGCCCTCTCGTGACACATCCGTGTAATCTCAGTAACTGACTCTGTCTTCTGTCTGAGAGACAGAAACTCCTGGGCCAAACGTTCCCTCTCCACCGGGGGATCATACTCATCTTGGAACATCACAACAAACCTCTCCCAAGTCACTGCAGTATGCTCTGCAGGAGTAAAACTGGCTGTCGCGAACTTCCATCAGTCCTTCGCTCCCAAGCGAAGCTGGTTCAGCGCGAACCGTACCCTCAAATGCTCTGGACATGAACAAGTATAGAAACACCCATCGATGTCAGAGATCCATCTCATCGCAGCAATCGGATCATGAGTCCTATCAAACTCTGGTGGCTTCGTGTTGCTGAACTCCCGATACAGCAACGAGTCACCCCCCTGTGGCCCGGCAGCAGCGACAGCTGCGGTGGCTGCAGCAGCAGCCGCCTCAGAAACAGCAGCATATCGCTTGTCAAATGTCTTGATCAGAGTGGTCTTAATAGAACCAAACATCTTTGGAATAGCCTCCCTAATGGTTGCGGCCACCTTGTCATGTATCATCCTGCGAATCTCGTCATTCCTAACTCCGCTGCTTTTTGGGGTGTGGCGTGTAGCTACCATGATGTCTCTGAAACACAACACAAAATCATCAGAGACTCGCTCGAGTATACTCACACTCAATCACTCGCCCCTACTTGTTCCTTAGCATCCAAAGGATTCTTACTTAGGCTGCCTGCAGATCTGGTGCTTTCAGTAGTACGGGCCCAATACTACCTTCCACACCAAGCCTTTAGTCACCTAAAGTCCTCCTCCTAGAATTCTAATTTACAAATACTCTATATCTCACAAATCACAGACTACTCTCTCAGAAAATCCCTCTCAAGCTCATCTCGGTATCTCCCCTAGATCATCTCCCGACACAGAACTCAGCACATACCCAGAGAAAATAGTAGATAACACTAATCAAAAAGCATCTCCTAGGCTAAGGCATCACAAATCAGGCAACTCTAGCCCTAGAATATGAAATGTCTAGCCTACTTTCTATCATGTAATTCTAACAGAATATTTCATAAATATCTCATAACACAAAAGTAAGGGTATTTTGGGAAATCACCGTTCGGGCTCTGGCTGATTGTACACACCTCTCCAACTCGTTTTCTCTTAAAACTCTTTCTCGTTTTAGAAAATCATTTCTTTTGGAAATTTTTCTCGAATCCTCAGTTTGAGTCCAAACACACCCGAAGGTGAATCTGAATCCCTCAAACCAAGGCTCTGATACCAACTTGTAACACCGAAAATTTTCAAAACAAATTTTTTATTTTCAAACACAATAAACACATGTCACATTTCCCAAAAATATCAAGTATCAAAATTAACACATTTTATTTATCAAAAGTTGTTTATCACAAAATCCAGGATCCTCCAAAAACAAATCTCTAATGCAAGTGTGTGTACAATCAAGTCGGGGCCTTCTCGCGATCATCGGAAGTACCTGAAACACATAACACATAACACTTAACACGGTAAGCACGAAGTTTAGTAAGTTCCCCAAATACCACACACAGCTCATTAGCCACTCTAGGCTATAACTCAATAAGACCCTCTGGTCTATGTGTCTCAATGGGACCCTCCGGTCCCAACTCAGTAAGCTCATAACAACAATACTCAGCATAAATCAGAAAGACATAATGCAGAATATCAAGATACACAGATAAGCACAATAAACATCTCAATCACACAAAGGTACCACTCATGGTAAGTATAGTGAGAAGACTCACCTTGCAAGAAATCGGCAAATCTCGAACTCAAATCACCGGTCTAGCCTCCGCCGAACATACACGACAATTATCCCTAATTAATCACTGCTCTCAAGAGGCTACACTAAACTCACAGAAGAGCAAAAAACCATTTTACCCCTCAATGGCCATAAATGTCCACAAATTGACCAAACCCTAAAAGTTAACCAAAAGTCAACGGCAGGGAGTACGCTGCGCGTACCAGCTCTCTATGTTGGGCGTACTCAGCTGCCATGCAGGCATCGGGGATGCGCGACCCCTACGTTGCACGTACTGGAATTACGCCCAACGTACGCTCCATTTTCACCCTTCTCACTCATTTGGTCTTAACCAGTTAAGACCTTGGCTCATATTACAGATTTGGACTCCTTAATAGCTCTTAACCCATAAAGTCAGTGACTTTAAGCCTTTGCATGGCTGATATGGTCACAAACACACAAAATACTCAATCTTTTATCTCAAGAAGCTCATAACTCATGCATGGCTTGATTCCAACGACCAAGATTGGATTTTTATGACATTACACCACTAATATACTCAAAGGGGGTTGGCCTAGTCTCTAGAGCTCAAGATCTCATAAAGTCTCCACCTTTTTGGGACAAAACCCTATAATACTCTACTATGATGCTCATAACAAAAGAGTGGTAAAGTTTGAAGCTTTATACCTCTATATGAAGCTCCCGACTCAAATATGCTCAGATCCAAGAGCTTGGACTCCCACTCCTTCTTCTCCAAATCTTTTTCTTCTCTACAAGAACACACAAGAACTCTCAAAGGCTCTCAAATGCACTCATAAGCTCTAAAACGAGGGTTAGGTCACACTTAGGGTTTGTTGTCTGAGAATGGTGGCCAGAAATGAGGCCATCATATCCTTTATATAGGGGAATCACCCTAAATTAGGGTTTTCACTCTGGGCCTAGTACGCCCAGCATACCCTCTGGTACGCACAGCGTACTAGGAGGCTTCCGCGTCAGATGCACGCATATGAGTACTGTAACAACGTAAATTTTCAAACAATTTTTCCTTTTTAAAACACAATTCATTCATAACAAAACCCATTGTATCAAATAATATTTCAATGAACAACCCCAGAATCTCAAGTCCATAAATCTTCATCAGTGTGTACAGACCATGCCGGCGCCTTCCCGCGATCCTCGCTAGTACCTGAAACACATAACACAACAACTGTAAGCATAAATGCTTAGTGAGTTCCCCAAATACCACATACAACACATATGCCTTTCTAGGCCATAACTCTGTGGGATCTTCCGATCCAAGTGTCTCAGGGGACTTCCGTCCCGAATCCCGGTAGACCTTCCGGTCCTACCCGTATCGACCTTCCGGTCCGTAACCTCCTGACCTTCCGGTCCATGTCATCTTGACCTTCCGGTCCATATCATCTTGACCTTCCGGTCCTTACCATACATAACATACATAGTACATACATATCACATAACCGCATATAGCACATACATCTCATAGCATACAAGACCTTCCGGTCACACATAGGTACCCTTCCAGGTACAGTATAGTGAGAAGACTCACCTCCCATGATGTCTAGTAAACCTTCTGGCTTGATAACCTCGATCGAGCCTCCGCCTAACACATAAGGCAAACATCTCTAATTAATACTTTCTCTTGTTCTCATCTCTAATAATGGGTAGAAGACCATTCTACCCCTCCCTGACCTCTCTTGAATCAGCTTGACCAAGACCCCATGGTCAACTGAAGTCAACTCTAGTCAACGGTCAACTTTGACCAGACTCGTCGATTGCACTCAGGTGACTCGGTGAGTCCATGCTTGTCCTCTGAATCCTCCTAAGGTCTCACTCGACTCGTCGAGTTAACCTTTCACTCGACGAGTTACCACTGGTCACGAATCGCGAGGCAACCCGACTCGACTCGTCGAGTCCCCATATGGACTCGGCGAGTTCCCTCCATGGCATCACTCAAATGACCTTCTGAGGTCAGATCTGTTTCTCTAACTTATAGATCTGACCTTCTTACACCCAAATATCACATAAAGGTTCAAAACTTTAAGCTCATGCAACACTCTTATGCCCTTATATGAAGAAATAGCTCCTAAAATGGCAACCTAGATCCATATCTCCAATGGAACAGCATAAAGCAAAATGGTTGGGACTCTCTGGACCTCTTAAGGTCCAGATCTAAGACTTATTCCACCTTGGGACCTCATAAGCTTCGAATCCAAGCTAAAGAAGGAATAAGAAAACCCTAGATTCAAGAAAACCACCAAATACACGAGAATGAGTATAGATTCATACCTCCTACAGCAGTCCTATGCGAAGAGATGCTAGATCCACTGCCCCCATCTCGTTCCTTGCTTGAGTCATGCTCTTTTCCTTCCACAAAACCCACCAAATTACTTGATTTCATCATAAGAACTCTCCCAAGGCTCCAATGGCGATTTAGGGTTTCTCACAGGAGATATGAGGCGCATCCAAGGTCATAAGTTCCTTTAAATAGGCTCCAACCCCGGAACTTAGGGTTTTCTCTGCCCAGCACCTACTCGGCGAGTCCATACTTGGACTCGTCAAGTCCTTTCATTAAATACCCGCAATCAACTCGACTTGACTCGGCGAGTCAGACTCTCGACTCGTCGAGTCCCTCCTAAATCCTCCAAATTGAAACACAAACTGACATCCCCGAAATCCCAAATGTTACAAGTACGCTGAGCGTACACTCTCGTACGCCTCGCGTACTCATTCACCACCTTTTCTCAATAAAGGGCTAAAATAGACAAGTGCTCAAAGATCAAGGGTTACAAGGTATACATGGACATGGGATGTTACACCCATGCCTGTGATCAAAGCATCACAGTATACTACGAAGTCATCTACCCCCTCTGGCAGGGTGAGAATCAGAGCCTCACACAATCGCTGCATGAGCGTCTCAAAGGCTGTCTGGTGCTCAGGACCCCAGCGAAAAACCACTGACTTCTTGTTCAGTCGGGTCAACGGAACTGCTATCTTGGAGAAGACCTGGATAAATCTCATGTAATACCCTGCTAGACCCAGGAAACTCTGAATCTCAGATGGAGACCTCGGAATCTCCCACTGCATCACAGCCTCTATCTTGGCCGGATCTACCAAAATACCCTTCTGGTTGACGAGGTGCCCAAGAAACTGCACCTCGCGCAACCATAACTCACACTTGGAGAACTTCAAAAAAAGTCTCTCCCTCCTCAGTGTCTCCAGCACCTCTCTTAGGTGCTCCTCATGCAGCTCCTGAGTCTTGGAGTAAACCAAGATGTCATCAATGAATACTATTACAGACCGATCCAGCATCGGTCTGCACACGCGGTTCATGAGATCCATGAACGCGGCTGGAGCATTGGTGAGCCCAAACGGCTTCACCACAAACTCATAATGACCATAGTGGATCCTAAAAGTGGTCTTCTGGTCATCATCATCTCTGACCCGCATCTGGTGATATCCGGACTGTAGATCAATCTTGGAGAACCAAGATGCTCCCTGAAGTTGGTCAAACAAATCATCTATCCTCGGAAGTAGGTAACGGTTCTTCACTGTTACCTTGTTCAGCTCGCGGTAGTCTATGCACATGCAATTTGACCCATTCTTCTTCTTCACAAACAGGATCGGGGCTCCCCATGGTGAACTACCCGGCCTGATGAAACCCTTGTCTAGCAGCTCATGCAGCTGCGTAGACAGCTCCTACATCTCGGGAGGAGCCAACCGATATGGTGCCTTGGCTATCGGAGCCGCACCAGGGACCAAGTCAATCCGGAACTTAACCTGTCTCTCCGGAGGTATCCCAGGTAAATCCTCCGGGAATACATCCGTGTACTCTCGCACTACCGGTACATCATCGACCGTCGCCTTACCCTTATACCGGGTATCCATGACATAAGCGACGTATCCGGCGCAACCCTGCTGAAGGTGGCGCCACGCCCTCACTGCTGAACAAAGAATCGGTCCGCACTGTGGCCTCTCGCCCTGAATCACTAGCTCTACCCCACTAGGAGTACGAACCCTCACTAGCTGCTGCTCACAATCGATCACTGCCCCATTGGGGCTCAGCAAGTCCATACCAATAATAACCTTATTCCCTCGCAGGGGAATAGGAACTAAATCCACTGAGAACTGCTCATCAAATAATCGCAACGTACATCCTCTATGAACCCTCGCGACCCTAACGGTCCTATCATCTGCTATCTCTACATCAAGTGGACAATCCAGATCCCCTGGAGCTCTACTAAACCGCTTGCTAAGTGCGAGCGACACAAAAGATCGGGTGACACCCGAATCAAATAGTACCATAGCCGATATGCCGCTCACTAAGAACGATCCTATAACAAACACACAAACATGAGAAATAATCAGAAAATAATAAGGAGATAATGGAGAAGATACATACCCGTAACCACATCAGGAGCTGATCTTGCCTCCTCTGTTGTCAACTAGAAGCCTCTGCTCTTCGCCATTGGCGCCTCATCCCGACCCTGCTGGCCATCTGTAATCCTCAAAGTGGTAGGAGCGGGTGCCACCACCTGTCCTGCTGATGCTAGACTCAGACATTGGGACTTCTTGTGTCCCCTCTGATTGCAATGGAAGAAAATCAGATCAGATGTTGTGGTGGTGGTGGTGGTAGCTGTACAATCCCTACTCATATGCCCAGTTCGGCCGCACTTGAAGCAGCCGGAACTCCCTGCCTTGCACACCCCATCGTGCAACCTGCCTCATTTTCCACAACGACTGTGGCTCTGCGGTCCCCTAGACCATCTGGTACTCGCAATGGGGTCCCGCGCCCTATGATAGTCGGGAGCCCCACATGCCCTGAACTCCTGGAAGGTGAGTGTGCGCGACCCCATCATGGCCGCCATCTCAATACGGAAAGCACTAAACCTCTCATCTATAAGCTCCAGAATACCCTCCTTGACCGTACCGAAGATCACAGAAATCTGCTCAAGTATGCTGCGTGAAATCTCCAAGGAGATGAACTCCCTGGTCTGCTCATCTAGCTGCCCGGCTCCAGAACCTGAGCCCGATCCCTCCTCGGCACCTGAACTGCCATCTGCTGGTCTAGGGCATAAAACCACCATTCTGAAAACACATCATAACAAACGTCAGAATACTAATATAACTCGAGGTATCACCTACACTACAAGTTCCCTGGTCTTATCTCATCCTTCCTTGATTCATGTACAGATCCTCTGCTTTCAATAGTACGGGCCCATACTACCTTCCACATCTATCCGTACTTTCCTCAAGAACTGCCTTGACTCCACCAACTCCCTTCTACTGCTACTGCTCTCTGCTACTCTCATCCTAGTCTTGCCCTAGGGTAATCACCATCCCACTCTCCATCATCAGCTGCATAAGAAGTCCTTTCTTTCTTCCCCTAACTAGCTCGCAAATACTACTACATATTACTCAGACTAGATAATTATTCGAAGGAGAGATCATACCCTACAACGGTTGGACTCAAACAAGAGCTGCGAAATAGAGCTAGACCTAACCTTCTGAAAGTATTTAGTCCTTGCAATATGTAACTTAACATATTCGTTTACTAGTTAGTGAAAGACAACTAGAACTCCTAAAAGCACAAAGCAAGCAATATTTGGGCATTAAGTACACATAATCAAGCATATACTGCTCTGGCTATGATACTGTCTAATCTGTACTAGCATACTACAACTACATAAACGGGCCGACATTGGTGCCTTAGACCCGTTCCTACTGAAGGAAAGACTCACCTCTCAATCAGGCTGCTGAAAAACTCGCACAAAGGTGACACTGTCTGCTACTCCAACTACTCCCCGGCTATCATGACCAAATAAACACTTAGTCAAAAACTGAAGGTTCTTCTATGGGTAAAAATGACTATTTTACCCCTTTTTATCTAATTTGGGCCATGACCTAAGCCCAATCCTTCTAGTCCTCACTAAGGCCCATTAAATCCCCAAATGGCCCAATTTTCTAAATTGGGCCCAACTCTTCAGTTGGGCTTTCCTTTCAACCCCAACTAGTCTTTAGGCCCTTAACTGACTTCTGAAGGCTCATCACAGCCCACTATTTCTATGTCTAATACTTGGCCCAAACCGAGGCCCAATAACAAAACCCACTGACTGGGCGTACGCCGAGCGTACCTGTCTGTACGCTGCGCTTACTAGCAAGTATGCCCAACGTACTCTCCAGTTAAGCCCTTTTTACCAAAACTGGTTAATCCCTTAAGACACAACGTCCAAACTACAGATCTGAGCCCAATACTTTGTCCTAACTCATAAAGTCGATCATTTGGTGGCTTGCAACCCACCAAATGAGCCCAACACTAAAAATGGCAATGAACCTTCATGAGAATGGCTAGATCTCTTGCATGGATTCATAAAAGCCTCAAAGCTTGCAACTTTACTGCTAATGGAACACTTTGAGCTTCAAGGGTGGCAACCCTAAGCTCACAAACGAAGTTGCATGAGCAAGATCCAATCTTTGGACCTAAAAAGGTCCAAATCTTTAAAACCCTAGATCTAGACTTCTAGGAGGAAAGATAGGAGCTTTATACCTCCTTTTGTTGCCAAATGATGAACTTGTTCCAGATTCTTGAGCTCAAGGTACTCAAGTGCTTCTCCTCCAACTTCTCTTTGCTTCTACCAAGCCTTTCTTCACAAAAATGGGATCAAGAAGGTCAAACACACACACACACAATGGAGTATAAGGCAGATTAGGGTTTTTCTGAGGGTGAGCGACAGGTGAGGAGGCCAAAGAGGAGGCTATAATGGGGTATTTATATGTCTTAAACCCAAAACATTAGGGTTTGGCATCTGCCCGCGTACGTTGGGCGTGCCTCCTGGTAAGATGCGCGTACGCCCCCGAGTCCCTCGAATCCAATGTGGCCACTACGCCACGCGTACGCCAGGTTACGTCTAGCGTACGACTTATGGGCAGCCCAACTTCTTGGCCCGAAATTCTAAAGTCCACTCCAAAGGGTCCATTGTCCAAATGTTAGACCAAAGCCAATATAAATTACATGATTTAAATAGTACCTCTAGAGACGGATGTTACAAAACTAGATCAAGGGTAAAATGGTCATTTTACCCTAAGAAGGATTATTGGGTTTTGACTAAGTGTTATTTTTTACAGATATCTTGGGGAGACGTCGGAGCAGCCGTTAGACATTTTCTAACCGTGAGATTTAGCAGTTCAAGGTGAGTTTTCCTCTTGTTTGAACGAGTCTAAGGCACCAATGCCGGCCCGAATTTATGATAGTATGTGTTCCGAACTAAGGTCCGATGTCGGGCGATGTCTGATGTATGTTTATATGTTTTTTGGATTTCGATCCGATGTCGGGCGGCGCCCAAGGAATGTTTATATGCCTGATATCTTCATGATTCTTGCATGCTTCTGTATTTGTATGTTTCTGGATTACGGTCCGATGTCGGGAAATGCCCGGGGAATGTTTGTATATTTCCGGATTATGGTCCGATGTCGGGCAATGCCCGAGGAATGTTTATATGCTTTCCGGATTACGGTCCGATGCGGGGCGGGGCCCGAGGAATGTTTATATGCATATGTTATGTGATTATTCTATGTGTATTTGTTGATATGTTTATATGTATACCGAGCTTTGCTCGATATCGGGCAGGGCCCGATGCCGAACACAGTCTGATGTCGGGCGGGGCCCGATGAAGGGGCAGGGCCCACGAAATGTTTATATGTGATTATGTGATTATTGACGGTTTTTATGTACTCTAACATTCCTATGGTGCACATACAACCCTAATGCTTTGGATCTAAGTTTTCTCTAATTATACATGCAACATTGTTTTTCCAAAGCATAAAGCCTAAACTAGCATGCAAGGTAACATTTGAATCATAAAAAACGGTTAGATGATTACCTTGTGTAGTATAGCACCTCAAGTGTGATGCCTCAAATGTCTTATAACAAACCAAGAACAAGAGAATGGACTTGAGTGAGAGGTTGGAGATCAAAATCGGCTAGCTACAACTCTAGTGTGCATGGGGGGCGATTTTAGGGTATTAGGGACTTCTTTTATAGCTTAGGATTATGACCATGCAAACCCTAATGACTCTTCATATTTCTTAGACCTTTTGGGCTAAACCTTCTTGGACTCTCACATAGGTTTAGTCCAACTCTAATCAACATGAGTCATGAGTCCAACTAGAAGTATTACTGATTTACCTAATCAGTCCATGTATCTTTAATCAGTTTCTTTTGATCACTAAATTAATATCAAATTAATTCTTGATCAATACTAATTAAATAATTTGATTTCTTAATTAATATATTATACTTATAATATATTAATAAGTCACAATAACCTCTTCCTCAAATATACATCCTATCAAATTGTTCCAGAGTGTTACAACCCAAATGGACCATGCTATGATCGGGTCAAGTACATACCAATTATATTTATGGGCTTAGACACCTAATCCAACAGTCTCTTACTTGGATAAGTCTGATAACTATAATTGCCAATGTAGCTTTAAAATCCGACTAGCAATTGTAGCTCTCTAAAATCCAATGTCAAATCCTGACGTGCCATTTAGATAAGGGATCATATAATCCTTTGTTCTTAAGATATCATGTGGATAAATACATGGAACATAGTCCTACTTATTGTCCAACTGTTTGCTTCCCGATTTATGATTTTTTTGACATAGAACTTAATTGAACACATCAATTTAGTCCTGACCGGGCCCGACACATAAGTCAAAACAAAATCATCGAGGGGCCCAAGATATTGCTTTTAATCCTCTTAGGATAAAAGGAACAGATAAACTTCGACTTATATGCTTGTACTAACTAATACACAACAGCACGTTTTATAACATCAAGTTACGGATGTGGTTTCACACTGTCAATGTACAACCAACTCATAATCAACAACTCATATATCTCGGTTTGAAAATTATACGATATTATCATCTCACAATCACTCGTGATAAATTCCATGAAGTGATTCATGTGAGTGTGGTTTTAGTCCAATGCTTAAATCTTATTTCAAGAGCACTCATGAATGCTTGTAGCAAACCTTTGCAATGTCTAACACCTTAGACAATCTTACAATACCCATTCATGAAGTCTACTTACATAACCTACTCCCAAAGTATGATCGACTGTGGATAGTTTAAATAATCTTATTATTCCGGAAGTCAAAACATGCAAAATGAAACAATAGTAAATAATTGACACAAAATAGTAACTTTACTTATAAATAAAATTCCTTTTATTCAATCATCAAATGTCAATTACATTTTAGTTATTACAAGTTTCTAAATATCTATCTAATCATTAAAACTAATATCGTCCTTCAGCCCAATACTCCTTGCATGCAGCAAGTGCTTATCCCTGCTGAGTCCCTTTGTAAGGGGATCTGATGGGTTCTTATCTGATGATATCCTCTTCACTGCGAGTGATCCTTCTTCTACTTGATGTCTTATAAAGTGATATTTTATGTCGATGTGCCTAGATCTACCATGATCCCTTGGTTCCTTGGCTAAGGCAACTGCACTTTCATTGTCACAGAAAATATCCATAGGCTCCTTTACAGCTGGTACAACTCCAAGGTCTCCAATGAAGTTCTTCAGCCATATTTCCTCTTTTGCTGCTTCGCTTGCTGCTATGTACTTTGATTCGCATGTTAAATCAGCCACAGTTTCCTGTTTGGAACGTTTCCATGTTATTCCTCCTCCATTAAGGGTAAATACCCAGCCCGAATGAGAGCGGAAATTATCACTGTCGGTCTGAAAGATGGTGTCACTATACCCTGTCACTCTTAACTCATCACTCCCACCAAGGGTAAGGACCCAGTCCTTAGTCCTCCTTACGTACTTAAGAATGTTCTTTACCGCAGTCCAGTGAGCTTTACCAGGGTTCCCTTGATATCTGCTGACCATGCTCAAAACAAATGCTACATCAGGATGAGTACATGTCATAGCATACATTATCGAGCCAACTGCAGAAGCATATGGTATTCGACTCATTTCTGCTATCTCAGCCTCTGTACTCAGACTCTGAGTCTTACTCAGTTTGGTATTGCTCTGGATTGGTAAGTCTCCTTTCTTTGAATTCTCCATGCTGAAATGTTTCAACACCTTGTCCAAGTAGGTGCTTTGACTAAGTCCTATTAGTCTTTTACTCTTGTTTTCTCAATATCCTTATCCCCATAATGTAAGAAGCTTCTCCAAGGTCCTTCATAGCGAAACACTTCCCAACCCAGGACTTAACCTCCTGCAAGGTTAGAATGTTGTTTCCTATGAGCAGTATGTAATCCACATACAACACGAGAAAGCTAACTATACTCCCACTAGCTTTGACATATACACAGGACTCATCCTCGCTTCTCAAAAAGCCAAACTCTTTGACTTTCTCATCGAAACAAAGATTCCATCTGCGAGATGCTTGTTTCAATCCATAAATGGATTTCTCAAGCTTACACACTCTATTAGGGTACATTGCATTGACAAAACCCTCTGGCTGACTCATGTAAACATCTTCAGTCAACTTCCCATTAAGGAAAGCGGTTTTGACATCCATTTGCCATATTTCATAATCATGAAATGCAGCTATGGCTAGCATAACCCTTATAGATTTAATCTTCGCTACTGGTGAGAAGGACTCGTCATAGTCAACTCCAGGAGTTTGAGTAAAGCCCTTCACAACCAATCGCGCCTTATAAGTGTGTAATTTCCCATCCATGTCGGTCTTCTTCTTGAAGATCCATTTGCACCCGACTGTCTTACGTCCCGATACATTGTCAACCAAGTTCCAAACTTGATTGTCATATATGGACAGAATCTCGCTGTCCATCACCTCTTTCCATTTTGCAGACTCGGGGCCTGCCATGGCTTCCTTGTAGTTGTTAGGTTCATCCAAATCTACCAGTGTACTATCACTGATAAATGTATCACCTTCAGCTGTTATATGAAAACCATATAACACAGGTGGAACACTGCCTCTACTGGAACGTCTCAGAGGTACAAACTCATCAATTGGTTCAACATGAGTTTCCACCTCGGGTTGAGCGCTAGTGTTTGAGGTTCCTTCATCGCTTAACTCTTGAAGTTCTTCAAGGTCAATTTGCCTCCCACTGTCCTCTTGGCATATGAGTTCTCTCTCGCGAAAGACTCCTCTCCTTGAAACGGAGACAACATTGTCACTCGGTCTATAGAAGAGATATCCAAAGGATTTATGTGGGTAGCCGATGAAAATACAATGCTCACTTTGAGGTTCGAGCTTGTAGTGAGTTTCTTTTCTCACAAAAGCCTCACAACCCCAAACCTTGATGTGTGCTAATGAGGGAACCTTCCCTGTCCACATCTCGTAAGGTGTTTTGGAAACCTTTTTAGTTGGGACTAGATTAATGATATGGGTGGCAGTATCTAAGGCATACCCCCAGAATGAGATACGTAACGAAGCTCGACTCATCATGGAACGAACCATGTCCAGCAAGGTTCGATTGCGCCTCTCAACCACACCATTAAGCTGTGGTTTCCTAGGTGGCGTCAATTGTGAAACAATTCCACACTCTTTAAGATAGTCTTGGAACTCGATACTAAGATACTCTCCTCCTCGGATTGGATCAGAGCATCTTTATCTTCCTGCCCAACTGATTCTCCACTTCTTGTTTAAACTCTTTGAACTTTTCAAAGGTTTCTGACTTATGCTTGATTAAGTAGATATAGCCATATCTGTTGTAATCATCAGTAAAAGTCACATAGAAGCGCTTAGCATCCCTTATGGCGGATCTGAAGGGTCAACACACATCGGTGTGTATGAGATACAACAAACCTTCACCCCTTTCACAAGTACCAGTGAAGGGTGACTTGGTCATCTTTCCAAGCAAAAAAGATTCACAAGTGTCATCCGACTTTAAGTCAAATGATTCCTACACTCCATCCTTTTGGAGTTGGGCTATGCGCTTCTTGTTAACATGTCCAAGACGACAATGCCATAAGCATGCGTTATCCAAAACATTGGACGAATCAATATGCAACACATTATTTCCTAAGTTATCTACAACCATCACAGTTTCATATATACCATTACAAGGTAATGCTTCAAAATAAAATGTACCATTATAATATGCATTAATACTACCAATTTCATTATTAAAAGAAAAGGTAAAACCTTGTTTATACAAACTATGAAAGGAAATAATATTTCTCGCCATATCAGACGAGTAGCAACAATTATTCGGTTCTAAATTTAACCCACTACTAAGCAATAAAGTATAAACTCCAATCTTGGTGACAGGAGACTTTTTCCTATTCCCCATAATCAAGTTCATATTCCTGTGCTCCACATCCCTACTTCTTTTTAGTCCCTGCAAATCAGAACAAATGTGAAAACCACATCCTGTATCCAAGACCCAAGAATTAGCATGTGATGAGTTATTAGACAAAATAGTATAAATGCATGCGAAGGAGGGTTTGATCTTCCCATCCTTTATGTCCTGCAAGTATTTGGGGCAGCTTCGCTTCCAGTGCCCTTTTTCATGACAATGAAAACACTTTGCTTCCTTTGGGTTTAAGGAGGGTGTAGCAGGAACACCTTTGGACCCACTAGAAGAGGATCCAACATGGGACTTTCCCTTGTGGCTCTTTGAGGAAGCTTTCCTCTTCTTTCCCTTCCCATGTCCAATTGCCAAGACAGGGGCAGCAGCAGTAGGAGTAGACAAACAGATTTTCCTTTTAGACTACTTTCAGTAGTCCTTAAAAGGCCTTGAAACTTTCTTAGAGTGACCTTCTCCTTGTTCATATGATAAGTCATACAAAACTGATCATAACAATGAGGAAAAGAGTGTAGAATAATATCTATGGCCAACTCTTCATCAAAGTTGACCTTCAGCTTCAGCAAGCGGTCCACAAACCTTTGCATCTTTTGCAAGTGGGTCGTGATAGACTCTTCATCCTTCATTTTGGTAGTAATCATGGAGGCTATGATTTCATACCTTTCCTGCCAAGCACTTTAATGGTACCTTTCCATCAAATCTTGGTGCATTTCATAAGGCCAAAAGTCCTCATAGGACTTCTGAAGCTCTTTATCTAGGACATATTTTTTGTCCTCATAGCGAATAGTCATTCGGATGTTTTGAATCCAATCATTGAAGTTCGATCCTACAAATATGACCCTCCCACATAAGTTCACGAGGGAGAAAGAGCCTGAAGGGTTTGTGTTTGAAGCAGTGTTGGAAGACATCTGAAAAGAAAAACGAAGTTTAGATTAGATAATAATCCTTAATATAGCACCCAAATGAAATATTAAGGCTAGAACCCAACACAATATTTTACAATTCGGAAGAGGGATGTCGTAATCCAATTGCAAAATATTTAAAGGTATGTAAATGACGATTTACCAATTTCCACCATGAAAAACGAAATTGATTATTAAGTTTTAATTGGATTGAAATTCCTAGATTCTTTTGAGATTCATTGAACTTTTCAATGGAATGTTTAAATCTCGATTATGCCCTTCAAGTTTGTGACTGGGATGCCGAGGATCACAAACAAGGTGTGAATAACCTTGCAAATTAGCTTGGTACACTTAATGTTACAAATCATCCAATCAATGTGCCGGTTAACCACACACGCTCCATTGATCCATGATTAACATCAAGTTACCCTTTGCCACACATTGTCAGTCCTAAATTAGTGTGCCGGTCAACCACACACACTCCACTAACGACTTAACAAGGTGCAACGTGCAACTTCATGGAATAGCACCATTTTTATATTTTTCCTAAAGTAACTAAGATTGAGAATTTATAAAAGTTTAGTTACTTTAATAATTATCATTATACTTATTAATGATAATTACTGTCCTATCATACCCGTTCGGCTAACGACCCTCCACCAGTCAAGAAAGCGGTGGCTGAGAGTGGACACCCATTAAACCACCATTTTATAGGCAGTAACCTTATACCCCCCTTATAGACCGACTTCGTGAATGAGGCCTACTAACGGTAAGACTAACTTGTCTTATATATATATATATATATATATATATATATATATATATATATATATATATATAGGGTTTGGAATTAAAGTTTCATAAATGAGACTCTTCAAGTTCCAAAACTTGTGGGCATGTTTTGTAACTTGTCAAAACTTTTGATTTCCATAACTTATGGATTTTAAAGTTCCATGAATGATACCTTTCAAATTCCAAACTTGAGGACAAGTTATGAAACCTTTCAAGATCTTTTGAATTCTATAACTTACAATAGTTAATAGTTTCATAAATAAAGACTTTTCATATTCCATAACTTGAGGACAAGTTATGGAACTTTTCAAGAAACACATAGATTAAATTAAACTAATCCAATTATCATATAATTCATCATTTACCAATTTGACTTAGTTCATATTCAAGATAGTTACAAAATTTTCCAATAATTAGTTTTTCACAAAACAAGTAATTATCTAAAATTTGACAAACTTCATGTTTTTGGATGGGGATAAACATTACCATATTAGTATAATCAAATTTTATGAACCTAAACAGTTTCTAGTAATGATCCTAATCCAAAACATGCCAAAAACTCAAAAATTTTGCCATCTGATGAGCCAACTCGTCGAGTCAGGCTTTGGACTCGTCGAGTTCATGGAAAAACTCATCCAACTCGTCGAGTCCATATATGGACTCGTCGAGTTCATCAGGCAGTGGCCAGAAAAGTCATTTTTTCAACTTTGAAAATCAAACAAATGCATCAATATAATAGAAAACACTCATGTCTCTGATACCACTGATGGGTTTTATGTACTCTAACATTATTATGGTGCACATACAACCCTAATGCTTTGGATCTAAGTTTTCTCTAATTATACATGCATCATTGTTTTCCAAAGCATAAAGCCTAAACTAGCATGCAAGGTAACATTTAAATCATAAAAACGGTTAGAAGATTACCTTGTGTAGTAGCTTGCTTGTCTTGGACCTTTAGGAACCTAGCACCTCAAGTTTGATGCCTCAAATATCTTATAACAAACCAAGAACAAGAGCATGGACTTGAGAGAGAGGTTTCGGAGATCAAAATCAACTAACTACAATACTAGTGTGCATAAGGGGCCGATTTTAGGGTGTTAGGGACTTCTTTTATAGCTTAGGATTACAACCATGCAAACCCTAGTGACTCTTCATATTTCTTAGTCTTTTGGGCTAAACCTTCTTGGACTTTCACATAGGTTTAGTCCAACTCTAATCAACATGAGTCATGAGTCCAACTAGAAGTATTACTGATTTACCTAATCAGTCCCTGTATCTTTAATTAGTTTCTTTTGATCACTAAATTAATATCAAATTAATTCTTGATCAATACTAATTAAATAATGTGATTTCTCAATTAATATATTATACTTATAATATATTAATAAATCACAATTACCTCTTCCTCAAATATCCATCCTATCAAATTGTTCCAGAGTGTTACAACCCAAATGGACCATGCGATTATCGGGTCAAGTACATACCAATTATAGTTATGGGCTTAGACACCTAATCCAACAATCACTGCCACCAAGCACAAGGACCCAGTCCTTAGTTCTTCGCAGATACTTAAGAACGTTTTTGACCACTATCCAATGATCTTTACTCGGATTTCCCTGATATCGACTAACCATGCTCAAAGCAAAAGCCACGTCAGGACGAGTACTGTCATAACATACATGATCGATCCAACGACGGAAGTATATGGAACTCGACTCATTTCTGCTATCTCTGCATCGGTACTCGGACTCTGAGTCTTACTCAGTTTGGTATTGCTCTGGATAGGTAAATCTCCTTTCTTGGAGCTTTCCATGCTAAAACACTTTAACACTTTATCCAAATACGTACTTTGACTAAGTCCAAATAGTCTTCTACTCCTATTTCTCAAAATCCTTATTCCCAGAATATAAGCAGCCTATCACAGATCCTTCATAGCGAAACACATTCCAAGCCAATACTTAACCTCTTGCAAAGTTGGAATGTCGTTTCCTATGAGTAGTATGTCATCAACATACAACACCATGAAGGTGACTATACTCCCACTAGCTTTGACATACACACAAGATTCATCTTCACTTATAGAGAAGCCAAACTCTTTAACTTTCTCATCAAATCAAAGATTCCATCTGCGAGAAGCTTTTTTCAATCCATAGATTGATTTCTCAAGCTTACACATTCTATTGGGGTACTTAGCATCCACAAAACCCTCTGGATGACTCATGTAAACATCCTCAACCAACTTTACATTAAGTAAAGCGGTTTTGACATTCATATGCCAAATTTCATAATCATGAAACGCAGTTATGGCTAGCATAACCCTACTGGATTTAATCTTAGCCACTGGTGAGAAGGTCTCATCATAGTCAACCCTTGGGGTTTAAGTAAAGCCCTTCGCAACCATTCGAGCCTTGAAGGTGTGTACCTTTCCATCCATGTCGGTCTTCTTCTTGAAGATCTATTTGCACCCAACTGTCTTACGACCTTGTACATTTTCAACCAAATTCCAAACTTGGTTGTCATACATGGACTCGATCTAGCTGTCCATTGCCTCTTTCTATTTGGCAGACTCAAGGCCCGCCATTGTATCCTTGTAATTAGCAGGTTTATCCAAATTTACCAGTTTACTATCACTGATAAACGTATCACCGTCTGTAGTAATATGGAAACCATACAACACAGGCGGAACACTAACTCTACTAGAACGCCTAAGAGGCAGTGACTAGTCAATTAGTTCAACAGGAATTTCTTCCTCAGGTTGAGGGCTAGTGTTAGAGGTTCCTTCATCGTTTGACTCTTGAATTTCTTCAAGATCAATTGTACTCCCACTGTCGTCTTTGCATATGAGCTCTCTCTTGCGAAAGACTCACCTTCGTGCTATGAAGACCACATTTTCACTAGGTCTGTAGAACAAGTATCCAAAGTACTTTTGTGGGTAGCCGATGAAAATACATCTCTCACTTCGAGGTTCAACCTTGTCGTGAGTCTCTCATCTAACGAAAGCTTCACAACCCCAAACCTTGATATGTGCCAACGAGGGAACCTTCCCTGTCCACATCTCGTGAGGTGTTTTGGCAACCTTCTTTGTTGGGACAAGATTAAGAATGTGGGCGACAATCTCTAAGGCATACCCCTAGAATGAGATTGGAAGTGAAACTCAACTCATGATAGAACAAATCATGTCTAACAAGGTTCGATTACGCCTCTCAGCCACACTATTAAGTTGTGGTGTCCTAGGAGGTGTTAATTGTGAAACAATTCCACATTCCTTGAGATAGTCGTGGAACTCGATACTAAGATACTCACCACCTCTATCAGATCATAGCATCTTGATCTTCCTTCCCAATTGATTCTCGAATTCTTTTTTGATCTCTTTGAATTTTTCAAAGGTTTCTGACTTATGCTTGATTAAGTAGATATATCCATATCTACTATAATCATCAGTGAAAGTCACATAGAATCGATTTGAATCCCTTGTGGTGAATCTGAAGGGCCCACACACATCTATGTGTATGAGATCCAACAATCCTTCACCTCTTTTACAAGAACCAGTGAAAGGTGATTTAGTCATCTTTCCAAGCAAACAAGATCTGCATGTATCATCTAACCTTAAGTCAAATGATTCCAATACTCCATCCTTTTGGAGCTGGGCAATGTGTTTCTTGTTGACATGTCCAAGACGACAATGCCACAAGCATGCTTTGTCTAAACCATTAGATGAATCAATTTGCAAAACACTATTACCTAAATTTTCTACAACCATCACAGTTTCATACACGCCATCACAAGGTAATGCTTCAAAATAAAATACACCATTTTTATAAGCATAAATAGAACCATTCTCATTATCAAAAGAATATCTAAAACCTTGTATGTATAAACCATGAAATGAAATAATATTTTTTGTCATTTCTGACGAATAGCAACAATTGTTCCAATCTAAACATAACCCATTACTAAGCCCTAAAGAATAAACACCAATCTTGGTAAAAGGTGATGATCTCCTATTGCCCATAATCAGGTTCATCTTTCCCTGCTCCTCATCCTCACTTCTTTTTAGTCCCTTCAAGTTAGAACAAATGTGAAAACCACATCCTGTATCAAGGACCCAAGAATTTGAATGTGATGAGTTTTTAGATAAGATAGTGTAAATACCTGTCGAGGTTGGCTTAACCTTGCCATCCTTTATGTCTTGCAAGTACTTGGGGCAGCTTTGTTTCCAATGCCCCTTGTCATGGCAGTAAAACCAAGTAGCCTCCTTAGGATCAGAGGTAGGAGGAGCATCAGAACTGGCTTTTCCTTTTGGTCTATTGCTTGAGGACCCTGCTTGGGACTTTCCCTTCCAATTCTGTTTTGGAGGAGCTTTCTTCTTCTTCCCCTTCCCTTGCCCAATATCCAAGATGGGAGCAGCAGCAGCAGCAGGAGGAGTGGAGGAAATAATCTTTCCCTTCATTCCACTCTGAGCAGTTCTCAGCAAGCTCTGAAGCTGACTCAATGTGGTTTCGTCCTTGTTCAAATGATAAGTCATGCTAAACTGATCGTAACAGTTGGTCAATGAGTGAAAGACTATGTTAATAGCCAATTCCTCGTCGAAGTTCACATTGAGCTTCATCAAACGATCCACATATCGTTGCATGCGTTGTAAGTGGCACGTGATAGACTCTCCGTCTTTCATCTTGCTGGTAATGAAGGATTTTACTATCTCGTATCATTCTTGACGAGCTCGTTGATGGTACTTTTCCATCAAGTCCTTGTTCATCTCATACAGCAAGTAATCATCATAGAACCTTTGTAGCTCAGGAGTCATAGTAACCACCATGATTCATGACACTTTGGTAGCATCATTGCAGTGTCTCCTATACTCGGCTATTTCTTCAGGAGTAGATTTTGTCTCAACAATCTCGTTTAGCTCTTTTTCGAGTACATATTCATTGTGCTCGAAGCGCAAAGCCATCTTGATGTTTCACATCCAATCATTATAATTGGTGCCATCAAAAGTGACTTTTGAGCAGATGATCAAGAGCGAGAAGTGGTTGGAGGAGTTGTTTTTGTTGGAGGAACCAGAAGCATTGTTGGAAGTTGATATCTGAAAAAGAAGAAGGACAAGCTTTTGATTAGATAAGAAAATCCTTAATATAACACCCAACTGAAATATTAAGGCTAGGATCCAACTAAATATTTCACAATTCAGAAGAGGGATGCCATAATCTAATTGTAAATTATTTAAAGGTAGGTAAATGACTATTCACCAATTTCACCACGAAAACGAAATTTAAATGAATTAGGTTTTAAATGAAATTCCTAGATCTTTTGAGATTCATTGAACTATTCAATGGCATGTTTAATCTCGATTATGCCCTTTCCATTTGTGACTGTGATATCGAGGATCACAAATAAGGTGAGAATAACCATGCAAATTAGCTTGGCACTATCAATGTCATTTATCACCTAATTAATGTGTCGGTTAACCACACATGCTCCATTAATCAATGATAATATACGAGACACCCATTTCCACCCTTTATTAGTCCATATTAGTGTGTCGGTTAACCACACACGCTCCACTAATGACTTATATAAAGTGAAATGTGCAATTTCATGGATTAGAATCAAATTCACATTTTCCTAAAGTAACTAAGATTGGGAATTTAATAAAAAAAAATATTTAGTTACTTTATTTATTCCATTATACTTATTAATGAGAATTAAGTGACCTATCAAACCTGTTTGGCTAACGACCATCCACCAATCAACGAAGCGGGGGTGAGAGTGGACACCCATTCAACTACCATTTTATAGGCAGTTTCCTTATACCCCCCTAATAGATCGGCTTTGTGAATGAGGCGTACTAGCGATTCGACTGACTTATCTTATACATATAGTAAAATTAAACTTTTAATGTTACATATAATATAAGAATGTATTTTTAAACTTTTAAAAAATACTAAGTTCATATTTTAAATTTTCAAAATTAATGTTCAATTAATAAAATTTAAAATAAAACCAATCATGAATTCTTGATAAGGATATCAAATTACATATTTAAAATATTCAGTTTAATCCAATTAAAACAATATTATGGTAATTATCCTAATCAATCCATGAGATATTTGTAAAAATCGAATTTTTAGGATCAGACAGCTCAACACGCCATGGTGAACAATTACCACGCCGTGTTGAGTCGAATCCGCAGGCCAACACGCCGTGTAGGAAAATCTCCACGACGTGTTGGATGAACAGAAGACAGATCTGAAAAAAAATTCTTGCTGAAGTTCATATAAGTATCAATTCAATAGAAGACTAAACCTAACGCTCTGATACCACTGATGGATTTTACATAAACATATAATCTTATGTGTGCATGCAACCCTATTTTGATCTATGTCTTCTCTAATTGAACATACTATATAAACTATAACATGAAAACCTTAGATCTATATATGATAATTGAAAATCATGGATAAGGGTTAAGAAAAATAGCTTTTATTGTGGTGTAGTAACAACAATCTAAAACCTTGTAGATCTTAAAGCTTGAGAGCAAGTATCACAAGTGTAATACCTCTAATGAATCACAAACAGACTTAGCAAGAAGATGATATGTGAGAGGGATGAGGAAGCTACAAAAATCGACTATAATTCTTCTAGGGTTTCTAATGGCCGATTTTCATCAAGGGTATGGTTCCTTTTATAGTGAGGTGACTTAGAGCCAAAGCTAGAGTTAAAATTAGGAAACCCTAATTGCTTTGCTTAAGGACCAAGCAAGCATAATCCCTTCCATCCAAATACCTTGGACGAAAATTCTAGGGGGTTCTAGAGCTTCTTTCCTCAACTATCATAAATTACCAAACAGCCCCTGTACTTTTAATTAATTCAATTAATCCCAAAACTAATTCAAGTTAATTTCTGATTAACTATTAATTAAATGATATGATTTCTAATTAATATTTTACTAACATAATACATTAATAAATCATTCATTTCAATTTATTAATCAAATTAATAAATTCTTCATCTTTCTCAATTAATCATCTTGTCTAGTTGCTAGTATGAAGGCAAACATAAAGTACTGTGCTACTATCAATTCAAGTATATATCAATTATACTTATGGGCTTAGACACCTAATCCAACAGGAAACCCACCATAATCATTCAGATCTAAACATATCTGAGCAAAAAACGAAAAAAGAAACTAGTCGGAATCACGCCACCGGAGACGGCAGGCGGAGGAGGTGGTTCCCCGCTGGTTTGAGACAACGACGAGGGAGGTGGTGGCGGCCAGCGGTGGTGATGGCAGTGAATCTTGGTGTTTGGTGGGAGAATTTAGCAGTGTTCATAAGTTTGAGATTTAGATATGTAGAGATAAAGTGTTTTATCTATTCTAATATGTTAATAATATGTTTGATGTTAAAATAACCATGATGTTCTTATTGCTTTTGGTCGAGTATCAAAACCCAAAAAAAATGTTTATAATTGACAAATATACCCTTATTTATAAGCCAAACAAGTGGTTCTTAATCTTTTTTGTTCTCATTTGATCTATATATATATATATATATATATATATATATATATATACATGTAAGGGTTAAAATGTTGTAATTAGTCGAAATATATTTTGCCTCTTCGAATGTTTTGTAATGTATTTTACTAAGGCGCTTTTATTCGAAACTTTAGTGTCTATGCCTTAGTATATTTTTTGTACGCTTTCTGTTCCCTATAAATAGGGATATTTACTAGAGTTAGATAAGTGTTTTTACAGACCTGTCTTTGTACTCTGTAAACATTCGAAAGCGTAATAGAGCTGAAACAAGATCATATTTACATCCAGTGTTCAATTTCGCATTCTTACTTGATTCTATACTCTGATTCATTTTATACTCGATTCTTTGATTCTTCAATTGGTATCAAAGCAGGAATCACATCTGTGATCTGATTTTCATCCATTCAAAAAGTTTTTGAATCAATTTTTTGGTTCAAAAGTTTCCGCACTTTTTGATCGTGAAAAATTTGTCTAGATTTTAGTTTGTGATTTGATTCTGCATTTGAATTGTTGAATCGAGTGTTCTTCTTGTAATTCCGATTTGATTCAACTAGTTTGTTTTCAAATTTCCAAATCTTCTTAAAAATTTTCAAAGTCATCTTCCGTACAACAATGGCGAGCTTCAATCTCAATTCGATGACCTCGTTTTCTCATTTGTTAGGATCATCAACCAAAATTCCAATGCTAATCCCTGAATATTATGATCAGTGGGTTGATCGTATGCAGGATTATCTGAATGGTCTTGATGAAGAATTATGGTCATGTATCACTGGAAATGTCAATGTTCCTGTGAATGTTCAAGCAATTGGATCATCTTCTACAAGTTCTGGTGTTGATAATCAAAGTGATCGTCTGAAGAAACTGGAGAAGAGGTGTATTAGGGAATTGCGAGGAGCTTTACCTCCAGTTGTGTACAATTATGTAAGGAGTTGTACAACTGCAAAAGAGATCTGGAACAATCTGAAAGATAAGTTTCAAGGAAGTGAGAAGACGAAAATCAATTCAGTCAAACAGTGTTTGGTAGAGCTGAAAGATTTCAGACAAAAAGAAGGTGAATCAATTGAAGTCTACTATGATCGACTGAACGAGTTAATCTATCGTTGTAATTGCTATGGAATTACCAGGACTTCAATGGAATTCAATCTCATCTTTGTGATGGGTCTTCGAAAAGAATGGAGAAGCGTGAGTATGATGGTGAAGAATCAGCAAAGTTTTGATACATCAACTCTCAATGATTTGTACAATCAGTTGAAGACACACGAAACTGAGGTAAATGAAATTGCTGAGGAGACGAAGCTGAATTTGGGAGGTCCATTAGCACTTGTGTCAAAGATATCTGAGAAAGAAGCTGAAAATGGTGATTCTGAGGAAGAAGAGGGATTCATCATAAATTCGGATGATGAGGCAATAGCATTTTACTCGAATAATCGTGTCAAGAAGTTTTTCAAAAAGCCGTTCAATCCAAAGGCTAAGATTGCTGAGGTAAAAGGAAGTACTGTGAGTAAAACTGTTGTTGAGGAGAAAAAGAAGATTGAGAAGAAAGATTCGAAAATGTCTGAAGGAAAGAGTGAGAAAAAGCTGAAAGGTGATGCTGGTGTTGATTGTAATTATTGCAATGGAGCCAATCATCTTGTGAATGATTGTATGCTTCGGAAGAAGGATGAGAGAAAGAATAAAGTAAAAGATGAGGCTTATTATGCAGAAAAGCTTGAGGAGGCTCATGCGAAAGCCAATAATTTATCACTGGTCGCAAGGGGTGAATAGGAGGAGGATGGAACATATCAAATCTGGTCATCCGGATCAGACGATGAAGAAATGAGGAATCCAACACATGGAGCAATGTATGCGAAGATGGAGGAGGAATCAGATGAAGAGGAATTCGAAGTGAAAGTAAGATGCTTCGTATCCAAGACAGCAGACAAATCTCCAATGACAACAAAGGTACGTAATATTCTCGAATCTTTTAATATTCCTACACATGCTTATGACTCTGAACTAATATCTTTTGATGAGACTGTTACTTATTTTGATTCAATTGTTGTGTCTGCTAGCAATGAGGCCAACAAGTTGTCCATGGAGTTATTAGAGACCAAAAAGCGATTAGACATGAAAATAAGTAAAGTTGATTGTTTAGAATTACAAATAACGAATATTATGTGTGATAGAGATACTTTGTCAAATGAAGTCAAACTTTTGCTAGCACAAAGAAACATATACTGTAATTCTGCTAAGAGACTTTATGGCAAATTAACTGATTTACATCATTCATGTGAAATAAGTAAAGAGCAACATAGAAAATTACTACCTTTTCTAGCATTCGAAAGAGCTAAGGTAGATAATATTTCGTATGATTGTGAGAAAATAATAACTGATTTTGACAAAGTTCCTGATGATAGATATAAATATGGAATTGTCAAAATTGATGAATGTCTTGATGCGAATGAGTTAGTTAACATAGTGAATAATACTTTGACTAAATCTGAACAAATTCAAATTTTGAAAAAGACTGAGAATTCAACATCTGATTTTCAATCTAGTTTTGCTGATATTGAAGATAATTCTGACAATATTAGTGAAATTAGTGATCTTGAGGATGTTGACTGTTCGCAGTTGTCTGTTGTTAATGTTGCATCAACATTTAAAGGGAAAGAAAAAGTTAAGGACTTGATGGTTAAGAAAGAAACTGATATACCCTCAACTTCGAAAGTTTGTGATATGGACTTCGTGGATCTCAGAGACAGTCAAACTGATGATAGCGATGATGAAAAAGAAGAAGAAATTTCGAAGGAAAAGAAATCTTCAAAGGAAGAAGAAATTCCTCGAATAGTGGTTGATCAAGTGTACGGTGATACACAAAAGTTTGAAAAAGTGATGAATGAAAAAGGTGATCACTATCTTGAAACGAATACTGTGGTTTATCCAAATTTCAAGTGTACAGATGATGTCATTTTTCCAAATCAAGTATTCGTAACTACTGGAAATGTTGAGAATATCAAACCAGAATTAAAGAAGTTAGTTGAAGAAGATAATTTGAAAATAACTGATGAAGGTTTCTTTGCAAATCAAAGCACAGTTGAAAACAACCTAACAAAGAATTCGTATGTTTTTCACCGTCAAAAACCGCAAAGAAAATGGGTTGAAAAATCAAAAGTTGAAAAAGAGAATTCAAAACAAGTTGTAAAGGAAAATGAAAAAGTTGTCAAACTAAACTCCACGGAATTCAAAGATCAAATTGACAAATTTTCGAAGGAAAATAACATTTCAAAAAGACAAGCCAGGAAGAAAATATTTTGGCAGATGATTGAGTCTCAAAAGATGTCTGAATTACAATCACCCAAAAATGTTTTTAAAGCTAAAAATTCCTCTTTTTCAACAAATAATCAACATTCATCAAAATCAAATCATTTAAGGTCTGCAGTGAATAAACAACCAAAGTTTTCGAAAGTCTCAAAAACTAAAATTTCAAATACATCAAATCCAAATCAAAAATTCTTTCAACGTCAAGATTTTAAATCCACTGTTGATACATCTTATGGTGAATCTTTTCTAACCAATCCAAAAGTTGATTTTGTTCCTAAAAAGCCAAATTTTCCTAATCATACAAAGAAAGAAACTATGAAAATTTCACATGAAAAGGGAATAACTTCAAGGAAGAACATTGATCATTGGCTTGAAGGCAAAAGAAAAATGTATCAGTCGAATACATTTTCAAAGGAGCAAATTCACGAAGCCTATGAAAAGTATGTAAATACTTCATCAAATGGAAGTTTATCTTCTAAGGATTTGAACATATCTGTCAAAGCATGGAAACCAGTAATCAAAACAAAGAATGTACATTCACAAACTCAGAATACGAACGGTAATGTTAGTGAACATTTGAAACCATCAAAATCTTATGTTTCGGTTCCTTTAAATGAAGATGTAAACTTAATTGATAGTCTCAAAACCAAAGTTTGTGATTGGGTTAAAAGTTCTTCATTACATTCGAAATTAAAATCTAATTTCCATGGACCCAAAAAGCCTTGGGTACCTAAATTTTTCCACTGATTGTAGGTAGTATGTGACGAGCAATATGATAATAAATGGTACATTGATAGTGGTTGCTCTCGTCACATGACTGAGAAGAAGGAGAATTTACGTGATTTTCGAAGTCTAAAGGATACTGGAGTTGTGAAGTTTGGGAACAATTAAAAATGTCAAGTCAAAGGATATGGGAAGATAATAAACAGACAATTCACAGTGAATCGTGTTGCGTATGTTGAAGGTCTTCAACATAACTTGATAAGTGTTTCCCAACTTGTTGCGGGCACTGGCAATCAAGTTCTTTTTAATGAAGAAGGAAGTATTATTTCGAATGTCAACACTAAAGAAGTTTTACTTAAATCCAAAAGGAAAGGTGACATGTTTACTTTGGACATCAATCCAATAGTAGGGAAACCTGCTATATGTCTTCTTTCAAAAGCAACATCAGACTTAAGTTGGCTTTGGCATCGAAGACTTTCTCATCTCAACTTTCGAAACATTAGTAAACTTGTGGTACAAGATCTGGTAAGAGGTTTACCTGTACTTAAATTTGATAATGATTCTTTATGTGCAGCTTGTGAAGTTGGAAAGCAACATAAACAAGGTCATCCAATTACGATAGATTCGAAAATAGTCGCACCTCTGGAACTGTTACATATTGATTTGTGTGGTCCATCAACAGTTTCAACAATCAACAAGAAACGGTACATATTAGTCATTGTTGATGATTTTTCCAGATTTACGTGGGTTTATTTTCTCAGGCTTAAATCTGAAGTTGCACAAATCATGATTGACTTTATCAAAAATATGGAAACAACATTGAAGAAGATTGTTCGAAAAATTAAGAGTGATCATGGAACTGAGTTTAAGAACAATGTTCTTGATTCATTTTTGGTGGACAAAGGGATTTCGCATAATTTTTCATCTCCATACACACCACAACAAAATGGTGTTGTTGAACGAAGAAATATGTCTCTATGCGAAGCGGCAAGGACTATGTTGGCATATGTGAATCTTCCACAATACCTTTGGGCTGAAGCAGTATCTACCGCATGTTTTACTCAAAACAGATCTTTCATTCATCGTCGTTTTAACATCACTCCATACGAAATTCTCAACAATCGAAAACCTAATGTGAAATTTTTTCATGTTTTCGGATGCAGGTGCTTTATTATGAATCTCAAGGATAATCTTACGAAATTTCAAGCTAAAGCAAATGAAGGGATTTTCTTGGGATATTCGCATAATTCAGTCGCATATCGTGTGTTGAACAAAAGAACACGAAAAGTGGAAGAAACTTTTAATCTTACATTTGATGATTACTATATTAAACAAACTGAAACGCATTTTGAAAATCATCCTATTCTAAAAGAAATACAAGAAGAATCTGAACCTTCACAAATGTTGGATAATGATTATGATTTAATTTTTGGTCTTTCAGATCATGTTGTTGATGCTGAAATTAATGCCAATGATAATCATCTCCCTGAATTAACAAAGCTTACTGATGATTCAACTTCAACTTCTCAAGAAATAGGCGAAAATATGCAAAATAATCCAGTGGTGGGGGAGCAATTGGATTCAAACACTCTTGTTGAGGGGGAGCATTCTTTCGAGGGGGAGAATGAGAGATTGGATGTTGATGTTGAGGGGGAGCATGATGTTGAGGGGGAGCATTTAGAATATAATGAAAATAATAATGATATTAATGATGTTTGTTCAATTGCAGGTTCAGAGAATGATGATTTATACGAAGATACACCTTTGGACTTTGATCCAGCTTATCCACCAATGGAAAAGTGGACAAGAGATCATCCGAAGGATCAAGTAATTGGGAATCCGCAAGAGGGTGTTTTAACAGGAACTCAAATTCGTGCAAAGAATGAGGTATTAAATACTCATCAAGAATTTTGCATGTTCAATGTTTTCATCTTTAAAATTGAACCAAAGACAGTTAAGGTTGCAATGGAACACTCAGATTGGGTTGTTGCAATGCAATCTGAATTATCTGAATTTGAACGAAACAAGGTTTGGAGATTAATTCCTAAACCTGAAAATGTTTCGATTGTCAGTTTAAAATGGATTTTCAAAAACAAAACTGACAAAGATGGAAATATCGTTCGAAACAAAGCTAGACTTGTTGTTAAAGGATATTCACAACAAGAAGGAATCGACTATGAAGAAACTTTTGCCCCTGTCGCAAGACTCGAGGCTGTTCGTATATTTCTGGCTTATGCAGCTCACAAAGACTTTGATGTTTATCAAATGGACGTGAAGTGTACATTTTTAAATGGAGAGCTTGAAGAAACAGTTTACGTGGAACAACCCCCAGGTTTTATTAACGAAGAATATCCAAATCATGTTTATATTTTAGATAAGGCGGTTTATGGTTTAAAACAAGCACCACGAGCATAGTATGCAACTCTTACTTCATTTTTGAAACAATCTAAATTTAAACAAGGATCTGTTGACCCCACATTATTTCGAAAGAAAGTTGGGAATCATCTAATGCTTGTTCAAATTTATGTTGATGATATTATTTTTGGCTCAACTGACCCTGCTTTATCTAGAGAATTCGGAGATTTGATGAAAAGTAAGTTCGAAATGAGCATGATGGGAAAAATCAATAATTTTCTTGGACTGAATATTCGTCAAAACAGAGAAGGAATTTTATTAATCAAGAAAAATATACGAAGAATCTACTAGAGAAGTTTGGGTTGACAAATAGCACAAAGTTATGAGTCCCTATGGCAACTGGCATAAAGTTGACACCTTCGTTAGATAAACCTGCAGTTGACATAACTCTTTACAGGAGCATGATTGGTTCATTACTTTATCTTACAGCGAGTAGACCTGATATCATGTTTTCTATGTGTAATTGTGCTAGGTATCAGTCAAATCCACGAGAACCACATCTCACTGCTATGAAGAATATATTTCGTTATCTTAAAGGAACAATTTCATTAGGATTGTGGTATCCTTCGAAAACAGGGTTCTTTGTACAAGCTTATTCGGATGCAGACTTGGGTGGTTGTAATCTTGATAGAAAAAGCACAAGTGGCGGATGTCAATTTCTCGATGGTAAATTGGTGAGCTGGCAGTCGAAAAAGCAAACATGTGTATCAATTTCAACAGCTGAAGCAGAATATGTGGCTGATGTTGCTTGCACATCACAAATTATATGGATTCAAAGTCAATTGCGTGATTATGCAATCAATATGAAAAAGATTCCATTATATTGTGATTCTCAAAGTGAAATAAGAATTTGTCATAATCCTGTGCAGCATTCGAAGACTAAACATATAGCTCTTCGTTATCATTTCATCAAGGATCACGTGGATGATGGAAATATTGAAGTACATTTCGTGAAAACAACTGATCAGTTAGCTAATATTTTCACAAAACCTTTAGATGAAAAATCTTTTGTGAAAATTTTAGAAGGACTTGGAATGATAGATGGAAATTATGTTCCATGCGAAAAAGGAGAATGATGATTGACCAGGAATGATTCAGAGGTGCTGAATGAAAAACAAAGCAATAACAGTTAACGTTCAGAGGTTATTGTTCATAGTCAACGCTTCGAATCCCTTCGAATTCATAAATTTATCATATATTTTAAGGGTTGATTCAGAGGTTACTATTCATAGTCAACGCTTTGAATCCCTTCGAATTCGTAAATTTGTCACTTATCAGGGGATGATAAAATTTCGTGTATTTGCAACAAGTACAAATAGCTTTTAATTTTCGAAAAATTAAAAATCCAAAAAGATTTCCGTTTGTTTTTGTCTTTTAATTTTCGAAAAATTAAAAATCCAAAAAGATTTTCGTTTGTTTTTGTCATTTAATTTTCGAAAAATTAAAAATCCAAAAAGATTTTCGTTTGTTTTTGTCTTTTAATTTTCGAAAAATTAAAAATCCAAAAAGATTTTCGTTGTTTTTGTCTTTTAATTTTCGAAAAATTAAAAATCCAAAAAGATTTTCGTTTGTTTTTGTCATTTAATTTTCGAAAAATTAAAAATCCAAAAAGATTTTCGTTTGTTTTTGTCATTTAATTTTCGAAATATTAAAAATTCAAAAAGATTTTGTTTTGCTTTTGTTTTGTCTCTATTTTCGAAAAATCAAAACAACAAAAATATTTTGTTTCCTATTTCTTTTTAGTTTTTTTGTTGCAGATATGTATGATGATACACAGTGGATTATGCTTGCAGTTCTAGGGTCAGGTACATTTTTCGTACGAATCGATAAATTATCAATATTTTGAAGTAGTTAAGATGTCCCTAGAAGCATGCTGCTGCATGTTGTCCAAAGCCTCCGCTGACTCAATGTGTGTGTACGAAAGACTTAATGAAATTATTCATACGAAAATTTCTTCCCAATAAGGCTTATATTCACATTAGTCTCTGAGCTACCTGACTCTTCTCAAAATGAGTTAAGAGTTTACTGTTTTGTCCAAAAATAACAGAGGTACCTTTCGTGTCTTACACCAATCTTTTTCACCCATAAAGTTCTTACACGATCACACACGAAGACATATGTCCGAGAGGTCTCTGATCAAACCCATCGAGACTTAGATATATCAAAAATCTGTGTTTATGATCTGACATCATGAGACCGTGATGAAAGAGAAACCCAACTTTCTAAACTTTTAAGGAATTGACGGGGAACTATGTTCCAGATTTTCACGAAACATTTGGTTTAGTACCAACATTTGAAACTCCAAATCATATTCAATTCGTATGAGTGGTCTTGATCAAACATTCGACACCCATGATGTGTGTTACCCAACAAGATCCAGCACAAATTTTTTTTTAAAATGATTTCCGTGTGAGTTTCATTCAAACTTCAATGTCACTTCAAATTTATCAAAACAAACTTGTCCCTGACTACACTGGTCAAACAAGAAATTTCTATTACAATTTATCACCTTATGTTTAGGTTGACATGTAACGAAATTTTTAAACTACCCATGAAGCATTATAAAAGAAGCCCTTTGATACTTATTTACAAGTATTCGATTGTATTTCACGGGAACCTACACAAGCTGTTGATCATTTCTTTTAATGATTAATGAAGCAATCTTTGCCCGGGATTTTATCTGCCTTTGTGTCAAATTTATATTTTGACATCACAATATCCCAAATTTTTCTTATCTTTGTTTCTCGTCTAAATTCTTTGGAACACTGCACTCACGAAATCCTTGAGGTTCTGAGTAATACCAACTCAGGCTGATGATTTCAAACATCTGGCATATGACTTCGCTTTTCATCCCAAAAGCGAAAGAGCCTTGCTTCCATACGAAGGGTTCTGACGGTTACAATCTTCTTGGGGATAACAATACAGGCTGGTTTTTAATGACGTATGGTATTCTGTCCGGATTTCAAGGTGATGTGACAGATACTTTTTGACGCATGGCTACTTTTACGCAGTAATGGTCCGATTTTCAAGGTGCCACGTCAGATATCATTAAATATACATCCCGCTTCAAATTCAAACCTTAGGGTTACATATAAATGGGGATTCAAGGGTTCATTATCAGTTTACGCAATCAAAAAGAACAAATTCCCAAATTCTCTGATCTTCAAAGTTTTCAAACCCTAACAATGGTGACTTCTTTGATGCTGATCCTTCTCATACCACTGAAGATGTTTCTTCATTGCCAATTATGAAGATTCAAGCAACTAACTATTACTTGGAGGGTGATGTTTCTAAATACCCGGAAGAATTGAAGATGTTAATCGTTGCCTTGAAGAGCTCTGTTTTGTCTAAGGCGATGTTCAGTTCATTCTCTGTTCCAATGTCATGCCTTTCTCAAGCCGGATCAACTGCTACTTACAATAAAGCTTCTGATACAATTACTTTCCATCTGGTGAATGACAAAAAGGTCAGATTATCAAAGAAACTCTTTTGCCAAATTCTTGAAATTCCGAATTCACCTCCGTATGTTGCTTTCACATTTCCTCAAATAGTTCATATGTTTAATGAGATGGGATATCAGCCTCAGTTATCCAAGATCAGTGATTTTAAGAAATCTGGTCTTCCAAGTATCTGGAATTTCTTATTTGGTATTTTTCTAAGATGTTTAACTGGGAGAACAGTTGGTCTTGACAAAGGAAGACTGGAAGTATATGCCATGGTTGCTGGGCTATACTATGATCTTCAAGTGGATTATTCTACACAATTGTGGAAGGAACTCCAAAAGAGTGTAGAACACACGAATGTTATTCATGGTATTTCGTGTGCAAGATACTGGAGCTTGATTTTACAACATTTTTACAACAAGGAAGGGATTTTGGTACCCATTGATGAAGAAAAAGCTGTTTTTCAACCATACCACTATCCGAAAGATGTCACAGATAGTGCTGAGGTTTTTCCATCTGTTGCTCGTATTCCAGATGCAATGCTCAAAAGAGTTGATCCTTCGAATTTTGTTTTAGTGGCATATTTGAAGACTATTGATTCTTCTATCGAAACTGGGAAACTATTGGACAGGGAAGGTAAGAAATCCAAGCGGTCAAAGAAGACTGAAACTACTTCTCATGAAGACAAAATCACAGAGTTGACTTCTTCGAAATCTCCAAAGAAGAAGCCTCTAACAGTTGAAGTGTCTGTTGCTGAGACACAAGTGATTGAGCCTATTACTGAAGACACTCAAGAACAAGTGATCATTCCTTCGAAGACTGGTATGTTTCGAAGAATCAAAATGAAGTCAACACATAAAAGCAAGTCTCCAACACAAAAAGTGGTTCGAAAACCTCACATCACTCATCAAGGTGTTTTAATTCGAGAAGTGCCAGCACCTGTTTCTCCATTATCCAATAAACGAAGGGCTGAGGATATGGCCAAACATTTGTCGAAGAAGAAGAAGAAGAAGACACGAAAGCTTATGCTTTCTACTGAGTCTACAGAAGATGATGATGAAAGAATTCCTGAAACACCAGAAACAAATATTCATGTAGAAAGTTCAACTCCTGAGCAGACAATAGTCATACCACCCGAAGATTCGGTTGCCAAATCAGTTTCTGAGGAGGTACGAACTTCAGGCATCCCTGCAAACGTATCTGATACGGATGCAAATGTCAATCTGGGTGAAGGAGATTCGAATAAAGAAGATCACGGTCATCCAACTTCTTTATCTTTCGAACATAATGTTTCTTTACCTCCACCAATTATTCCAATTTCTTCCACCACTGATTCCCCTACATTCGAAAACATAATCAATCAACCCTTCACTTCTATTTTTTCTTCTCAATCCACTGACACACCCAAACCTAATTCCACCGTTCACGAAACTGTTTTTATGGAAACAGAAACTGATAATGAGGGTTTTGGAGGTACGTTTGAAGAATTAGAGTTTCATGAAGACGAAGAGGAGTTTCCAGATCAGATGCTGATGACAATGAAGCAATTTAAAATTTTGAATCAGAAGTTGAATTCTATAATTCAATCTCAAGCTGATCTGGGGGGTGGTTCGTCTGTTTCAAGTTTAGAGGTTGATTCATTGTTGAAAATGTTCGAAGCCAGAGTTGTAAGTAAATTATCTGGGATGATTACAGACTCTGAATCTCGACTTTTGGAGAAGGTTGATCATAGTGATCAAAATAATGAACTACGCAACAATTCTCAAAATTCGAAGTTTGCTGGAGATATGAAAGAATTCAAGCATGTAACAAAGGAAAGGCATGTTCTATTTGTTCAAGAAGTAAAGAAAGTCAGGGAGGATGTCAATCTGCAGATTCATGAACTTCGTGAAGATATGCAAAAAGAGATTGCAACTGTTCAAAAAGATTATGCATCTCTGACTCAAAAGGTTGATATTATTTGTGACGCTGTCACAAGATTTGTCAAATTATATGAAAATTTGAGTCCTCAACTTACTCATCTTTCAACAACAAAGAGTGCCAACTTTTTGGAAGTGACTACTTTGCTAAAGGAATTAAAAGACCTATCTGTCCAACCGGTTTCTTCTTCCCTGATTACTCCTGAATTTTTATCTCAAAAGTTCCTACACTTCGAAGCAATTCTCAACAAGCAACTTGCTCCTCTATCTCGCATATCCAGCCTTCTTCTAACAACAAATGCCCCACTTGTTATCACAGGGGTGCAAGGGGGAGAAAGAAAAACTGGTGATTCGAAGGTCAGTGGTGATGATGCGAAGGTTGTAGGAAAGATGTTTTCTTCAAAGATCCCAACAACAAAGCCAGTAATAGCATCTGCTGGGCCGATTACTTCAACCGTCGTAACAACCATGCCAATTACAAGACCAATTTCGAAAGGAATTGTGATTGGTAAAACTACTGATAATGTTGGGAGTAGTTCGAAAACAATGGAGGTGAAAGATGATTCAGTCGTGAAAGATAAAGGGAAAACAATTGTGGTGGAAAAATCGAAAGAAGAAAGGAAAGCTGAAGCTGAAATCGAAAAGCTAAGATTGATTCAAAGCATAATGACTCAGCGTGCAAGTGATCCAAAGGGAATGGACAAAGGTGATCCGGCCAAACACTACAATTATGAAACAATTGAGGCCAAAGTAGCTTTTAATCATATGTTTTCTTTTGAGAAGAAACCAAAACAAAGTTATATGGTTACGAATACTGATTCAAGTCAGCTGGACTTTCCGATAAACGAAATGATGTTCATCATGCCTCAATTTAAAGCAGAAGGTAATTTCAAAGAAAAGGATGATGGTACACATATGAAAATTCGATTTCATGTTGTTCTTGCAAAAGCCCCTGAGGAAGTTTGGTCATTGATAAAGATCAAGAAAGTGATCAGTATGAAAAAGGATGTGGTTTTCGAAAACACAGTCCAAAATATCAAGTATGTGGTTGCCAGGGCAAATGGAAATATTTGCAAATTTACTATTGCAGATTTTCCATTAATGAACTTGTATGATCTTATACAAGTTGCTTTGATTCTGAAAGACAAATCATTTTCATATCTTCAAAACACGGAACCTGATGAATTTAAGCTTGGGCTTGCTCACATCAATATTTTCATCGAAAATTATTATGAGTGCTTGGCTCTAACTGATGTGTAATTAGCTACAGCTAAAGGTATGTAAATTAAAGCTCCAATGGCTCCTACGAAGACTCAGGCAGAATTGAAGAAGTATGTTGATGGTGAAATCTGCTTAAAGCCTTTTGGAATGGTCTTCGCTGGAAAGGACAAAGCTGGAAAAGCAAAACGTTTCTTGCTCCAGGCATGTGAAGTGGAAAGGTATTCAACGTCTCAATATACGAACTTAATTGTTCGTATGAATCATTGTAAGAAGAATAATGAAGGAGATAAGAAAGAGCTTAAGAAGATTATTTCCTGGTACACGGAAATTCGAAGAGTGATGCTGTATTCCATCCAGCTTCTTACGAATTAAGATGTTCGACTATGATTACAAAGGGGGAGATTGTAAGGGTTAAAATGTTGTAATTAGTCGAAATATATTTTGCCTCTTCGAATGTTTTGTAATGTATTTTACTAAGGCGATTTTATTCGAAACTTTAGTGTCTATGCCTTAGTATATTTTTTGTACGCTTTATGTTCCCTATAAATAGGGATATTTACTAGAGTTAGATAAGAGTTTTTACAGACCTGTCTTTGTACTCTGTAAACATTCGAAAGCGTAATAGAGCTGAAACAAGATCATATTTACATCCAGTGTTCAATTTCGCATTCTTACTTGATTCTATACTCTGATTCATTTTATACCCGATTCTTTGATTCTTCAATATATATATATATATATATATATATATATATATATATATATATATATATATATATATATATATATATAGAGAGAGAGAGAGAGAGAGAGAGATGTATGTTCAAATGAGAACAAAATTGAATTTGAGAACAAATCTGGACCACTTATCCTTGGTTCACCACTTACCTATCTTATACAAAAATCATACCCCACCTACTTTATACATTGCCGGTTTGAAGTAACCACCAAGAACACAGTGGAGCACCACCAGCTGCCGCCGAACGGATCATCGTCGTAACCACCGGACCTCCATTGAAATCACAGAACTGATGCCTCTTTACTCTCTTCTGATCTTCTTGTCAGCAGTTCCCTCCATCTCCACTCATCTTCTCGTCGGAAATAAGCTTTCTTTGCCTTTCCTCTTCCTGAAACGCCGCCCTGAACCACCTCCTTGAATCAGTCGTGAAACCACCTTATCGGCAACCACCTCCCTCTCACTTCCTCTTTCATCTTGTTTCATCGGCCACCAGATCTGAAACAGAAGGCCACAAAATCAACTCGTCGGAAAATGCCCCCTCTCTTATCCTCTCCGATCTCGTTTCACCGGTCACCAGATTTGTGTGTTGGAACGAAAATGGGACACATACACTGATACTTCACATGGAGGTGGAGTTTTTTGTGTCGTACGCCATCTGTTTGATGAAAGTCCTCTTAGAATTTTTCAGTAATAGGGGTTGATTTGACGATGACAAAAAGCTTTGCAAGGACCTGTTTAAAAAAGTGCTCAATTTTGGATGAATTACATTTCACTTGGCAAAGAGTGGTCGGTGGCATCACAAATCTATGTAGGTATCTTTTATGCTTTTTGTTATTGGTTTTGCATCAACTAGACTTGAACCAACACTACTTTTGCTAAAAAAATTATTTGGTGATGGATCAATACTAGAAGATAAAGATATATCAGTTTTTGTATTTTTTTTTTATTGGTCCATCTTATAGAAGTTTCTCTAATTGCTATGGAGGACGAACTAATCTACAAAATAGCTTATTGTCACAAATAAATAATGCCTATAAATATGCATGTTATATAATTTTTAAATTGTTAAAACTAAGTAAGAGAACAAAATACTTCTTTAAGCTTTTATGCATGCTATGTTATTTCCTATTATAATTTTTTATATGTTTAAGAGTAAGATAATTTCGTGAGATATGTATTTGGAGTTAAACTGTTTTTTATTTAAGTTAAACATTTTCTAGTATCATTTGTCTCTTATGTGTTGCAATTATTACATGCCTTTAAATGTATTGTATGCATTTTTTATTAATTATATGCTTTTGGCACATTATTTGCAAAGGTCAAATATGACTTCAAAGTTTTAGTTCATTAAAACTTTTATTTGTTAAGTCTTAAGAAAATCACCTTAATTAATTTTGGATGGAAATAATGTCAACTTTATTTTGGGTTTTTTTAAGTGAAGAACATCATAACAAGGTTTGAAAATATCTGATTACATACATATAATCACATTTGATTAAATACAGGAGACCAGCTATTGAATCGGAAACACGAAACTTAATCTAGTCCACATAAATCATACGTGATTAATACTAATAATCACATGCGATTAAATATACGAGACCAACTATTGAATCGAAAATACGAAAATGAATATTGTCCACATAAATCATATGTGATTAAATAAATACATATGTATAATGTATCTAATCATATATGATTTATATGGACAAGATTCGTTTTCGTTATTCTGGTGTATTTAATCACATGTGATTATATGAATAATGAATCTAACCAGTAATCACATATGATTTATATCATCTTTTGCGTTCTCGATTAAATATTTGTTCTTGTGATTTAATCACATGTGATTATATGTATTTAATCACAAATGATTTATGTGCATAAGATTCGTTTTTGCGTTCTCGATTGAATAGTTGTTCTTTATCCACATTAATCATATGTGATTAAATACATATAATCACATGTGATTAAATAAATGAAAAACAATTATTAAGTAAAAAACGCAAAAACAAATCTTGTATATATAAATCATATGTGATTAGATGCATCATACCTATGATCATATGTGATTATATACACAAGACCAACTATTGAATCAAAAACACGAAGAAAAGAAATCTTTTCCACATACATCATATGTGATTAGATACATATAATTGCATTTGATTAAATACACAGGACCAACGAATGAATCGAATATGCGAAATGAATATTGTCCACATAAATCATATGTGATTAAAACATATAATCACATGTGATTATATCTATATAGTCACATATGATTTATGCGGACAACATTCATTTTTGTTATTCTCGTGTATTTAATCGCATGTGATTATATGAATCTAATCACATGATTTATTTAGACAAATACGAATCTTATCCATATAAATCATGTGTGACTAGATACATATAATCACATGCGATTCGATACATATAATCACATGTGATTATATACACGATGACAACTATTGAATCAAAAACAAAATAACAAATCTTTGTCCACATTAATCATATATGATTAAATATTTTATAATCAGGTATGATTAAATACATGAGAAAAATTATTTAATGGAGAATATAAAAATGAATCTTGTCTATATAAATCATATGTGATTAGATACATATAATCATATATGATTATATGTATTTAATCACATGTAATTTATGTGACTAAATACATATAATCATATATGCTTTATGTGATTCTATGAATTTAATCACAAATGGTGGTGGCAGTTGTAGTAGTGGGTGGTGGAGTAGATGGGTAGTGATGGGGATGTATAGTAGTGGTGGTGGTAGTGGTAGAGGTGGGGTGGGTGGTGGTGGTGATGGGTGGTGGTGGTGGTGGGTGGCAGTGGTGGTGATGAGTAGTGGTGGTGATGATGGTGGTAGTGGGTGGTGGTTGGTGGTAACAGGTGGTGGTGTGTGTGGTGATGGGTAGTGGTGGTGGGTGGGTGGTGACGAGTGATGGTGATAGTCATGGGTGGTGGTTTTGGTGGGTGGTGGGTGAGGGTAGTGGTGGCAGGTGATAATGACGAGTGATGGAGGTGGATGGTGGTGATGGGTGGTGGTGGTAGGTACTGATGGGTGATGGAAGCGGGTAGTAGTGATGGTGGTGGGTGGTGGTTTTAGTGGGTGGTGAGTGGGGGTAATGGTGATGGGAGGTGTTGGGTGGGTGCTGGTTATTGGTGGTGGTCGGTGGTGGGAGTGTGTAGCGGTGATGATGGGTGGTGGAGGTAGGTAGTGATAGCGAGTGGTGATATGTGGTGATGGTGGTGGTGAGTGGTGGTTTTGATGAGTGGTGGGTGGAGGTGTAGTGGTGGTAGGTGGTGGTTACGGGTGGTGGTGATGATGATGGAGATGGGTGGGGTGGTGGTGATGGGTGGTTGAGGTGGGTAGTGATGGTGGGGGTGGGGGTTACGGGTGGTGGTGAGTGGTGAGTGGTGGTGGAGGCGGGTGGTGATGATGAGTGGCGGGTGATGGGTGGTGTTTGGTGCTGGTGACGGGTGGTGGTGATAGTTGGTGGAGGTGGTGGTGGGTGGTAGGTTATGGTGGTGAGTGGTGTTGGTTAGTGGGTTTTTTAATTGTTTGTAACTATGTTTTGATTTATATGAATATTATTTTATAATTTTAAGACAAAATTACAAAAATGGTCCCTGTGGTTTACCAAAAGTCACAAAGTCAGTCCCTGCTAATTTTTTTTTATGCAAATGGTCCTTGTGGTTTGCAAAACTTGCACAGATGGCCCTTTTTACTAACTCCGTTAGTATTCAGCCGTTAGGGTAAGGGCATTTTCGTCTTTTCATGTATAAAGGGACTAAATTCGTGATATATGGTAAACCACAGGGACCATTTTTGAAATTTGTTTGAAAAAATAATTATGTGGCTGAAGGATGGGGGGAGGGATCGAACCTGAGACATCTACCTATTAAATGGCCAAAGCCTTAACCAGTTGGGCTGCATGTATATTTGGTTTATATTTTCCAAATACTAATTTATATAATAAGTATAACGTTAAAACATAAGCAATAAATAAATTACAAAACATATTTTTTTACATATTTTTTTTAATAAAACAAAATGTATTTTCGTATTATAAAAAAATTTACAAACAATTTGTATGCATTTTTATGTATTTATTTTACATAAAAACGTATTTTTTTGTCTTTAAAAATACGCTTTTGTATATCAAATACATTTTTGTAAAATATATTTTTTTAATGTGTTTGAAATAATAATAATAATAATTAACACCGGTTTTAGAGCTATCGATCCAAAAGAATTTATACATTTTTTTATGTCATGAGTAATGTTAATTATTATTATTTCAAAGACATAAAAAAATATATTTCACGAAAACGTATTTGTTATACGAAAACGTATTTTTTAAAGATATAAAAAAATATATTTTACGAAGGATAAAAAAAAATGTATTTCGTAAAATATATATATTTCGTAAAATAATAATAATAATAATTAACACCGGTTTTAGAACTATCGATCCAAAAGAATTTATATATTTTTTTATGTCATGAGTAATGTTAATTATTATTATTTCAAAGACATACAAAAATATATTTTACGAAAACGTATTTGTTATACAAAAACGTATTTTTCAAAGATATAAAAAAATATATTTTACGAAATACGTTTTTATATACGAAAACGTATTTTTTAGAGACATAAAAAATATATATATATTTACGAAAACGTATTTTTTAAAGATATAAAATATATATATTTTACGAAAAAAAAATTACGAAAGACAAAAAATACATTTTTATGTAAAATAAATACATAAAAATGCATACAAATTGTTTGTAATTTTTTTTAATACGAAAATACATTTTGTTTTATTAAAAAAAATATGTAAAAAAATATGTTTTGTAATTTATTTATTGCTTATGTTTTAACGTTCTGCTTATTATATAAATTAGTATTTGGAAAATATAAACCAAATATACATGCAGCCCAACTGGTTAAGGTTTTGGTCATTTAATAGGTGGAGGTCTCAGGTTCGATCCCTCCCCCCATCCTTCACCCACATAATTATTCGTATATCACGAATTTAGTCCCTTTATACCTGAAAAGACGAAAATGCCCTTACCCTAACGGTTGAATACTAACGGAGTTAGTAAAAGGGGTCATATGTGCAAGTTTTGCAAACCACAATGACCATTTGCATCAAAAAAAATTTGCAGGGACTGACTTTGTGACTTTTGGTAAACCACAGGTACCATTTTTGTAATTTTGTCTAATTTTAATTAAAAAAATTGTGTAGTCCAAATTTGTTCATAAATTAAACATTTTTGCAATAAGAAATGTTCTCGATTGAACGTGTGTGTGTGTATATAATAATAATAATAATAATAATAATAATAAATGAAAGTTCTTTTTGCCACTTGTCATACTCTAATTCAATTTGTCAAATGTTATTTTGTGATTATTTTAAATTAGTTCTTTTTCCACATGTCATTTTATGAGTTTTCCTATTTTATTAAATTTCATATGTAATAATTTCAATAGATGTAATAATAAATGAATATCAATTTCATTAATGAACTTACCTTTTAATTTCAAATTTTCCAAAATTAAAGCTTATTAATTTCTTTTATTTATTTAAATTATTTGTTAAAGTTTAAAAGATAAAAAAACATTTCTAATATAATAATTTACTATTTTTTTATTTTCTTATAAATTCAAAGCTCTTGAACATTTTTGACCTTTATATTTAACCTTTTTTTTATAAAAAAAAATTAACTCATGTGATATATGGGTCTCACAACTAGTATATATATATATATATATATATATATATATATATATATATATATATATATATATATATATATATATATATATATATATATATAACTCAGTCGGCCAATAGGATGGAGTATATATAGTTGCATGACTCTATAGCCCAATATATCCAATCGTTTTTTATTCTACTCGGCCCATACCAAAACCAGTAATGGAAAGCAAATAAGCCCTTGCATGTTAGCCAACTCCAATTGCACAGGAGGAATGACTGATAAACTAAATTGCTTCTTTGCCATTAAACAACATTTGATCAGATTGATTGATGGATATATGGATGGATCAATTATATAAGAATAGATGGATCAGCTAGATGGTTAGATGGATCGTCTGTAGGTAGGATGTCAATACATTACACAACATGATATGAAATTGGGACGGAATTTTTTTTTAAATTTGTGTTAGTATCATGTGTAAAAACTTAATGTCGTATCGTCATGTTGTGTTTATATTTAGAGATCAACATGATATTTACCCGTGTTTGTTGTGTTTTGTATTATGAATTATAAATTAAATAATTCATACCATCATACCACTCTACAACACTTTGCATAGCAAACATTTGAAATGACAAAAGTATCCCATCATAATGTAATTAAAAAAATAAATAAAACTAATCGATTGCGTTCCTAATTGGAAACTTTTTCATCAAGAACATGCAGACATTCATATATGATCTCAACCGCACGATCAAGTTCATCCTCAGAGATTATCAACGGTGGTACGAGTCTAACAACGTCTCCTTTGCCAGCTGTCAATATCAAAAGACCGGACTCACGACACGCATCAACAAGCTTTGAGGCAGAAACATCCAACTCAATCCCAACAATAAGACCAAACCCTCGTATCTCTTTCACATGACTGTTTCCTCCAACTTTTTCCTCCAGGATTTCTTTCAAGTAATTTCCTTTTTTTGTAACACTCTCCAGAAACCTCGGGTCGGATATTTTATCAAACACAGCAATTGCAGCAGCACACACGAGGGGCCCACCTGCAAACGTGCTTCCATGGTCCCCATTGTTGATAGCAGAATTTACTTTTTCAGTCACGAGTGTAGCTCCTATTGGTAAACCTCCAGCTAGAGGTTTTGCAAGAGTCATTATATCCGGGGTTACACCATAAGCTTCGTGTGCCCACAGATACCCAGTTCGCCCCAACCCACATTGAACCTGAATTTAACAAATTATTTTTTATTCGTATCCAAATTACCAAAACTAAAATACTTATTATAGCATTAATGAGTTAGGATGTTATTTATTACCTCATCATAAACCAGTAAAGATCCAGATTTGTCACAAGCAACACGCAAAGCTTGCAAGAAATCTTTTGTAGCACTGTAAATTCCACCTTCCCCTTGAATAGGTTCAACAAATACAGCAGCAATTTTGCCACTAGATATTAGTTCTTGAGCAGCTTTAATGTCTCCATAGTTCAAGAAAGTTACACCAGGCATCACAGGCTCAAAAGGTGTTCTGTAATGCTCCTTGCTAGTCAAAGCAAGCGAACCAATTGTCCTTCCATGGAAACTGTTACTGAAGGAGATAAATTCAGTAGCTGGATCTGTCTTGTTAGGATGTGAAAATCTTTGAAACTTTCTTGCAAATTTTATGGCAGCTTCATTTGCTTCTGTTCCTGAATTACTGAAAAAAACTCGATCTGCAAATGAACTTGCTACAAGACGTTCAGCAAGATTCACCTGTGATACAAAATGCAATTAATTTCTATTTTTGAATCAAACAAAAAAGTATATATGGAATCGAACCTGAGGAAGGGAGTAATAGATATTGCTAACATGGGCAAGTAGGTTAGCTTGATCGGTGACAGCTTTGACCCAATCGGGATCTCCATGGCCCAAAGCATTAACAGCGATACCTGAGGTTAGGTCGAGATACTCCCGACCTTCAATATCATACAATTTACAACCTTTGCCACTTGTAAGCACTAGAGGAGCTCTGCCATATGTACCAACTATCACTTGTTTTTCAGCCTTCATCACCTCATCTTTGCTAATCGATTTCACTGCTACTGGTATAGTGTCTGTTAGTTGTGCTCGAACCTCGGTTATACGAGAATTAGAGAGATGAATCGAGCTTCTACCAAATGCAAATTGGGACTTCACATTGGGAAAACAATGGTGGCGATGATCGATTGTTGGAAAAATCGGGTTGCTCAGATTGAAAACTGAACTCATCAGGATGGATTGTGTATGATCAAAGAACGATGTCCGCCGCCTTCAAAAACAGGGCAAAAAAACTGCTTATATGATAGCTAACAGTTTTTTTAAACCATAAATGTATGATTATCCCAAGCTTGACAATAACAGAATTGAACAGAAAAAGTGGGTGCTACTGTTACAGGTTTAACGTATAAACCTAGGTTCGATTGCTAATTGAAGCACAAAAACATACACAATTAGACATTTTAGATCAAACAGACCAATATTCATTCAAAATCAAATCACATTTCACATTCAAAGCTAAACTAATTTCATTACAAATGTTTAGATTTTAAAGCTCTTTAATGAGTTATGCATCAATTGACATAAATTCAGAGAACCAAAATAAGTAAATTGATAAGAATGGAATAACGATAGGTTCAATACCACAGATAAGAAGGGAATATCATAAAGCAGGTAAAAGAAGGAAGACCGACAGCAGGAAGAAAAAATATGAATGGAACCCAGGAAAAAATGGACGAAAAACGAACCTGTGGCTGAGAGGCCGAAGGTCTCCGGTGTATCTGTGGGGTGCGACGGTCTCCGGCCGGTGGTGGCTTCACAGGGAGGCGATGGCTTACGGCGGCGAGCAGGGGAGGACTAGTAGCTTGAGGAGCAAACGATCAGATGAGGCGTCTGTGAAATGTGTAGTTGTACAATGTGTATAAGGTTTTATTAGGGTAAGGGTATCTTGGTCAGTAACTATCTTTTTTTTTTACACATCTAAGTAATAAACTTATTGGAAGTGTTCATATGACCATTATGATAATGGTCATATGTGAACACTTCCAACAAATTTGTTATTTAGATGTGTAAAAAAAATAATTACCTAAATATGAACAAAGTAAAAGTAAATTACATGAATGGTCCTTATGGTTTGGAGGAATTTATGTTTTTAGTCCCTAACTTATTTTTTTAACTCAGATGGTCCCTACTGTTTATTTTTGTTGTGCATTTGGTCTCTGTCTTACCTAAAAGGACTATTGTGCATTTATTAATTTATTTTTTAATTAATCCAATAAGAAGGGTTTTAATTTTTTCAAATGAACGATTTGAAGACCTATTGATTCTAAAAACTATTCTTATTTATGTATGTATTTTTTATATATTTAAAAAAAAATAATAGACCCCACATATCTATATCTCATCACCGTAAACCTAAAACCACATTTGAGAAATTTAATGTGGGTCTCACCAGTTATCATCTCATCTCTCATCCTCCTCAACTTCTATTTCCTTTCCATCTTTAGCGACATTAACGTCTTCATCATGCTTCTTTTTTTTGTCCTTTAACTCTGGCGAAACCAACACCATAACCCACTGTCTCTTCATCTTTAGTGGGTTGTAGTGCTGATTCGACGAAGTTGAAGGATTGGAAAAAAAAGGATGGTGAAGATGTCGATATCACTAAAGATGAAAAATAAATAGAAGTTGAGGAGGATGAGAGGTAGGATGGTGAGGATATACAGATATGTGGGGTCTATTAATTTTTTTTAAATATATAAAGAATAAATACATAAATAAGAAAATTAATTAAAATAAATAAATTAATAAGGACACAATAGTCATTTTAGGTAAGACAAGGACCAACCGCGTAACAAAAATAAACAGTAGGGATCATCTGAGTTAAAAAAATAAATTAGGGACTAAACACACAAATTTTCCAAAACCACAGGGACCATTCGTGTAATTTACTCTTACTTTTCGTTTTGTTCATATTTGGGTATTTATTTTTTTTGCACATCTAGGTTACGAACTTGTTGAAAGTGTTCACATATGACCATTATGACCTGTTGTAGCCGGATGTAACCTGCTACAGCAGGTCATAATGGTCATATATGAACACTTCCAACAAGTTTGTTACCTAGATGTGTAAAAAAAAAGATAGTTACCGAGATGTGAACAAACCGAAAAATTAATTACCTTAATAAGTCATATTCCATTTTCACAAGGGGTAAACAACTTATGAGAAATGACATATTAAAGGTCTCACGTCACGCAGTATAAGATATTTTTTAAAAAAATTGTTCCAAACACTATTTTTAACTTATACCCTGAAAGTAAATTAAAAAACTAGTTTTTTAAGTTCGGCCAAATACCCTATTTATTACATAACTGATCTAAAATTATTGTTCTAACCCCATTTTGTGATCAAGTTCTTTCCATCTTATATTTTAATTACCTTATCAAATTAAACAACCAATTAACATTGATTTGGGTTTAAACGAATAAAAGGGGTTGGAAAGTTGAAACAACCAATTAACATTGATTTGGGTCCAATTACTCATTTTAGTTTTTCATCAACCCAAGTTTCTTCAATGTTTTATAAACCATCATCGACTATCTCACGTTTTTTATATCACATGTTTTAAGAGCATTAAGAAGAAAAAAAAGTCATTAAGCTTTTTCATATCACATCACATCATGCCAACTCAAAAAGCCAAAAACTTTAAGATGTCTACTATATCAAAACCTTTTCACAAAACTTATTTGTACCGTAAAGCTAACTCATTTGTAACACAAACTACAGAGATAAAATAATAAAATGTTATAAAACTCATAAGCTTGTAAATTCACAATCAAGATGAAAAAAAAAAAAAAAAAAAGTTGTGAAAAAGCTATAACAATAAGCTCCTCCTATTGGATGCTCTTATGTTTGAAAGTTTTACAAAATTCCGATTATCTCCAAAACACACTCCACCTTGTATATTTAACATGCCACAAAGGGCACAAATCATTCGATAAATCAACAAATAACATATACTAGTATAAAAGTAACATCGACACAAAGTCATTATTTAAAACATAATAACACTTTCAGGGAACTATCAAATTCAACATTCCATAATAGTCAATACATCCATGACAAATCCTGCTTAAAAGACACATATTTAGCAGCTCCTTCCACACCTCTTAAAGACACCTGAGGACAATCATTGACAACAAGAACTTCCAATTTCCTCAATCCAACAATCCCCTTAAACCCATCATCCGTAACCCCCAAACACTTTGTCAACCTCAACACCCGTAAATTCCCATATCTACCCACAAATTCAATCCCTTCATCACTTATCTCTTGACACCTCACAAGTTCTAAAATCTCAAGATTCTCAGCAAAACAAAGAGCTTTCATCCCAACATTGTTGAACGAATAAACCCGATCAAGAACAAGCTCTTTCACAGGACACATTTTAACCAAATTCAAAATCCCATTTTGAGAAAACGAGGATAAAGAAGGAAACTCACCATCTGAAAACGATAAGGCCACGGATTCAAGCAGTTTACAGTTTTGAGCTATGGCTTTCAAGCTTCCGTCTGTGAAGCGTAGCGGGTTTTCCATTATTGAAAAATCAGACGGGACCCGGATCGAAATGGCCCGCAGATTTTTTGAATTTTCCACGAGCCTGATTATGTCATCATCTCTCACACCTACACACATGTCTAAATGGATCTTCTCCAAGTTTTTGCATTTATCCAATATACAAGCTAAACCTCTCCCCGGGCTGATTATACAATTGACTAATTTAACCTCCACCATGTTATCGCACGGGACCCACTGCGTATGCCACCTGTCAACCGCTAACCGATCGTAAAGCTTCATGTACCTGTAATTCGCATCCACTTCAAACCGTAACCGTTTTATGTTACGCCAAGTGGGCCCGAGCTTGATAAGAGCGCCTTCACCGATCCCACGACAGTTTTTGATGGAAAGATCTTCGAGGGTTTTGAGTTTTCCGAGACACTCAAGCCATTCGAGATTGGTGATGTTTAAACAGCGGATTAAATGAAGGGTTTTGAGGTTTTTGGAGGTTACTATGATTGAGAAGATGCCACATCCGGTGATTCTTGGAGTGAAGTTTAGTTTTAGAGATGAAAGTTTTGAGCATGATGATATGTAGCTGAGGCCGGTGTCGGTGATGAAGGTGCAGTAACTTAGGGTTAGATCGGTTAAAAGAGGGCAGGTTTTGGAGAGGATGGAGAGGCCTTGGTCTTCTAGTTGTTTGCCTAAATTTGACATCCAACCCGAGTATGTGATTTCGATTTTGTTTAGGTTTGGGAATCTGTGGCATAGAGAGGTTAGAGATTCGATTGCTGGGTTTAATCCACAGCCAATGCGGATGTAGTTTCTTTGTTCGTTATCAAGATTATGGAAGCGTTTGCAGGTCAAAGATATGGAGTTTCGGTCATTGGTGTTTTTGATTCTGTTGAAAATCTCCCAAACTAACTGATCTGGGAGATTATCGATTGAAACCATGTTTTTGTTTATTGTAAAACCTGAGAGAAGAGAAACTGACAATTCAGAAAGCATACAGGCTTTTAAGAAATTAAAATCACAGAGCTGAAATATCAGTTTTGTTATTGCAATTAGCTTTTGGATATCTGATGATCAGAAAGAAAATTGGAAACGCCGGTAAATGGCACTATCGATCTCAAAAACAAACTCTACGTTCAATTACGGTAGGCAGATTGAATTCATATCAGTAATCCATCTTATCAGAATCGCTTAAAGAATTAATGAATTCTCATTCAAGTTCATAATTCTTATCATCGGAGAAAAACAGTATTTAAAGAAAAATCAATAAGGTTAGGGAAGGATGAATGCAAAATTGAAGGTGATTGAATAAGCAGATGGAGGATTGAGATGTACCTTACCTTAGAAGAAGAAGGATGAGACTGAATCGAGTTTCAAACGATTGTAAATGATGATACCCTTGGTGTTGGATACTTTGTTAGATTCGTGGAATATCTATCTGGGTGAAATTCAGTTTGCATTTGCCCTAAACCTACATGAGAAACTCGGTATTCATCTTGCGTGTTGGTATTCAGTATGATTTGATTTGACACAAACACATGATCTCTTTTTCCACTTTTACAACATTTGAGCCAAAAAATCAATAGAAACATTTTAATTCATTTTTTTATTTTAAATTTCAAGTTAAGTTCCGTTCCAATCTGTCATAGACGTCATTGAATAGGAATCGTTATCGGATATCATCAAGGATAATTACGTAAATTCCTCCTCTCTTTTACATGTTTTACTAACATTCACAATATTCATCTTCTTCCTATTTCCTCTCGACAATTATAAAGAAAAAATCATCAAGCAACGAGGCTATGTTGATCATTCATCAAGGTTGCAATACGACAATGGTGTTGTCAATGTAGATTCAACATAACAAATCCACTGTTATCTTTCATTCATCATTCACTTCAAACTCTAATCTCATGTGCATCATTCTATACGAAATTCACTTTACATATCAACAAAGAATACAATAAAATGATGCCATAAAAATAAAAAAAAGAACAAATTATTCGGTTCATGCTGATCATTGTACATCCACTGTATTCGTTTCTTCAAGAGATACCATCAGCCCCTGAAGCTGCATATTCAAAAATAATAAAATCAAAATATCAAAATACAAATTTCAATACTTGTGTTCAACAGCTGAGGTGGCACTGTTGACTCTACCTGGGCCTCCAGTTCTTGTATCTTGTCATCTTTCACCCTCAAAGCCTCCTTCTCCCTACCCAAGTCACAACATTTTTAAATTTTAATTGTTTCTTTCCCAACAAAATACTATTTAAGTTTTTCCAAACATACCTTTCTTGAATTTTAGCTATTATGCTTTCCCATGTCTCCTTGTTCCTCAAAAGATTCTCATTCATCTACAACAAATATCAACACACCATTAGTTTACTTCTACTTCATTCTGTATGAAAAAAAGTCAAAAACCAAGAAACAGTAGGAGGAAATGGAATAATCAGTCACATACATCATCTAGAAACTTCTTCTCTTTAAGACCTTTATCCAGCTTCGCTTGCATCTTTTGCAATTTCGTATTCTGCTTCAAAAAATCTTTTACAGCACTTGAAATCTCCCTTTCATTTTCCTCTTCAAATTCCTGGAGTAATGATTCATAGTACTTCCAATGCCATCCAAACATTCAAATTCAAAACATTAATACAAAGCTCAAATCAAAACATTAAATGATTTAAATCCAATCAGTGACCTCACCAGTTTTTGGTTTTCAAGTTGGGTAGTCAGCAGCTCATTATACTCACTAACAATCTGTAAACAAAACAAGAGTCAACACTCCTCATTCAAATTTCCCCATTTGTTAATAAACACTTAGAGCGAAGAGAAAAAATAAAAAAATACAGATTCAACTCGACTGTTTAAAAGAGCTTCACTAAATGCAGGATCAGTGTCACATCCACAATCACCATCAGTATGTTGATGGTGATTCAACTCAACCAGTTTTCCATCTGTTTTAGATTGGATTAAACGATGAACATAATTATCTCCAACATAATCCCACACACGTTGTGTTTCCAGTTCTTGAGAGTAGCAATGTTGTGTTTGTTTCCAGTGTTCAATTGCATGCCCTTCTTTATACCTCCCACACCCAACAAACCCACACAGAAGACATATCCACACATTTTCTGATGTTTGACAAATCAAACATTTTGACTTTTCAGGCTGCTGTTGACAATAACGACATACCTACAGCAAACAGTATTATTTATTACCATCATCATTGAAAACTGAAATCAAATAGTCAATATGTTTTGTAAAGATGGATTTATTTATGTCAACTGTCAAGTAATGATTTTTAAACTTACAGGGCATGAAGAATCAGTCCATTTTGAAATACAAGAACAATGGAATGAATGGTTGCAGATTGTTGTTAGAATCCCACTCATATCTTGATCCAATCTCTCTACAAAAAGAAAATTACTTCAATCTCTCTAAAAATCATACACAAAAAAAAACAGGTGATATTTGGTATATAATATATAAATTACCAAGACAGACTGGACATGAGGGTTGCTCTGTATTTGCAGGGGAAGTCTGTGTGTGTTCAATTGAGCTTGTGTATTGCACATCAACAGTGAAAAGCACACGACATGATTCTGTCTGTATTCAAAAACCAAATTTGACAAAAATTAGATTAACTATTTTTTTAATTACATTGCAGGATATGCTTAAATAAACTATGAATGATTATTGATGAAGGAAAACCTCCAAAGATGAGAAACGCCTTCCATTAAAATGCTTGTGAAATGAATCCGTTGAGCTTTGATCATCGAATCTTACCAAGATACTATACCGGTTTTCCATTCCATCATTCCTTAAACCAACATATTGAAGGATTAGCAAAGCCTGATCATAAAAGGGTTATTAGTAGATATCAGAAATTATACACAGGATACCTGACAATGCGCATTTCCATGATGTGATGAATAAAGGAACCACAAAACTGACAAAAGTCTGCATATGTCATGTGATTTGGCACCCCAAGAACACAAATAAGAGGAATTCTTCCAACCTAAATGCCATCATAGAAATCAAAAGTCGATCACTAATAATGATTTGAAAAAAGAGGAAATATGTAACTTTTTAGTGATAATAAGGAGGGTTAGAAGTCAAGTAGTTTTGACTCTGTATTGTTGTCATATCTAGTTTCTTTCCCTAAAGATGCGTGGCATAAACCTTGACATATTTGTGATTCTGTCTACATTCTCAATTGTCAATTAAAATTAGCACACATGTTCAAGGATCTTCATCTTTGGTTGTCAGGCAAGAAGATTCTTTAGTACCTCGAATACTTCAACATAAACAGATTAAATCACCAGCGAATTGAAAGGTAGCTTGATTCGCCCAGCATTCCTTAACTAATGAACTGATTGTCAATCAGTCATACCAAACAGGAACTAAATAGAATCAATCAAACAAACAACCGTATGAAACCCTAATTGAGCGCACGAAAAATGTACCATCTGCGTGGAGAAGATAGTGGAACGCATGAGAAATATAAAACTTACAGGTAAATTAGAAGAGGAAGAAGCGGCGTCGTCCAGAAAGAGATGCATGACGCCTCTCGTCTGTTCGATTCTAGGGTTTCCAGAAGAGAATGGAAATGCCTGGGTTACGTATGCACTGGAAGAGGAGGTGGATGAGTCGCCAATATCTGTGATCGGAAGTTTCATGATGGACGACGGCCGGAAGTAATCCTCGGCGCCGACTATTGTAGAATTCGCGGCCGCGCTTACTGAAATCGCTTCGGACATTTTATTACTGTTCATAGCTCATACACCCTTGATAGAATCAAAAAGGTCAAATTCAATTACTATTTCAAATTAATAAGCTCTACTAATAAGTAATCACTTGATCATAGTATTTTTAGAATATGACCAAGTTCATCATTTCAACCTATTACTGTTATACAACCATACGTTTTACAGTAGGCCTTAAATCATACAGCAGGCTTGACTAGAAATCAGAAATCAAAGACATCGAGACTCCATAGAATCAGATAGTACCTGAGATAATGGTAGCAGGGCAGCGGGTTGTCAGTGGGCTTGACGGTGGTTGTGATTGTTATCTTAGGAACGTATCAAGGATGTGGAGAGAAATCTCAGAGGTGGAAGTTGCCGATGGAAGCAAGGATGGCAAGGGGACGGAATGAGACGGATATTGGCGATTGTTTTTTGTTTTCAAAAACAATCGCTATGGTATCTATATCTTTCTATATATCTTATAGCATTTTTACTTAAACCTAATGTTATTTTTCCTTTGGGATAATGACTTAAAAAGGTAACAAAGTTTTAAAAATGTATAAAAAAGACCAATGTCTTTTTTTTAGTACACAAAATACCATTTTACCGGCTATTGTAGGTTACCCGGTTTTCAAATGTTCAAAAAATATCATTGTCGTTTTTTTAGTACAAAAAATACCATTAATGTTACTATTTGTACACGGAATACCAACGAAGTACACATGTGTTCAAATAAAACATTGTGGTAACCAGGTACTTCAGGTAAATGGAAAAATGGCTTAAAAGTGTAACGAAGTTTCCAAAATGTTCAAAAAATACCACACTTTTTGTTAATTGCGTTGTTGTCGGATTATGTAGAACACAATCACCAGAGATCATGAACCGTCATATCAGTTCACAACAATTGTGCAAATCTCTTTCATTCCTTCACTCGATCGTTCTTGTGCTAACAAGAGAAGTAAGTGGGTAATAACCCTAGTTAAACATTCTTGCTTTCTGATCACATTTATGCCTCAAACCTAAAACATATACACGTTATATAGATGCACATATTATACATCAAGGTTAGCCGTTCATTAGTGTTGCGGCACAAGATCGACACAAAGGAGAAACGAGTGTGACGTTATGCCATGAGAATTCCTAAATATGGATTTAGATACAAACTGATTGAGTGGTGAAATGAAAGAGAGTAAACAACTGGTGTGAACTGGTACGACGGTGACTAATCTCTGATGATCGTGTTCTATATAACCCGGAAACAATGAAGTTAACAAAAGGTGCTCTGAAAAAACAACAATGATTTTTTTTTTTTAACATTACGGAAATTTCAATGGTATTTTTTGTACTATAATATGTACTTCGTTGGTATTTTGTGTACAAATGATATACTTCAAGGGTATTTTTTATACTAAAAAAATAATGGTATTTTTTGAACATTTTGGAAACTTTGTTACCTTTTTAAGTCATTTTCTGTTTACCTGAGATAGCCGGTTACCACAAGGTTTTATTTGAACACATGTGTACTTCGTTGGTATTTTATGTACAAAAAATATACTTTAATGGTATTTTGTGTACTAAAAAAAAGAAAATGGTCTTTTTTGTACATTTTTGAAACTTCATTACCTTTTTAAGTCATTATCCATTTTCCTTTCAACACATTCATTTGAAACTCTCATGACTTTTCAATTTCTTTCTAATAATAATTATAATTTGGTTAATAAGGTTAAATAAATATCAAACCTAAAGTGTAATCATATTTTGTTTTTAACTTTTAACATATTATACTTAATTTATTAGTTTTAATATATTGTTGGATGTAAACGATTATCATTTTAAAGATACAATTTTGGAACAATTTGTATAAAATAGTTAAATTATTAATTTAAATATAAAATTATAGGGTCAACTTAAATATAAATTTTAGTTTGTCTTAAACAACCCAAAAAATATTTTGTAAATAGTTAAAAGTGATAAATTGTAGTGTCTTTCTAATAATGATTATAAGTTGGTTAATAAGGTTAAATAAATATCAAATCTAAAGTATAATCATAAATAAACTAAATTTCAATTTTAAAATAATATTTTTACTTCTACTTATAAAGTTATGTCTTTAACTTTTAACATATTATACTTAATTTATTAGATTTAAAATGTTGTTGTATGTAAACCATTATCAGTTTAAAGCTACAACTTTTGAACAGTTTAAACAAAATACTTACATTGTTAATTTAAATATAACCTTACATTGTCAACTTAAATATAAATTTCAGTTCCACTTAAAAAAATTAAAGAATATTTTGTAAATAGTTAAAATTGATAAATTGTAGTGATAAATGCAAAAACTAAATTGTAATATCAATTTAACTAAAATATTTCCTAAAGATATTTTTATAATCATTAAAAGTTTTCAAATAAGTAGCTTAAATAACTTACAATAACAATAGTTAAAAATAACTATATATAAATGATTATATTGTTATCTTTAAAATCAAAAACAATATTTGATGTTTTAAATAATTATAATGATAGAAATTAAAACATTAAGTAAATAAATTTTAAAAACTTTATTAACAATAACAATAACTATAAATAACATTAAACCATATATTATATTTAATTTTATTCATGATGTGTAACTCGCGAGTAGAAGTCATTCAAACGATTGAGATAATGCAGTTATAATAGATGTATATATTATCATATAATTCAAAATAATCAATATATTATATCAATTTAGTATACGAATTATTATATCAAATTTAACAACAACATTATTGTTATATTTTAAAAAACATATATTTGTAAAGACTTCAACTATATAGGTGTTTCTGCGCAACGCACGGGCATTTGCCTAGTGTTATTTATATTTAATGTTCTAAATTTACTTGTTTAGGCGGCTAGGTAATCCGACGTGGATGTGTAAAAACGCCAGTATAACGCGCCGAACACCGCGTCTGGCGTGCGTTATTAGGCGTTACGTTATAATACGTTACTGTGGTAACGCTCGACAACGGGAAGAATTCGAAGCAAAAATGATCCAACGTCTATATTTTTAATTTTTCAACCGTTGTAAAACGGTCAAAAATGTAAAAAAAAAAAAATTAATACAATTTCAATATTTTTTTCAACTATATATATATACATACATCAACCTTTATATTTTACAAACCTTTTATTACTCTCAAATCTTCAAAAAAAAATTCCCTACTATGGATCAAAACCCCAACACTCCTCCTCCAAACAAAAACACACCTCCTCCTCTTGGTTTTGCACAATACGAAATGTACGCTAACATTCTCAACACACAAGGCAACTTTTTCAATCCCGCCTCACCCCCACCACATTTCACTACAAACCTTCCACAAAACATTTTTAACCCATTTGCTACAATGCAACAAAATACCACACAACCACAACCCACCCAATAAACTGTACCCGAGACGCAAGCGGGGGGGGGGAGCGGGAAAAAACGACCCAAAATGGTAGAGGACGAAGGAAAGGGAAAGCGGTTGCGGTGGAGCAATCGGAAGACGAACCTCCTACATGGTGGACCGCGGACGAGGAATACGCATTGGTGGTGATTTGGTGCGGGACATCAAAAAATCCAACGCAAGGAAACGACATGCGAAGAGTTGCTTTTTGGGAAGCCGTGATCGTGAAATTTCGTGTCATTTTGAATAAAGATGAAAACTACCGCAATCACGACATGTTGAGTAGCAAGTGGACTCAAATTAGCAAGAAGTGCACCAAGTTCAATTCCATCTACAACAAACTTTCCTCGTTGGAATGTCGTTTTATGTTTTTTCGTTGGAATGTAGTTTTTAATTAGTATTTATTTTAATTATGTGTTATTTAATTTATATGTTTTTTTAAAAATTATTATGACATAAATTAAAAAAATAAAACAAAATAGAAAAATGGGAATTACAAACATCAAAAAAAAATAGAAAGTAAGTGGTGTTATTACATGTTATTTGGTGTTGCCCATTTCCACATTTGGTGTTATAACACCCATTTATGATTAGGATGATGATGTGACACCTTTTGGGTGTGGTAACATGTAATAACATGTTACCCACACCCAGCAGCCTTAGCATTAAAAAAACAAACGATCTAGATTACATCATCAATGTTAGGATGAACATCAGAACGGCCCGAGAACCGAACTTGGTGGAAAATAGGAACTGAATCCGACCGTCGGTTCTACCGGTTCCAGTTTCGGTTCCGATTCTTTCTGGGTCTTCAATGTTGAAACCGGTCCTCGAGAAATAGCAACATATTTTGAGAAAATATTTCGGTTACGGTTTCGGTTTTTGCCGGATCTATCGAAAAGAACAAAGAAAATACAATCAAATTTTCATGTATTTTGCTGGAAAAAAAACAGATTTGGTATGATATATTCCAATGCATGTTAATCATTCAGTTTTTAACTAAATTAAGAGTTTTTATAGTCTAAAATTAACTACAAAACTTAAATAACATGTAGGGAAAAAACCAGGTCAATACAACTTAAAATGTTTGAGATATGCACATTTTAATAAAAAAAGTCAGATTACTTTTAAGTAATAAAAAAAATCTGATTTGATATGTTTCCTTGTGGTGCTTGTAACTCATTTAATTTTTAACCAAATCAAGAGTTTTTATGATCTAAAATTAGCTACAAAACCTAAACAAGACACACTCACAATAATCCATTATAATTTGATCAATACATCTCAAATTAGATAAAACACACTCACAATAATCCATTCCTTCTGATCTTATGTCTTTAATTTTACATGATCAAAATGATTTTTTTCTAATTAAGATGTTTTCTTTTAATTTATACGGTTTGTAGCAAAAACAATTATGGCTTATAGATATTAAAGATGATTACATTATCGACGTCTTAATTAACATCAAATTATAACGTATACTTCTCATTCAATATCTTGCGAGCAAATTTGAATATGAGTTCATTTTGGTAGGATCTTTCGATCCCGATTCGATCTTATAATCACGATCTTGCAAAGCATAAAACGGTTTTAAATAAGATTATGATCTTGACAACCTTCACTATAACCTTCCTAAGTTTTAGCAAAGAAGTAATAAAAAAAAAACCTGAAAAACTGAAAAATGATATATATACATATATATATAAAGTAGGAGCAAGTAGGAACTCAAAAAATAATAGAAACCGCGAGGACAATTTTTGGTCTTAAGATTGAAAAAATAAATGATCAAGATATGATTTTATTTATCATCAAAATTTTGCGAGATGATATGACATTGTGATAATTAATTGCGAGATTTTGATAATTTTTGGAAAGGTTAATTGTTTGGAGGGTAAAAGTGACAAAAGCAAAAAGATTAAAAGAAAAAAGAAATTCGGCCTATGTGTCTCTCCAGACGCTGACACGTGCCCCCAACCAGAACATGACAAGTGTTCAGCCCTTATTGACTGGTGGGTTTTTTTTCCACCGCTTAGTTTTTTGGCTATAATTTTTTTTTCTTTGAAAAAAATTCTTAAAAAACCAAAGTTCTTAGAATTTAATTATCTACAAAATGAGCACAATAATAAAAATTTGAAAAAAAATAATATTTTTTTGTATTTATAAAAAACCCAAAAAAAAATTATAAAAATTTAAGGAATATTTCTACTCACTATTCTAATGACTTTGTAAAAAACAATTTAAAAATTAGGTGGTTTAGATACCAAACTTGATTTTAAAATATTAATTTTTTTATAAAAAAAAATGTTGAACATAATATGATCCAAACAGAGATGATTCAAAATATTTATGATGCAAAAATATTACGATACAATACGTTTATGATCTTTAACTTGCTATGATCTAAAAATATTTTAATTCAAACTAGAAAAGAGGGCACATGCGATGCATGGGTTGGGATTTATGTCCATTTTGTTAATGGGCTGCTGTTATGTAGGAAAATAATTTGCATTTGGAAGTCGAAACTTATAATATTGTAGTACATGCAAAATACATCAAGCACATGAATGTATTGCTCATATTGGGCTTGCATGAGGATCAGACTAATTGTAACATCCCCACACAAGGTATAACTTCTTAGACCTTAACCTTTTATATATATGCCAAGATTGGTCCTTATGATGGAAAATGTGGCATTTGAGTACGCGGGGCGTACAAATGTGTACGCGCAGCGTACTCATGCGCTTAGCTTGATCGTGGAGGCCACCAAGTACGTTGGGCTTACTAGGCTCAGAATGAAACCCTAATATCTTCTTGTGTCCCCATTTAAACAACATGATGGCCCCATTTCTAGCCACAATTATCAGCCTCCAACCTCCTCCAAACCCTAATCTCGTTCCTCTAGCTTGTGTGAGTGTTTGTGACTCATTTGAGTGTTCTTGTGAAGCTTTTGATGGAGAAGGAACCTTGAAAGAAGGATAGTTTGTGCTTTTAGCTCTTGGATATGTGTTATACTTCATTTGGTGCATCTTCCAGAGGTATCAAGTTCAAAACTTGTTAATTGTTTGTTCTAGTTCTTGTTTTGGGTCCTTTTTAGGGTTTTATGTCCTAAGTATGGAACTTTGTGAGTTTGGTGAACTCCAGAGCTATTGTTCTGTCCTTTTAGGTGTATTAGAGTGTTCTAATCCATAAAAATGAGTGTGTGGACGTCTTAATCTCTCCATGCATGAGTTGTATGGTCTTTTGTGTTGAGAAAGTTAGAGTTTTTGGGATTGGGTCTTGTCTAGCCATGCAAAGGCTCAAAGTCAGCAACTTTACGGATCAAGAGGCCTTATTTAGCTCATATCTATAGTTGGAATGATTGTCTTAATTGATTAAGACCAAGTGAAGTGGAAAAATGGAGTCCGAGGAGTAAGCCGTGCGTACTCCCTGCTAAGCGCAACGTAGCGCTGTGAATACCTGTCACATGCTTAGCCAGTAGTATGCCCAACGTTGAGGGTTGTACGCCCAGCGTACTCGTTGGTCATTGACTTTTGTTGACTTTTGATTTTTGGTCAATTTGTGGACTTTTGGCCAAGGAGGGACAAAAGGGTCTTTTTACCCTACTGAGATTTTGTAGAGAGGCTCGGTCTAGCATTTTTGGGGTTATTAATATTAAGTATTAATTAGAGTTAAATGTTACATATTTTAGGCGGAGTCTAGACCTGCATTTCGGGTGCGAGATTTATTGTTTTCCGCATGAGGTGAGTCATCTCTCTATATTTATCTGTGTAATAGTTTATGTGTGAGCGGAGGGTCTCATTCATGTTATTGACCGGAGGGTCTTATTCATGTTATTGACCGGAGGGTCTTATTTGCTTATACTGAGATATGTGTTTTTATGCATCATGTCTTTGTGACTTATGCTGTTATGTTATTATGTGTATATTTTGGGTTATGACCGTAGGGTCCATACCGAGACGTGAGATTGGAGGGTCTTCACTGAGACACATGACCGGAGCGTCCTTATCGTGATATAGCCATGAGAGGCTAATTATTTGTGTATGTGGTATTTTGGGCAACTCACTAAGCTTTGTGCTTACAGTGTTGATGTAAATGTGTTTCAGGTACATCTCAGGATCGCGGGAAGGCGTCGGCATGATTGTACACACTCATCTGCTAATGGGGATATATGTGGATTCTGGGATATTTTGTCTTTGCTTTATGGTGTTATGTATTCGACAATTATATTTGACATGAGATGGTGATAAAAACTATGTTTTGGGAATCTTAAAAATGAAAATTTTATTTGAAAATTTTGAGTGTTACACTGGGTTAAGGGTAGAAGCGTCATTTCTCTCTTGGTGCAAGATTACACTCGGATGAAGGGTAGAATGGACATTTTTGCAATACAGTGAACATATCAGATCAGGATTAGATTGGAAAAACACAACTTTTGCAAAACTTTGCAATGAAATCTATCCGTACCATGTGAAATACTGGAATAATATGGCTCATTTACGAACCACAAATATAGTAATCCTACATATAAAACGATTGGGTTATTAATCGTTCATAAGTTTAAAATCTTGAAATAACTGTCTAAGGTATCAAATGTCCAAACCTCTCATCGTTCATAAGTTTAAAATCTTAAAAAAATTGTACACGACCATATAATTCATTTTTCTACACATAGAGATCAAAAGTTGCCAAAAGTGCCAAATAAAGTCCTGACCAAAATACCTCTGTCATACCTTATTGTACTTCTTGTATTGTTGCTTTTTCTCCACACATAATTGGTAAAATCATGGTTTACAAAAAAAAAAAAAGAAATTCAAGACTTACTAATCAAAGCTTGAGTTGATTAGGCTTACAAAGTGCATCAATTTCAGCATTGTTCCCAATAGTAACTTGCTTTTATATTTTATTACCAAGAAGCCTAATCACCTTAAACATAATTTATTTTATAAAAAGTTTAAATTCTTCATAAATATGATCAAAATGAATAACAATTGAAACATTTTAAAGATAAAATAACTAAAAGATAGACCCTAACACTTATTTGTTCATTCAATTCGACAATTAATAGATATAGTTATAACATTCATATATTATGTGGACAACAAAACTCATACGGTCCTACCAACTGTTGGTCAGATCACAAGAGTTTGAAACAGTTTGCACCAAATACTTTTTGAACCTGATTATAGATCCAACAGTCCTTATCAATGAGCTTTTTTATTCCTCAATAAATCTGTTATCAAAGAAAAAGACATAAATACAAATGTATTCAAATTATTTGAATGGAAGACAACATGTAACACCCGGTTCTTGGTACGTATTTTAATTAAAGTAAACTCATGTTTTGCTCTGGGACTCGGCGATTTGGAGGCCCTATCAGTCAAATGTGGTAGAGCTTGTTTCAACAAAAAAAAAACTCACAACTCATACTAATCTTACAAATCCAGATTTCATGTTGACAAACTGCAAAAAAAAAATGAAACTTACCTAAGATACTAGAACAATTTCTCAAGGAGATCTATTCATATCAAATGATATATATATATATATATATATATATATATATATATATATATATATGGGCCGGTACTACCGAAAGCATAAGATCTGCACGCGTATCAAGGAAGTCACGAACCCCAAGGGTTAGGTAGCTCCGAGTTGATATAGTAGATTTTATTATGAATCTGTTTCTGATGTTTTTCCGGTTTATTTTTAGTATGCCGATCACTAGAAGTTATGGATCAGGAGCTGGTGGTCCATCAAGGCTAGGATTGACTAACGATGAGATCTGTGAGATGATCACCACTTAGGTGACTATGGTTGTTAGGGAGGAGAATTTGGAGTTCTTTGGGTCTATTAAGACCGCCATGGTTGAGATGTTTGACAAGCGTTATGCTACTGTCATCGAGGTTGTTGCTGCCGCAGCCATTGCAGCGGTTGCTACTGCGAAAGTGTGGCAACCGTCAATTTCCGGTCAAGTCAAAGTCAAATAAAGTCAACAAGTCAAACCGGTCAACTCAATTAACCTTTGTATATTAGGGTTACATTCGTTTTTACTATTGGACAACACACCAACATAATGCAAGTATCACTTTAAGTCTTCCTATGTTCAGAAAATCTAAACCCTAATCAGGGTAAGTGGTGAAACTACTCGATAAAACATTGATACATGCCCTTCGGGGGTGTATAACACTCAAAATGGGATGTAACTAAGTCTACGGTCTTTGATCTACGAAGAAAAACATTAATAAAGGCTCCCGACAAAGTCTCTCTTAATCTCTCCCAAATCTCTCTAAGTATGTGAAATCTCTCCCAAATCTCTCTAAGTATGTGAAATCTCTCCCAAATCTCTCTAAGTATGAGAAATCTCTCCAAGTATGTGAAATCTCTCCCAAATCTCTCTAAGTATGTGAAATCTCTCCCAAATCTCTCTAAGTATGTGAAATCTCTCCCAAATCTCTCTAAGTATGAGAAATCTCTCCAAGTATGTGAAATCTCTCCCAAATCTCTCTAAGTATGTGAAATCTCTCCCAAATCTCTCTAAGTATGTGAAATCTCTCCCAAATCTCTCTAAGTATGAGAAATCTCTCCAAGTATGTGAAATCTCTCCCAAATCTCTCTAAGTATGTGAAATCTCTCCAAGTATGTGAAATCTCTCCAAGTATGTGAAACCTCTTAGGAACCGAACCTCCCTTAAGGAACCGAAGCCTCCTAGACCCGAAACCTCTTAGAACCGAACTCCTATTATAGGACTGAACTCACCTTCGGTTCGGGTTAAGTCCACTCGGTCCGAAACAAGCACTTCGGTTCAGTATATCTTCGGTCCCTTTCCTTGTTCGCCTGCTAGACTGCTCGGACCGAGCCCTCCTCTCGGTTCTAATCCATCAACCGAACCAGCCTTCGGTTCTAACCCTCTAAGGACCGAATCTTCGGCCAGACTTCGGAATTTTTCCTTTTCTTCCCGGTTTTCGACCCCGACTTCATTTAAAGCCCGTTTTTCATGATTTTAACGTGGGATTTTCACCCAAACTCATATTTTGACATATAAGACCCTATATATTCATAATTTAATCAGTTTTAAGGGAAAATCTTAGTCTAAGAATAAAAACTATTGGATAAGATTTTTAGGAGGAGTGTTGACTTTTCCATAAAGTTATGACACAAGCAACCTCCCATACCCACTTTATGACCATCCCTAGTCACTATTCCCTCCCACCTAGTCAACTATTTGTCCTTTCACCCTCTTTCTCCAGCTAAGGTCTTGATTCAAGGGCTGAAGATCTTCATCACTACTCCCACATTATTCACTCTTTCCCCAAAGAACAAACCCATTTCTCTCTCTCTCACTCACTCTCTCTAAACTCGAAATTCAAGGCTGTTCTTGAGCATTCTCCTTCACTTTTGGGTAAGTAATCTCATCTTTCACTTGATTATCTTACACTCTTTCACCCAAATCATGGAATCCTTACACAAATATCATTATATTTGTTCATAGAATCTTCAAATCTCCAAGCAACTCCCAAGTGTTCTTGACTTGGAAACCTCTTTTATTCCACCTTCATCTCAGAGAATAACTCAAGGTGAGTTCATACCCCTACATTTTCACATTTTCTTCAAGTTTTAGGGGGGGGGGGGGGGAATACAAGTTAAAAATACCAAAAACTTAACTAAACTCAAACAACAGCTTTCATCAGAAAAGTTGAGTCTTATTCACGGACTGTTTTGACCATCTTAAACTTAATATCTTTCAAAACTGTTTAATATGCAAATAGTTCAGATTCATAACTTTAAAATGACTACTTGCACATCTCCATACTATCTTTCTACAATTTATGGTGATTTTTACAAAACTGCCTATCATTTCCGAAATGAATTCGGACCAGTCTGTGAATATGAACGTTTTCACACAAGTTAGAGACTTCTAAAAATCATAATAAAAATTATGAATAAACTAGACACATTTTATGAACTCTCAGAGTTTACGGATTCAGTTTTTGACTTCGTATGATTTTTCTTAGATGTTTTTAAAACAATGCAGAAAGGTTAAAAACTAGTTACATAGTTTACAATATTAACAACACTTTGTAGTATGTTGAGCAAAGTGCTTAACAATAAGTTTCTAAATGTTGAATGTATTTCTTGTTAGTTTATCATCATAAACAGAAATTTAGTCATTTATGATAAGGATTCTTCATTCATTTCGAACACATACAATAAACTAAAATAAGTATAGTTTATGGATTTTACGATAGAAGCATACTACATGAAAAAGGTTTTACTCTCAACACAAATGGGTTTTCCATATACTACATGATAAACTATAAAAGTAATAGTTTATGGATTTCATATCACTAATTTATTTCATAAAAGGTGATTTCACTTCCACCACGGAAGATGTTTTATACTCAAACTATATGTAAACTAGTTAACGTAAGTTGTGAGACAATTCTTCCATCGTACTCTTAGAGTACGTGTTAAAATTCCTGTAAGTTATGACCAGAGTCTCTTATAGGGAGAGCGTAATAATTGTGTATAGATCTATATTGGGATTGACACCCCACACCTCGCTGCTAGCTACAGCCGGACCTGCAGGTCTGCGGGTGACAAGAGTCATAGGATCTTGACGTCTGGAAAACGTTGTTGCAGGTTAATTCTCGTTGTAATATGGTTATAACGACTCACATAGGGAGTTAACAATCTTTCAAGTTTACGGGGAAAATTTTACTTTAAAAAGGGGTTTTATCTATTTAAAACTACGAGCACATTACTATTATAAGCATTATAAGTACAAAACACACACATATTCTCGGTCTTAGGATTTAAGGCTACATAACTTTTATAAGGAAAATATTGGATTTTCTTTGGAAACACATTACTATTATAAGCATTATAAGTACAAAACACACACATATTCTCGGTCTTAGGATTTAAGGCTACATAACTTTTATAAGGAAAATATTGGATTTTCTTTGGAAACACATTACTATTATAAGCATTATAAGTATAAAACACACGCACATATTCTAGGTCTTGGGATTTAAAGCTATATAACTTTTATAAGGAAAATATTGGATTTTCTTTGGAAACACATTACTATTATAAACATTATAAGTGCAAAACACCCGCACATATTCTCGGTCTTGGGATTTAAGGCTACATAACTTTTTACAAGGAAAACAAGGGATTTTTCTTGAAGTATACATGACAAAGTACTAGGTTTACACTAAATGGATTTCATGATATTAAAACTACGTTTCATCTAGAATTGTTAGACTCCAGCTATAATTTCTAAGTGTACATGTTAGAGTTATATAAGGATCTAGTCATAATCGACTTAGAATTGGTGGGCCCGCCTCACTTCCCGTTCCTTGTTTGGTTGTGGACCTAGGGCAGACCCATTATATTCGACGGTTTATTTAACTTAAATTTTATATAACTTATATACGCTGTGTGATCATAGAAGGAATCTACGGGTCTTTCTAGGGTACATTATTGCATAACATATGAGTGTTCATTTTACACTTAGTAAAGAAAATATCTAATTTTCTGGAATCATACTCTATCGCTTTTACAAGGATAACGGCTTCTTTCTCAAATAAAACTCTTATGAACTCACCAACTTAATTGTTGACACTCTTTCAAAACTACTTGTATTCTTAGGAAATCAGTGAATCAGGAAATCAACAGCTTTTGAGGATGGGACGTTAAATCGTCAAACATTTCATTTTGTCATCATAGTGTAATTAATTTGAAACATGTAAACACATACTATGGTGTAACTTTTTAAATTATATCTATGATGGTTGTATTTACGTTGAGCACTATTATACTCGTTGTTGTGATACTATACATGAAGTCCTCCACCGCCGGACGTTTCCGCCATCCTTGGTTTGGGGGTGTGACAGATTGGTATCAGAGCCAGGTTTATAGTGAGCTAAGTATATCGAACCACATAAGATATACAAACTATAAATGCATTGGGACTAAAGTCTATGATTAAACATTTTCAAATAACTATACTTTTAGAAATAAAAAGTTTCCTGTTAAAAGTACATACATGCATACCGATATAGTGTCATGTCTAAGGAAAACACAAAAGTTAAAAATAGAGGAGTTGTGCAATATGAATATGCCTTGGGATATGCAAGCAAGTCTGGGAGGAATATAGCCTGATCAACTATATTCGTCCGATAAGTGACTAGTATGTGCCGGGGGATAGTCATAGTGGACAACAAGTCTATCAACTTACCAACACCCATACAAGCAAATCGTTAAGAGCCAAACATAACATTTAAAATACTATAGGAGTATTTTTGTGGTGCTATAATTTATGTGAAAACTGAACAGATTCTTGCTAGTAGATTTACAATCACTAAGTGGATACGCTAAAGTTATATATAACTTAGATATCATAGACTTAGAATCTGTGATCATTGCTTTACTTCCTGTTCCTTGTTTGGTTGTGGTTTTGGAGTATGATCACTTATTCGAAGGTCTATCATATCTTTTGTTATATGTAACGGGTATGCACCATGTCATTATAGAAGTAACTAAGGAGGATCAAACCCCCATAAGTATTTCTAGGAATATGATTATTATATGCCTCTTACCTCACCCCTATTCTCGCACGAACATCATGGCAAGATTTTGCTTACCAGGAGACCCCTACTTTCCAAACCCGGAGAGTTAGTGAGTGATGAGGAAAAGAGTCGGAGGTGGAGCCAGAGGTCGACAACTCTCCTTACATAGCCAGGGCTCTCGCGAACCGTTCCGACTACATCGAACCTGTGCCCCGTTGGGCAGCATTGATCGAGGGGTGGAGTCGCCATCAGCAACAACAATCGCCATTTGGGGACCAACAAGGTTGCAGTAACCTCAACCATCGGGGACCAAAACAGGGAGACTGCGAATCGAGTTCGGGAACTGCGTGCTTCTATAGACGCTACCATCTCACAAACTCGAGACTTAGAAAGAGACTGCTATTTCAGAGACCAACTCATTAAGGACATTATCGCCGCTCATGCGAAGGCAAAGGAGTATCAAGATAGACACTCGACGCTCGAAGAGAGAGTGGTCACAGCCGAGCATAGTGATAGTTTCATTTTATTTACTTCTTTTTATAGTATATTTTAGCACATTCCATCTCATTTTAGTTAATCTTCATGCATATTTTCTCTTTTTGTTATTTTTTCTCCTTTACCGGGTGCTTTCCAGTCTTTTGAGCTTATTTGCAGGATTTATCGAAGACTATTTGTCATTGGAGGTATGGAAGGAGTGCGGGACTATTAGGGACTTGCAATTTGTTCGTGAACTTGAAGTGTGGCGATTGGGCTCGGTGTCAGTACAAGCGGGATGCGCGTTGGATTTTATATTGGACGAGGACTCGAGTTGAGGAAGATTAAGGAGCATTGGATCAATCAAAGAAGGCTTTGGAATGGCACAAATGGGCTCTAAGGAATTATGCATGTGGGCTGAAGTGTGAATGAGAAGATTGGGCTAGATTGCATGTTAAATGGCCCAAGTCCCACATTCAGCGTGACCCACACGGTCCGCGTGGACCCATACGCGGTCCGCGTGAAATGTGCTGACTTGATTCCGAGTTTTGACTTGTTGACTCTACTTGTGGAAAGTTGGTGGGTAGCTTTTGGGCAAATTTTTGAATCGGGAATTAAACCTTATCTGCTGGAGTTTGGGAGCATTCTTGAGGATTATCACTTGAAGAACACCCACAATTCTCTCTCAAGGAGGCTTTGGAAGATTTGAAGATTTTTTGAAGATTAGTGTAATTTCTTTCCATCTTACAACTAGAACAATGTTTGGTACCACTAAACTATATTGCATTTCTTTTACTTTGGCCATGATTGGCTAAACTCTCATTTGGTTGATTAGGGTTTAATCCCATGGATGATTGGTTGTTTTGAAGACTATTATTATCTTGTGTTGAAATTTATGGAAATGTTTTCTAGTTAAACATCTTGTTGTGTTTATTTATCTTTGATCATGAGCTTAGATGAATGAATGCTTATTTTTGTTGACTAATTTCTTGGTTAAGTAATGGACTTTCAAATTAGTAAGCAAAAAATGGTTTATATGTTTGTTTTCATTTCATTTAGATCATGGAAATGTTTCCTCCATAATGATAATGTAAGCATTTGATTATCTTTTGGACTTGGTAACTCTTACAACTTAAAGCTAATTGATTTTCACAAGATTTTATGCTTCATTGATTTTGTGACTTCAATTAAGGAAATATGTTAAGAGCTCCTCTAGCCATTTTAATATCTAAGAAGAGTTGAGGCAATTTGTGCTTATGAATTGCTATAGCCAAGTTAAACCAATTCACAAGTGTTATTCTATTTAGTCTAATGATAAGTCAACCATGTCATCCATGTGGTGTACCCAAAATCAACCAATTTCACTTCATTGAATTTAATCAAATCTTTTACTTGTTTACTTGTCATATTTACATTCTAGTTAGTTTTAATTTTGTCAAGCAATCAAAAAGAACTAACCCCCCCCTCCCCTCCATTTTTATTTTATTGTTATTTTACAAGTACTTTTGCAAAGAGATTTTCCATAGAGTTATAAATTGAGCCAATCTCCGTGGATCGACCCCTTTACCACTATACACTATTTTAGTGTAAAAGATTTAGGGTTATTTATTTTTGTTGGCCTCGACAACCACCAAATTTTGGCGCCGTTGCCGGGGATTGGTTTATTTTTAATCAATTTGTTTCTCTATGCCCAGATCTCAGCGTACAGGTGACTTGATTTACAACCCAGAAATTGAAAAAGAAGCAAGGCGTTTGGCGAAGGAAAAGCGAATTGAACGTGGTCAAACTTCTAATCCTAACGGGGATCCGGAGGTTGAACCCGCTTCATCAAGTGACACGGAACCCGATTCTAGTCCCGACCCTCGCCAAGAAATTCCCGAAACACCACCTCTACAACAAAATTCACCCATTATTGAACCAATTGAAATGGCGGACGAAGGAGAAGTTCACGAAAGAACTTTAAGGCAAATGATGGAAACCGATGTTACACAAACTCCAACCGGTATCAATTACCCGGTTTTGGAAGGAGGTTCGGAATTGAAGTCAAGTTTAGTCCATCACCTCCCAACTTTTCATGGATTGGAGAATGAAGACCCACATAAGCATTTGAAGATGTTCCACATTATTTGCACTAGCATGAAGCCACAAGGGTCAACCGATGACCAAATCAAGCTAAGGGCATTCCCCTTTTCATTGGCCGATAGAGCAAAGGATTGGTTATTCTATCTTCCCCCGGGGTCGATCAACTCATGGACCGACATGGCAAGAGCTTTTCTTGATAAGTTCTATCCCGCTTCAATAGTCTCAAGTCTTAGAAATGAGATTTGTGGAATTCGCCAAGGTCAAAATGAGACTTTTCATGATTATTGGGAGAGATTCAACAATTTGTGTTATAGTTGCCCACAACACCAAATTCCGGAACAATTCCTCATTCAACACTTCTATGAGGGATTGTTACCAATGGAGAGAAGACTAGTTGATGCCTCAAGTGGTGGAGATGTCTTTAGTAAAACCCCACAACAAACAAGACAATTTTTCAACACCATAGCCGCAAACTCCCAACACTTTGGCCCGCGCCAAGACATGAAAAGAGATACAAAACACAAAGTCAATGAAGTGGGAACATCGAACCTCGAGTCTCAAATCAAAGATCTAACCTCCGTTGTCCAAAAGCTAGCCATGGGACAAACTCCAAAAGTGATGGTTTGTGGGATATGTGCAACAATGGGACATCCTATGGATATGTGTCCAATTCTTCAAGAAGATGTGGAACATGTAAATGCCACGGGAGAGTTCCAAAATTACCACAACAAGCCATCCGGTTACCAAAATGCTTACAATTCAAGTTGGAAGCCAAATCTCAACGTGAGCTACAACCCAAGACCATTGCCTCAAAATGCATTGGTTAGACCTTCCTATCCACCACCACAACCTCATTACCAACATCCACAACCACACTATCAATCCAAACCACACTCTCCACACCACCAACAACCTCCTCAATCCCAACCAAGTAGCTCCGGAATGTCCCTTGAAGACATTGTCAAATCCCTAGCCACTAGTACCCAACAATTCCAAAAAGAGACAAGAACTAGTATCTCCAACCTTGAAGCACAAATGGGAGATATAGTTACATCTATAAGCAAGTTGGAGTCCCATGGTAAACTCCCTTCTCAAACCGAAAAGAATCCAAATGTCAATGTGGTGACCTTGAGAAGTGGCAAACAAACCGGAGAAAGTAGTTCAAAGAAGAAGCCAAGGGATGAAGAGGAATAAATAGAAGTCATTCCCATTGAAGAACCTATAGTCAAGAATGATGCACAATCCGGAGCCCCAAAGAAGACAACCCCTCTAGTGACTCCAATAGCCACTCAACCGCCATTCCCCTCCCGACTTGCAACTTCGAAGAAGAAAATGGAGGAAAAAGAGATTTTGGACACCTTCCGAAAGGTGGAAGTAAACATCCCTCTACTTGATGAAATCAAGAAAATCCCGAGATATGCAAAGTTTTTGAAAGAACTTTGTACCAACAAGAGGAAGTTGAAGGGAAATGAGAAAAATTCGATGAATGAAAACGCATCCGCGGTTTTACAAAGGAAGCTTCCACCCAAGTGCAAATATCCGGGAATGTTTACGGTTCCTTGCAAGATAGGAGATGTCACTTTTAGTAGTGCCATGCTTGACCTTGGTGCTTCTATTAACGCCATGCCCTATTCGGTGTATGAATCATTGAATGTTGGACCTTTAAGTGAAACCAGTGTCATAATCTCTCTTGCGGATAAATCAAGTGTCTTTCCTAGAGGTGTTTTGGAGGATGTCCTAGTGCAAGTAAACCAATTGGTCTTCCCGGCGGATTTCTATGTGATTTATCTAGATGAACAAGTGTCCTCAAAGTCGGGTATAATTTTACTTGGGAGACCATTCTTGAAGACGACTAGAACAAAGATTGATGTGTATGCGGGAAGCTTAACAATGGAGTTTGATGGTGAAACAATAAGTTTTAACATTTATGATGCTATGAGATATCCTAGTGATGTTTCATCCTTGTGTTTTGTTGATGTTATTGAACCATTAACCCAAGAGTTGTTCGAGTTGTCTAATGGTGACACGTTGGAGATGGTTTTGAGCAAAGGGTTTGATTGTGGAAAGTTAGCCAAGAAGTTGAAGCTCTACTCACTAGACCCCGAAGTTGAAAGATTGGTTAACAATTTGGAGATCAAGAAGACCACTCAATTTAGTGTGAAGCAAATTGAATTACCTCAAACTCACACGAGATTGCCACCCTCCCTTGTTCAACCTCCGGAATCAGAATTGAAGGTCCTTCCTCAACATTTGAAGTATGCGTACTTAGGAAACAACGAGACTCTTCCGGTCATCATTTCAACTCACTTAACCGAATGTGAAGAAGTGCAACTCCTCAAGGTTTTGAGGGAGCATAAAGAAGCCATGGGTTGGACGATTGTGGATATCAAAGGGTTGAGCCCCTCCACTTGCATGCACAAAATTCTAATGGAGGATGAATGCAAGCCAAGTAGAGACGCGCAAAGAATGTTGAATCCGCCAATGATGGAAGTGGTCAAGAAAGAGATTTTGAAGCTCTTAGATGCGGGAATGATCTATCCAATCTTGTATAGCAAGTGGGTGAGCCCGGTGCAAGTCGTTCCAAAGAAGAGGGGAATCACGGTAGTCGAGAACAACAAAGGTATGATGGTCCCCACCCGTGTGCAAAACGGGTGGAGAGTATGTATTGACTACCGCAAACTCAATGCAAGCACAAGAAAAGATCACTTCCCATTACCTTTCATTGACCAAATGTTAGAAAGGTTGGCCGGGAAATCACATTATTGTTGTCTAGACGGGTACTCCGGTTTTCACCAAATCCCGGTGGCACCGGAAGACCAAGAAAAGACAACAATTACATGTCCATTTGGCACTTTCGCATATCGGAGAATGCCATTTGGATTATGTAACGCCCCGACCACTTTCCAACGTTGCATGGTTAGTATCTTTTCCGAATATGTCGAAAACATAATTGAGGGTTTTATGGACGATTTTACGGTATATGGAAATTCCTTTCAAGAGTGTTTGACCAATCTCACCAAAATTTTGAAAAGATGTATTGAAACAAATTTGGTTTTAAATTTTGAGAAGTGTCATTTCATGGTGAGTCAAGGTCTCATTTTGGGTCACATTGTGTCAAAGAAAGGAATTGAGGTAGATAAGGCCAAAATTGATGTTATTCAAAGCTTACCTTACCCGACTTGTGTTCGGGAAGTTCGTTCTTTTTTGGGCCATGCAGGTTTCTACCGACGATTCATCAAGGACTTTTCAAAGATAACAAGACCAATGTGCCAACTCTTGCAAAAGGATGTTGATTTCGAGTTCAATGAGGCGTGCAAAGAAGCTTTCGATAAGCTCAAGGAGTTGCTTACATCCGCCCCCATCATGCAAGCACCAAATTAGGATCTCCCCTTTGAGATCATGTGTGATGCAAGCAACTATGCAATAGGCGTCGTTTTGGGTCAAAAGAATGGACGAGCCTCCCATGTGATCTACTATGCATCGAGAACACTAGACAATGCTCAAAGCAACTACTCTACTACGGAGAAGGAGCTATTGACCATAGTGTTCGTCGTGGAGAAATTTAGACAATACCTACTTGGTACCAAGGTCATTGTGTATTCGGATCACGCAACTCTTAAGTACTTGATGACGAAGAAAGATGCAAATCCTAGACTCATCCGGTGGATTTTATTGTTACAAGAATTTGATTTGGAAATCCGGGACAAGAGTGGATGCGAGAACCTTGTTGCCGACCACCTAAGCCGGATCACTTCAAATGAAACTCCTCTCCCTTTGCGGGACGAGTTTCCGGATGAGCATCTCTTTTCCCTTACTCAATCTACTCCTTGGTATGCCGATATCGTTAACTTTTTGGTCACGAAAAGGTATCCCGACACATTCACACGTGCTCAAAAAGACAAGCTCAAAAGTGATGCAAAATACTATGTGTGGGATGAACCTTATTTGTGGAAACATTGTCCCGATCAAATTATTAGGCGATGTGTGCCCCAACAAGAGCATCAATCTATTTTACAATTTTGTCATGAACTTGCTTGTGGGGGACACTTCGGACCTAGCCGGACCTTGAGAAACGTCCTTGAGTGTGGACTATTTTGGCCAACCATGTCACGCGATTGTTACTTGTTTTGCAAAAGTTGTGAACGGTGCCAAAGGACGGGGAACATTTCACAAAAGAATGAAATGCCACAAAATCTCATCCTTGTTTGTGAAGTTTTTGACGTATGGGGGATTGATTTCATGGGCCCATTCCCCGTTTCGTTTGGCAACGTTTACATCTTGCTCGCGGTTGACTATGTTTCTAAGTGGGTTGAGGCCAAAGCTACACGATCGGACGATGCCAAAACGGTTATCGAGTTTTTGAAGTCTAATGTTTTTGTGAGGTTTGGTGTGCCTAGGGCTTTGATTAGTGATAGGGGGACACACTTTTGCAACAAGATGATGGAGGCTTTATTGAAGAAGTACAACATGACCCACCGTGTTTCAACCGCCTACCACCCTCAAACGAACGGTCAAGCGGAAGTTTCAAATCGTGAGGTGAAGAGTATCCTTGAGAAAATGGTGAATCCCTCAAGGAAAGATTGTAGTTTAAGGCTTGATGATGCCTTATGGGCCTATCGGACCGCGTACAAGACCCCGATAGGAATGTCTCCATTTAGGTTGGTTTTTGGAAAACCTTGTCATCTTCCCGTGGAATTGGAACACCGTGCATTTTGGGCGGTCAAGCAATGCAACTTCAACATCGATGAAGCGGGAAGGCATAGGAAGCTTCAACTTCAAGAGTTAGAGGAGTTGAGAAATGACTCCTATGAAAACTCAAGAATTTACAAGGAGAAGACGAAACTTTTCCATGACAAGTCCATTACCCGCAAGCATTTCGAGTCGGGACATAGGGGTTTGCTTTACCATTCGCGATTGAAATTATTTCCTGGAAAGTTGAGGTCAAGATGGATGGGTCCATTTGTTGTGCTAAAAGTCTTTGAGCATGGAGCGGTTGAGATTCAAAGTGAAGAAACGGGGCAAATCTTTAAAGTCAATGGGCATCGATTGAAACCTTTCTATGAAGGTTTTAACGCAAATGTCCTAGATGTCATCCAATTGGATGCCCCGGTGTACTGAAATCAACAGGGAAGCACGTCTCGCCAAATACATTAAAGAGGGGCATTTTTGGAAAACTAAAAGTTTTCATCTTTTCTAGTTCCGAATAAATGTTGTAGATGGACCATTTTTGCATTTAACATCTCTTCTTCTTCCTTCTTGCAGTCAAAGAATGTTGGATTTGAAGGCACGGTGTTCGTATTGGTCAAAGAGCAAAAAATTGAGAAAAATGGCAACAGCACTCACGCGGTCCGCGTGTACTCCAAGGGCCGTCCGCGTTAATAAACAAATGGACCGCGTGTGGTCCCCTAAACTGTCCGCGTCCATTTTTCAGAAAACAGAAGACTTTCAAGCCAATTCACGCGGTCCGCGTGTACTCGTGGCTCTGTCCGCGTGTTTATTAAAACGGACCGCGTGTACTCCAGCATTTGACCGCGTGTAAATTATGCAAGACAGAATGATTTTTCGTTTATTCACGCGTCCGCATGAGGTGTTGACCAACGTTGACTCGTTTTTGACCAGGTTTGACCGCAACTTAACCCCACTTATACTCCAGCCGGCCCTTCCTTCTTCCCATTCCTTCTTATTCCTTTCTCTTAACCTCCATTAGAACACCTCCTTCTCCTCCACTAAAACTCAGTTTCCCGTCAAGCCGCCGGTCGGAATTCCGCGAGACCACCGCCATTCTTCACCAATTTCCGAGCTCTACAAACCCCACTAAAAAACCGGTCCGATCTGTTGCTGTAACTCCAGGCGCCACCACCACTCAACCGCCACTTTCCGGCCGTTTTCCGGCCAACTCCGGCCACCTCTCGCGATTCCGACACCACCATTGTACTCCCCTTGGACAAGGCTACAAACCCCACCAAAAATATCTTTCAAAGTTCGCCGGAAAATTTCGCCGGAATTTCAAGCCATTGCTGGATTCATCGGGTTTTCGCGGTAAATTGCTTCTCGCGGGATATTGAACAAAGTTTAAAGCTTGGGGTGGAGAGTTGCAAGATTTTCAAATCCCGAATTTTCGCGCGCAAATTTTGAACTTTCAACAAAAACGGGTACTTTCTTTCCTTTATTTTAATTGAACAATATGCATGTCTCTGAACAACAATTCATATGCTATTGCGTCAAATGAGTTTAGGAATTATTTCTTGCTTTGATTGTTGAACTGCTTTAGAAGTCCATAGGGAGTCGGTTGGTGATTTGGATTGAAATATCGTTTGTTGAGATTGTGGTTCGTGTAGTGGTTATTTTTCGTGCAGGTAGTCCATGTCCACATCTAGGAAGCGCCCGGCTGCTGCCCGAGGCAAAGCCCCAGCTAGAAACCAAGATGATGCTCCCGATATTCCAAGATTTTGGGATGCCAAGGCGGCCGAAAATTACACGAAGAGCTTGCCTAGAAAGGTTGCATCCACCAAGTTCGTGTGCAAACCCACACTTATCTCATTAGGGGTTCTTGAGGGGGTCACCCAATTGTTCCGTAACATTGGGTGGGAAAACCTTCTCAATCTAATGACACACACTTACGAGCTCCCTACTAGAGAGTTTCTGGCCGATTGCGGGTACGATAGCGAAAGAAAAAAAGCCGCATTCCAACTTCTGGGGGACCGAAGGTTTATTGATTTTGCTACAATAAACGACATCTTGGGCTTACCTTCTTCGAGCACATCCACGATTTTCGACGTTTTGCCTGCTGAGTTCAACCATGAGACGTTTTGGATGGAGATCACCGGGGGTATCTTTTCATGTGCCGGTCGGGATAAAGCAACCTCCATCATTCACCCGTGCCTCCGCATTGCCCATCGCATATTGGTATGTACAGTTTTTGCCCGCAAAGAAGCAGGCCAGGTCACAAAAAATGAGCTCTTCTTCCTTTGGTGTATGACGCGGCGTGCAAACCCACCAATCCCGGACTTTGCTTTGTTCTTTTTCTACAAATGCGCACACATGAGAACCAAAACGTCCGGTGATATTTGCATTGGGGGATTTGTCACACTTTTGGCTCGCGGTCTTGACATTGAGCTCCCAGACGAATACCAGCCTGTTGACAACAAAAATCTTTTGGATGAGCGCGCTCTCATAAACATGCACCACATCCGCCGAAGGAACAGGAGCAGCTTCACATGGTATTGTCCTCAAGGGGTCGGATATCTCATTCTTCCCGACCCTCGAGTCACCAAATTCACCTTCCACGATCGCACTCAGTGGAGACTCGCGAGGACCATCACTCAGTCAGTCAATGAGGATGTGCTCCAGGATCAAGATGATGACGAGATGCATGTGGATGACGAGCCCGACGATGAGCCCACCCATGGTCCACAGCACGCCCAGCCCCAAGCACCTCCCGAATATTACCCGCTTCCCCCCAATTTTGCCGAACGGTTCGAGACTCTTTGCATCTCCAACCAAATCATGTCCCAGCAAATGCACCATATGTGGGGGTGGTACAAATCCCAAAACCATTTTGAGAACGTCCCACTTCCACCTCCCTATCCATACCCTCAACCCACCCACCCTTATCCCCCTCCACCTTACCCCTACCCTTACCCCCAATACCCATATCCTCCTCCAGATCCCCCGGTTTAGGTACTTTCGCCTCGCCCCAAGCATTGAGGACAATGCGTATTTCTAAGCTTGGGGTGGGGTATTCCCTTTTCTTTTTAATTTATCATGCATTTTAATTAGGTTGCATAACATTTTAGTATAAATTGCATTCATTTTATTTTTCTTCTTTTTCACTTTTATTTTTGCATGTCATTTAGCCTAGCGCATAAGCATTCATGCACTTTTGTTATCTCTTTATTCTCATCTCCGAACATCTTTACTTGAAAGACACGACGCACCTTAATTACAATTCTTATGGAAACTCACATAACAAATAAGAATCGCTCTTAGGGACTTTCAGTTGTTGCTTCTTCTCTTATATATACGTGGGGAGAGACTGCAAGTAGTTGTGCATATGAATCAACCCATGTCAAGTGTGGCATAAGTAGGGGGACAACTTAGCCCCGTGCTGACCAGTCCCTCACCTGAATTCTCCGTGCAAGCCACAATCAAACCCCAAAGAAAGGAATAAAAACTAGATTGTGCTATTTTGAGATCTTTAGTGTCTAACTGCTACAATTCATATCATATCTCACTACTTTATGATTTAGACACATTTTTCCCACTTGATCTCGAATTAGCCTTAGTGTAGTTATGCTCGTTTGGGTTAGACTTAGACTCTGCTTATAGTTGTATATATTTTTGTATTTTTATTTTCAGGCTTTACTTGTAAAACTTCTGTGGTAAACCAAAAAAGTGAGTCTAAAAAAAAATTATTAAAGGAGAGACAACTACCCCCTTTTCCAGTTTTGTTTTGTTTTATGAGTCAAAAGTAAACTGTTTCAAAAGTATCGTTCGAAAAGTTTGCGTCAATTTACTAAAAATAAAAAAAAAATAAAAAAAGGGGTTCAATAAAGTCTAGTATTTAGTTCGTGCACTTGAAATTTAATATGTAACCAATTTGTTTGGAGAAGTCAAACTTCTGATATTTTGTGGAGTTTGAACCTTATGTTTGTTGGTTCTAGTCTTTAGAAGTTAAAAAAAAAAATTAGTTTTGAAAAGTCGGATATTATCGCAATCATAAAATGCGAGTGTAGTTATATATTTTTAGTATTTTCTTCTTTGTGTCTTAAGTATTTGTATTTGTTTTTGTAACATGTTTTTGGGGTTTTGTTGTCCAAAAAAAAAAAAAAAAAAAACAAAAAGGCCGGGCCACGGAGTTGTATCCATTTGTTTGCTTTTGTAAATGTTTAGTTTTTCGGATTCTAGCTCATGTAATTAGTTTCTAGTTGATATTTTTCTAGTTAGATATCATTTTTGTTGGCAACTACGATGGCGCCCTTCACTCATCGCGTGCTCGACTCTTCGCTCTACATGGATCATATTTTGGTGGAAGCACTTACTCTTCTTAATGATTGTAGTTTGCCAACTTTTGTACATAGCTCGCTCCTTGCCATTTTTGGCCCGAGTTATCTTTCTCTAGGTTTTATTTCTTGATGTGGGGTTTAAGTTGTGAGGAGTGAGGAACATTCTAACCGATGGACACTTTCTTATGGCTAGTGGGCTAGATCGGACCACGAAACAATGTCACATAAACCATACTAGTGAAGTATGCATGCTCGTTTTGCATCTTGATCAACATGTTTCCCTTGCTAGAAAGGTAACAAAGGCTCATCCCTCAAAGTGATTCTTACCTCTAAAAATGGATTATATGTTTTTATTTTAAGGACGTGTTGTGAACTTCCACCTAAGATGTTCATTCTTTTTTCTTTCTAGGATAGTTCGTCCCAAGTTCATTTTAGTCTTGTCTTACTTGAGGACAAGTAAGGTTTAAGCTTGGGGTGATTTGATAGTTTCATTTTATTTACTTCTTTTTATAGTTTATTTTAGCACATTCCATCTCATTTTAGTTAATCTTCATGCATATTTTCTCTTTTTGTTATTTTTTCTCCTTTACCGGGTGCTTTCCAGTCTTTTGAGCTTATTTGCAGGATTTATCGAAGACTATTTGTCATTGGAGGTATGGAAGGAGTGCGGGACTATTAGGGACTTGCAATTTGTTTGTGAACTTGAAGTGTGGCGATTGGGCTCGGTGTCAGTACAAGCGGGATGCGCGTTGGATTTTATATTGGACGAGGACTCGAGTTGAGGAAGATTAAGGAGCATTGGATCAATCAAAGAAGGCTTTGGAATGACACAAATGGGCTCTAAAGAATTATGCATGTGGGCTGAAGTGTGAATGAGAAGATTGGGCTAGATTACATGTTAAATGGCCCAAGTCCCACATTCAGCGTGACCCACACGGTCCGCGTGAACCCATACGCGGTCCGCATGAAATGTGCTGACTTGATTCCGAGTTTTGACTTGTTGACTCTACTTGTGGAAAGTTGGTGGGTAGCTTTTGGGAAACTTTTTGAATCGGGAATTAAACCTTATCTGCTGGAGTTTGGGAGCATTCTTGAGGATTATCACTTGAAGAACACACCCAATTCTCTCTCAAGGAGGCTTTGGAAGATTTGAAGATTTTTTGAAGATTAGTGTAATTTCTTTCCATCTTACAACTAGAACAATGTTTGGTACCACTAAACTATATTGCATTTCTTTTGCTTTGGTCATGCTTGGCTAAACTCTCATTTGGTTGATTAGGGTTTAATGCCATGGATGATTGGTTGTTTTGAAGACTATTATTATCTTGTGTTGAAATTTGTGGAAATGTTTTCTAGTTAAACATCTTATTGTGTTTATTTATTTTTGATCATGAGCTTAGATGAATGAATGCTTATTTTTGTTGACTAATTTCTTGGTTAAGTAATGGACTTTCAAATTACTAAGCAACAAATGGTTTATATGTTTGTTTTCATTTCATTTAGATCATGGAAATGTTTCCTCCATAATGATAATGTAAGCATTTGATTATCTTTTGGACTTGGTAACTCTTACAACTTAAAGCTAATTGATTTTCACAAGATTTTATGCTTCATTGATTTTGTGACTTCAATTAAGGAAATGTGTTAAGAGCTCCTCTAGCCATTTTAATATCTAAGAAGAGTTGAGGCAATTTGTGCTTATGAATTGCTATAGCCAAGTTAAACCAATTCACAAGTGTTATTCTATTTAGTCTAATGATAAGTCAACCATGTCATCCATGTGGTGTACCCAAAATCAACCAATTTCACTTCATTGAATTTAATCAAATCTTTTACTTGTTTACTTGTCATATTTACATTCTAGTTAGTTTTAATTTTGTCAAGCAATCAAAAAGAACTAACCCCCCCCCCCCTCCCCCATTTTTATTTTATTGTCATTTTACAAGTACTTTTGCAAAGAGATTTTCCATAGAGTTATAATTGAGCCAATCTTCGTGGATCGACCCCTTTACCACTATACACTATTTTAGTGTAAAAGATTTAGGGTTATTTATTTTTGTTGGCCTCGACAGCCACCACATAGGTTGGCAGAACTACAGGACGCATCGGCTTCGTTTCAAGCACCGTTGGGGACGTATTTTCGTGAGCAGAGTTCATTTTACTCACAAGATCTTGTAGATTAGGTCTATGAGTATGCGTTGGTGCTACTCCCTTCCATGTGTAGGCCCGACCCTGCGAGTTAGTGATTACACTAGTCGAGAGATTTATTTGCGGTCCAAACTTTTCCTTGCAATGATGTGGTGTAGGTCTGCTTCAGGCACAAAATTTTCTCTAAAACTAAATATACTAGAATCATACAAATGAAATGGGCATGCGTATTATTTCATTAGGAGCAATACTACTAAGAATTCATTAGTTTATTATATATAGACTCTCGTTATGAATTGTTTTCAGAACACCATAAAAATTGGAACACGATACACTAAGAACTAAGATAAACTTAGTAAGATAACTCTCGACGTATAAACCCTTATTCAAGACTCATTATCATCTCGCTTTTTTTAAACCACGTGGTTGAAATGTGCCTTTTCGTAGGCCTATAGGGTACTATCATACCAGCACTAATGCACCGGATCCCATCAGAACTCCTCAGCTAAGTGTGTTTGGACAAACATAATCCTAGGATGGGTAAAACTTAACGCCCGTACAAAACCTACTTCTACCCACTACCATAACTCCGTCTCAGGAACGTTAGCAGAAACATCAGGAATAGTTCAGTAAAGTGCGAAATTTATATATGTGTATATAAATAGTAAGGATATAACTGGAGATAATCATCCCCACTCACGACATCGTTTCTCCCCATGCAACAGGGTTATGTCTTCACCAGAAGGTAACCCGCTAACAAGCAAGGCATCAATCCTGCAGATAGACTCTGCTACTTTTCAAGCTGTGGTCACGGCAGCCGTGACAGCTGTCATGGCACAACTCAATGCTAACAACGCCATCAGAGGTGAAGGCAGTGTCGGCAATACTAACCGCAGTAAAAGTCGAGAACACCAGCGGGTGTCCACCAACGAAGACGCCTCAGGCCACAAACCTAAGAACAAGAAACGAGAATTTTAGGACAAAAAGAAGCGCAACCTATCTTAGAAACGCGCTAAAAGACAACAAACTGTGGCTGCCCCTGTAATTACAACAACAGTCATGACTCATGCCTCGACACTAGCCACAACGTCTGTCACTCAAGCACCGACCAGACAATATATGGGAACACTTCCAAAGTGTAACAAGTGTAGCTACCATCACAATGGGGTTTGTCGGGTGTTGCACTGTAAAAACTGCAACAAGAACGGACATACTTCCCGCTTCTGCAGGACCCAAACCCAGCGCATCGCTTCAATCACCAATACCAGTGTAAGTCCAGTATGCCACCTATGCAGTGGAATGGGACACTTCAAGAGAGACTGTCCAACTAAGAGGAATGACGGGGGAGCAGGAGGAGTGTGACAAACGAACCAGCAGAAGCAACAAGGAACCTTATTAGGACTTTTGTAATGTTTCTAACAACAAAAACGTTTAAGTACCATATGTTTGTAATGAATTTGGTATGTTTGCTAAAATTACCGTCTTTCAAAAAGTAGTTAAAATACTCTCTCGTTCAATCAAATCAAAGACACTCATATATGACCCTAGGATCATTACCGGTGAGCTGTGATGACTTGGTGTATACATCAGGGTTAATTATAATCAAAATACTACAGACTTAAAGCGAATAATTCTGTCCTGACTCCTGTTCCATGTCCAGTATTGGGGTTAGGGTAGAGCCACTCACTCGACGATTTCATCAATACCAAATTACATACGACTTACATATACCGCTCGATCATAGAGTGACCTATCGGGGATCATGATATAAAGTATCATTACTAGCTATCAGAACACACTTACTACCAGTACTAACTGCTGTGGTATGAACCATTTGCAGTAACAATAACATCGATCAAAACGGAACACACTAAAAAGAAACACAGGATGCACTATCACTCTAACGAATATCTCTTACGAATACAACTTAACACATGTTTTACCTAAAAGATCGGTTGTCGTCATTCGATTTCGATTGGTATAGTCCTCACCTTTCCGATTAAATAGCTACGAAAAGACCCTTCACCTAACCTACTGAATATCGAAACCCTCGCCTTTCATAAACGCAAATACGACATGGACCTTCGAGTCATCTCTCGCTGCGAAACCCCAAAACACTCACTAGAGGAGTATTATACCTTCCGAACCTTTTTAAATTATTCCTAGTAAACCCTTCGAGAATATCACTCGTATAGCAGGTCAAGATCAAGCACAGAAGCTTGGGACGAATACGGTTAGTCTATCACTACTAAGTGTATACGCGAGGACAATATATAATTAAGATTCTACGGACATTAGATGTGTGTTTCCGCCCTATTTCCTGTTCCTTGTCTGGTTGTGGACTTGGGGCAGAGTCACCCATCCAACTGTCTTACCAACCTTAATTACATACGATCTATATGCGTAAGTTACAGATAGATGGACCAGGTACGAGTCCTACCAGGAACTTCGGGACAAGACTACCCACGGGTGTGAGTGAACGTTCTACCATCCGAATAAGTCTAGTCGCGTAAACCGAACCCATATGCTACCTACCGATCTAATCAAACGAGAAACACTAAAGCAGGCCCTATGTAGCGCTCCAGTAGGTGTTGGAGGAAAAAGGAACGGACGACACTGCAAAATCATTAATGATTATAAACTCTCCGGCCGTGCGGATGCCAGAGGGTTAGAGCAACAAATGAGAAATATGTGGTTTAGGTTGAATCTCAAGATATCTATTTTTTATACCATGAAACCTACCTCTGTGTGTGTGTGTGTGTGTATATATATATATATATATATATATATATATATATATATATATATATATATATATATATATATATATAAGGTCCGAATCCTGTAGAAACCAAAAAATTAGGAGGAACCGCGATGACTATTCTCCACCAATCATATCGTCAAGGGCACAAATGTCAAACTCATTTACTTGGTTGTGACGCGTTCACACGCGACGCACATTCATGGAACGTAATGCGGACTCGAGGGAATAATCATGTGTGACGAACGTTCATGGAACGTCATTTAAATGAGTTTTTTTTTTTTTTTTTTTTTTTTGTATTTATTTATTTTTTATTTAAAAAAAAACATTTTTAGGTAATAGTATATTTGGTTTTTAAGTTTTTTTTCGTTTTCCTCGTTTTTTAATTTTATTATTATTTTTATTTTTTTTAAATTTTCTTTTAAATGTTTTTAAAAAAAGTTAGATCAATATATTCTCGGTTTTTCAGTTTTTTTTCGTTTCCTTTTACTTTTTTTCTTTTCTTTTATTTATTTTATTTTTTGAATTAAATATCGGTTCGAGTTTGTGATGTTTAACCATTATAAAAAGTTTCGAATTATAACGATATTATGCATCACAAATTTTTGAATCATATTAATTTGGATCATAAATATTATTTTGAATTATAAAACTATGGATTATATCATTTTAGATCATAGTAAAGTGGATCGCATCATTTATGAATCATAATATATTGAATTAAATAAGGTTTTTGTTTAATACAACATTTGGATCATTATATTTTTTGAATTATTTAATTTTAAATCATAAAAGATATAATAATTAAGGATCATAAAATATTTTAATCAAAATATATTTAGATCATAACAAGTTAAGAATCATAAACATATCGATTCATAATATTTTTGAATTATAAATAATTAAATACTATAAATCATCTCTATTTGGATCATATTATGTATAACAATTTTTTTAAAACTTTTAATATTTTAAGATTAAGTTTAGTATCGAAAACACTTTATTTTTTTAAAATTCTTTTTACAAAGTCATTAGAATAGTAGATAGTAGTATTCCTAAATTTTTTATAATTTTTGTAGAATTTTTTTTCCGGGTTTATTTTATAAATATAAAAAATAAAAAAAATATTGTATTTTTCAAATTTTAATGACTGTGCTAATTTTTGTAGAGAATTAAATTTTAAGAACTTTGATTTTTTCATAATTTTTTTTCAAAGAAAAAAAGAGTTATGGCGGAAAAATTAAGTAGGTGGAAAAAAAACCTGTAACACCCATAAAATTCAAGTCAAATTTAAACTTTTAAAACATTCAAAATGCCAAAAGTTATTACAAAAAGGTTTTCCAAAATAGTTTAATATCAGAGTTCCCAGAAATTATAATCTTAAACCGAGGAAGTGTACGGTCACACCTTCGCCTTTCCGCGGTCAGCCGCTGTACCTGAAACAATAATCGATAAATGTAAGCTCGAAGGCTTAGTGAGTTACCCCCAAAATACCAACCTCATATAACCATAATCATATCATATCAACAAATACAGAACAACCATGCATCTCGAGTCTACAGTGTGACTAGTCCGCCCGCACCGGGCCTTCAGTCCACCTGGTCCACTCTCTGAGTCTACAGTCTGACTGGACCGCTGGCACCGGGCCTTCAGTCTATCTGGTCCGCTCTCCGAGCCTCGACACGTCTGGTTCGCCCTCTCGGGGCCTTTAGCCTATCCGGACCGGTCGCCGGGCCTTCGGCCTGACTAAGTGCCCTCTTAGGTCTGCAGTCTATCCGGTCCGCCGTGGGTATGTTGGCCTACAGCACGAAGCAGAACCCGCCTCAACCCAACCCCCAATCAAACAACCATGTGTACATATAACAGATAATCACATAACAGTCTAAAGGCAAACAAACCGATCTAACAGATCATATAGCATAGCAACATCCTATAACCAGGATACCGACCTAACCGGTCACTAACATAGCATCATCCTATATACTAGGATACCGACCTAAACCAGGTCACTAAACACAATACCGTCCTAACTACCAGGACGCAGATCTCACAGATTAATAAACATATCATGCAACATACCCGGATACAAATCCGATAAAGGGTCGACCTTGGTGCCGTAGACCCTGTTGATATAGTGAGGATAACTCACTTCGCAAGTAGCTCGGAAGGTAGTGTCAAACTCCTCCAAATGTAGTTCCAACTCCAACACCTATATTCACCAATGTCCTTTGCTATAAATATCCAATTTATCAAAATACCCTCAGAAGTCAACTGGTCAACCCTTGGTCAAAGTCAAAGTCAACTGTCAAGGTCAACAGTCCATATTGACCTTAACTCGTCGAGTACCCTTAGCTACTCGCCGAGTTCCTTGCATAACTTGCCAACCTGCCGAGTCACCCGTGTGAGTTGTCGAGTTCCTAGGGTCAGTGGCCGTAACTCCTTGGCCAACTCGCCGAGTTTTCCCTTTATAACTCGTCGCGTTCATACGTGTCCAATGGTTGGGAAAACCCTCGCCGAGTCACTCGTCTGACTAGCCGAGCCCACGGCAACCTTCATCGGACTCGCCGAGTCATTCATACAACTCGCCGAGTCTACGACAATCTTCATTGGACTCGCCGAGTCGTTCATACAAATCGCCGAGTCTCTTCAGTCCTTTATTCATACAGACGATTTTAAGCCATGCTAAGGCTCCAAATTGTAGATCCAACTTCCCAATGCACGTTTATCATGTAAAGTTGCAAACTTTACGTGCATGCAAGGCTCTAATGACTCATAATGCCAAAACTAAACTTGAAATGGAGTTTAACTCAAAGGGAAGGGTTCATGCTGTCTAAAGCTGGAGACTTTATGGCTCTAGAGTCCAAGATGAGCTCAGATCTGAAGTGGCAACTTCAGATCCTATCCCATACCCGAAAATGGTTATCACCCATGCTATAAAAGCCCTAAACTTTAACATGAAGAGATCTAGGAAGAACAAGGTCAAGGTAACAACTTGTTACCTTCAAATGATGCTAAACTAAGGTTGACTTCAGGTCCACACACGCACCTTGCTGCTAGCTACTTGATATTCAAGTTCCTTTCTCTAAGAATCTTCTTCCAAGGCTTGAAACACACAATGGAGCACACACACGTATTAGGGTTTTGTTGAACTCTCTGGAGGCTGCAAAAAGGGAGGCTAAGGGCAAATGATCCTTTAAATAGGGTGCAAAACCCCGAGATTTAGGGTTTCATCCTCCAGCTCCTACTCGTCAAGTCCCGTCTTGGACTCGGCGAGTAGGTCACTTAAGTGCGCGGCCTAACCCGCTGCTACTCGACGAGCCAGGCAACCAACTCGTCGAGTAGACCTTGAATTTATGAGAATTTATCACCATAAATTGGTATTCGAGAATCGGGGCGTTACAATTCCCCCCCCCCCCCCACTTGAACTAGACTTCGTCCTCGAAGTCGGCTGCGGTGAACGTCCTCAGATAGTACTCCCGCATCTCCGCTTCTGGCTCTCACATCCATTCGGACCCTATTTGGTGCTTCCACTATACCTTTACCAAAGGTACCTCCTTGTTTCACAGAGCCTTCACCCTTCTCTCCAGAAGGCCACAGGCCTCTCAACATGATTCAGGCGCTCATCGACCTGAATGTCCTCCAACGAAACCACCGTCTTCTGATCCATGATGCACTTTCATGATGTACTTTCGCAATTGCGAAACGTGAAAGGTGATGTGAATCCCAACCGAACCTTTTTAAAAGGTCTATCCTGCGTGCCATTTTCCCCACTTGACAAAATCCTGATGATTCCATGTATCTGAAACCCAACTTTCCTCTTCCTGAAGCGAACCCTCTGAGCCGACAGGATAATGCATCCTTTCTCTCCTAAAATATCATACATAATCAGTCAACAATAATAATAATAAAAATACGAACACTCATGCCTGGCCCAATCAGCCTCGAGCTGGATTACCAGGCAAGCCTGCGACGGTTCAATCGTCCCTAGGATGGAATACCCTCGTATCCCTCACATGTTTGGCCCACTCAACCCTCAGGTTGGAATACCAAACACATCAAGTTCAGTCAGTCGTAGGGTCCGGTCCTCCTCAGAATGGAATACTCTAGATTGGAATACCTCCATGAACATAACTTGGGTCTACTCATACTGGAGATCCAATGATCTACCCTTGTGTCTCATCCACCATCCTTTGGTTCGTCACAACTTAGTATACCTCCCATGAACCTCTACAGAACATCCATCCGAACGCGCACCAGCACCCTGAGTCCGGGAATCCCGAATTCGGCCTGACTTCCTGACAGACAACTCTACTGAACCGTTGTCACTTCCATACCACTCACACAAAATCCTGATAATTCGAGGTTCCTACCAATACAGAACCGCAGGTTACCTGCTTCTGCGGCAATTCAGTGCCTCCACAGATTACAAAAACTATCATACACCGAGCCTTCGGCATGACTGGACCGCCCTTCAGTGCCTACAGCCTCCCCGGTCCGCTCGCCGGGCGTTTGCCCTGACTGGGCCGCCTTACCACGCCTTCAGTCTATCCGGACCATCCTGGTCCACTAACCTCCTGCCCCAAATCCCGCTGTTCTACTGAACCTTGTGCCTACGACTTACCACCGGCCCGCACCAGTTATCTTGGCCTACTGCCTCAATCCTACCGCTCTCCCTGGAACCTATGTGCCTATGACTCACCGTCGGTCCGCACCGGGTATCTTAGCCTACTGCATAGCGCAGGACCGCCTCAACCCCATCCAATGCCAAAACGATCAAGAAAAGATCTAACCCAGTTCCCAGAACCTGAATGACAGAACGTCCTAATCCCAAACCCTTCCAAAACTAACGAATACTCATTCGGATCCACTCTCAGTCCCTAACTGGAGTATTTCCCGATCCGAGAAGATTAATCCTAGAGACACTCCAAACTGATGAGACCACCAAAATCCTCTGCACTCCATCCGATCTCTAATATCAATTTCGGTTCAACCAAAATACACCGGAGTCCACAGTCTACTCCAATGGCATGTTCAATACTTGGAACAGACTTATTGATTGCTATAGCATAACAGTCTACTCAAAACCCGAACATAGATCTACAAGCATATACAGAGTCTTCAGCATGACCGGACCGCCTCATGTAACAAAACGTTATTTCAAACCTATGTAACAATGTAGGTCAATTTGTATTTCTTTTTAATATAATAAAGAGAAATTTTAGCATACTGTGTATATTTACATAATTGACCCTCAAAAATAAATTATTAAACAATCTCAATTGGGATGAACCAAGTGATAGAGATTGTAACAAGGTTTCCAAAAACATAAAGAACACTAAAATCCGAGTTATAACGAAGAAGTTATGACCAAGCGAAGATCCGCGACAAAACCGGCAAAACACTGTTCAGTGTAAAAACTGAATTTTTAATAAAAGGCTTTTTAGCCTTAACAATCTAAATGAAAGTTGTAGTTTATGTTAAACCGAGAACTTTCATAAAAAGAACGGCAACGTCTGACTTCGTATGAGGAAGTTACGATTTTTCTAAGTTTTAGTATAGTAGTGTACAGCTAAAAACTCGAAATAAAGATCGAGTGATTTTTAGCCGATACAACCTAAACGAGAATTGAAGGTCTCGTCAATAGTAGTACAATGGTAAAAAGACAGACAAAAACGGACGTCGGATGAAGAAGTAATGAATTTTTAATGGATTTCCTGTTCCGGTCTGTTAAAAATAATAATATTAAAAATAAAGTCAAAATCAGCCGACGAAGTCTAAACTAAAGTCGTAGAGTATAATTTTACCTACGCGTGTATATAAAGAACGCCAAAAACGGAGCTCGTATGTGAAAGTTATGATTTTCGCAAGTTTTTGGCACAAAAATCAAGAAAAATGGAAAACCGGGCAATTTCGCATGCATGACCCTCGGACACGTCATCCTCGCATGCGAGCTTCCACGTGTCGACTGCTGATTGGACCGAAGTCTCGCGTGGCACCTTCTGATTCGACCAAGTCCGCGGTCCACTCACCTTCGGACACCTTCGCATGAGACACCCCGGACACCTCCCTCGGACACCCCTCGGCCCTTCGTGCCCTCTTCCCATTGGAACGAAGTCCGGTCCTGTCCGAAGCAGCCCCTCCCTTCGCCACCTGTCCGAGCACGTGTCAGCCTCGCATAGCCTCGGATCCGAGGCTTCGGCCTATATAAGGCATGCGAGGGCTTCCGAAATATTTTCACTTTTCACCCCAAATTTCACCCTCTTTCATATTTTTCACTTTCATAAGCTCACATACAACCCCTAAAGCCCCGGTATCAAGTCTAAAACCCTAAGCAAGCCTCGAAGCCCCGAGATTCCCGAGAAGTTAACCTCTCTCCAGTCAAAACTCTGCCCAATTTGAGCCGGTTTCTCGTCAAACAAACTCCTTTTCGTGAAACGAAACGCTGTCCGAATCACCACCTATCAAGTGAGTTCATACCCCCGTATTTTCATAATTTCTACTGTTTTAAGGGGGGGGGGATACAAGCATAACACAAGAACTTTGTGTTATAAAATCATGATTTCAAATCATGATAAAACGACATTAAATCATCAAAAATACTCAAAACATTAAACTCTTTTATAAACTTATATTTTTCCCCAAAATTCATATTTGTATATATATATATATATATATATATATATATATATATATATATATATATGTATATATAAATAAGATTTAAAAGGCTTAGGACTGATAACTCATTCTGGGTCCTTTTCCTTGTTTGGATGTGGGCTTGTAGTACCGATTATTTGTACGAGTGTCGTTTAAATTTTACTTATATATAGAATTGTATATGTATATAAATATAAAAGTTATTTCATCAGTTTAACTACCTTTGTAACATGTTGACCAAGGGATTACATGCAAACATAGTTAAATACCGATTCAGAAAGTACATATAAATTATAATAGGTATAATTTATGATACATAGAACAATAATTCATGATTCAAGTATACTAGAATACACTGTTTTACAAGAAACAAGGGTTTTGATTCAGAACAAATCAAGGGTTTACACTTATCAAATACATGTTCGGAATACTGATTCAAGAACATACTGTCAATCATTTATTTCAGAATGATTGGGTTTTGATTCAAGAACATACATGTTCAGAATACTAATTCAAGAACATACTGTCAATCATTTATTTCAGAATGATTGGGTTTTCATAACTAATATACATGTAATGTTTATATGCTTTTTATGAGACATTAAATTCAGGTTGTTTAATTCATTTTAGACAACCAAGGTAAAGTCCTGAAATTATAACCAAAATCTCCAGCCCGGGGATCGAAACAAGTTGTGTGTAGATCTATATCAGGATTGATAACCCCGCACTCAGGCTGCTACCTACAGTCAGGCATACACGCCAATGAGTGGCAATTGTTGTCAATTGTTTAAACGCCCACAAAGCGTTTGTTTCAGGCCATCCGTCATAGTATGGTTATAATAACTCATTAAAAAGATATTAACAATACGTTAATGTATAAACAACTAAACGAAAGTACACCTTCAAAGTACCAGTTTACAGAATACAAACTACAATGGTTCAGTATAGTTTTCAATAACAGCTGGTGGAGCCAGGCACACTCTCAGTCACAAGTTTTCATAAAGGAATACAAATACAAAACATTGATACAAAGAGAACGATTTTATGGGAATAAAACTACTTTTCATATACAACAAAAAATATAGGATTTTCTGGAACAGTTTACATATACAAAATACAGAGATACTCTTTCAAACATAAATACTTATGCACTAACTCAACTTTATGTTGATACTCTCTTTTCAAATTACTTGTATTCTCAGGGAAATAATACACAGGTACTCCCCGAGCTTTTTAAGAAGATGGAGCTATGTTGAGTCATATCTTCTTTTGTATAACTATTTTGGTTCAATATACAATGATTGAACACATGTAAATACTTATACCTTTTAAATACAATGGTTGTTTGTACTTTGATTACTATGATGCATGTGTTGTGATACTACAATTGAAGTCCTCCACCCCCGGACGTTTCCGCCGTCTGGTTTGGGGGTGTGACAGATTGGTATCAGAGCATTGTTTATAGTGAACTCAGTATATCAATCCATAAAAGATATACAAACTATAAATACATTGGGGCAAGGAGCTCTAACTACAAGTATACTTTTTAAAGATTTAAGTATTTTTATAAGAAGTATACTAACACTCATACCTACAAGTACAGTATCACGGTCAAAAGAACTTAAAAGTATTTGGATGTTGAACACTATAGTCAAACCTGAACAGTTATGTAATCATATCTGGAATTAATATAGCCTGATCAACTATATTGATTTGAGATATGACTAACATGTGTTTGGGAGAGATAGTGGTGTTGCGACATGTCTAAAACTTACCCTACATATTCAGAAGAACTATAGAACAGAATACAAAGATTAAAATACTACGGAGAGTATTTTACTAACCTTACTTCTAATACAGAACCTATGGCTGAACACAATTTACCGGGATACCCCTACAATCCACAAAATGCAGGCTGGATCATAGACTCAGATGAAGAACCCTTTGAGGACAGCGAATCAAGTGGTACGGATACAGAGCCACAAGTCTGCAACCCTGGGGAGCGTCCCCTGAGGCAAGAGGAAGCAGAACCCATACCCGAGTGGGGCTAATACATAAACTATTGGAGTCGACAAGACGGCCAATGCCCTCCTTACGGAATGGCACGAGGTTTCTATAACGTCTCAAGAGGAGGAACAACCGACAGAGCTCTTCCAGTTATAGTAAACCGTATAGCCCGACAATTCGATCAATCAAGGATGTCGATCAATCGAATCCTAGAAGTGAATACGGTTGCGCAGGCGAACACTGCAGATATCCTTCGTCTTGACGAAATGCAGGATGACACCCAGCACCATACTGAAGCCCTTCAAAGGCAACTTAATGCTGCTGAATCAGAGATAAGAGAACCGAGGGAGCATCAAGCTGCCCAAGAAAGGCGCTGGAAAGCACAAGACGAAGCGGAACCTAGCAACCATCGTAGAAATCGCCTCAAGTAGTGTTCGCACTACTTCTACTTTCTACTTTCTATATCGAATGTATATACTACTTTTCACGATATGTACAAAACCGAGTATCAATAAAACAATAAGCACTTTACTTCAACAAGAGTTAGTACAATTCTCATAAACATCCTATTCCAAAGTTTTGGATCACAGAAATGTTCCAGTGTTATTTTTCATGCTTTCAATACGACCGCGGGAATTTTATTTCGGTAGGTCGGTTTGATGTCGACACTTCCTCAGTATTGTGGTATATTATAGACCTGCTTTAAGGTCAAGTGTTCCAGATTACATATACTTAATATACCAATACAGTCGACATGTACATTCATACTCTTTGAAAAATAACCATTCAATTTCATATTATCCTGTTGCAAGTTGTACTTGCAGTGGATTTCTATTTCCAATTCTTTGTGAAATTCATGTTGAATTAAGTGTTTAGTTCAGAGATATCAAATTCATATTCATTCTTGATATCTCACTATCTTTTTCATCTATTGACTTTTATAGCAAGAGATGCCTCCTCGTAGAAATCCAAGACATATCAATATCAATGAAGCACCGACGCCACCCCCACCACCACCTCCTCAATTCGACCCCGCTATGTTCCAAGCGGCGGTCACGGCAGTTGTAGCTGCTTCCATGTCTCCTATCCATACTCCTGGTGTTAGTGGGTCGGGAGTTGGTGCACATCCTTCTAACCATGACGAAAGTCATGGGCATTCGCCAGAATGCACTTATAAGGATTTTTCTAATGCCAAACCCAGGAGAAATACAGAAACTGGAGCAAGAACTATGGGCTCTTACAATGGTTGGTTCTGACATATCAGCCTATACCAGTAGGTTCTGTGATCTGGCAATTCTTTGTCCGGATATGGTTCATATGGAGAGCAAAAAGATTGAGAGATATATTTGGGGTATGTCGCCCCAAATTCAGTCAAGTGTTTTAGCTTCAAAGCCTATTACTTTTGACAGTGCCAAAGAGCTGGCACAATCTCTTATCGACCACGGAGCCTGTCAAAACTCTGTGGTTTCTGCTCCAGAACAACCCAAGGAGAACAAAAACAACAGCAAGAAGAAGGGTTGAAACAAGAGGAAGGGCAAATCTCCTCTGGAACCTGCAAAGAAGCAACAAGTAGTGGCAGTCCATGCTACTACTGTACCTGCTACCATACCCACTACTGTACCTGCTGCTGTCCCTAATAACCTTGCACCAACTAAGCCCTATGCTGGTACCCTCCCTAAATGCAACAAGTGCAATTTTCACCACAATGGAAATTGCCGAGAAATGCAGTGCCATAACTGCAACAGGAAAGGGCATACTGCCCGATTCTGCAAAATACCACCCCAACCACTTAACCAAGCACCTGCCGCTGGAGTAGGCCGAGCAAGCTACCAATGCGGTGATGTGGGGCATTTCATGAAAGATTGTCCAAAAGCTGGAAATGCCGGTGGAGTTGGGAGGATTTTAGCACTGGGTCATGAAGAAGCAGTGGCAGACCCTGCAGTGGTCACGAGTACGTTCCTTCTTAACAATACTTATGCATGCATTCTATTTGATTGTGGTGCTGAGAGGAGCTTCGTGAGCCATAATTTTAAACATCTACTAAATCAAAACTCCCAATCACTAAATGAAACTTTCACATTAGAAATGGCTAACGGGAAATCTGAATCCACCAACGATATATACATAGGATGTATCCTTACCTTGAATGACTTGTCTTTCCCAATAGACCTTATGCCGGTCTCTATGAAAATTTTTGACATCATAATAGGTATGGATTGGTTGTGCCCCAACCATGCCGACATCCTATGTTATGAAAGAGCTATTCGTTTGAACTTTCCAACTAATGAAACTCTTATTATCTATGACGATAAACCCGGAACGAACCTTCGGATCATTTCTTGCATCAAGGCACAGAAGTACCTTCACAAAGAGTACTGTGCTTTCTTAGCTCACGTCGTAGACAAAAAGAAAGAAGTGAAAGATATCGCGAGCATTCCAGAGGTTTGCAACTTTCCCGATATTTTTCCCGATGATCTTCCAGGAGTACCTCCCGAATGACAAGTCGACTTGCGAATCGACTTAATCCCTGGAGGTACCCCTGTAGCCAAATCCCCCTATCGTCTTGCACCTTCTGAAATGCAAGAATTATCCAGCCAACTTAACGAACTCCTTAGTAAAGGTTTCATAAGACCAAGCTTCTCACCATGGGGAGCACCAGTTTTGTTCGTAAAGAAGAAGGATGGATCATTCCGCATGTGCATAGACTACCGCGAGCTAAATAAACTTACCATCAAAAATCGATATCCTTTACCTCGCATTGACGATCTGTTCGACCAACTTCAAGGTGCGAACTACTTCTCGAAAATAGACTTAAGATCCGGGTATCACCAGTTACGGATTTTGGAGGAAGACATTCCTAAGACCGCGTTTAGAACTCGTTATGGTCATTACGAGTTTATAGTGATGCCATTCGAATTGAAGAATGCACCTGCTGTGTTCATGGTTGAATTCCTAGGTCACGTGGTCAGTTCAGAACGAATACACGTGGACCCTTCCAAAATCATTGCAATTGAAAACTGGCCAGCACCCAAAACACCTACATAAATCCGTCAATTCTTAGGTCTTGTTGGCTACTATCGCAGATTCATCCAAAATTTCTCCCGAATCGCTAAACCGCTTACCACCCTGATGCAAAAGGGTGTAACTTTTAGTTGGGAAGAGAAGCAAGAAGCAGTATTCCAAACGCTCAAACAAGACTTGTGCAGTGCACCGATCTTGTCTCTACCCGAAGGGACAGAAGACTTTGTAGTGTACTGTGATGCTTCAAATCAAGGGCTTGGGTGTGTACTTATGCAAAGAGGAAAGGTTATATCCTACGCCTCAAGACAACTTAAGACGCATGAAGTCAACTGTACAACACACGACCTTGAACTAGGAGCGGTGGTGTTTGCTTTGAAGATCTGGAGGCATTACTTATATGGCACGAAATGCACAATATTCACGGACCATAAAAGTCTCAAGCATATCTTCGATCAAAAAGAGTTGAATATGAGACAACGACGATGGGTGGAGCTATTGAACGACTACGAATGTGAAATTCTTTATCACCCTGGTAAAGCAAACGTAGTGGCTGACGCCCTTAGCAGAAAAGAATACCCGGGACGCCGAGTAAAGTCGTTGACCATGACAATCCATTCACATCTTTCCACACAGATCAAAGAAGCTCAACTTGAAGCCTTGGAACCCGAAAACATGGCAGGTGAAACTCTGAGAGGAATGGATAAGAACTTCGAAATCAAGGATGATGGAGTCTATTATTTCATGAACCGGATCTGGACACCAAAGTTCGGTGGTTACAGAGACGTGGTTATGAATGAAGGACACAAAACCCGATACTCCATTCATCCAGGTTCAGACAAGATGTATCTGGACCTTAAGAAACTATACTGGTGGCCTAACATGAAGGCCGAAATCGCTACCTTTGTGGGCAAGTGCCTTACTTGTGCCAAAGTAAAGGTAGAGTACCAGAAACCTTCAGGTTTATTACAACAACCTGAAATCCCTGAATGGAAGTGGGAGCGGATTACAATGGATTTCATAACCAAATTACCCAAGACTTCGGGTGGTTATGATACTATTTGGGTAATCGTCGACAAATTAACCAAATCCGCACACTTCTTGCCAATAAAAGAAACCGACAAGATGGAGAAACTAACCAGAACTTACCTCAGGTATATTGTTAGACTACATGGTGTACCAATATCTATTATTTCGGACCGAGATAGTAGATTCACCTCTCATTTCTGGCAGTCTTTACAAAACTCTTTGGGATCTAGGCTGGACATGAGTACAGCCTACCATCCACAAACCGACAGACAAAGTGAGAGGACAATTCAAACATTAGAAGGCATGTTGCGAGCTTGCGTGATAGACTTTGGAAAAGCATGGGATATTCATTTACCCCTTGTTGAATTCTCTTATAACAATAGTTATCACACTAGCATAAAGGATGCTCTATTCGAAGCCCTCTATGGCCGCAAGTGCAGATCCCCTCTGTGCTGGGCTGAAGTGGGTAACACGCAGCTAGCTAGAGGTCAAACTCCTGACAGCGCTCTCACCGGTCCGGAAATTATTCGAGAAACCACAGACAAAATCGTACAAATTCGGGAGCGACTTAAAGCTTCCAGAGATAGACAGAAAAGCTACGCTGACAAACGGAGAAAACCCTTGGAATTCCAGGTTGGTGACCGCGTCTTGTTAAAGGTCTCACCCTGGAAGGGCATGATACGCTTTGGAAAGCGTGACAAATTGAATCCAAGGTACATAGGACCCTTCAAAATTCTTGCTAGAATTGGTCCTGTAGCTTACAAACTTCGACTACCCCAAGAACTAAATAACATTCATCCTACCTTCCACGTTTCGAACTTGAAAAAGTGTCTATCCTACGAGACTCTTGTGATTCCACTCGAGGAAATCGAGGTAAACGTGAGCCTCAACTTTGTGGAAGAACCCGTAGAGATTCTAGACAGGGTAGTGGCTAACTTCATCAGCTGGGAGAGCCTAAAATCCATGTTAATGCGGGAAATAATACACAGGTACTCCCCGAGCTTTTTGAGAAGATGGAGCTATGTTGAGTCATATCTTCTTTTGTATAACTATTTTGGTTCAATATACAATGATTGAACACATGTAAATACTTATACCTTTTAAATACAATGGGTGTTTGTACTTTGATTACTATGATGCATGTGTTGTGATACTACAATTGAAGTCCTCCACCCCCGGACGTTTCCGCCGTCTGGTTTGGGGGTGTGACACCTCACCAGGCCTTCAGCCTATCTGGACCACTCTCAGAACCTTCAGCATGTCTGGATCGCCTCTCCGGGCCTTCAGCCTTTCCGGACCGTTCTCCGAGCCTTTGGCCCGACTGGTACGCCCCACCGGCCTTCAGTCTATCCGGACCGCTCTAAAATATTGAGCATCTCCCTGGGCCATCCTCCTGGTGCTCTCTCCCATGCGTCTTGTTCTCACCGACTTGGGGCTTCGAACTCCTGATCTACTTTGTGGACTATACTTCCCCGGCCTTACCCTAAGCCTCATGTCGATCGTCCATCCTCTCGGAAAACCGTGGTCTGATCCCTGACCTGCGTATCTTCCACATACGCTGAAATCCCGCATACGCGTGCTGAAGTACTGTCCGACCTTGGCAGCTAACCGAACCCTCAATGATCGATGTTCCCTCTGAGAATTTCTAATTCTCCCCCACTTGGGACACTAACCACTACCTACTAGTGGCGAAATCAAAACTCTACTTAACCGTCAAATCCAATCATTTCCACACTTCCCATAGAACGATGAATCCTGAAACGAATAGTCTCCGCAGAATCACCCTCCTGGCGTGAAGTAATCGAACTTCAGAAGAATCCGAATCCCAGCTGACACTTCTGCATCTCCCACTCACGATTACCGGCCCTGGAATAGTGATTCTATATCCTACCCTCCCATTCTCAAACATCCCTGAATCCTAACCGTCTATGGTTTCTTGATACTAAACTCATCAAACTCTCCTATGCCATATGCAGAAAGGGATGGAAAATTCACAATAGAATTATAAACAATAAGATACATATAGAAACATACCAGCAACTGCATCTGGCGCTGTCCTGACCTCCTTTGCTATAAGCTGGAAGGCACGTCCCTGAGCCATCGGGGGCTCTGCTCTACCCTGACCCCCACCAGTAATCCTCAATGTAGCCGACGCTGGAGCCTGCACCGGTCTAGCAACCAGCTGTAGACAGTTGGTCTTCACGTGACCAACCTGATGGCAGTGATAGCAAATCCTCATGTCCTGAACCGGGGCCACCTGGCGAAAATCCCTTGCATAGTGCCCCTCCTTTCCGCACTTGGGGCACGCACCCCCGTACCTACAAACTCCGGAATGACCCTTCCCACACTTCTCACAAGTGCGGCCACTCTGTCCTCCAACCCTGGAATCAGCGGTCTTGGACCACTTTAGCGCCGGATGCGACTGCACCGGGGCCTGCCTCTGCTCTCGCAACTGTAACTCAATCTCTAACTCACGCCGCCTGGCGGCCTCCTGTAGCTCCAGCAATGTATCACACCGCTGGGTAGCAACGAACTATCTAATGTCAGTCTTGAGCATGCTCAGATAACGCGTCATTTGAGCCTGCTCGGAAGCGAACTCCGGGCAAAACATCGCCCTCTCAGTGAACATGCGGGTGATCTCCGTCACCGACTCTGCATCCTGTCTCAACTCCAAAAACTCCCGAGCTAGCCGCTCACGCTCGACCCGTGGAATGTAGCGGAAGTGGAACATCTCCCTAAACTGATCCCAAGAGGTTGCAACTCTCTGCTCATCCGAATAAGACCCTGTCATCAACCTCCACCAGTCCTTTTCCCCGGACCTCAACATGTTCAGCGCACACCTGACCTTTTGGTCAGTCGGGCAGGAACATGTGAAAAAGCATCCCTCGATGTCCGATAGCCACCTCATGGCTATGATAGGGTCCTGAATCCCATCGAAAGTTGGGGGCTTTGTGTTATCGAAGTCCCGGTACTGAAAAGCCCGACCGGCTCCTACCCCTGCCGCTGATACAGCTGCAGCAGCTGCTGCGGCAGCCGCCTCCGCGATGAATGCATAACGCTCATCAAAGTACTCGACCATGGCGGTCTTGATAGACCCAAACATCTCTGGCAACTGAGCCCGGAACATAGCAGCAACCTCATCATGCAGGATCTCCCGGATCTTGTCATCCATCTCGTCTGGCCTCATCTGGCCGATAGTCTCGGGCGCTGTCGGCGCCTCCTGTCCATCCTCTCCTGATCCTGACCCGGATCCAGCCACGAATCGCCGTGTAACCACCATACTGAAAACATACCCAAAGGATATTAGATACTCCTCATAACAACCCGGGAACCAACTCCCAACCAAAAACCCTAGGGGTTGTGACTTCCTTGACACGCGTATGGGTCCTGTGCTTTCAGTAGTACGGGCCCATACTACCTTCCACACCTACCCATATTTGTCCCAAGTATCATCACACCGCCCTAACAATACACACAAATATAGCGAGCGCTCAGTCCTCACTCCTAGAGGAAATACTAAATATCTCATAACTGACCTACCGGTCCCACACAACTCACCCATCCATGAAACGTCCACCAACCCTGCATCGCTAGTGTATGCTAGCCATACATAACGCTGGACCCCATAGACTTTCGAATATCCAATCCTACCCTAAGCTCCCAATCAGACAAGAACAGAACATAAGGCCAAATCAAACATTCTCGGGCTACAAGATCTTAATTATGTATAACCGTGATGCGTACACTAAGCAACTACAGATGTCAATTTCATCTAAAAGAAACCCTAGGCTAGCAGGAATCATGTAATCAGACAATTCTATCATGTAAAGCCTGAAGATCCCTAGCCTAGTACTAGCATGATGTTCTAACATATCACAATATGAAATAACTGTATGGTACTTTGGGGTCTACTTACTGGCTCCGGCTGACCGTACACTTTACATCCTCCTTTACTTATTTTGAAAACCATTAAAAAAATCGTTTTAAAATCCTTTCCTCGATTTGAGACTGGATTCACATGAATGTTCCTCCAATTCACTCAAACCAAGGCTCTGATACCAACTTTTAACACCCATAAAATTCAAGCCAAATTTAAACTTTTAAAACATTCAAAATACCAAAAGTTATTACAAAAAGGTTTTCCAAAATAGTTTAATATCAGAGTTCCCAGAAATCATAATCATAAACCGAGGAAGTGTACGGTCACGCCTTCGCCTTTCCGCGGTCAGCCGCTGTACCTGAAACAATAATCGATAAATGTAAGCTCGAAGGCTTAGTGAGTTACCCCCAAAATACCAACCTCATATAACCATAATCATATCATATCAACAAATACAGAACAACCATGCATCTTGAGTCTACAGTGTGATTGGTCCGCCCGCACCGGGCCTTCAGTCCACCTGGTCCACTCTCTAAGTCTACAGTCTAACTGGACCGCCTGCACCGGGACTTCAGTCTATCTGGTCCGCTCTCCGAGCCTCGGCACGTCTGGTCCGCCCTCTCGGGGCCTTTAGCCTATCCGGACCGCTCGCCGGGCCTTCGACCTGACTAAGTGCCCTCCCGGGTCTGCAGTCTATCCGGTCCGCCCCTGGATATGTTGGCCTACAGCACGAAGCAGAACCCGCCTCAACCCAACCCCCAATCAAACAACCATGTGTACATATAACATATAATCACATAACAGTCTAAAGTCAAACAAATCGATCTAACAGATCATATAGCATAGCAACATCCTAGAACCAGAATACCGACCTAACCGGTCACTAACATAGCATCATCCTATATACTAGGATACCGACCTAAACCAGGTCACTAAACACAATACCGTCCTAACTACCAGGACGCAGATCTCACAGATTAATAAACATATCATGCAACATACCCGGATACAAATCCGATAAAGGGTCGACCTTGGTGCCGTAGACCCTGTTGATATAGTGAGGATAACTCACTTCGCAAGTAGCTCGGAAGGTAGTGTCAAACTCCTCCAAATGTAGTTCCAACTCCAACACCTATATTCACCAATGTCCTTTGCTATAAATATCCAATTTATCAAAATACCCTCAGAAGTCAACTGGTCAACCCTTGGTCAAAGTCAAAGTCAACTGTCAAGGTCAACAGTCCATATTGACCTTAACTCGTCGAGTACCCTTAGCTACTCGCCGAGTTCCTTGCATAACTTGCCAACCTGCCGAGTCACCCGTGTGAGTTGTCGAGTTCCTAGGGTCAGTGGCCGTAACTCCTTAGCCAACTCGCCGAGTTTTCCCTTTATAACTCGTCGCGTTCATACGTGTCCAATGGTTGGGAAAACCCTCGCCGAGTCACTCGTCTGACTAGCCGAGCCCACGGCAACCTTCATCGGACTCGCCGAGTCATTCATACAACTCGCCGAGTCTACGACAATCTTCATTGGACTCGCCGAGTCGTTCATACAAATCGCCGAGTCTCTTCAGTCCTTTATTCATACAGACGATTTTAAGCCATGCTAAGGCTCCAAATTGTAGATCCAACTTCTCAATGCACGTTTATCACGTAAAGTTGCAAACTTTACGTGCATGCAAGGCTCTAATGACTCATAATGCCAAAACTAAACTCAAAATGGAGTTTAACTAAAAGGGAAGGGTTCATGCTGTCTAGAGCTGGAGACTTTATGGCTCTAGAGTCCAAGATGAGCTCAGATCTGAAGTGGCAACTTCAGATCCTATCCCATACCCGAAAATGGTTATCACCCATGCTATAAAAGCCCTAAACTTTAACATGAAGAGATCTAGGAAGAACAAGGTCAAGGTAACAACTTGTTACCTTCAAATGATGCTAAACTGAGGTAGACTTCAGGTCCACACAAGCACCTTGCTGCTAGCTACTTGATCTTCAAGTTCCTTTCTCTAAGAACCTTCTTCCAAGGCTTGAAACACACAATGGAGCACACACAAACGTATTAGGGTTTTGCTGAACTCTCTGGAGGCTGCAAAAAGGGAGGCTAAGGGAAAATTATCCTTTAAATAGGGTGCAAAACCCCGAGATTTAGGGTTTCATCCTCCAACTCCTACTCGTCGAGTCCCGTCTTGGACTCGGCGAGTAGGTCACTTAAGTGCGCGACCTAACCCGCTGCTACTCGACGAGTCAGGCAACCAACTCGTCGAGTAGACCTTGAATTTATGAGAATTTATCATAATAAATTGGTATTCGAGAATCGGGGCGTTACAAAACCCCACAAGCCAATAAGGGTTGGATACTTGTCATGTTGGGTGGGGCACGTGTAAGCGTCTGGAGAGGCCATATGGGCCGAATTTTCATTTTTTTTCCTTTTTCTTTTATTGTTTTTGTTTTTGTCATTTGTACCCTTCAAACAATTAGCATTCCTGAAAATTATCAATATCTCGCAATTAATTAGCAAAATATTATATCATCTCGTGAAATTTTGACGACAAATTAAATCAAATCTGGCTATTTATTTTTTTAATCTTGAGGCCAAAAATTGTTCTCCCCATTCCTACCATTTTTTGAGTTTCTTCTTGATCATATATATATATATATATATATATATATATATATATATATATATATATATATATATATATATATATATATATATATATATATATATATATATATATATAAAGAGAGAGAGAGAGAGAGAGAGTTAGGTTCATGTGTTCTAACTAGACCTGGCAATTTCAGACACGAAGACACGAATCTGTGAGAGACACGACACGACACGAATACACGACATGAATACATCTTAAAAATTAAGATAAAGCTTATTTTCTCATCGTGTAATCGTATCTTGTCAATTTCGTGGCTGACACGTTTTCATGACACGAATACACGAATTGCCAGGTCTAGTTTTAACTATTTATTGTGTGAATGTATGCACCAATCAAATTTTAGATAAATAGATATATAATAGGATATTAGCTGTATTCCATAAAAGACACAAGGAGTAGAATAAATTAAGAACAGACAACATCTTGATGAAAACTATTATTAACCCTAACGTGGACTCACCATTGTTTTTTATTCGTCGTTTTTTATTCTACAATCGATCATCAAGATTCAAATCTAATGACTAGATGATTATCATTCTCCAATCAATCAATCACCACTGATTACAAGCCCTACCTACTACTCGTACAAAGCCGATGCCACCATCCTCTGCCCAAACACCTTTCTCCCTAATATCTAGCAATCGATCTCCGTTGAATTGGTAGTCTAGTGACACAGGTATACTCTCCATGATTAAAATATACGTTTTATGTGTGATATAGTAATATAATGACAAACTGGAAATATTTTTTTATGCTCCGAGCTCAATATTCGTAGATCTAAATACCTAATTTCAAGGATTGATGTAGTTTTCATACGTTACTGTTGGGTGTTACTCTACTTGCCTTAGTAGAAGAAGTAAGTTTTGGATTTTTTTTCCAATTTAGCTAGTTACCTTCTGATTCGTCGACTCTGGACATTCATAAGTGATAACCATATGAAATTTTCTTGACATTCGGTTCATAAATAAATTTCATGCTCACTGTTGTCGAATGCAATTATACAATATTTTAGTAATTTTGTGTTTTGTTCTTTTTTGAGAACAAATATATCATCATCATTTTAATGTTGTTTAATTTGCTATCTTTCATATTGCTCATTTGATGAATAGAATAATCATCCAGATGAAACTTAAGGGAGGATCAGGTTTGATTAAAGATAGTTGATTATTTTGTTTCTTGTTTTTTGTTTTTTGTATGCTACTTATAAACCATTAGTGGTTTTTATTTTTGAAAATGTATTCAAGCTAAAACTTGATTTTTTAGTTATTAATCAAGTTAAACTTTTAACATTTTTCATTATTTTACCAATCACAAGATATTTTTTTTTTCTTTTGACGTCGAGTCAAAAGTTTCAACGAGTATTTTTTTTAATTTGAAGATATCAATCATATTTCGTGTGTCTAGTTTTTTTTTACCGATTCTAAGAGAAGTTTTGAAACTATATTTTGTTTTTGGTTTTGAAGATATTTAAAGGTATTTGTTAAGGTGATTTCAGGAATGAGTTCGCTCTAATTGTTTCAGCTATTCAAAACATTTTGAAAAATGGGGTGTAATGGCAGATCATATTGTATTATGTCACAATCACTAAAGTTTGTATGGGTATTTTATTATCGGATTTAATAATGATTATATTTTTGGCGGAGACATGAGCATTACATATATTAGATGATGAAGATAAATGTATTCTCACATGTAACACCGTAAATTTTCAAACCAAAATTTTTATTTTTAAAACACATTAACTTTTATAATATTTCATAAAACCACAAGTGTCTCAAATGTCAACAAAAATCCACAATAAAAGTCAAATCCCAGAATCCTCAACATAGTCTCACGTAGGTGTGTACAATCATGTCGGTGTCTTCCCGCGGTCCTGAGAGGTACCTGAAACACATAACACGGTAAGCACGATGCTTAGTGAGTTCCTCAAAATACCACATACACAAATAATAAGCCTCTCATGGCTATAACTCGGCATGGACCCTACGGTCTCATGCGTCTCGGTGTGGACCCTCCGGTCATGTGCCTCAGTGAGGACCCTCTGGTCTCACAACTCGGTTTGGACCCTCCAGTTTAGTATCTTAGTGAAGACCCTCCCGTCCCACAACTCGGTTTGGACCCTCCGTTCCTCTCTCAGTAAACACAGAATATAGCATATATATCACACAGACAAAATGCATACTATCATATAACTCAAGTAAACACATAGGACCTTCCGGTCGCACAAAGATACCACTCATGGTAAGTATAGAGAGAAGACTCAGCTCGTACGAAGCTAAGGAAATGTGTACTCCTCGAATACGAATCACCGAATCTAGCCTCCGCCTAGTCACATATGATAATTATCTCTAATTAACACTTAAATCACAAATTCTAAACAAACTAAGTTATTTTCCCTCTCTAACTCTTGGATTGGGAAAAGACCATTTTACCCCTCCATGGTCACCATGACTCATGATTGACCAAACCCTAAAGTCAACAAAAGTCAAACTCGAGTCAACAATCCATGTTGACCCCACTCGCCGAGTGCACCTATATGACTCGCCGAGTTCCCATTGTTCCTCAGAACGTCGCGAAAACCCAACTTAACTCGTCGAGTTGTCTCATCAACTCGCCGAGTCACCCTTGACCAGACTCATCGGGGAAAACCCTAGCCGACTCGTCGAGTCAGCTCATTGACTCGTCGAGTCCCTTAAGTCAAATTCTCATTCAGACGTTTTAAGGTAGATCTACCACTCCAAACTCTAGATCTAGCCTCCCAAGATTCGAATGTCACGTAAAGCTTCGATCTTTACGTTCATGCATGACATATTTGCTCCATAATGCTACTACAAGCTCTAACTAAGGTGTTTAAGCACAACAACTCTTTTATGGTTGGATAAAGCTGGAACCTTTAGACCCTATGGACCTCACAAGGTCCAGATCTGATGTCTCAATGCTTGGCAAGCACAAGTCATACCAAATCTTAACAAGATCTAAACAACATGATGAGCAAGGTGATGGCTTTTACCTTCCAACAGAAATTCCAAGTGAAAGAATACTGGATCCCACAGCTTCTCCTCATTCCTTGCTTGTATCTCACTTATTCCCTTCCAAATGATTCACCAAAACACTCAAATATTAGCTCTATCACTCTTTCTTAGCTCAATGGCCGAATAGGGTTTCACACAGGGGAGTTGGGTAGCTGGTGAGGCGGAAATGAGGACATAAGTTCCTTTAAATAGGCCCCAACTCGTTGAGTTTCTCAATAGATCTAAAAAATAAATGAATAAATAATATACCTGGAAGTCCGGATGTTAGAATTCTCCCCCACTAGAATCAGACTTCGTCCTCGAATTTATGCTCCGGAAAGAACTCTGGATACTGCTCGCACATCTTGGACTCTGGCTCCCAAGTCCACTCAGATCCCTTCCGATGTTGCCACTGAACCTGAACTAGGGACACCTCTTTGTTCCTCAGAACCTTCACCTTCCGATCCAAGATCGCGATCGGCCTCTAATTATAATTCAGGCTCGCATCCACCTGAATGTCCTCTAATGGTACCACCGTCGTCTCATCGGCTACACACTTCCTCAACTGAGACATGTGGAAAGTGCTATGAATCTGACTCAACTCTGCAGGTAGCTCTAACCGATACGCCACCTTCCCCACTAGGGCGGTCACCCTGAAGGGACTGATATATCTAGGACCCAACTTCCCCCGCTTCCTGAATCGGATCACCCCTTTCCATGGGGAAACCTTCAGGAGGACATAGTCTCTGACCTGAAACTCTAGCTCAGATCATCTTCGGTCTGCGTAACTCTTCTGACGACTCTGGGCTGTCAGTAGCCTCTGTCCGAACTGTTGAATCTGCTCAGTCATCTTGAGCACTATCTCAGTGCTCCCCATCACTCTCTGCCCCACCTCTCCCTAACAGATGGGAGTCCGACACCTCCTCCCGTATAAAAGCTCGAAGGGAGGCATGTCGATACTAGTATGATGGTTGTTGTTGTATGAAAAATCAGCCAAGGGCAAATAAGTCTCCTAACTTCCATCGAAGTCCATAACACATGCACACATCATGTCCTCGAGCATCTGAATCGTCCGCTCACTCTGTCTGTCTGTCTGTGGGTGGTAAGCTGTACTGAAGTGCAGCCGGGTGCCCAACTCCTCATGAAACTTCTTCCAGAACCTGGAAGTAAAACGCACATCCCGATCTAACATTATCGACGTCGGCACCCCATGTCGTGCCACCACCTCTCGTACGTAGATCTCGGCCAATTTCTCTGCAGATGAGCTCTCACTGATAGCGAGAAAATGAGTACTCTTTGTCAATCGGTCTACAATCACCCATATCGCATCTACCCTACGCGCGGTCTTCGGTAACTTGGTGATAAAATCCATGGTGATCTGTTCCCACTTCCATTGGGGAACCTCTAAAGGTTGCAACTGACCATGGGGTCGCTGATGCTCTGCTTTGATCCGACGACAGGTCAAGCATCTCTCGACCACCCAAGCTACATTCCTCTTCATACAGGGCCACCGTTAATCTCTCTTCAGATCCAAATACATCTTAGTGGCTCCGGGATGGATCGAGAATCTCGATCTATGTGCCTCCTCCATCAATATACGCCGAGCTCCACCTGTATAGGGCACCCAAATCCGACCTCGGAAAGTCATAAGCCCACGACTGTCCGTCTCAAACTCAGAAACCTGCCCAATCACCCGTTCCCTCTTGCGGTTCTCCGGCCTCACGGCCTCCACCTGGGCCTCTCGGATGGTATCTAAGACTGGAGTCATCACCGTCATCTTCATACACACATCTCGGATCGGAGCGCTCTCGGCTCTGCGACTCAAGGCATCGACCACCACGTTAGCCTTGCCTGGGTGATATAAGATCTCGCAGTCGTAGTCCTTCACTACATCCAACCACCTCATCTGTCACATATTTAGGTTTGGCTGATCCATAAGATACTTCAGGCTCTTATGGTCTGTGTATATGGTACACCGGACACCATAAAGATAGTGGCGCCAAATCTTGAGGGCGAACACCACCGCCCCCCAACTTCAAATCATGAGTGGGATACCTTGTCTCATGAGGCTTCAGCTGCCTCAACGCATATGCTATCACATGACCCCTCTAAATCAACACCGCCCCTATCTCTGATAAAGATGCATCACAGTAGACTACGAAGTCCTCCACTCCCTCCGGAAGGGCTAACACCTAAGCTTCGCACAACCTCTAGCGAAGAGTCTCGAATGATGCCTGCTACTCAGGCCCCCAAACAAAAGTAACACCCTTCCGGGTCAATCTGGTGAGAGGAACCGCAATCTTGGAGAAATCCTTAATAAATCTCTGATAGTAGTCGGCCAATCCCAGAAAACTCTTGATCTCGGATGGGGATCTCGGCACCTCCCATATCATAACTGCCTCAATCTTGGCCGAATCGACCAATATCCAATTCTGATTAACGAGGTGTCCCAGGAACTGGACCTCTCGTAACCAGAAATCACACTTCGAGAATTTGGCATAAAGTCTCTCCGAACTCAAAACCCCAAGAACCTCTCGTAGATGCTCCTCATGCTGCTCTATGGACCTCAAATACACCAAGATGTCATCGATGAACACGATCACCGACCGATCCAACATAGGCCTGCACACCCGGTTCATGAGGTCCATGAACGCTGGTGGTGCGTTGGTGAGCCTGAAAGGCATCACCACAAACTCGTAATGCCCATAACGAGTTCTAAAGGCCGTCTTCTGGATATCCTTCTCGCACACTCTCATATGGTGATATCCAGATCTCAAATCAATCTTGGAAAACCAAGATGCCCCCTGCAGCTGATCGAATAGATCGTCGATCCTCGGAAGTGGATAACAGTTCTTGACCGTCAGCTTGTTTAACTCCCGGTAATCAATACACATACGGTGTGAACCATCCTTCTTCTTGACAAAAAGGATCGGTGGTCCCCATGACGAGCTACTCGGTCTGATAAAACTCTTCCCCAGCAGTTCCTGAAGCTGAGAGGAGAACTCCTGCATCTCAGGCGGCGCAAGGCGATAAGCTGCCTTGGAAATAGGTGCCGCTCCCAGAACCAAATCAATCCTGAACTCCACCTGCCTCTCAGGAGGCACTCCCGGCAACTCCTCGGGAAACAGATTCGGGAACTCGCATACTATCGAAACCTCGGAGATAGAACTCGGTCTCTATGTAGAATTCTGCGTATCCGTCACATACGCTAAAAAGACCATACAACCCTGTTGTATACTCTGTCTCACCCTGGCAGCAAAGCAGAAAGCTGATCCAGATCTGGTACCCTCGTCGTACACAGTAAGCATTCGCCCACTAAGGTCTCGTATAGTCACCATCTGACGCTCACAGTCGAACATGGCTCTAAATCGACTCAACCAGTCCATGCCCACAATGATACAGACGTCACCCATCGCTATCGGCACCAGATCTATCGGGAACTCCCCACCGAAAATCTCCAATACACACCCCCGGAATACTTCGGTCGCATAAACCGCATGCTCGTTGGCTATCGAAACTCTCAGAGGTCGACTCAACGCCTCTCGCTCGACACTAATGTGATGACTAAAAGCTAAGGACACGAAGGATCGACTCGCACCCGAGTCAAATAACACCAAAGCAGGTACATAACTCACAAGAAAAGTACCTATATATATATATATATATATATATATATATATATATATATATATATATATATAACAATATAATCATGCACAAATCTCAAAATAACAGGAAAATAGGGAAATACGTACTAGCTACGACATCAGGTGTTGCGCAGACCTCCTCTGTTGTCAGCTGAAAAGCTCTCCCGCAAGCCCTCGGTGTCTCGACCTTCACTGGTCGGCTGTCTGTAGCACGAATAGCAGCAGGAGCAGAACCCTGGGCTGATCCCTGAATGAGCTGAGGGCACTCGGCCTTCCGATGGCTTGTCTGATTGCAGTCGAAACAAACAGAAAATCCCTTGGGGCAGTCCCTCACCATATGCCCCTCCTTACCGCATTTGTAGCAAATCCCCGATTGGCAAGATCCCTCGTGGATCTTGCCGCACTTGCTACAAGTATGGCCCTTCTAGCCTCCAGTACTCGAATCAGCGGGCTTATCCCGCTTAGCCACCAGCTGCGACTGTGTCGGTCTCCTATCTCTCCCTTGCTACTCTTCCTCCTCTCTCGAATGAATCTCCAACTCAATCTCCCTCCTCCTGGCATTGGTATGCAACTCAACCAATGTCCGATAAGATGAGTTCGCCACGAACTCCCAAATGTCTTTCCTCAAGATGCTCAAATACCGACTCACACGTTCCTGCTCAGTGGACACGTGCTCAGGGAAAAACAACGCCCTCTCATGGAACATCCTCGTAATCTCAATCACCGACTATGTCTTCTGCTTGAGAGACAAATACTCCCTCTCCACCTGGGGAACATACTCATCTCGAAACAACTTGGTGAACCTCTCCCAAGTCAATGCAGCATGATCTGCAGGGGTAAAATCAGTCGTCACAAACTTCCACCAGTCCTTCGCTCCCAAACGAAGCTGGTTCAGGGAGAATCGGACTCTCAGATGCTCTGGGCATGAACAAGTATAAAATCATCCCTCAATGTCAGCAATCCATCTCATGGCAACAATCGGATCTTGCATCCCATCAAACTCTGGTGGCTTCGTGTTGCTGAACTCCCGAAACTCTGTGGCCTAGCAGCAGCAGCAGCCTCAGTAAAGCAGTGTATCACTCGTCAAATGTCTCAATCAGGGTGGTCTTAATAGACCTAAACATCTCTGGTATCACCTCTCGCATAGCTGCAACCACCTCCTCATGGATGATCCTGCAGATCTCCTCATCACTGGTCCCACTGCTCTCGGGGTTGTGGCGTGTACCCACCATGATGTCTCTGAAACATAACACAAAAATCATCAGAGACTCGCTCGAGTATACTCACACTCGAATTCCCGCCCCTACATGCTCCTCAACACCCTATGGATTCTTACTTGGGTTGCATACAAATCCGATGCTTTCAGTAGTACGGGCCCAATACTACCTTCTACACCTAACTTGTAGTCATCCCAAGTTCTCCTCTTAGGATTCTAATTCACAAGTACCCTATCTCTCACAAATATCAGACTACTCTCTCAGTATGCTACTCATATGCTCATCTAGGTATCTCTCCTAGATTACCCCTCGACTCAGAACTCAGCATACTCAGGGAAAATAACAGATAACACTGATCAATAGCATCTCCTAGGCTAATGCATCACAAATCAGGAAACTCTAGCCCTAGAATATGAAATACCTAGCCTATTCTCTAGCATGCAATTCTAATATCTCATAAATATCTCATAAAGTAAATAACTAAAGGGTATTTTGGGAAACCACCGTTCAGGCTCTGGCTGATTGTACATACTGCTCCTTCTCGTTTTTCTCTTAGAAACTCTTATTCGGTTTTAGAAAAATCATTTCTTTTGAAAATTTTCTCAAATCCTCAGTTTGAGTCCAGACATACCCGAAGGTGCATCCGAATCCCTCAAACCAAGGCTCTGATACCAACTTGTAACACCGTAAATTTTCAAACCAAAATTTTCATTTTTAAAATACATAAACTTTTATAATATTTCATAAAACCACAAGTATCTCAAATGTCAACATAAACCCACAATAAAAGTCAAATCCCAGAATCCTCAACATAGTCTCGGGCAGGTGTGTACAATCATGTCGGTGCCTTCCCGCGGTCCTGAGAGGTACCTGAAACACATAACACATAACACGGTAAGCATGAAGCTTAGTGAGTTCCCCAAACTACCACATACACAAATAATAAGCCTCTCATGGCTATAGCTCGGCATGGACCCTCCGGTCTCATGCGTATCGGTGTGGACCCTCCGGTCATGTTCCTGAGTGAGGACACTCCGGTCTCACAACTCGGTTTGGACCCTCCAGTCCAGTATCTTAGTGAAGACCTCCGGTCCCACAACTCGGTTTGGACCCTCTGTTCCTCTCTCAGTCAACACAGAATATAGCATATATATCACACAGACAAAATGCATACTATCATATAACTCAAGTAAACACACAGGACCCTACGGTCGCACAAAGATACCACTCACGGTAAGTATAGAGAGAAGACTCACCTCGTACGAAGCTAAGGAAATGTGTACTCCTTGAACACGAATCACCGAATCTAGCCTCCGCCTAGTCACATATGATAATTATCTCTAATTAACACTTAAATCACAAATTCTAAACAAACTAAGTTATTTTCCCTCTCTAACTCTTGGATTGGGAAAAGACCATTTTACCCCTCTATGGTCACCATGACTCATGATTGACCAAACCCGAAAGTCAACAGAAGTCAAACTCGAGTCAACAATCCATGTTGACCCAACTCGCCGAGTGCACCTATGTGACTCGCCGAGTTCCCATTGTTCCTCAGCTCGTCGCGAAAACCCAACTTAACTCGTCGAGTTGTCTCATCAACTCGCCGAGTCACCCTTGACCAGACTCATCGGGGAAAACCCTAGCCGACTCGTCGAGTCCCTTAAGTCAAATTCTCATTCAGACATTTTAAGGCAGATCTACCACTCCAAACTCTAGATCTAGCCTCCCAAGTTTCGAATGTCACATAAAGCTTCGATCTTTACGTTCATGCATGGCATGTTTTCTCCATAATGTCACTACAAGCTCTAACTAAGGTGTTTAAGCACAACAACTCTTTTATGGCTGGATAAAGCTGGAACCTTTAGAATCTATGGACCTCACAAGGTCCAGATCTGATGTCTCAATGCTTCGCAAGCACAAGTCATACCAAATCTCAATGAAATATGGAAAAGCCCCAAAAGTTCCTTATTAACAAGATCTAAACAACACGATGAGCAAGGTGATGGCTTTTACCTTCCAATAGAAACTCCAAGTAAAAGAATACTGGATCCCACAGCTTCTCCTTGTTCCTTGCTTGTATCTCACTTCTTCCCTTCCAAATGATTCACCAAAACACTCAAATATTAGCTCTATCACTCTCTCTTAGCTCAATGGCCGAATAGGGTTTCACACAGGGGAGTTGGGTAGCCGGTGAGGCGGAAATGAGGACATAAGTTCCTTTAAATAGGCCCCAACCCCGGAGATTTAGGTTTTCATCTCACAGCGCCAACTCGGCGAGTCGACTCTCTGACTCGTCGAGTCGGTTATTAAAGCCATGTGGTCAATTCGTCTCTACTCGACGAGTTGAGGCACCAACTCGTCGAGTTTCTCAATATCTCTAAAATAAATGAATAAATAATATACCTTGGAGTCCGGATGTTACATCACAGAATGGTAATATTACATAATGCAATTCTCGTCTCATGTGAGTCTCACAAAATGTTATTCTCGTAAGAATGGTTGGAAGCAAGTCGACTCTTGACCATTAAAGAAGATCAAGTGCATTTGTTCAAGATTGCATATTTAAGCATGCTATGTTTTTTAAGAATATATTTCATTTTTATGACAATATGTTAAAATATGTATAATGGTTTTAAAATGTGTAAGACTGTTATTCTATAAGAATATGTATACATTCAGATGCCCATTAATAGACAAGGATCTTGTTATTTTTCAATTAATGCCTCAAGAATGTTGTCTTTCTACAAGAAGTTCATTTAATCAAAATATGTATTCTATCAGAAATATGTATCCTTACATTCTTATAACATATCATTCTAATAGAATGTCATTCCGATAGACTAAAATCTGATATAATTAAAAATTACATTAAAATTAAATTTGAAATAATTAAAAAATCAGAATTTTTAAATCAAGTGAATTAGTTATCCCAAAAAATATTGAATTTTCCTTTTTTTAAATTTATCTCAATTGATTAAAATACCCTTATAGTGAAATTAGATGGTATTTTTAAATTATTTTTAATTCAATAATATTTATTAATCACTTTCTTAAAATAACTAAAATGATTGGTCCGCTATCAACCCTACATCGACACCATAAATAGTTAGAATATAATAACCTAGCCCTATGTGTGTGTGATATATATATATATATATATATATATATATATATATATATATATATATATATATATATGGCTAGGTTATTTTGTTTTGTTACATTTAATGTGTGCTAGAATGCACCTATATATATATATATATATATATATATATATATATATATATATATATATATATATATATATATATATATATATATATATATATATATATATATATAGGGCTATGTTATTTTGTTTTTTACATTTATTGTGTGCTAGAATGCACCAATAGGATTTTAGTAAATTAAATAATTATTTAATTAAATAAATATAGATATTAAATGATTTCCATAATTATATGTATATTAAGTGATATCCATAATTATAATTCTCTTTTTATGGAAACTAATTAAATCCGTCATTAATGTCAGCAATAACATTCTTTCAGAATAAATTCGCATTTAGGTTTTTATATATGAGTTCGTAGTTTGTTTCAGGACTCACTCACTTAAAATACAATAAAGTTGCATGAAATATGAAAAACGAGAGTGTATTCTACTAGAATACACTCTCATTCTGCTGGAAGACACTCTCATTATTCTAGATATGAATTCATTCTGAAAGAATATTATTGTTGACATTAATGAAGAATTTAATTAGTTTCCATAAAAATGAATTATAAGTATGGATAACATTTAATATACATGTAATTAATACTAAATTCTTATTGGTGCATTCTAGCACACAATAGATGTGAGAAACATTTGAACCTACCACTATATATATATATATATATATATATATATATATATATATATATATATATATAGGAACGTTCAATAGAGAACATTTCTTATTGTGAGAACATTTGAGAACAGAATTTGACCACATAATTTTTTTAAATTAAAATCATCATATAATATTAATATAAACCATGAAATAAGTAAAAAAAATTAAAAAAAAAAACTCACTAACGTACACCACTCACCACCCAAACAATACCATCCACCACCACCACCCGTCACTGCCACCTACCTCCCCACCCCCACCCACCACCCAACATCATCACCACTATCCGCCATCGCCACCCACGACCATCATCCACCCACCACCCATCACCACCACCCGCCACCACCAACCCCACCCACCACCATCACTACCACCCACCCACTACCACTATCTGATGGGTTTTGAGGATAACATAATTCTTATGGTGTACATGCAACCCTAATTGATTTGGATCTAGGTTTTTCTAATTTGAATACACAACTATGAATACCAAAGCAATAACTCTATGACTAGCATACATATTTCAAAATTGACATATGATTAGGGTTAGAAACTTTACATATCTTGTTATGTAGTAATAACAAGTTTAATCCTTCTTGATCTTGACTTCTGAAAGCCTAGTGCCCCAAGAGTTGCACCTCTAATGAAGTCACAAACACTGAATGCAAAGGAAGACTTAGGAGAGAGGTGGAAGAATTCGGCCAGGGCTTCACATAAACTCACAGGGGTGAATTCCACTAGCAAAGGGGTCCTTATATAGCTGTGTGGGCTGCTAGGGTTTCAGGTGGAAACCCTAATTCCTTACTTAGGCAACAAGCAGCCCATGAACTCCTTCCTTAGAGCCCATGGACGAAATCTATAAGGCTTCCCAATAGGATTCCGTCCACTCCACTCTATGGAGTCCATCAGCCCATTTACGTAGTCCCCCAATTATTTAATCAGTCTCTTTTAACCACTAAATTAATTCAAAATTAATTTCTGATCAATACTAATTAAATAATATGATTTTCAAATAATATATTAATCTTGTAATATATTAATAAAACCATTTTCGAGTACTAATTTATTATTCATATAATAAATTCTACTCTCTCTCTCCCCCTCTCTCTCTCTCCTATTGTCATCATATCAAGTTGCATGAGTGAAGGCAACCCAAAAGGAGCATGCTCATATTCAAATCAAGTACATACCAAAATAGTTATTGGCTTAGACACCTAATCCAACAGTCTCCCACTTGGATAAGTCTATTAACTTTTATTGCAAGTACAATTTCAGAATTTGATTAGCAATCGTAGCTTTCAAAAGCCGCTGTCAAACTCTGATCTTATCAGTAACGCGTCCTTTAGATAAGGGATCATATATTCCTCCATTATCAAGATATCGTATAGACATAAGACATAGATTATAATCATTCTCTCTGTCTATGTGTTGTTTCCAGATTTCCGATTTATGACGACTTACTATAGACTACAATTGAACACATCAACCTAGTCCAGGCTTGGCCAAGCGCTTAGGGTGTGATCACTAAATCATCGAGGGGCCCACAATATTGCTTTTTATCCCTCTTAGGGTAAAAGGAACGGATAAACTCCGACTCATATGCTTGTACTATTTACTCATCTAATCACTCACAATAATACGTTTTATAACATGAAGTTACTGATGCTTTTACGTATTATCAATGTGCAACCAACTCGTAAACAACAACTCATATCTCTCCGTTTCAAGAACATAAGATATTATCGTCTCACAATCACCCGTGATAAAATCCATGAAGTGATTCAAGTGAGCGTGAGTTTAATCCAATACTCAAATCCTATTTCAGGAGTACTCATGAACACTGCAGCAAACTTGTGTTATGTCTAACACTTAGACAATCTACAAACAGATTCATGTAACATCCTGTTTAAAATATAATAATTAAATAATAAATCAGGGACCCCGAGATGTAATTTTATTATTATTTAATAGCCAAAATCAAATAATAATTAGCGGAGTGTCGGTTTCGGGGAGCCTAATGACAAGATGTGAATCTCCAGGGGTTAAAGTGTAATTTTGGGACTTAATTTGTAAAGATTTTCATAAGTCAAGGGGTGTTTGGTATTATTTGAACATAATATGTGATATTGTCATATTTATACATATTTTTAGGCAATATTTATTTACATTTTTACTAATAATTTGGTTATTTGCATAGAATAATGGTACTTATAAGCTAAAATTATATTTTGCAGCCAAAGTAGAAGTATTTTCGAAGAAAGGGACCAAAATTGATAACACTTGGAAATTTGGAGACTTGGAGAATAAAAAGACAAGAAACCCACGAAATCTGATAAATTCACGTCGTGAGAAGTTTAGATTCACGACGTGAGTTGGAGTGTTCTAGAGGATATGCATCTGGATGGAGGAATCCTTGTCGAAAACGATTATCTCATATTCACGACGTGTGACTTATTGGCTTACGACGTGAACTCGGCAAAATTAGAAAGTATATATATCCTTGTCCATTACGACTTGGAGGATTTTTGGCTGATAGAAGGCAGACCTAGAGACAATTTTGAGAGGAAAAGAAAATCTGGAAGAGGCTTTTATCACCTAAGGAGAGAAAAGTACATCAATAGTTTAATTGTTTGATACTTTCATTATGATTTCTATTTCGATTTGTGTTTGTTTATTTGTTTCCATGAGCAGCTGAATCTAGCTACTCTTGTTTAGCTAGATGAAGCTTCTGACTTATGGTTTAGCTTATTGATATTGGATTTGCTTAGTTGGTAATTTGCTTGTGTTCGATTTGTTACTACCTAGCATGTTAATATTTGTTTCTTTAGTTACTTGAATTCATGTTCTGTGTAGCTTAGTGACCATTAAACTGCATGAACTTGTTTACCTAGTGATTTAGTGAACATTAAATTGCTAGAGCTAGGATAGACCAAAATCTTAGATAGTAATTGAAGTAAATAAATTTAGTTGTGCTAGAGAACATAAATTATGACCATAATTGTGTTTACACAATCTTACATAGCAAATTCATAATCATAACTAGTTTTGTGTTTGATTGTGTGACCATGCATAGTTTTACATGAATGAGTTAATTATTGGTAAATTTAGACCTAAATTACTAATATAAAATAAATTAGATAACCAACTTTGATAATCCATGATAGTTAGCTAACCATAAAGAAGAAGTGGATTCGAACTAAACGAGAGTGTTTTCAGTAATTGATTGAATTTGAGTAAAGTTCGTCTGATCTTGTAAAATCAGATAAAACCCTTTTAAGTTGTTAATAATTAGATTAATTTAGTAGTAAGTAGATTAATTAGTTAACACCGTTCCATGTGATCGACACCCGACTTACCCAACTATTCTATAATTCGACTAGGTACACTGCCTAAGTGCATTTTAGTTAGTTAAGTTAGTTACGTTATAAATATAAAATTAGTGGGTACTTTTGTGCACATCAAGTTTTTGGCGCCGTTGCCGGGGAACGACTTAGTAATTGCTAATTTATTTTCTTTAAATTAATCGATCCTTTTTGTGAGGTAAAACCTGCAAAGAGTTATTTTTTTTAGTTAATTTTTTTTTGCATTACAGAACTCACGACGTGAGCTTTACAGGTTCACGACGTGAATCCTATGATTCTTGTTTTCTTAGTTTTTAGTTTGTCTTTCTTAGTTTAGTTTTACGTTTTTATTCTTATTTTTTTTCAGGAATACATGACCAGAGGGTCCAACACACCTTTGGTGCCACCATTCGAAGATCCAGAGTCAGCCCTTCACAAAAATAAGAACAAGAACGTGAACGACGATCAAATACCAAAGAAAACACCTTTACAAGAATTCAAATTAGTGTCCACAAAGAAATCAGGAAAGAAAACGGGAGAATCAAGCACATCTGCAAAGGACATGAGCAAAGTTTAAAACCTAGAACCAACTCCTAACCCAAACGAATCAGAATACGAATCCGGAGCCGAGTTTGGACTATATACGAGCGAACCAGAAGACGAGCCAAGCAACGAAATGGAAAATATTGACGAGATGTCCATAGGAGCTTACAAGAAGCGTATCAGAGATGATGTTGGTCCAGGTTTGGTACAACCCGCGATTCCTGCCACTGCCACATTCGAGTTGAAGGGCCACATCCTTAATTCATTAAAGGATATTATGTTTTATGGAACGGATCATGAGGATGCTTTTAAGCATCTAGATGAAGTGAATGATATTGCAGATTATTTCAATGTTCCAAATGTCAATAGAGATACTGTCTTGTTAAGGATGCTACCAATCACTTTCAAAGGAGCTGCAAAAGATTGGCTAAAAGCACTTCCACCTGGTACAATTACTACTTGGGCTCAAATGCGTGAGCAATTTCTAGATCAGTTTTGCCCACCTTCCAAGATAGCTAAACTCAAGAAGGCAATAGCCAACTTTGAGCAACAACGGGGGGAGTCATTATACGAAGCTTGGGAGCGCTACAAGGGGTTGTTAAAGAATTGTCCTCAACATGACCTAAACATCCAACAAGAGATGTCTATTTTCTATGATGGAGTCAATGTGATGACAAGACAACTCCTTGACTCTCAAGGGCCATTGACAAAGAAAAATCCAAGGGAGGTCAAGGAGTTAGTTGAAGAATTCGCAAGACACTCTCGTGAGTGCCACACCCCAAGACAAGATGGAGCAGAAGGCAGTGGGGGTGCACAATCTGAAGAAATGGCTGCTATGATGGCGATGCTCAATACTATGGACCGAAGATTGACCCAAATGGACCAATCAATTCATGCAATAAGAGTTGGATGTGAGAAATGCAGTGGGCCACACTTGACTAAGGATTGCCATTTAGATGAACATGGGAACAAGAAGGCTCAAGTTTGCTACTCGAGTAGGGATAAGTATGATGAGGATTGGAGGAAACCAAAGAAAGGGTGGCTGCCATATGATGAATACAAGAAGCAAAAGGAAGAGAAATTTAAGCAGACAGGCCGAGGCTTCTATCAAAAAGAGCAATCACCAGCCGAGAACAAAGTAAACTTGGAAAATATTTTGACCCGATTTATGGAAGCATCCGAGAAAAGGCATGATGATACCGATGCAGTGCTAAGGGAACACATGAATATGATGAAAGAACAACACAAAATGATGATTGACCAGCAAGCTTCATTAAGAAATCATCAAGCATCAATTCATAGTTTAGAAGTCCAAGTTGGTTAACTCACTACTTTGGTGAACAACAAATTATCCTCACAACTTCCCGAAAAGAAAGCTCAACCTCATGTTATGGCTATTGATACTGAAGAAGAGGCAATCTCTGAGTTTTTGGAGGCACTAGAAGTGGAACCAAAGCAGCCCGATCCAAATCCGAAGAAGCTGAAGCTCGAAAATGAAGATTTTGCTGAAACACCAGACTCACGTCGTGAGCCCGCCATGCTCACGTCGTGGGCCCAGTCTGAACAGAAAAATTCAGAATCCGTTCCGGCTTACCGACCGCCTTTGCCGTTTCCATCCCGAGCTAATCTCAGTCCACTGGAAAGAGAACATCTGGAGTTTATCAAGCAAGTAAAGGGTATTCCTATTAATACTCCTTTTATAGATTCACTACCCAAAATCCCAGAATACGCGAAGTTCCTACAAGATCTTGTAAACACTCGTCAGCAACTAAAGAAAAATTCTAAGGTCATTCTCAGTGAACAAAGCTCAAGAGCTGTATTGGGAGAGTTGCCTACGAAATTGGGAGATCCTGGCCGCCTCACTCTTCCATGTGAGTTTGGTAACAATTTGAAGACTTATGCTTTAGCCGATTCCGGGGCTAGCATAAATTTGATGCCATTTTCATTCTATCAAAAGCTGAACATTTAGAAAATGAAGGCTACAAAGATGACAATCCACATGGCCAACCGTTCAGTGACGCAACCAAGGGGAATTGTAGAAGACATCTTTGTTAAAATTGGGAAGTTTGTTTCCCCAGTTGACTTTGTGATCATGGATATGAAGGAGGATGTAAATGTCCCAATCATTCTTGGTCGCCCCTTGCTAAATACTGCTGGTGCTTTAGTTGATGTTCGTGAATCCAAGCTTAAATTGCGGGTTGGTGATGATAAGGAAGATTTTAGAATACAAGATGGGTTTCAAGGAATTGATGTTCAAGATGAGGTCTTCAATATTGATGAAGATAATGAACTTGAAGAACTAGAAAAGCTCATGGAGGAAGAAATCAAGACAACTAATCAAGTCAAACGTACTAAGCCGAGAGCATCTGTTCCGTTTTTCGTTGAAGTCATTGCCTACACAAAACCAACAACTTTAATGAGTGAGGAAAGCGATGATTTGTCGAGTGATGAAGACGAGGCTACTTCCAAGGAGATGGTTCCAGTGGTAAAAGAAGAGAAGGTTCCTATTGAGCTAAAAAAGAATGAAGAAAAATTGGAAACAAAAGGGACCAAAAGGAAGCTTGACATAGACGAGGCAAAGGCTAAAAAGGAAAATTCGAAAAAGGCGTACAATAGATGAGTTCAAGCATACAAGCGGCGATGGAAGGAGCAGAAAATCCAGCTGGTGATGGACTCATCTGAAGATTCAATGTAGGAGGTACGAAGTCCGGCTCACGACTCCATCAAAAAGAAGCGCTTCTCGGGAGGCAACCCGAGTTTTGTTTGAATTTTCTTTCTTTTAGTTTTTGAGTAATCGATCGTATCATTTTATTCACTTTGTGAATAATGAAACATTTAAGTGTGGGGCCAGTTTAATTAAGTGGTAATAAATTAGGAGGTTTAATTAATTAAAATTTTAATTTTTAAGATTCAGACGAACTCACGACGTGAATCATTATGGTTCACGACGTGAGTATAGTATGACTTACGTACTCCTTTTGTTAGGCCATTACATTCCCCAATTCATTAACCCGTTAAAACTCCAGCGCACTTAATCTTTAAATTGAATGACCCATTTGTACAACCCAACTGGATTCACGACGTGGATATTTAGAAATTCACGACATGAATAATGAACAGCACGGGACCACAGTAAAAGGCAGAAGCCATTTGACCTAAATCATTTCTTTATTCCCCACGAAGTGAGAAGCTGCCTCTGGTCCCCTCCCCCTTCTTCGCGATTGCGGCCGGCATTCCTCATAATCTTCTTGTGCTCACGTAATTCACCATTCTAGGTAAATTAATCTTCTTCACATTGTTTATTGTTGACTAATTTACTAGATTTAGGGGTTGGGGTTTGCATTTCACTTGAATCTTAAAAATCGATATCCTAAATATGTGAAGTTTTTGCTGCATGTGCTTGTAAAGAGTTTGAAATTGCCTTAGGAGTAAACCCCATTGACATTGTTGGCCTGATTTGATTTCTGCTATGCCCGATTCTGACTTCTGCTTACGAACTCACGACGTGAATTATTAGAGATTCACGACGTGAATCCTGGACATTTACAGTTTTAGATTTTGTTTAATGCTAATCTTTTGGGATGTTTTTGTTGGTCTTGTTTTCTGTTTATTTTTGCAGCAATGGCTCCCAGAAGAGAAGTTCCAACAGGGGTGTCAAGTTTGCACCTATTCTACTTTTTTCGAACTACCATGCCATGAGACGTTTTAAGGCGTTGCAACAACAGGCTAGGGTGGTTATAAAACAGGGAGTTCGCTGTTGCCCCTACAATTAATCAGGCAAGATTAAGGGAGGTCGGAATCTTTGATCGGTTGTCTCCATTTTTCACGAAGATATTTTTGGGGAATGGATTTTCGTTCACGTGCAAGGGCTGGCTTAATTTATTTGGTATCCAAGAGAGGGTGTATAAAGAACTATGCATGGAATTCTTTGCCACTGTGGCATTCCATGAGAATGTCTAAGACCCTACGTTCCTGCAGGCCTTAGTTTTTAGACTCGGGGGTGAATATCGTGAATGCAGTTTGGTTGAATTTTTCCTAGAGAATGGGGTTATACACGGCCCAGGAAGCTATGACTCCATAATTTGTTATGTTTTTGCGGGAGGCAGCTCGAGAATATGAAAATGGAGCCTCGGGGTTTCAGTTTTGGAACAATATTGCATCCGGAATATTCAATTCCAGAGTGTCACCCGAGAGCAGCAAAAGATCCCCCATTCACCGTTTGATACACCGATTCATCACTTTCTCCATCAATCATAGGCGCCATGGGGATAAGGTTACGAAGCAAAATTTGTTCTTTTTATGGTGCATCTTACTGTTGGGTTTTGAGCATTCTAACACTCCTATGGTGTACATGCAACCCTATAAACCTTGGATCTATGTTTTCTCTATTATACATGCAAATATTAACTATTCCAAGGTTTCATCCTAACTAGCATATTATGAAGCACCTATACTACAAAGTTCTAGTTAGATGACATACCTTTTGATGTAGCTTGATGTCTTCAACCTTTAAGAGCTTAGCCCCAATAGTGTGGAAGCCTCAAATGGAATCACAAATCACCAAAACACCTTGGAAGAACTTGAGAGAATATGTATGCACACTAAAATCGGCCCACTCTTATTTTCACACACTTGTGCCAATTTTGTGAGCCAAGGACCCATTTATATATTATGGAGGATTAGGGTTACATCCATGTAAACCCTAATACCCATGACCTTTCATTTACATAGGATCCATGGGTTAAAAGCTCCATGGACCATCCATGAAAGCTTAGCCCAACCTAAATGAACTTGGCCCATTCCATATATATAAGAGTCCATATTTAATTAGTTCTTTTTGATCACTTAATTAATTCTAAATTAATTCTTGATCAATACTAATTAAATAATATGATTCCATATTAATATATTAGAACTTATAATATATTAATATAAATCATAAATATACTATTCTCAAAAGACTATCCATATAAATTGTGCCGGTGAAGTGCAACCCAAATGGACCATGCCGGGTTGGGTCAAGTACATACCAAATATAGTTATGGACTTAGACATTAATCCAACAGTCTCCCACTTGGATAAGTCTAAAACTATTATTGAGTATGACTTCAAAACCTAACTGGCAATCGTAGCTCTTAAAGCCGTTGTCGAACTCTGACCTTGTCAATGACTTGTCCATTAGATAAGGGATCATATATTCCTCCATTCTAAATATCATATGGACTGAGACATGGATTATAATCATTCTCTCTATCCATTTGTTGTTTCCCGATTTTCGATTTATGATGACTGACTGATTGAACAAATCAAATCAGTCCTGGCTTGGCCAAGCACTCACATGTGTCATCGCTAAATCATCGAGGGGCCCATAGATATCGCTTTTATCCCGAAGGTAAAAGGAATGGATAAACTTCGACTCATATGTCTTGTTCTACTACTTGTTGAATCATACACAAAGGCACGTTTTATAACATCGAGTTACCAAATGCGTTTTCGTGCAATCAATGTATAACCAACTCATAGTAACAACTCATATCTCTAGGTTTGAAGAATATAAGATATTATCGTTTCATGATCACTCGTGATAAAATCCATGAAGTGATTCAAATGAGCGCTGGTTGAATCCAATACTCAGAACTTATGAGCACTCATGAGTTATGTAGCACCACTTTGTCCACCAACTTGGACCTCTACAAACCAACCCATGACAGTCTTGATTCATATCTACTTCCAACATATGACCGACTGAGGATGGTTTGAATAACTTAATCATTCAGGAAGAGCGACTTAGTTATTCTGGAAGTCAAAACATGCAAAGTGAAACACAAGAATAAATGAATCAAATATGGTATCAAACCCTATAAATATAAATATACACTTTTATTTATCACCATACTGATTACTCATTATTCATTGTTTCGGTTTTATCAACTTTATACTTGAATTAAAAACACTAGTTGTCCTACGCTCCAAGCATGTACATTATGTTTTTCTTAAACAATAGCTTTGCCATACACCAAGTATGCACTCTATGTTTGTCTATGATCCTTACTTTGTGAAATAAACCAATTGAACATAATTTCAATGATTCTAATTTCACACTCCCAAATCCTTATTGAAAAATGTGAGAATTTCAAATTCCTATCATTTATCAAAATCTGTTTAGATTTTAAACTTATATGCACTGACCCTCCTGTAATGAATATGTACAAAGTCACAAAGACTTGTCAACAGTCATTATAAGGTATTCCAATGGAGATCAACTCCATGGAAACTAAGTCTCATATTCAAAGTACATTGCTTTGGACATGCTTCTTGCATTAAGTTTTCTAATCTTACACAGATAACTTCCACCTATGGAGACAACTCCATATTCTCATTTTGACTATCACTTCTGAATAAGAGATGCCTCTTTTCAGAATATGTCAATATGGTCCTTCCAAAATTAGCACTATACTTCCAACTGTCCCTGAGCAACCAATCTTTGGTAAACCTCAGATTGTCCTCGACAATTGCTTAATCATTTTAGTCATATCCAATTCTAGACCTTTTCCCTTCTTAATGCCACTGGGCATTTGGAAAAATTTAGAAATGACAAATATTATAGCACATGCAATCGATCCTGTACCCAAAGCAAATGGTACACGATTCATGATGTCTCACATAAAGACATGATTCTAGACCAGTCTTTTGCTACAATATTTTTATTTGCCATGTTTTCAAAATTTGACTATGAAGAGGGATGCCGTAATCATAATCGAATTTTGAGAACGCAATATATAGAATTTCCTTAAGTTGAACCAATCCAACATGAAATTCATATATATATATATATATATATATATATATATATATATATATATATATATATATATATATATATATATATATATATATATATATATATATATATATATATTCTTGACTAAAGATGATTAAGGTCTCAATCTAAGCCTTTAGAACTGAAATGAAGTATATCCTCTCCCTTAATTATAGCAAAACAACTTTTTCAATCCCTGCAGCCTCACGAATTGAAACTTTTGTTTTCTATAATTAACATTGCTAACTTGCAACACTAACAATAATTATCATGCTCCCACTAACATGATGATTATTAGCATAACACTTATGCTCCCACTAGCTTTGACATGTACTCAGAAATCAGCTGGACTTTTAGAAATCAATACTTTATTGACTTTCTTACCAAAGTTCAGATTTCTGATACGAGATGCTTTGATAAAACTTTATCAAAATCATACACCTTTCCTTAGATAGCATGCATGTGTGTCTAAACAATTTCAGAACTATGAAAAGGGATGCCGTAATCATAGTCTCAATTGTTTAGACCTTTTGCCATCTGCTTCAAATCTACTTGGTGGAAGTGTTTCCTCACCATCATTTTCATAAATCAGAGAGAAACCTTATGACCCTTAGATTTTATGGTGTATGTGTTCTTATCCATGTGAATCGTCAAAACCATAGTCACAAGACAAGGATAATGACAAATCCAAACTCATATGGACTGAACTTATGCAATCTTAACTTCCTGCCACCTGGAAGTACAGGGCCTGCCATTGCTTCCAAGTTGTTATGAAACCAATTGAGAACTTTCAGAACTCCTATGAAAAGCCAACTTTAACTGGAATGGGCACAGAATATGTCAACACGATAGGTTATAAACCTCAAGTCGTGTGCTAGTGAAGAACCTCAGGTTTTATTCTTGATTAGTTCTTGAAATTCTTTTTAGGATCTTTAAGACTCCCACTATCCTCTTGACATATAAGACTATCTTTCCAAATATTCAAGAGATAGTGCAGATTCTTTATCAAGACAAACACTTCACACAATTGGCCTTAGTTGGTCTTTGTTTTATCCAAAACATCACAACTTACCAATTTCAAATGTACAAGAGTAGGACACTTTTACTCTTACATTTGACAAGTGTTTTAAACCTTTCTTTAAGATATGTCACTCAAGTTACAATCTTGGAGTATGACTCTAAGAATTGTTTTGGAACGAAGTATGACTCATCTTCCTGATCTAACCATTTCAACAATTCATGACTCCTCTTCTTAGTCATAAGAATGCACTAAGATGACCTTTAGAGGACTAATTGTGATATGATTTCTAAATCATTAAGATGATCACAAACATGATACTAAAGTACTCTCCCATCTTTTCAGATTTGAGAAACTTTTATCTTTCTGCCTAATTTGATTCTTCCCATTCGTTCTGCCATACATTGAGACTTTTCCAATGTTTCAGAATTATACTTAAACTTGTAAGTATAACCATATTTACTAAACTTTAGTAAATCAAATAGTCTTAACGAGCTTTGTGGTGGACATGACCAGTGCACAAGAATGTGTACTCGATCCCTTTAGTCCTTCACTTGACTCACACATCCATGTGAACAAGTAATTAGTCTTGATTTTTCAATGCTTGAAAGTTCTCATTCATCATACTATTCAACTTGCATGATTCCAAGTTTCGGTCCAATTGAAACTTGGGCGATGAGGAACTTTCCTGATTTGGTAAATTTAGACACTACCACAAATAAAAGAATCAAATCCATTTTCCAATATTACTGTCAGTGGAATCATATAAGCAACAATTTTCCACAAATGCCATTGTAAGGATACTTCAAATAAATAAAATTAAACAATTTTCTTTTATTTTAAAACTTTGCGGAAAAACTTATCCTTACAATCCACATGGAAAATTGTTGTTATCTATGCTTAGCAATATATCATAACTTCTTAAGCAACTGCTCAAAATTCTGATGCGATCGAAATCCACCTTCGCGATCAGAATCAGCATATACTTCCTTTAAGATTTCTCTCTATTCTTTGATTCTTAAAACATCAACATGTGACCCAGTCACATCATGTAATGAGGATCTCAGAATAGAACTTAACAGAGTTAGATAATGGGCTCTACCTGATGTAGAGTCAAACTTATTGACTTTAACATCCTTAGGTAAATTTGGCAGCTTTGCAATCAACGCCCCTTCCTTTGGCAAAATAAACATATGGACCCTTTGGTAATGGGACTTTCTCAGACTTAGCCTTTCTCTTTACCATTTGGTCAACCAGGTTGACTATGGCCAATCCCTTTCCATTGGGAAAAGAATGCGTTTTCTGGATTTCCTGTGTCACCATTGTCACTGTCCATAAAGTTTTTGGGAAGTTGATCTTGTAATCAAATTTGCTTTACTATCGTTCCAAATCATTGCTGATTCAGCAGCACCAAGCAAATAGATATGATCATTAAGGTTCATGTCATAGTCTGTTTCATAGTAGTCCCAAAGGAACTCACTATGTGACTTAGAAAGTAATTGAACATCCAACTTTCGCAAGACTTTGACACCTAACTCTCCCGGCTTGTCAATATGTAACTTCATCTCTAAGATGTGATCACACATAGACCTTGCTTGCCATTAGGGCTTGAGTGACCTTGAACTTGTGGGTTAGGGAGAATAATTGGAGGAGGTGGAGGAAGAGAAGTATGACTTCCATGAGCCAAACTCGGGAAGTCATATTCATTAGGAAAGCTTGGTTTGGGAAGATCATTGTTGTCTAAACCAGACATCAACAATGGGAGAAATTCACGTAAAGTTGATTTAAGTCCTTAATATAACACCCAATTTGATATATTAAGGCTAGGACCCAACAAACTATTTTATAACTTGGAAGAGGGATGCCGTAATCCAAGCTATAAAATATTTGAAGGTAGGTGAATGACGATTCACCAATTTCCACCAAGATAAACGAAATGTATTATTAGGTTTTAATTGGTGAACGACATGTTTCAATCTCGAGTGTGCCCTTCAGGTTTTGTGACTGGGATGCCGAGGATCACAAAACAAGGTGTGAAGTAACCATGCAAATATACTTGGTACCCTTAATATTTACCCCTCAATCGATGTGCCGGTTAACCACACACGCTCCAACGATACTATGATAAACATTAAGTTACCCTTTGCCTACCTTGTTTAGTCTAGGTTAGTGTGCCGGTTAACCACACACGCTCCACTAACAGCTTAAACAAAGTGCAAAGTGTAATTTCATGGATTAGCACCTTATTCACATTTTCCTAAGTAACTAAGATTGGGAATTTATAAGTGTTTAGTTACTTAATATTTATCATTATACTTATAATGAAGGGAGAATTATAGTCCTTGTCCTACTTGTTCGGCTAACGACCCTCCACCGGTCAAGGAAGCGGTGAGTGAGAGTGGACACCCATTAAACTGCCATTTTATAGGCAGTAACCTTATACCCCCCTTATAGACCGGCTTCGTGAATGAGGCCTACTAATGGTAAGACGACTTGCTCTTATACATATAATATATTAAACTTTTAATATTATAATAGTATAAGGGTGTATTTTAGACATTTAAAATACTTGGTGGTTTAATCTATTAATTAAACTAGACTTTTAATTTAATTAAACTCAAACCATATATTTATGGATTAATAATACTCTTTTAATTAAACGCTTTAATTAACTATTAATAAAGTCCATAAGAGTTAATTTGAACTATTCAACAAAACATCATAATTCCAATTATTAAACTCAAAATTAAAACCATTTAATTAATTGTTTAAGTTATGAACCCAAGAGTTTTAGAATTCAATTCTTTTTTTCATAAAAAACTTTTCTCAAATTCCAAAACTTGAGGGCAAGTTTTGTAATTCTTGAAAACCTTTGGATTCCATAACTTATGGAATTAATGGTGTTTTATGATGAAACTTTCCATGTTCCATAACTTAAGAACAAGTTATGGAATTCTTTAAAACATTAACACCAAATTTTGTAACTCCATAAAAACTTTGAATCAAATTTTTTTTTTTTAAAAAAAAAAAAACTTTCATATCCATAACTTATGGAAGTTTCAAAAACCCTTAAGATCACAACTTTAAAAAAACTTTTGAGCTCCAAAATTTTATGACAAAATATGTAACTCCTTAAAACATTTAGATCAAACTTTTAAAACTAATAAAATAATCATATCATTTTATATTTTACTAAATTTGACCTAATTCAACTCATATAACAAATGATTCAAATTTTACAAATAATTCGTTTTTCACAAAACAAGTAATTATCTTAAAATTTGACAAACGTCATGTTTTTTTTTCTTTTTTTTTTCAACTTGAAAATAAAACATTTGCATCAATATAACAGAAAACAACACATGGCTCTGATACCACTGTTGGGTTTTGAGCATTCTAACACTCCTATGGTGTACATGCAACCCTATAAACCTTGGATCTATGTTTTCTCTATTATACATGCAAATATTAACTATTCCAAGGTTTCATCCTAACTAGCATATTATGAAGCACCTATACTACAAAGTTCTAGTTAGATGACATACCTTTTGATGTAGCTTGATGTCTTCAACCTTTAAGAGCTTAGCCCCAATAGTGTGGAAGCCTCAAATGGAATCACAAATCACAAAAACACCTTGGAAGAACTTGAGAGAATATGTATGCACACTAAAATCGGCCCACTCTTATTTTCACACACTTGTGCCAATTTTGTGAGCCAAGGACCCCTTTATATATTATGGAGGATTAGGGTTACATCCATGTAAACCCTAATACCCATGACCTTTCATTTACATAGGATCCATGGGTGAAAACCTCCATGGACCATCCATGAAAGCTTAGCCCAACCTAAATGAACTTGGCTCATTCCATATATATAAGAGTCCATATTTAATTAGTTCTTTTTGATCACTTAATTAATTCTGAATTAATTCTTGATCAATACTAATTAAATAATATGATTCCATATTAATATATTAGAACTTATAATATATTAATATAAATCATAAATATACTATTCTCAAAAGACTATCCATATAAATTGTGCCGGTGAAGTGCAACCCAAATGGACCATGTCGGGTCGGGTCAAGTACATACCAAATATAGTTATGGACTTAGACATTAATCCAACACTTACAGCCGAGAGTGTGTTGTAACATTCCATATTTTCTAGCTCACTTCTTGGTTGATTCTGCTGCAAGTCCCCGCCCTGGAAGCCCTATCTGTGGTGGTCACTTCATTACTAGATTGGCCCGTTCTTATGGCCTAATCGTTCCTGGAATTACCCGCTCGTTGACTTGCATGGAGGGTAGCGAGTTCACTATGGGATACTTGGAGACATTGAGGGTTGTTCGAAATTATGGGTCCCATTGGGGGCTTTTTCATACTGATGATGAGGGTGATGATGGAGAGCAGCCTGGTGCACAGTCTGAGTAACAACCACAACAAAGGCCTAGGGGGAGGAAGTGCGAGGACGAGGAGAGAGAGGGCAGCCAGTGCATCAAACCGCACCCATGGGAGGACCAAATTTTGGGGGTGATATGGGTGGGTATTTTGATCAACTTTCGCTAAGTGTCAATTGGATTGGAGGGACTGTAGAAAATCTGGTACAACATTTGCATGTGGAGCAACCTCCTCACCTGGGGTATCATTACCCAATTTGCCCCAGGTGGAGTGAGTATCGAGGTCAAGGGGGAGATGGAGCCGGTACAAGTGGAGCACGGGATGAAGAAAATGATGATTGATTTCCTATTTAGTTTTTATTTTTATTTTATTTGGTTTAGATTTTTGTGGTTTTGAACTTGTTATGGTTTGTAAGACTTTTAAACTATTATGTTACTTTTAGTTGTCTTTTGGTGGCTTTATTTCAGATTTGCTATGGAGTCTCGGAAAGGAAGGTCGAGAGCGTATGTGTCTAGCCAAGGGTTGTCTAGAGTCTAGAGTCGCGAGTCGAGACCCACAATTGAAAATAAGTGTGGGGTGAGTCGAGAGAGAGGATGCGTTTAGTAAAATGTCATAGAAATTCTGCATTTGGAAGTGTCTTTATCCATTAAGATATTGGAGTGGAATGCCAAAACTATTAAGGAAATGGTCAGTAGTAATAATATTCAGTCGCCCAGTTCTCACGTCGTGAGGCTATATTTCTCACGTCGTGAGTTGGGTTATGAGGTATTTCAGAATATGCAGTTCAACGATTTCATGACGTGAGGCATATTATTCACGTCGTGAGTTTTGTGTTTTCACCACGTTGAAGTCCTTTCGTTCCTATTCACTACATGGATCACCACCATTATATTTGGAGTTCTTATGACGACTATTATGGCTCGTTTTTCTCTACTATTAATGTGGCGTATGCTTTCCCACATTATTTTATACGTTTTGAAGATTTGCATCCACCTTTCTTGAATATTGAAGTTTCGATTCGTTGCTTGTTGGCTCATTCACATATTTCGCGAGTTCAAGGTCAAAGTTCCGATTTAGAAGAAGTCCATATTCGAGATGCACATTTCATCCACACGATTGTAGTTCGATCACGCCACTGTCCCAGGGGATTCTGTTCCTTTTTCTTCCTTTTATTGCTTTTATTTAGTTTATGCATACAATGAGGGCATTGTATGTAATAAATGTGGGGTAGGAGGTCGAAAAAGTAATTGATTAGATTGCTAAAAGTAAATTGCTAGAATTTAGTAGAATTAAAATTTTGGATATAGATTTGAAATAATAATCTAAATAAAAAATCTTGTAATAATGTTAATCTAAAAACTTAAGTTGCTAGTGTTGTGTGGGATGATCCGATGAGAGCTCAAATGTTTAGTTGAGCCAATATACGTTATAGTGCATTTGTGGCCTCCCTTATTTTAGTGAAATCATGGAACAAACAACCTCGCTTAGTTTGAGGAATGCAATATGTTTAGCAGCCTGTACCAGAAATCTATCCAGGAAAGCTTTTATCTTAACCAATAAGGGTTGAAGTTAAGCGCCCCTGCTTAAGCATGTAGGGTTTCGAGTGAAAAAAGTGAGTTATACATGTAAAAAAAAAGAGAGAAAAATTACCGAAAAGTAAAAAATTTGAAGAATTTTGGAGCTATCAAGTTTGAAGATCAAAGATCAAAAACTCTGAAAATATCAAAAGTTGAAGATACCAAAAATCACACAAAAAGGTGATGAATCGAAAGTACAAAATTGAAGATCAAATGTCAAAGGAAGAAGAATTCAAGAGCTCCATTGTGGTATCTTAAAGTTGTAATTCTCTAGTTTATGTATGCTTGGGTAGCTTTACAAAAATACCTTGAGGTTAAAAAGATTTTCTGCGGATGGATTCGGAGGGATGCATAAAATGAGCATTGTTCAAAAGAAGTGGGAGAGTGTTTATGAGGATTGTGAGTATTTAGAATTGAGGGGGGTTACTTAGGGAAAAATTTTAGACACAAATGCACGCGTTGAGGTCTTGGCATAATGGCTGAGTTTGAGTTGGATCGTTCTATGTGATGTTGGTGATGAAGGTTTAAGTTTAAAAATAGTTAAATTTGCTTGAGGGCAAGCAAAGCACAAGTGTGGGGTATTTTGATATTGCCATATTTATACATATTTTTAGGCAATATTTATTTACATTTTTACTAATAATTTGGTTATTTGCATAGAATAATGGTACTTATAAGCTAAAATTATATTTTGCAGCCAAAGTAGAAGCATTTTCGAAGAAAGGGACCAAAATTGATAACACTTGGAACTTTGGGGACTTGGAGAATTAATAGACAAGAAACCCACGAAATCTGATAAATTCACGTCGTGAGAAGTTTAGTTTCATGACGTGAGTTGGAGTGTTCTAGAAGATATGCATTCGGATGGAGGAATCCTTGTCGAACACGATTATCTCATATTCATGACGTGAGACTTATTGGCTTACGACGTGAACTCGACAAAATTAGAAAGTATATATATCCTTGTCCATTACGACTTGGAGGATTTTTGGCTGATAGAAGGCAGACCTAGAGACGATTTTGAGAGGAAAAGAAGTTATGGAAGAGGCTTTTATCACCTAAGGAGAGAAAAGTACATCAATAGTTTAATTGTTTGGTACTTTCATTATGATTTCTATTTCGATTTGTGTTTGTTTATTTGTTGCCATGAGCAGCTGAATCTAGCTACTCTTGTTTAGCTAGATGAAGCTTCTGACTTATGGTTTAGCTTATTGATATTGGATTTGCTTAGTTGGTAATTTGCTTGTGTTCGATTTGTTACTACCTAGCATGTTAATATTTGTTTCTTTAGTTACTTGAATTCATGTTCTGTGTAGCTTAGTGACCATTAAAATGCATGAACTTGTTTACCTAGTGATTTAGTGAACATTAAATTGCTAGAACTTGTTTACCCGTCAACTTCTCTAACTGAACCCTAAACCTAAAATAAGAATGCGGCTACCACCTTATGTCTCCTACCGGCCACCACCCTCCTTCCTCTACCTCCGACGTCGTTGTCACCCGACTCTACTTAATTCCGATCAGTGAGCAGCCTCAAGCGACCAGGACACCCGCCTTATTCTCCTTCTCTTTCTCCAGCCGTTATATTGGAGCCTCAACTGCCGCCCTGTCGAGATTGATTGCCACCATTAGCGCCGTTGTTTCGCCATCACGACGTCCGTAGTCGCTCATGACATCGTCGATGCTGTTTCAGTGGCCTTGTCGTCGACTCCATTCCACAGCAGGTGGTCGCCGCCGCTGCTAAGTGTGGGTGTGTGTGCTTCAGTCGTGCCTCACAAGCTTGTAGGTGAATTGGGTTACTGATTGCGATAGGGATGCTCGATGGACAGAAAAACTCGAAGACAGAACACCATGGCAGCCGGCCATGGTGGCTGCCGCCGACAACGTTGCCGTTAGCTGCTGCTGCTGCTGACACCCTATACACCGCCGCCACACGCCACTAGGTGGGTTGCTTGACTCATTATGGGCAGTGTGGGTGTGTGTGTTTGTTTTATTAGTGTGTGTGTGTGTGTGTGTTTATATTAGTATGTGCATGTGTGTTATTTGGATTGGGTTGTAAATTGTAATCGTGTCGGAATAATCAATAGAAAAAGCCATAACCACCACCAACCGCCGTGTTGGGTGTCGGTGTGCCTCGTTTGCATTTTGACTCGTTTGGGGATGCTTGGAAAAAGTGGCCCCAATGAAACCCTAATGGGCCCAATGAAACCCTAATGGGCCCAATGAAGCCTTAATTGATAAAAAAGCCCAACCATTTGATTAATGGACTAGTATTTGGGTTGGAAACCCTAATTAGGGTTCGGAAAACCCTAATTCCATGAAACCCTAATTTTGGGATTGATCGGGACCGCACGAGAATTATTTATTAAACTTAAAATAATAATTTATAATCATGTGCAAATTAACCTAAGGCAATATTGGACTTAATGGGTTAAGTCCTTAATGGATTAAGTCCTTAATGAGTTAAGTAGGTATACTTCACCCTAATTGTCATTTCATGTGAAAACCCTATTTTCACTTGGGCCTTAAGTTGGGCCTTCCTATTTGGCCTTGGTGATTGGACTATTGATGGACTATCCAAGAACAAGTAAATGGACCAAAATAATTGGATGAGTTTTAAGATAAGTCCCATGTGAGAGACTTGGGCCCGATTTGGAAAATTGGGCCATAGATGGGCCATAATTAGGCCTTTATGATTATGTGATATTGGGCCATGGGAATACCAAGAGTTGGACTAGAATAATTGGATGGGCCTTAAGGAAAGACCATGTAGAGGTCTGGGCCCAATTTGGAAAATTAGGCCATATGTTGGGCTTTGGCCCATTACTTGACTTTTGGGCTTTGGAGTGTGAGTTGGACCTTAGGCTTGGAACCCAATTATTAATTGGGTATTGTTTGATGTTGACAGTTCGGGAATCTATCTACCAGCAACTGGAGCTTTATCCGTGGGACTTCAGTTGTGCCAGGTGAGTTGTCCCCACTATACTAAGGGGTCTAAGGCACCAAGGTCGGCCCATTGGATATGATATCCCAACAGTTGTATTATGTTGAGTATGAGTTAGTTATGCGTGCTAGATGCTATGCCAGTTGGTAAATCTGTAGGACTACTTGTATTATTATGTGATTATCTGTATGTGCATTAGTTATGTTACATGTCGACATATTATGTGGGCTGGGTTGAGGTTGTACTGCTCTGTGCGGTAGCCACCAAACCCTAGAGTATTCCAGATATGAGCTGAGGGCCGGGCGGGGCATGCCAGACTCATACTGAGGACTCGGGAGTATTCCAGATAAGAGTTGAGGGCCGGGCGGGGCATGCCAGACTCCTACTGAGGACTCGAGAGCATTATAGATACGAGCTGAGAGCCGGGTATGGCATGCCAGACTCGTACTGTGGGCTCGGGAGCATTCCAGATACGAGCTGAGGGCCGGGTAGGGCATACCAGACTCGTACTGTGGGCTCGGTGGCAATCCAGATGTGAGCTGTGGACCGGAAGGTTGTGACATCCCCAAATTCACGGAAAGAAAAGACCGGTTTAATTTATGCTTTTAAAATAATTTCAGAGTAAATCCATTGATTTAAAAGAGTTGCAGAATTTGTTCCCAAAACAAGATATGATAAAGAATAATTTATCAAAGCATTTCATAAAGAAATGTATTTTCATTATATAATCAAAACTCGGGATGTCATGTTCCGATACAGACACAAAAGCATAAACAACACATTATAAGCCTTACAACAGTTATATACAACTACAGGCCTATAAACAAAATAACTTGATGATTCATCCATCCGCGCCACTACCTATAATACGAATAAAACTTAGTGGGTCACGCTTGGGAGCCTGGTGAGCATATAGGGTTTTCAACCCACAATAAATAATTATATTTAATTTCACCAACCAACAATAACCCGATTACCCATTCCCGTTATCCTCACTTTACGTCCCTAAAACAACATCTATTTCAAGGGACCTAATCTAGGATTTTTATCGGGATGGACATTACTGCAAAGGGGTTTCCTCAACAATAGATGTCCTAAAGGCAACCATGAGGGGGATAGAGTACACCGGTGAACATATCGTTCACAACACCTACAGGTTATGAACCTGCCAGCGTTCCACTGGACAGTCTAGAAAGAGTCCGTGGTCGTCATCCATACTCTGCTAGATGACTAGATCGACAACAACATCGAGGCCTCTCATCATTTTATTTCATCACACAACAACTGTCTACCCATGTTCTACCCAACATATTAGTAGATAAAAATATATACATTTATATACAGCTTAAAACCTCTACAAATCATTCATTCAACAATTATTTCAAATAAGCAATTATTTCATCGTCGGCCACCAGTAATAGGGTTTTAGGTCCCTATACATTTTAGTGCTGCCAGGATGAATCGAGTACATGGTTTTGTGAGCTTCTTCCATCAGAATATCTCTTATTCCTCCTGACTTAGGCACCCAAATTCGATCTTGGAATACCTTTAGCCCGTGACTGTTTGTACCGAACACTAACGTTTTTCCCAAACGTTCCTCTTTTCGGTCATTCTTTTCTGAAGCTTCCTCTTGAGCTTTCTTTATACTCTCCACAATTGTCGAGACAACTTCTATTATCAACGCTCTTGGCCTTTTTCTCTCAAGATTGACTTTTCGACTGAGAGCATCAGCGACAACATTTGCTTTACAGGGGTGGTAAAGTATCTCACAGTCGTAGTCCTTAAGTAATTCTAGCCAGCGTCGCTGCCTCATATTCAATTCTTTCTGACTAAAGAGATATTGGAGACTCTTATGATCAGTGAAATGTTTGCACTTCGTGCCATAGAGGTAATGCCTCCATATTTTTAGAGCAAATACTACCGCTGCCAGCTCCAAATCATGAGTGGGGTAGTTCTTTTCATGCTCTTTCAGCTGTCGAGACGCATATGCTATCACCTTTTCTCTTTGGGTCAAAACACAAACCAACCCAACCCCAGACGCATCGCTATAGACAACGAAGTATTCAACTCCATCGGGTAAAGAAAGAATCGGTGCCTCACATAGCTTCTTCTTTAGGTTCTCAAATGCTTTTTCGTGCTTATCGCTCCAAGCATAGGTAGCTCCTTTGTGGGTCAAAGCTGTTAAAGGAGTAGCGATCGAAGAAAAGCCTTGGATAAACCTTCGGTAATACCCAGCTAATCCCAAAAAGCTTCCGATCTCCGTGGGACTTTTCGGTTGTTCCCACTTCATTACAGCTTCAATCTTCGCTGGATCAACCATTATCCCTTCTTGGTTGACCACGTGACCCAAGAATTGGACTTCTCGAATCCAAAAATCACATTTGGAGAACTTTGTATACAGCTTCTCCTTCTTCAAGACTTCCAACACTTCTCGCAAGTGTCTGCCATGCTCCTCGTGGCTCTTCGAGTAAATCAGAATGTCATCTATGAACACTATCATAGATTTATCAAGGAACGGATTACAGACCCTGTTCATTAAATCCATGAATGCTGCGGGAACATTGGTCAGTCCAAACGACATAACCAAGAACTCGTAGTGCCCATATCGTGTTCTGAATGCAGTCTTCTCGATATCCTGCTCTCTCACCTTCAGCTGATGATATCCTGACCTCAGATCGATATTTGAAAAATAGCTTGAACCTTGTAGCTGATCGAACAGGTCATCAATCCTCGACAACGGATATCTATTCTTTATTGTCGCCTTGTTCAGCTCTCTGTAATCGATGCACATTCTCATACTTCCATCTTTCTTCTTTACGAATAACACCGGAGCTCCCCAGGGTGATGAACTAGGTCTAACGAAACCTTTGTCCAATAATTCCTGAAGTTGCATCATCAGCTCCTTCATCTCCGTTGGTGCTAGTCTGTAAGGTGCTTTCGCTATTGGCGTGGTTCCTGGAAACAAGTCGATACAAAATTCTACTTGTCGATCAGGCGGCAATCCAGGAAGATCTTAAGGAAATACTTCCGGATAATCACACAGCACAGGAATGCTCTGCATCTCCTTTTTCTCCTTCTTTGTATCAATCACGAATGCCAAATATGATGTACATCCTTTGACCAAACACCTTCTGGCTTTCATTAGAGAAATGATTCCAGATTTACTCTGCGTTTGTCCCCGTACACCATAAATGACTCCTTCCCTGGCGGGTTTAATTTTACTATCTTCTTTCTGCACAGTATTTCGGAATCATTGGCGCTAAGCAATCCATTCCCAGCACGATGTTGAAACCATTTAACTCAATAGGCAATAATTCCTCGTGGAACTTATTCCCATTCAAATAAATTAAGATGTTTTTCATACGATGGATAACAGGTATAAACTTGCCACTAGCAACTTCGACTAATAAAGCATTATCTAGTCTATCGACAGGCAAAACTAGTTTTCTACCAAATTTATGCGAAATAAAGGAGTAGTTGGCTCCAGAATCAAATAAAATTTGGGCAGGCAATTCGTTTACGAGAAAGGTACCTGAAGCGACATCAACTTCTTCTTTAGCAGCTTCCAGTGTCATCTGGAAGGCTCTTGCCTTCGGCTTTGGGGGAATGTTGGGTTTTGCTGCCTCCTTCTTTTTCGGATAATCCCTCGAGATGTTCCCCTCCTCACCACACCCATAGCAGACTTTCTTGGTAAGGGTGCATTCTTTGGCATAGTGACCTGGCTTTCCACATTTGAAGCATGTGGCTTCCCCGCCACATTTCCCATGATGCTTCTTCTTGAATTTGTCGCACCATTTCACTTCGCCTCCTCCACCTCCCCTCGAACTAGACTTCGAGAATTTACCCTTTTTGCTGGACCCTGAGGGTCCGTCGAACTTCCTCTTCTCACCAACCTCTAACCTCTCCACACCCTTCTCCCTGATCTGGGTCTTAACATTCTTAGCAGCTCATATGGCGGCTTTCAATGTGGTCGCTTGCTTAACCATTGGACCAAAGTCCGCTGGTAATCCACGGGCAAACTTATTAACCTTAGAGAGTTCAGTTGGAACTAGATATGGAATAAGCTTCATCTTTTCTGTGAAACTTGCAGCGTATTCAGTAACGCTCATTTTTCCCTTCTTCAAATTCTAAAACTCATTATTGATTTCTAGAAGGTCCTGCTCTGAGTAGTATTGTAGTTTCAGTTGTTCTACAAAGTCTTCCCAAGACATCTTGCTAGCTTCTCCCTTGGGCATCGAGTCAGCTAACGTCTTCCACCAACTCAACACTCCAGATTTTAACAGAGGGATCGCAAGAGCGGTCTTCTGTTTGTTGCTGCATTCGCAACTTTCAAACATTGTCTCAATTTCGGAGATCCAATTCATAACTTCTACCGACATCGGGCTTCCGGATAGACATGGTGGTTTGGATGCCATGAAATCCTTGTACTTGCATCCTCGTCCATCATTTCCACCATTTCGGTTGTTTTGTCTAACTATTGGTGGGTTGGATTGACCAACAATCCCACTGAAGTTTCCTCCATTCGACTGCCCTTCACTTAATTCGGGCTGAACAATCGGCATCGAAGGTTCTTCACGATTCTGTTGAAGCAGACGTCTAGTTTCTTCCATCTGACAATCCAACATCGTCTGAATCATCAATTGTACACCAGCCATTGTCATTGGCTCAGGTGCTGCTGCTACAACAGGTATTTGCTCGATTACAGGTGGTCGATTCCTGTTTTCGTTCACGTTTCCAACTCCGCTTCTTGTTCTTGCCATTGTTGATCTATACACCGAATAAGGTGAATGTAGATCCTTATTCACGATAGATAATTAAATTATCCAAATCATTCCGAAACGTTTGCATGCTAGTTCATATTCCGTAGTCGCACGCTTAGAATCCTAAACACATAAGGTCTCCAGATCCGGTTGGCAACAAACCGTAGATCCGAACAAATAATATCCTATATGGCAAACATATAACATTTAGCACATAAAAGCATTTTAGGCAACTTTCCTAAATAAACTAGTGCTTGTGTCTTAAATATAACAGACACTCATCTCACACTCTTCACTTAGCATTCTAAGTTTAAGTCTAGAAATCCTACAAATTCCTAGTTCGCTTAAACTAATGCTCTGATACTAACTGTGACATCCCCAAATTCACGGCCAGAAAAGACCGGTTTAATTTATGCTTTTAAAATAATTTCAGAGTAAATCCATTGATTTAAAAGAGTTGCGGAATTTGTTCCCAAAACAAAATATGATAAAACAAAATTTATCAAAGCATTTCATAAAGAAATGTATTTTCATTATATAATCAAAACTCGGGATGTCATGTTCCGCTACAGACACAAAAGCATAAACAACACATTATAAGCCTTACAACAGTTATATACAACTATAGGCCTATAAAAAAAATAACTTGATGATTCATCCATCTTATGCTCTCGTGCCACTACCTGTAATACAAATAAAACTGAGTGGGTCAGGCTTGGGAGCCTGGCGAGCATATAGGGTTTGCAACCCACAATAAATAATTATATTTAATTTCACCAACCAACAATAACCCGATTACCCATTCCCGTTATCCTCACTTTACGTCCCTAAAACAACATCTATCTCAAGGGACCTAATCTAGGATTTTCATCGGGATGGACATTACTGCAAAGGGTTTTCCTCAACGATAGATGTCCTAAAGGTAACCATGAGGGGGATAGAGTACACCGGTGAACACATCGTTCACGACACCTACAGGTTATGAACCTGCCAGCGTTCCACTGGACAGTCTAGAAAGAGTCCGTGGTCGTCATCCATACTCCGCTAGATGACTAGATCGACAACAACATCGAGACCTCTCATCATTTTATTTCATCACACATCAACTGTCTAGCCATGTTCTACCCAACATATTAGTAGATAAAAATATATACATTTATATACAGCTTAAAACCTGTACAAATCATTCATTCAACAATTATTTCAAATAAGCAAATAATATACAAACACATAACACGTATTTTGTAGAGAATACTTCGTATCTATGTGTTAGAAGAAAAGGAATATACACTCACTTGATAAGATGATTATTGGACAGCACTACGGCTCTAAAAGCAGTATTCTTCGGTAAAACTGGGAGATCTTCACACACCGGGCTTCTCGCGGGCAGAGCTTCGGCTTGGAAACTCTTTTCTTCTCGGGATCTTTGGAGCTTCGGGACTCACTTCGGGTCTCGGGATGATACCGGGGCTTCGGGGATATAACTTGCATGTAAATCGAGGTAATATTGGTGAGAGGAAAGAAATTTGGCAACCAAACTCGGCTGCACTTGTGATCTATTTATAGGGGGGTTGAAAATCCATGATCACGTCGTGAGCCACTAATGCTCACATCATGAGCTCGATAGGTCACTGCGTTCGTCATGTCCACTTGCCCTGGAAGATGTCAATCACTTGCTCACGTCGTGAGCTCTGACATAGGGGTTGAAGTTCGTGCCCCGAACTTCAGAAATTCATATCTTTCGCATACGAGCTCCGTTTTCGACGTTCTTTATATGCACGCGTAGGTGAGATTATGCTCTACAACTCTCGTTTAGACTCCGTCGGCTAATTTTGAATTTATTTTTATTATATTATTTTTAGTAGGCCGGGACAGGAAAAATCCGTTATAAATTCATAACTTCTTTATCTGACGTCCGTTTTCGTCTGTCTTTTTACCGTTGCATTACTATCGACGAGATCTTCGATTCTCGTTTAGATTGTTTCGGCTAGAAATCACTCGATCTCATATTCGAACTTTGGGCTGCATACTGCTAAGTCGAAACTTCGAAAAATCATAACTTCCTCATATGAAGTCAGATTTAGATGTTCTTTTTATGCACTCTCTCGGTTTAACGTATTCTACGACTTTCGTTTAGATAACTAAGGCTAAATATCGCTCTATCTTAAATTCATATTTTACGTCATACAACATTGTGTTGGTTCTGTCACGAAACTTCGACGGGTCATAACTTCTTCGTTATAACTCGGACTTCGGCATTCCTTATATATTCGGAAACCTTGCCACAACCACTACAACTTCCTTCATAGATATCAGACTTATCTAATATTTTATTTTATCGCTTATTTTTATCCTTAATTCATTTAAATCACACAGTTAAGCAATAAACACATAATACTCAAATAATACATTCTTATTATTTCAAAATGAGTTACAAAGGTTAACCCAGACTGTTACATCAATATTAATGCCTAGCCCAGAAACGCGGGCGTTACAATTCTCTCCACCTTAGGATGATTCTGTCCCCGGAATCACACATCATTAAAAAAATGCGGATAGCGACTTATCATGTCACTCTCCGTTTCCCAGGTGAGATTTGGCCCATTCGTATGTTTCCATTGGACAAGCACTAACTCGACCATCTTGCGTCACAACTTCTTAGTCTTTCGGTCAACGATTGCCTCTGGTTCTTCAATTAACCTTTTGTTCTCATCAATTATTAACTCAGAAATTGGATTTATATCGGGAAAGTCTCCCGTGAACTTCCTCAAATAACACACATGGAAAGTGTTATGAATTCCATTCAGTTCTTTGGGTAATTACAGCTTGTAAGCTTGGTTCCCAATCCTCTGAAGAACTTTAAACAGTCCAATAAACCTTGGACCCAGTTTTCCTCTTTTACCAAACCTTATAAGTCCGTTCCACGGCGAGACTTTAAGTAAACCGAATCTCCAACTTCAAATGTCATCGTTCTTCGCTTTTTGTCAGCATAGCTTTTTTGACGATCCTGAGCCGCTAACATTCTCTCCCTAATTATTTTCAACTTTTCAGCAGTCTGATGGACTATCTCAGGTCCCATAAACTGCTTTTCCCCAGCCTCAAGCCAACAAGACGGCGTACGACACTTCTGTCCGTACAAACCTTGATAAGGTGCCATCTTAATGCTCGAGTGGAAACTATTATTGTAGGAAAATTCTACCAAAGGCAAATGTTCATCCCAGTTGCCTGGGAATTCCAGGGTACATGCTCTCAACATATCTTCAAGTGTTTGTATCGTTCGTTTGCTCTGCCCATCAGTCTGTGGATGGTAAGATGTACTTAAACACAACTTGGTACCCAATTCCTCTTGTAGACTTTTCCAAAATCGCGAGGTGAAACGACTGTCATGATCTGATACAATCATTAACTGAACACCGTGAAGCCTCACAATTTCCTTCACGTAAGAATTTGCAAGCTTATCCATAGACCATTTCTCATTGGCAGCTATGAATTGCGCACTCTTAGTGAAGCGATCAACGACCACCCAAATCATTGAAGGGTTTCGAGCAATACATCATTCCTATGGTGTACATGCAAACCCTAATAGCTTTTGGATCTAGTTTGTCTAATGAACATGCAATTGAATATCCAAAGCTATAAACCCTAGATCTATCATATAAGAACTGAAATAAGGGTTTAGTAATTACCTTTGTTTGTTATATAGTAATAACAATCAATTCCTTGCTTTGATTGGCTTCAGAAAGCTTAGTGCCTCAAGTGTTGCACCTCTAATGGAGTCACAAACACCACTAAGCAATTAGATGAAGGAGAGAAGAGAGGGGAGGCACAAAAATGGCTGGAAACCCTAATCCAAGTGTTCACCACGTTTCTGGGGCCATAAGGGCTCCTTATATATGCTGGCTATTAGGGTTTACAGCTAGGAAACCCTAATCTGACTGCTTAAGCCCTAAGCAGCCCATGGACCCCTTCTGAAACATGCCTTGGACGATTTCTAATGGGCTTCCCCATAGAATTCGTCCAACCTATTATTCCAAGGTGATCCATAGCCCAATTGCAATTATCCTATAATTACAATTCCAGTCCCCTAAGTTTAATTAATCTCTTTTAGCCACATAATTAATTCTTTATTAATTCTTGACTAATATTAATTAAACAATATGATTTCTCCTTTAATATATTATTCTCATAATATATTAATAAATCATAATTAAACCTTTCTCTCCTTAATTCATCCTACATATTGCTATGGTGAAGGCAACCCAAAAGGACCATGCTCATAATCGGGTCAAGTACATACCAAAATAGTTATGGACTTAGACACTAATCCAACAGTCTCCCACTTGGATAAGTCTAATAACTATTTTGCATAACTTCAGAACCTGATCAGTAATCGTAGCTTTCAAAAGCCGCTGTCAACTCTAATCTTATCAGATACGCGTGTCCTTTAGATAAGGGATTATATATTCCTCCATTCTTAAAATATCGTATAGACACAAGACATGAATTTTAATCATTCTCTCTATATTGTTTCCCGACTTCCGATTTATGACGACTGACAACATACTACAATTGAACACATCAACTTAGTCTCGGCTTGGCCAAGCGCTTAGGGTGTCATCACTAAATCATCGAGGGGCCCACAGATATCGCTTTTATCCCACTTTGGGTAAAAGGAATGGATAAACTTCGACTCAAATTCTCGCTTGCATTTACTGATCGAATCACACACAACAATAAGTTTTATAACACCAAGTTACTGGTGTGTTTTCTTATCATCAATGTGCAACCGACCAGCAAACAACAACTCACACATCTCGGTTTGAAGAATATACAATGTTATCGTCTCACTAATCACCCGTGATAAAACCATGAAGTGATTCAAGTGAGCGTGGGTTTAATCCAATACTTTAATCTTATCAAAGCACTCATGAACTCTGCAACAAACTTATGCTATGTCTAAACACTTTAGACAATCTGCAGACAGATTCATGACAGTCTTCCTTCATACCTACTTCCAACGTATGACCGACTGTGGAGGTTTGAATAACCCAGTTATTCTGGAAGTCAAAACATGCAAAGTGAAACGCAATAATAATATTAATCCTATATGGCCCCAAAACTTTTGAGCGTAAATAAAAACACTTTTATTTAAACACCATATTGATTACTCATTATTCATTGCTTACTGTTTCAGAAAATCAACTTATTACTCGAATTATAACCATAATTGTCCCATGCTCCAAGCATGCACACTTTGGTTTCCTATGGTCCATACTTTGTGAAATAGATCAATTGAAAACTTTTCCAATGAAACTCATTTCACAATCCCCAATCCTTATTATTAGTATAAGAATACCAAATTCTTGCCACTTTTAGAATATGTCAGATTCTAACATTTTATGCAACGATTCTTTCGTAATGTCATAGCACAAAAGTCACCAAGACCCGGCTAATGAAATTTCAAGGTATTCTATCGGAAATTGTTACAAGACAATTCCATAGACGTGAAGTCTCACATTCAAAGTACATTCCTTTGAACATCCTTCTCGCATAAAAGTTTCTAATCTAGACATATTTCTTAATATCCAACTCCCATTAATGGAAACATTTCCATATTTGCCATATGACAACTCATTCTTAATAGAATCTTATCTATTCATAATAATGTCAATATAGTCCATCCAGTACTATACTTCCAACTACTCACAAGCGACAAATCCTCAGTGAACCTTAGATCGTCCTTTGATAGTTGTTTAATTATTTTAGTCAAAACCGATTCTAGTCCCTTTTTTTCTCTTAATGCCCTAGGCATTTTGAAAATTTTAGAATGGTCAAATATTATAACATATGCAATCGATCCTATACCCGAAGCATATTGGACACGATGCATAATGTCTCACATAAAGACGTGATACTTTATCATCCTTCTGCCATAATATTTTATGTGTCCTGTTCCCACAGTTCGAACTATGAAGAGGGATGCCGTAATCATAATCGAATTTTGAGAATGCACTATGTATCCTTGACTAAATTTTATTAACATTTCTCGATCTAAGCTTTTAGATTTCGAAACAAAGTATAATATTCTCTCCCTTAATTATAGCAAAACAACTTTTCAACCCTTGCAACTTTGCAAAGTGAATCTTTGTTTTCTATAATTAATATTGCTAACTTGCAATACTTACCATAATAATCATGCTCCCACTAACACGATGATTATTACAATACAAGCATAACACTTATGCTCCCACTAGCTTTGACATGTATTCAGAAAACAGCTGAACTTCTAGAAGACAATGCTTATTGAATTCCTTAAGTTCATATTTCTAACACTTGATGCTTTGATAATCCTTTATCTAAGTTTTTTAAGCTCATACATCTTTGCCTTAGATAGCTCACATGTGTGTCTAAACAATTCATAATTTATGTTACTAAGTCCCAAATGTTCAGACCAATTGCCAAATCTCACAATTCGAACTATGAAAAGGGATGCCGTAATCATAATCGAATTTGAGAATACAATTTTCACAATTGCTATCTTCTTAAAATCTCTCTTAGTGAAAGCATTTCCTCACAATCATTTTCATGAAGGAGGGAAACCTTATGACACTTAGATTTTATGATGTATGTGTTCCTATCCATGCGAATTTGTCAAAACGAAAGTTTGCAACAAATCCAAAAACCATATGGACTGAACTTGTTCAATCTTGATTTCTTGCCTCATGGTAACACGAGTGCCCACCATGTCTTCCAAGCAACTCACCCCTACATATCAATGTACTTTCCATTGATCAAGGTGCTTTGTCTTTATGCATTCAAATGAGAACTCATAGAACTCAAATACATATTTAGCTTAATTGGAATGGCATAGAAACATCAAGTCGTGCGCTAGTGATGATTAACTAGGTTTACTCTTGATTTGTTCTTGAAACTTTTCAAGACCATTAAGACTCCCACTGACTCCTTGACATATAAGATTCTCTTGTCAAGAAACATTTCTTGACAAACAAATATTCAAGAGTTAGTGTAGCCTTTTGTCAAGTTTAACACTTCACACAATTGGTCTTGGTTGGTCTTTGTCTTATCCAAGACATCACAACTTACCAATTTCAAATGTACAAGAATAAGAAAACTTTTCCAAATTCCACATTTGACGAGTGTTATAGACCTACTTAAGACTTGTCACTCAAGTCATAATCTTGGAGTATGACTCTTAAGACTTGATATTGGAACGAAGTATGATTGACTTCTTGATTTTAACCATTTCTACAATTCTCGATTCCTCTTCTTAGACATACAAATGCACAAAGACTCACTTGGAGGATCAATTGAGATATGATTCTTAATCATTAAGACTTATCATAAAACACAATAAATGGTACTCTCCCTTCTTCTTAGAATAGAGAAACTTTTATCTTTCTGCCTACTTGATTCTTCTTATTCGTTCTACTATTGATTGAAACTCTTTCGATCAACTCAGAATTATACTTAATCTTATAAGTATAACCATATTTACTAAACTTTAGTAAATCATGACGAATATCTTTATCACTCTTGTGGTGGACTTGATCAACGCACAATCTAGTGTACTCGATCTCCCAGTCCTTCTCTTGACACTTTGTCAAAATAGTCTAATTTCCAAATATGAAGTTTCTCATTCATCACGCAACCAAGTTGTATGATTCCAAGTTTCTGTCCAATTGAAACTTGGGCGATGAGAATCTTCCTTTATTTGGCAAATTCTCGACATAATTAAGAATCAAATCCATTATTGCAATAATAGAAACAGTTAAACATCAATTTTTCATACACACCATTGCAAGGATAAATAAATAAGATAAAATCAAAATTTATTTTACTGCGGAAAAAATCTGTCCTTACAATGTAATTCAACTGAAAAACAATGCTATTACATATTTCTTATCAATCTATCCTAACTCTAGAGCAGCAGCTCAAAAATCTGATCTTCGAATCCATGCGATCGAAATCCATTTCTTCATGATCAGATTCAACACGCTTCTTCCTTAAGCTTCCTCTCTTTTCTTTGATCCTGCAAAACATCAAAATGTAATCTTATCACATCATGTATTAAGAATCAAAAATAGGAACTTACAGAGTTAGATAATGGATTTTACCTGAAGTAGAGCCATATTCCTTGACTCTCCCATCTCTTAGATCTCTCAGGTAGTTTGGGCAGCTTCGTCTCCAATGCCCCTTCTCTAGGCAATAAAAGCAAATGGACTCCTTTGGCACAGCACATGGGACAATCTCATGCTTAGTCCTTTCTGGACTTCCAATGTTGCCAGTGTCCATTGAAGTTTGGGAGTTTGATTCACCAGAAAAATTTGGTTGACCAGCACGCCAAATCATTGCTGATTCAGCAGCTATAAGCAAACATGTGAGATCAATGAGGGTCACGTCGTGTTCCATCATATAGTACTCTCTTACGAACTCACTATATGATTCAGGAAGCGACTGAAGAACCCATTCAACAGCCAACTCACCTGAAATCTCGACACCCAACATCCTTAACCTGTCAATATGTGACTTTATCTCCAAGACGTGTGCATACACAGGTTTCCCATCTTCGTGTTTACTTGCCAATAGGGCTTGAGTGAGCTTGAATTTTTCAAGCCTTTGAACTTGTGGGTTAGGGAGAATAATTGGAGGAGGTGGAGGAAGTGAAGCATGACTCTCATTTCCTTGATCGTATCGTGGAACATCATCTTCATTTGGAAAGCTTGTTACAAGGGACTTGGGAAGACCATTGTAAGATTTAGACATCTACAAAACAGGAGAAAATTCAAGTTAGTTGATGAGAATCCTTGATGTAACACCCAAATGAAACGTCAAGGCTAGGATCCAACACAATACTCTACAACCTAGAAGAGGGATGCCGTAATCTAGTTGCAGAATATTTGAAGGTAGGTAAATGACGATTTACCAATTTCTACCATGAAAAACGAAAAGGTTTAAGTTTTAAATGAATTGAAACTCCTATATCTTTTGAGATTCATCGAACTTTTCAATGGCATGTTTAATCTCGATTATGCCCTTCAAATTTGCGACTGGGATGCCGAGGATCACAAACAAGGTGTGAATAACCATACGAATCTACGTGATGCACTCAATGATACTATCACCTAATCAATGTGCCGGTTAACCACACACGCTCCATTGATCTATGATAAACATCGAGCCACCCTTCGCCACTAATGTCAACCCCAAATTAGTGTGCCGGTTAACCACGCACGCTCCACTAACGTTTGGCAAGGGTATGAAGTGTAATTCCATGGATTAGCATACAATTTCACATTTTGCCTAAAGTAACTAGAATTTGGGAATTTGTAAAAGCATGTAGTTACTTTATACTTCATTATACTTATAATGGAAGGTTTCGTCCTATCCTACCCGTTCGGCTAACGACCCTCCACTAGTCAAGAGTGCGGTGGGTAAGAGTGGATACCCATTCAATCGCCATATTATAGGCAATTTCCTTAAACACCCCTTATAGACCAGCTTCGTGAATGAGGCCTACTAACGGTAAGACTGACTTTTTACTCATACATATATAATATTAGACTTTTAATGTCATATATACATAGTATAGGGTGTATTTTACACTTTTAAAATACTAGGTGGTCTAATTTAATAAATTATACTTTTAATTTAATTAAATGTAAACCAAAACTTTATGGATTTATTAGCTCTCTTTTAATTATACACTTTAATTAATTAACAAAACCATAAGGGCGTAATTTGAACTTTTCAAAATTCGAGGGTTTTAGAATTTAACATTTCAAAATCAAACTTTTAATCAACTTTTAAATTCCAAAACTTGAGGGCAAGTTTTGAAACTTTTTCAAAACATTTGGGATTAGAATTTAAATATTTCAAAATTAACTTTTAATCAAAAATTTAAATTCCAAAACTTGAGGGCAAGTTTTGAAACTTTTCAAAACATTAGGGTTTAACTATTCAAATTTCAAAAACAAAACTTTTAAGTTCAAATTTAAACTATAAAACCTAAAGGGAAAAATTGAAACTTTTCACAAGATAATTCAAATCTAAATTACAAATAATCAATCTTTATCTAATAAAACAAAAGATTATCTAAATTTTGACAATTATCTTCTATTTTGGCAAAGATAATCTCCAAATATTGATAAAAATCGGATTTTATTAATAAAAAATGTTTTAGGTAATTATCTACAGCCAAAACAGGTCAAAATCCCGAAATCTGCTCCATCTGCGACTCTGACTCGTCGAGTTTAGCTTGGACTCATCGAGTTCACTATGGACTCGGCGAGTTCAGCCATGGACTCGGCGAGTCCAGCCCCCAGAAACCAAAAATTTTCGATTTTAAGCATGAATAATCAACTATAGCATCAAATACATCAAACAAACAGCCCTAGGCTCTGATACCACTAAAGGGTTTCGAGCAATACATCATTCCTATGGTGTACATGCAAACCCTAATAGCTTTTGGATATAGTTTGTCTAATGAACATGCAATTGAATATCCAAAGCTATAAACCCTAGATCTATCATATAAGAACTGAAATAATGGTTTAGTAATTACCTTTGTTTGTTATATAGTAATAACAATCAATTCTTTGCTTTGATTGGCTTTCGAAAGCTTAGCGCCTCAAGTGTTGCACCTCTAATGGAGTCACAAACACCACTAAGCAATTGGATGAAGGAGAGAAGAGAGGGGAGGCACAAAAACGGCTGGAAACCCTAATCCAAGTGTTCACCACGTTTTTGGGGCCATAAGGGTTCCTTATATATGTTGGCTATTAGGGTTTACAGCTAGGAAACCCTAATCTGACTGCTTAAGCCCTAAGCAGCCCATGAACCCCTTCTGGAACATGCCTTGGACGATTTCTAATGGGCTTCCCCATAGAATTCGTCCAACCTATTATTCCAAGGTGATCCATAGCCCAATTGCAATTATCCTATAATTACAATTCCAGTCCCCTAAGTTTAATTAATCTCTTTTAGCCACATAATCAATTCTTTATTAATTCTTGACTAATATTAATTAAACAATATGATTTCTCCTTTAATATATTATTCTCATAATATATTAATAAATCATAATTAAACCTTTCTCTCCTTAATTCATCCTACATATTGCTATGGTGAAGGCAACCCAAAAGGACCATGCTCATAATCGGGTCAAGTACATACCAAAATAGTTATGGACTTAGACACTAATCCAACAATCATGTCGTGGCCATTCTTTGTTCTGGGCAGTTTAGTGACAAAATCCATGACAATGTCCTCCCATTTACCCATAGGCATAGGTAAAGGTTCTAAACTCCCGTACGGTTTCTGATGTTGTGCCTTAACTCTAGCACATGTCACACACTCGACCACATACTTTGCAATATCAAGCTTCATCGTCGGCCACCAGTAATAGGGTTTTAGGTCCCTATACATTTTAGTGCTGCCAGGATGAATCGAGTACATGGTTTTGTGAGCTTCTTCCATCAGAATATCTCTTATTCCTCCTGACTTAGGCACCCAAATTCGATCTTGGAATACCTTTAGCCCGTGACTGTTTGTACCGAACACTAACGTTTTTCCCAAACGTTCCTCTTTTCGGTCATTCTTTTCTGAAGCTTCCTCTTGAGCTTTCTTTATACTCTCCACAATTGTCGAGACAACTTCTATTATCAACGCTCTTGGCCTTTTTCTCTCAAGATTGACTTTTCGACTGAGAGCATCAGCGACAACATTTGCTTTACAGGGGTGGTAAAGTATCTCACAGTCGTAGTCCTTAAGTAATTCTAGCCAGCGTCGCTGCCTCATATTCAATTCTTTCTGACTAAAGAGATATTGGAGACTCTTATGATCAGTGAAATGTTTGCACTTCGTGCCATAGAGGTAATGCCTCCATATTTTTAGAGCAAATACTACCGCTGCCAGCTCCAAATCATGAGTGGGGTAGTTCTTTTCATGCTCTTTCAGCTGTCGAGACGCATATGCTATCACCTTTTCTCTTTGGGTCAAAACACAAACCAACCCAACCCCAGACGCATCGCTATAGACAACGAAGTATTCAACTCCATCGGGTAAAGAAAGAATCGGTGCCTCACATAGCTTCTTCTTTAGGTTCTCAAATGCTTTTTCGTGCTTATCGCTCCAAGCATAGGTAGCTCCTTTGTGGGTCAAAGCTGTTAAAGGAGTAGCGATCGAAGAAAAGCCTTGGATAAACCTTCGGTAATACCCAGCTAATCCCAAAAAGCTTCCGATATCCGTGGGACTTTTCGGTTGTTCCCACTTCATTACAACTTCAATCTTCGCTGGATCAACCATTATCCCTTCTTGGTTGACCACGTGACCCAAGAATTGGACTTCTCGAATCCAAAAATCACATTTGGAGAACTTTGTATACAGCTTCTCCTTCTTCAAGACTTCCAACACTTCTCGCAAGTGTCTGCCATGCTCCTCGTGGCTCTTCGAGTAAATCAGAATGTCATCTATGAACACTATCATAGATTTATCAAGGAACGGATTACAGACCCTGTTCATTAAATCCATGAATGCTGCGGGAACATTGGTCAGTCCAAACGACATAACCAAGAACTCGTAGTGCCCATATCGTGTTCTGAATGCAGTCTTCTCGATATCCTGCTCTCTCACCTTCAGCTGATGATATCCTGACCTCAGATCGATATTTGAAAAATAGCTTGAACCTTGTAGCTGATCGAACAGGTCATCAATCCTCGACAACGGATATCTATTCTTTATTGTCGCCTTGTTCAGCTCTCTGTAATCGATGCACATTCTCATACTTCCATCTTTCTTCTTTACGAATAACACCAGAGCTCCCCAGGGTGATGAACTAGGTCTAACGAAACCTTTGTCCAATAATTCCTGAAGTTGCATCATCAGCTCCTTCATCTCCGTTGGTGCTAGTCTGTAAGGTGCTTTCGCTATTGGCGTGGTTCCTGGAAACAAGTCGATACAAAATTCTACTTGTCGATCAGGCGGCAATCCAGGAAGATCTTAAGGAAATACTTCCGGATAATCACACAGCACAGGAATGCTCTGCATCTCCTTTTTCTCCTTCTTTGTATCAATCACGAATGCCAAATATGATGTACATCCTTTGACCAAACACCTTCTGGCTTTCATTAGAGAAATGATTCCAGATTTACTCTGCGTTTGTCCCCGTACACCATAAATGACTCCTTCCCTGGCGGGTTTAATTTTACTATCTTCTTTCTGCACAGTATTTCGGAATCATTGGCGCTAAGCAATCCATTCCCAGCACGATGTTGAAACCATTTAACTCAATAGGCAATAATTCCTCGTGGAACTTATTCCCATTCAAATAAATTAAGATGTTTTTCATACGATGGATAACAGGTATAAACTTGCCACTAGCAATTTCGACTAATAAAGCATTATCTAGTCTATCGACAGGCAAAACTAGTTTTCTACCAAATTTATGCGAAATAAAGGAGTAGTTGGCTCCAGAATCAAATAAAATTTGGGCAGGCAATTCGTTTACGAGAAAGGTACCTGAAGCGACATCAACTTCTTCTTTAGCAGCTTCCAGTGTCATCTGGAAGGCTCTTGCCTTCGGCTTTGGGGGAATGTTGGGTTTTGCTGCCTCCTTCTTTTTCGGATAATCCCTCGAGATGTTCCCCTCCTCACCACACCCATAGCAGACTTTCTTGGTAAGGGTGCATTCTTTGGCATAGTGACCTGGCTTTCCACATTTGAAGCATGTGGCTTCCCCGCCACATTTCCCATGATGCTTCTTCTTGAATTTGTCGCACCATTTCACTTCGCCTCCTCCACCTCCCCTCGAACTAGACTTCGAGAATTTACCCTTTTTGCTGGACCCTGAGGGTCCGTCGAACTTCCTCTTCTCACCAACCTCTAACCTCTCCACACCCTTCTCCCTGATCTGGGTCTTAACATTCTTAGCAGCTCATATGGCGGCTTTCAATGTGGTCGCTTGCTTAACCATTGGACCAAAGTCCGCTGGTAATCCACGGGCAAACTTATTAACCTTAGAGAGTTCAGTTGGAACTAGATATGGAATAAGCTTCATCTTTTCTGTGAAACTTGCAGCGTATTCAGTAACGCTCATTTTTCCCTTCTTCAAATTCTAAAACTCATTATTGATTTCTAGAAGGTCCTGCTCTGAGTAGTATTGTAGTTTCAGTTGTTCTACAAAGTCTTCCCAAGACATCTTGCTAGCTTCTCCCTTGGGCATCGAGTCAGCTAACGTCTTCCACCAACTCAACACTCCAGATTTTAACAGAGGGATCGCAAGAGCGGTCTTCTGTTTGTTGCTGCATTCGCAACTTTCAAACATTGTCTCAATTTCGGAGATCCAATTCATAACTTCTACCGACATCGGGCTTCCGGATAGACATGGTGGTTTGGATGCCATGAAATCCTTGTACTTGCATCCTCGTCCATCATTTCCACCATTTCGGTTGTTTTGTCTAACTATTGGTGGGTTGGATTGACCAACAATCCCACTGAAGTTTCCTCCATTCGACTGCCCTTCACTTAATTCGGGCTGAACAATCGGCATCGAAGGTTCTTCACGATTCTGTTGAAGCAGACGTCTAGTTTCTTCCATCTGACAATCCAACATCGTCTGAATCATCAATTGTACACCAGCCATTGTCATTGGCTCAGGTGCTGCTGCTACAACAGGTATTTGCTCGATTACAGGTGGTCGATTCCTGTTTTCGTTCACGTTTCCAACTCCGCTTCTTGTTCTTGCCATTGTTGATCTATACACCGAATAAGGTGAATGTAGATCCTTATTCATGATAGATAATTAAATTATCCAAATCATTCCGAAACGTTTGCATGCTAGTTCATATTCCGTAGTCGCACGCTTAGAATCCTAAACACATAAGGTCTCCAGATCCGGTTGGCAACAAACCGTAGATCCGAACAAATAATATCCTATATGGCAAACATATAACATTTAGCACATAAAAGCATTTTAGGCAACTTTCCTAAATAAACTAGTGCTTGTGTCTTAAATATAACAGACACTCATCTCACACTCTTCACTTAGCATTCTAAGTTTAAGTCTAGAAATCCTACAAATTCCTAGTTCGCTTAAACTAATGCTCTGATACTAACTGTGACATCCCCAAATTCACGGCCAGAAAAGACCGGTTTAATTTATGCTTTTAAAATAATTTCAGAGTAAATCCATTGATTTAAAAGAGTTGCGGAATTTGTTCCCAAAACAAAATATGATAAAACAAAATTTATCAAAGCATTTCATAAAGAAATGTATTTTCATTATATAATCAAAACTCGGGATGTCATGTTCCGCTACAGACACAAAAGCATAAACAACACATTATAAGCCTTACAACAGTTATATACAACTATAGGCCTATAAAAAAAATAACTTGATGATTCATCCATCTTATGCTCTCGTGCCACTACCTGTAATACAAATAAAACTGAGTGGGTCAGGCTTGGGAGCCTGGCGAGCATATAGGGTTTGCAACCCACAATAAATAATTATATTTAATTTCACCAACCAACAATAACCCGATTACCCATTCACGTTATCCTCACTTTACGTCCCTAAAACAACATCTATCTCAAGGGACCTAATCTAGGATTTTCATCGGGATGGACATTACTGCAAAGGGTTTTCCTCAACGATAGATGTCCTAAAGGTAACCATGAGGGGGATAGAGTACACCGGTGAACACATCGTTCACGACACCTACAGGTTATGAACCTGCCAGCGTTCCACTGGACAGTCTAGAAAGAGTCCGTGGTCGTCATCCATACTCCGCTAGATGACTAGATCGACAACAACATCGAGGCCTCTCATCATTTTATTTCATCACACATCAACTGTCTAGCCATGTTCTACCCAACATATTAGTAGATAAAAATATATACATTTATATACAGCTTAAAACCTGTACAAATCATTCATTCAACAATTATTTCAAATAAGCAAATAATATACAAACACATAACACGTATTTTGTAGAGAATACTTCGTATCTATGTGTTAGAAGAAAAGGAATATACACTCACTTGATAAGATGATTATTGGACAGCACTACGGCTCTAAAAGCAGTATTCTTCGGTAAAACTGGGAGATCTTCACACACCGGGCTTCTCGCGGGCAGAGCTTCGGCTTGGAAACTCTTTTCTTCTCGGGATCTTTGGAGCTTCGGGACTCACTTCGGGTCTCGGGATGATACCGGGGCTTCGGGGATATAACTTGCATGTAAATCGAGGTAATATTGGTGAGAGGAAAGAAATTTGGCAACCAAACTCGGCTGGACTTGTGATCTATTTATAGGGGGGTTGAAAATCCATGATCACGTCGTGAGCCACTAATGCTCACATCATGAGCTCGATAGGTCACTGCGTTCGTCATGTCCACTTGCCCTGGAAGATGTCAATCACTTGCTCACGTCGTGAGCTCTGACATAGGGGTTGAAGTTCGTGCCCCGAACTTCAGAAATTCATATCTTTCGCATACGAGCTCCGTTTTCGACGTTCTTTATATGCACGCGTAGGTGAGATTATGCTCTACAACTCTCGTTTAGACTCCGTCGGCTAATTTTGAATTTATTTTTATTATATTATTTTTAGTAGGCCGGGACAGGAAAAATCCGTTATAAATTCATAACTTCTTTATCTGACGTCCGTTTTCGTCTGTCTTTTTACCGTTGCATTACTATCGACGAGATCTTCGATTCTCGTTTAGATTGTTTCGGCTAGAAATCACTCGATCTCATATTCGAACTTTGGGCTGCATACTGCTAAGTCGAAACTTCGAAAAATCATAACTTCCTCATATGAAGTCAGATTTAGATGTTCTTTTTATGCACTCTCTCGGTTTAACGTATTCTACGACTTTCGTTTAGATAACTAAGGCTAAATATCGCTCTATCTTAAATTCATATTTTACGTCATACAACATTGTGTTGGTTCTGTCACGAAACTTCGACGGGTCATAACTTCTTCGTTATAACTCGGACTTCGGCATTCCTTATATATTCGGAAACCTTGCCACAACCACTACAACTTCCTTCATAGATATCAGACTTATCTAATATTTTATTTTATCGCTTATTTTTATCCTTAATTCATTTAAATCACACAGTTAAGCAATAAACACATAATACTCAAATAATACATTCTTATTATTTCAAAATGAGTTACAAAGGTTAACCCAGACTGTTACATCAATATTAATGCCTAGCCCAGAAACGCGGGCGTTACAATTCTCTCCACCTTAGGATGATTCTGTCCCCGGAATCACACATCATTAAAAAAATGCGGATAGCGACTTATCATGTCACTCTCCGTTTCCCAGGTGAGATTTGGCCCATTCGTATGTTTCCATTGGACAAGCACTAACTCGACCATCTTGCGTCACAACTTCTTAGTCTTTCGGTCAACGATTGCCTCTGGTTCTTCAATTAACCTTTTGTTCTCATCAATTATTAACTCAGAAATTGGATTTATATCGGGAAAGTCTCCCGTGAACTTCCTCAAATAACACACATGGAAAGTGTTATGAATTCCATTCAGTTCTTTGGGTAATTACAGCTTGTAAGCTTGGTTCCCAATCCTCTGAAGAACTTTAAACAGTCCAATAAACCTTGGACCCAGTTTTCCTCTTTTACCAAACCTTATAAGTCCGTTCCACGGCGAGACTTTAAGTAAACCGAATCTCCAACTTCAAATGTCATCGTTCTTCGCTTTTTGTCAGCATAGCTTTTTTGACGATCCTGAGCCGCTAACATTCTCTCCCTAATTATTTTCAACTTTTCAGCAGTCTGATGGACTATCTCAGGTCCCATAAACTGCTTTTCCCCAGCCTCAAGCCAACAAGACGGCGTACGACACTTCTGTCCGTACAAACCTTGATAAGGTGCCATCTTAATGCTCGAGTGGAAACTATTATTGTAGGAAAATTCTACCAAAGGCAAATGTTCATCCCAGTTGCCTGGGAATTCCAGGGTACATGCTCTCAACATATCTTCAAGTGTTTGTATCGTTCGTTTGCTCTGCCCATCAGTCTGTGGATGGTAAGATGTACTTAAACACAACTTGGTACCCAATTCCTCTTGTAGACTTTTCCAAAATCGCGAGGTGAAACGACTGTCATGATCTGATACAATCATTAACTGAACACCGTGAAGCCTCACAATTTCCTTCACGTAAGAATTTGCAAGCTTATCCATAGACCATTTCTCATTGGCAGCTATGAATTGCGCACTCTTAGTGAAGCGATCAACGACCACCCAAATCATTGAAGGGTTTCGAGCAATACATCATTCCTATGGTGTACATGCAAACCCTAATAGCTTTTGGATCTAGTTTGTCTAATGAACATGCAATTGAATATCCAAAGCTATAAACCCTAGATCTATCATATAAGAACTGAAATAAGGGTTTAGTAATTACCTTTGTTTGTTATATAGTAATAACAATCAATTCCTTGCTTTGATTGGCTTCAGAAAGCTTAGTGCCTCAAGTGTTGCACCTCTAATGGAGTCACAAACACCACTAAGCAATTAGATGAAGGAGAGAAGAGAGGGGAGGCACAAAAATGGCTGGAAACCCTAATCCAAGTGTTCACCACGTTTCTGGGGCCATAAGGGCTCCTTATATATGCTGGCTATTAGGGTTTACAGCTAGGAAACCCTAATCTGACTGCTTAAGCCCTAAGCAGCCCATGGACCCCTTCTGAAACATGCCTTGGACGATTTCTAATGGGCTTCCCCATAGAATTCGTCCAACCTATTATTCCAAGGTGATCCATAGCCCAATTGCAATTATCCTATAATTACAATTCCAGTCCCCTAAGTTTAATTAATCTCTTTTAGCCACATAATTAATTCTTTATTAATTCTTGACTAATATTAATTAAACAATATGATTTCTCCTTTAATATATTATTCTCATAATATATTAATAAATCATAATTAAACCTTTCTCTCCTTAATTCATCCTACATATTGCTATGGTGAAGGCAACCCAAAAGGACCATGCTCATAATCGGGTCAAGTACATACCAAAATAGTTATGGACTTAGACACTAATCCAACAGTCTCCCACTTGGATAAGTCTAATAACTATTTTGCATAACTTCAGAACCTGATCAGTAATCGTAGCTTTCAAAAGCCGCTGTCAACTCTAATCTTATCAGATACGCGTGTCCTTTAGATAAGGGATTATATATTCCTCCATTCTTAAAATATCGTATAGACACAAGACATGAATTTTAATCATTCTCTCTATATTGTTTCCCGACTTCCGATTTATGACGACTGACAACATACTACAATTGAACACATCAACTTAGTCTCGGCTTGGCCAAGCGCTTAGGGTGTCATCACTAAATCATCGAGGGGCCCACAGATATCGCTTTTATCCCACTTTGGGTAAAAGGAATGGATAAACTTCGACTCAAATTCTCGCTTGCATTTACTGATCGAATCACACACAACAATAAGTTTTATAACACCAAGTTACTGGTGTGTTTTCTTATCATCAATGTGCAACCGACCAGCAAACAACAACTCACACATCTCGGTTTGAAGAATATACAATGTTATCGTCTCACTAATCACCCGTGATAAAACCATGAAGTGATTCAAGTGAGCGTGGGTTTAATCCAATACTTTAATCTTATCAAAGCACTCATGAACTCTGCAACAAACTTATGCTATGTCTAAACACTTTAGACAATCTGCAGACAGATTCATGACAGTCTTCCTTCATACCTACTTCCAACGTATGACCGACTGTGGAGGTTTGAATAACCCAGTTATTCTGGAAGTCAAAACATGCAAAGTGAAACGCAATAATAATATTAATCCTATATGGCCCCAAAACTTTTGAGCGTAAATAAAAACACTTTTATTTAAACACCATATTGATTACTCATTATTCATTGCTTACTGTTTCAGAAAATCAACTTATTACTCGAATTATAACCATAATTGTCCCATGCTCCAAGCATGCACACTTTGGTTTCCTATGGTCCATACTTTGTGAAATAGATCAATTGAAAACTTTTCCAATGAAACTCATTTCACAATCCCCAATCCTTATTATTAGTATAAGAATACCAAATTCTTGCCACTTTTAGAATATGTCAGATTCTAACATTTTATGCAACGATTCTTTCGTAATGTCATAGCACAAAAGTCACCAAGACCCGGCTAATGAAATTTCAAGGTATTCTATCGGAAATTGTTACAAGACAATTCCATAGACGTGAAGTCTCACATTCAAAGTACATTCCTTTGAACATCCTTCTCGCATAAAAGTTTCTAATCTAGACATATTTCTTAATATCCAACTCCCATTAATGGAAACATTTCCATATTTGCCATATGACAACTCATTCTTAATAGAATCTTATCTATTCATAATAATGTCAATATAGTCCATCCAGTACTATACTTCCAACTACTCACAAGCGACAAATCCTCAGTGAACCTTAGATCGTCCTTTGATAGTTGTTTAATTATTTTAGTCAAAACCGATTCTAGTCCCTTTTTTTCTCTTAATGCCCTAGGCATTTTGAAAATTTTAGAATGGTCAAATATTATAACATATGCAATCGATCCTATACCCGAAGCATATTGGACACGATGCATAATGTCTCACATAAAGACGTGATACTTTATCATCCTTCTGCCATAATATTTTATGTGTCCTGTTCCCACAGTTCGAACTATGAAGAGGGATGCCGTAATCATAATCGAATTTTGAGAATGCACTATGTATCCTTGACTAAATTTTATTAACATTTCTCGATCTAAGCTTTTAGATTTCGAAACAAAGTATAATATTCTCTCCCTTAATTATAGCAAAACAACTTTTCAACCCTTGCAACTTTGCAAAGTGAATCTTTGTTTTCTATAATTAATATTGCTAACTTGCAATACTTACCATAATAATCATGCTCCCACTAACACGATGATTATTACAATACAAGCATAACACTTATGCTCCCACTAGCTTTGACATGTATTCAGAAAACAGCTGAACTTCTAGAAGACAATGCTTATTGAATTCCTTAAGTTCATATTTCTAACACTTGATGCTTTGATAATCCTTTATCTAAGTTTTTTAAGCTCATACATCTTTGCCTTAGATAGCTCACATGTGTGTCTAAACAATTCATAATTTATGTTACTAAGTCCCAAATGTTCAGACCAATTGCCAAATCTCACAATTCGAACTATGAAAAGGGATGCCGTAATCATAATCGAATTTGAGAATACAATTTTCACAATTGCTATCTTCTTAAAATCTCTCTTAGTGAAAGCATTTCCTCACAATCATTTTCATGAAGGAGGGAAACCTTATGACACTTAGATTTTATGATGTATGTGTTCCTATCCATGCGAATTTGTCAAAACGAAAGTTTGCAACAAATCCAAAAACCATATGGATTGAACTTGTTCAATCTTGATTTCTTGCCTCATGGTAACACGAGTGCCCACCATGTCTTCCAAGCAACTCACCCCTACATATCAATGTACTTTCCATTGATCAAGGTGCTTTGTCTTTATGCATTCAAATGAGAACTCATAGAACTCAAATACATATTTAGCTTAATTGGAATGGCATAGAAACATCAAGTCGTGCGCTAGTGATGATTAACTAGGTTTACTCTTGATTTGTTCTTGAAACTTTTCAAGACCATTAAGACTCCCACTGACTCCTTGACATATAAGATTCTCTTGTCAAGAAACATTTCTTGACAAACAAATATTCAAGAGTTAGTGTAGCCTTTTGTCAAGTTTAACACTTCACACAATTGGTCTTGGTTGGTCTTTGTCTTATCCAAGACATCACAACTTACCAATTTCAAATGTACAAGAATAAGAAAACTTTTCCAAATTCCACATTTGACGAGTGTTATAGACCTACTTAAGACTTGTCACTCAAGTCATAATCTTGGAGTATGACTCTTAAGACTTGATATTGGAACGAAGTATGATTGACTTCTTGATTTTAACCATTTCTACAATTCTCGATTCCTCTTCTTAGACATACAAATGCACAAAGACTCACTTGGAGGATCAATTGAGATATGATTCTTAATCATTAAGACTTATCATAAAACACAATAAATGGTACTCTCCCTTCTTCTTAGAATAGAGAAACTTTTATCTTTCTGCCTACTTGATTCTTCTTATTCGTTCTACTATTGATTGAAACTCTTTCGATCAACTCAGAATTATACTTAATCTTATAAGTATAACCATATTTACTAAACTTTAGTAAATCATGACGAATATCTTTATCACTCTTGTGGTGGACTTGATCAACGCACAATCTAGTGTACTCGATCTCCCAGTCCTTCTCTTGACACTTTGTCAAAATAGTCTAATTTCCAAATATGAAGTTTCTCATTCATCACGCAACCAAGTTGTATGATTCCAAGTTTCTGTCCAATTGAAACTTGGGCGATGAGAATCTTCCTTTATTTGGCAAATTCTCGACATAATTAAGAATCAAATCCATTATTGCAATAATAGAAACAGTTAAACATCAATTTTTCATACACACCATTGCAAGGATAAATAAATAAGATAAAATCAAAATTTATTTTACTGCGGAAAAAATCTGTCCTTACAATGTAATTCAACTGAAAAACAATGCTATTACATATTTCTTATCAATCTATCCTAACTCTAGAGCAGCAGCTCAAAAATCTGATCTTCGAATCCATGCGATCGAAATCCATTTCTTCATGATCAGATTCAACACGCTTCTTCCTTAAGCTTCCTCTCTTTTCTTTGATCCTGCAAAACATCAAAATGTAATCTTATCACATCATGTATTAAGAATCAAAAATAGGAACTTACAGAGTTAGATAATGGATTTTACCTGAAGTAGAGCCATATTCCTTGACTCTCCCATCTCTTAGATCTCTCAGGTAGTTTGGGCAGCTTCGTCTCCAATGCCCCTTCTCTAGGCAATAAAAGCAAATGGACTCCTTTGGCACAGCACATGGGACAATCTCATGCTTAGTCCTTTCTGGACTTCCAATGTTGCCAGTGTCCATTGAAGTTTGGGAGTTTGATTCACCAGAAAAATTTGGTTGACCAGCACGCCAAATCATTGCTGATTCAGCAGCTATAAGCAAACATGTGAGATCAATGAGGGTCACGTCGTGTTCCATCATATAGTACTCTCTTACGAACTCACTATATGATTCAGGAAGCGACTGAAGAACCCATTCAACAGCCAACTCACCTGAAATCTCGACACCCAACATCCTTAACCTGTCAATATGTGACTTTATCTCCAAGACGTGTGCATACACAGGTTTCCCATCTTCGTGTTTACTTGCCAATAGGGCTTGAGTGAGCTTGAATTTTTCAAGCCTTTGAACTTGTGGGTTAGGGAGAATAATTGGAGGAGGTGGAGGAAGTGAAGCATGACTCTCATTTCCTTGATCGTATCGTGGAACATCATCTTCATTTGGAAAGCTTGTTACAAGGGACTTGGGAAGACCATTGTAAGATTTAGACATCTACAAAACAGGAGAAAATTCAAGTTAGTTGATGAGAATCCTTGATGTAACACCCAAATGAAACGTCAAGGCTAGGATCCAACACAATACTCTACAACCTAGAAGAGGGATGCCGTAATCTAGTTGCAGAATATTTGAAGGTAGGTAAATGACGATTTACCAATTTCTACCATGAAAAACGAAAAGGTTTAAGTTTTAAATGAATTGAAACTCCTATATCTTTTGAGATTCATCGAACTTTTCAATGGCATGTTTAATCTCGATTATGCCCTTCAAATTTGCGACTGGGATGCCGAGGATCACAAACAAGGTGTGAATAACCATACGAATCTACGTGATGCACTCAATGATACTATCACCTAATCAATGTGCCGGTTAACCACACACGCTCCATTGATCTATGATAAACATCGAGCCACCCTTCGCCACTAATGTCAACCCCAAATTAGTGTGCCGGTTAACCACGCACGCTCCACTAACGTTTGGCAAGGGTATGAAGTGTAATTCCATGGATTAGCATACAATTTCACATTTTGCCTAAAGTAACTAGAATTTGGGAATTTGTAAAAGCATGTAGTTACTTTATACTTCATTATACTTATAATGGAAGGTTTCGTCCTATCCTACCCGTTCGGCTAACGACCCTCCACTAGTCAAGAGTGCGGTGGGTAAGAGTGGATACCCATTCAATCGCCATATTATAGGCAATTTCCTTAAACACCCCTTATAGACCAGCTTCGTGAATGAGGCCTACTAACGGTAAGACTGACTTTTTACTCATACATATATAATATTAGACTTTTAATGTCATATATACATAGTATAGGGTGTATTTTACACTTTTAAAATACTAGGTGGTCTAATTTAATAAATTATACTTTTAATTTAATTAAATGTAAACCAAAACTTTATGGATTTATTAGCTCTCTTTTAATTATACACTTTAATTAATTAACAAAACCATAAGGGCGTAATTTGAACTTTTCAAAATTCGAGGGTTTTAGAATTTAACATTTCAAAATCAAACTTTTAATCAACTTTTAAATTCCAAAACTTGAGGGCAAGTTTTGAAACTTTTTCAAAACATTTGGGATTAGAATTTAAATATTTCAAAATTAACTTTTAATCAAAAATTTAAATTCCAAAACTTGAGGGCAAGTTTTGAAACTTTTCAAAACATTAGGGTTTAACTATTCAAATTTCAAAAACAAAACTTTTAAGTTCAAATTTAAACTATAAAACCTAAAGGGAAAAATTGAAACTTTTCACAAGATAATTCAAATCTAAATTACAAATAATCAATCTTTATCTAATAAAACAAAAGATTATCTAAATTTTGACAATTATCTTCTATTTTGGCAAAGATAATCTCCAAATATTGATAAAAATCGGATTTTATTAATAAAAAACGTTTTAGGTAATTATCTACAGCCAAAACAGGTCAAAATCCCGAAATCTGCTCCATCTGCGACTCTGACTCGTCGAGTTTAGCTTGGACTCATCGAGTTCACTATGGACTCGGCGAGTTCAGCCATGGACTCGGCGAGTCCAGCCCCCAGAAACCAAAAATTTTCGATTTTAAGCATGAATAATCAACTATAGCATCAAATACATCAAACAAACAGCCCTAGGCTCTGATACCACTAAAGGGTTTCGAGCAATACATCATTCCTATGGTGTACATGCAAACCCTAATAGCTTTTGGATATAGTTTGTCTAATGAACATGCAATTGAATATCCAAAGCTATAAACCCTAGATCTATCATATAAGAACTGAAATAATGGTTTAGTAATTACCTTTGTTTGTTATATAGTAATAACAATCAATTCTTTGCTTTGATTGGCTTTCGAAAGCTTAGCGCCTCAAGTGTTGCACCTCTAATGGAGTCACAAACACCACTAAGCAATTGGATGAAGGAGAGAAGAGAGGGGAGGCACAAAAACGGCTGGAAACCCTAATCCAAGTGTTCACCACGTTTTTGGGGCCATAAGGGTTCCTTATATATGTTGGCTATTAGGGTTTACAGCTAGGAAACCCTAATCTGACTGCTTAAGCCCTAAGCAGCCCATGAACCCCTTCTGGAACATGCCTTGGACGATTTCTAATGGGCTTCCCCATAGAATTCGTCCAACCTATTATTCCAAGGTGATCCATAGCCCAATTGCAATTATCCTATAATTACAATTCCAGTCCCCTAAGTTTAATTAATCTCTTTTAGCCACATAATCAATTCTTTATTAATTCTTGACTAATATTAATTAAACAATATGATTTCTCCTTTAATATATTATTCTCATAATATATTAATAAATCATAATTAAACCTTTCTCTCCTTAATTCATCCTACATATTGCTATGGTGAAGGCAACCCAAAAGGACCATGCTCATAATCGGGTCAAGTACATACCAAAATAGTTATGGACTTAGACACTAATCCAACAATCATGTCGTGGCCATTCTTTGTTCTGGGCAGTTTAGTGACAAAATCCATGACAATGTCCTCCCATTTACCCATAGGCATAGGTAAAGGTTCTAAACTCCCGTACGGTTTCTGATGTTGTGCCTTAACTCTAGCACATGTCACACACTCGACCACATACTTTGCAATATCAAGCTTCATCGTCGGCCACCAGTAATAGGGTTTTAGGTCCCTATACATTTTAGTGCTGCCAGGATGAATCGAGTACATGGTTTTGTGAGCTTCTTCCATCAGAATATCTCTTATTCCTCCTGACTTAGGCACCCAAATTCGATCTTGGAATACCTTTAGCCCGTGACTGTTTGTACCGAACACTAACGTTTTTCCCAAACGTTCCTCTTTTCGGTCATTCTTTTCTGAAGCTTCCTCTTGAGCTTTCTTTATACTCTCCACAATTGTCGAGACAACTTCTATTATCAACGCTCTTGGCCTTTTTCTCTCAAGATTGACTTTTCGACTGAGAGCATCAGCGACAACATTTGCTTTACAGGGGTGGTAAAGTATCTCACAGTCGTAGTCCTTAAGTAATTCTAGCCAGCGTCGCTGCCTCATATTCAATTCTTTCTGACTAAAGAGATATTGGAGACTCTTATGATCAGTGAAATGTTTGCACTTCGTGCCATAGAGGTAATGCCTCCATATTTTTAGAGCAAATACTACCGCTGCCAGCTCCAAATCATGAGTGGGGTAGTTCTTTTCATGCTCTTTCAGCTGTCGAGACGCATATGCTATCACCTTTTCTCTTTGGGTCAAAACACAAACCAACCCAACCCCAGACGCATCGCTATAGACAACGAAGTATTCAACTCCATCGGGTAAAGAAAGAATCGGTGCCTCACATAGCTTCTTCTTTAGGTTCTCAAATGCTTTTTCGTGCTTATCGCTCCAAGCATAGGTAGCTCCTTTGTGGGTCAAAGCTGTTAAAGGAGTAGCGATCGAAGAAAAGCCTTGGATAAACCTTCGGTAATACCCAGCTAATCCCAAAAAGGTTCCGATCTCCGTGGGACTTTTCGGTTTTTCCCACTTCATTACAGCTTCAATCTTCGCTGGATCAACCATTATCCCTTCTTGGTTGACCACGTGACCCAAGAATTGGACTTCTCGAATCCAAAAATCACATTTGGAGAACTTTGTATACAGCTTCTCCTTCTTCAAGACTTCCAACACTTCTCGCAAGTGTCTGCCATGCTCCTCGTGGCTCTTCGAGTAAATCAGAATGTCATCTATGAACACTATCACAGATTTATCAAGGAACGGATTACAGACCCTGTTCATTAAATCCATGAATGCTGCGGGAACATTGGTCAGTCCAAACGACATAACCAAGAACTCGTAGTGCCCATATCGTGTTCTGAATGCAGTCTTCTCGATATCCTGCTCTCTCACCTTCAGCTGATGATATCCTGACCTCAGATCGATATTTGAAAAATAGCTTGAACCTTGTAGCTGATCGAACAGGTCATCAATCCTCGACAACGGATATCTATTCTTTATTGTCGCCTTGTTCAGCTCTCTGTAATCGATGCACATTCTCATACTTCCATCTTTCTTCTTTACGAATAACACCGGAGCTCCCCAGGGTGATGAACTAGGTCTAACGAAACCTTTGTCCAATAATTCCTGAAGTTGCATCATCAGCTCCTTCATCTCCGTTGGTGCTAGTGTGTAAGGTGCTTTCGCTATTGGCGTGGTTCCTGGAAACAAGTCGATACAAAATTCTACTTGTCGATCAGGCGGCAATCCAGGAAGATCTTAAGGAAATACTTCCGGATAATCACACAGCATAGGAATGCTCTGCATCTCCTTTTTCTCCTTCTTTGTATCAATCACGAATGCCAAATATGATGTACATCCTTTGACCAAACACCTTCTGGCTTTCATTAGAGAAATGATTCCAGATTTACTCTGCGTTTGTCCCTGTACACCATAAATGACTCCTTGCCTGGCGGGTTTAATTTTACTATCTTCTTTCTGCACAGTATTTCGGAATCATTAGCGCTAAGCAATCCATTCCCAGCACGATGTTGAAACCATTTAACTCAATAGGCAATAATTCCTCGTGGAACTTATTCCCATTCAAATAAATTAAGATGTTTTTCATACGATGGATAACAGGTATAAACTTGCCACTAGCAACTTCGACTAATAAAGCATTATCTAGTCTATCGACAGGCAAAACTAGTTTTCTACCAAATTTATGCGAAATAAAGGAGTAGTTGGCTCCAGAATCAAATAAAATTTGGGCAGGCAATTCGTTTACGAGAAAGGTACCTGAAGCGACATCAACTTCTTCTTTAGCAGCTTCCAGTGTCATCTGGAAGGCTCTTGCCTTCGGCTTTGGGGGAATGTTGGGTTTTGCTGCCTCCTTCTTTTTCGGATAATCCCTCGAGATGTTCCCCTCCTCACCACACCCATAGCAGACTTTCTTGGTAAGGGTGCATTCTTTGGCATAGTGACCTGGCTTTCCACATTTGAAGCATGTGGCTTCCCCGCCACCTTTCCCATGATGCTTCTTCTTGAATTTGTCGCACCATTTCACTTCGCCTCCTCCACCTCCCCTCGAACCAGACTTCGAGAATTTACCCTTTTTGCTGGACCCCGAGGGTCCGTCGAACTTCCTCTTCTCACCAACCTCTAACCTCTCCACACCCTTCTCCCTGATCTGGGTCTTAACATTCTTAGCAGCTCATATGGCGGCTTTCAATGTGGTCGCTTGCTTAACCATTGGACCAAAGTCCGCTGGTAATCCACGGGCAAACTTATTAACCTTAGAGAGTTCAGTTGGAACTAGATATGGAATAAGCTTCATCTTTTCTGTGAAACTTGCAGCGTATTCAGTAACGCTCATTTTTCCCTTCTTCAAATTCTAAAACTCATTATTGATTTCTAGAAGGTCCTGCTCTGAGTAGTATTGTAGTTTCAGTTGTTCTACAAAGTCTTCCCAAGACATCTTGCTAGCTTCTCCCTTGGGCATCGAGTCAGCTAACGTCTTCCACCAACTCAACACTCCAGATTTTAACAGAGGGATCACAAGAGCGGTCTTCTGTTTGTTGCTGCATTCGCAACTTTCAAACATTGTCTCAATTTCGGAGATCCAATTCATAACTTCTACCGGTATCGGGCTTCCGGATAGACATGGTGGTTTGGATGCCATGAAATCCTTGTACTTGCATCCTCGTCCATCATTTCCACCATTTCGGTTGTTTTGTCTAACTATTGGTGGGTTGGATTGACCAACAATCCCACTGAAGTTTCCTCCATTCGACTGCCCTTCACTTAATTCGGGCTGAACAATCGGCATCGAAGGTTCTTCACGATTCTGTTGAAGCAGACGTCTAGTTTCTTCCATCTGACAATCCAACATCGTCTGAATCATCAATTGTACACCAGCCATTGTCATTGGCTCAGGTGCTGCTGCTACAACAGGTATTTGCTCGATTACAGGTGGTCGATTCCTGTTTTCGTTCACGTTTCCAACTCCGCTTCTTGTTCTTGCCATTGTTGATCTATACACCGAATAAGGTGAATGTAGATCCTTATTCACGATAGATAATTAAATTATCCAAATCATTCCGAAACGTTTGCATGCTAGTTCATATTCCGTAGTCGCACGCTTAGAATCCTAAACACATAAGGTCTCCAGATCCGGTTGGCAACAAACCGTAGATCCGAACAAATAATATCCTATATGGCAAACATATAACATTTAGCACATAAAAGCATTTTAGGCAACTTTCCTAAATAAACTAGTGCTTGTGTCTTAAATATAACAGACACTCATCTCACACTCTTCACTTAGCATTCTAAGTTTAAGTCTAGAAATCCTACAAATTCCTAGTTCGCTTAAACTAATGCTCTGATACTAACTGTGACATCCCCAAATTCACGGCCAGAAAAGACCGGTTTAATTTATGCTTTTAAAATAATTTCAGAGTAAATCCATTGATTTAAAAGAGTTGCGGAATTTGTTCCCAAAACAAAATATGATAAAACAAAATTTATCAAAGCATTTCATAAAGAAATGTATTTTCATTATATAATCAAAACTCGGGATGTCATGTTCCGCTACAGACACAAAAGCATAAACAACACATTATAAGCCTTACAACAGTTATATACAACTATAGGCCTATAAAAAAATAACTTGATGATTCATCCATCTTATGCTCTCGTGCCACTACCTGTAATACAAATAAAACTGAGTGGGTCAGGCTTGGGAGCCTGGCGAGCATATAGGGTTTGCAACCCACAATAAATAATTATAATTAATTTCACCAACCAACAATAACCCGATTACCCATTCCCGTTATCCTCACTTTACGTCCCTAAAACAACATCTATCTCAAGGGACCTAATCTAGGATTTTCATCGGGATGGACATTACTGCAAAGGGTTTTCCTCAACGATAGATGTCCTAAAGGTAACCATGAGGGGGATAGAGTACACCGGTGAACACATCGTTCACGACACCTACAGGTTATGAACCTGCCAGCGTTCCACTGGACAGTCTAGAAAGAGTCCGTGGTCGTCATCCATACTCCGCTAGATGACTAGATCGACAACAACATCGAGGCCTCTCATCATTTTATTTCATCACACAACAACTGTCTAGCCATGTTCTACCCAACATATTAGTAGATAAAAATATATACATTTATATACAGCTTAAAACCTGTACAAATCATTCATTCAACAATTATTTCAAATAAGCAAATAATATACAAACACATAACACATATTTTGTAGAGAATACTTCGTATCTATGTGTTAGAAGAAAAGGAATATACACTCACTTGATAAGATGATTATCGGACAACACTACGGCTCTAAAAGCAGTATTCTTCGGTGAAACTGGGAGATCTTCACACACCGGGCTTCTCGCGGGCAGAGCTTCGGCTTGGAAACTCTTTTCTTCTCGGGATCTTTGGAGCTTCGGGACACACTTCGGGTCTCGGGATGATACCGGGGCTTGGGGGATATAACTTGCATGTAAATCAAGGTAGTATTGGTGAGAGGAAAGAAATTTGGCAACCAAACTCGGCTGCACTTGTGGTTTATTTATAGGGAGGTTGAAAATACATGCTCACGTCGTGAGCTACTAATGCTCACGTCGTGAGCTCGATAGGTCACTGTGTTCGTCATGTCCACTTGCCCTGGAAGATGGCAATCACCTGCTCACGTCGTGAGCCACTGTGCTCACGACGTGAGCTCTGACACAGGGGTTGATGTTCGTGCCCCGAACTTCAGAAATTCATATCTTTCGCATACAAGCTCCGTTTTCGACGTTCTTTATATGCACGTGTAGGTGACATTATACTCTACAACTCTCGTTTAGACTCCATCGGCTAATTTTGACTTTATTTTTATTATATTATTTTTAGTAGGCCGGGACAGGAAAACTCCGTTATAAATTCATAACTTCTTTATCTGACGTCCTTTTTCGTCTGTCTTTTTACCGTTGCATTACTATCGACGAGATCTTCGATTCTTGTTTAGATTGTTTTGGCTAGAAATCATTCGATCTTATATTCGAACTTTGGGCTGCATATTGCTAAGTCGAAACTTCGAAAAATCATAACTTCCTCATACGAAGTCAGATTTAGATGTTCTTTTTATGCACTCTCTCGGTTTAACGTATTCTACGACTTTCGTTTAGATCACTAAGGCTAAATATCTCTCTATCGTAAATTCATATTTTACGTTATACAGCGTCGTGCAGGTTCTGTCACGAAACTTCGACAGGTTAAATATCTTAAATTCATATTTTACGTTTAGATCACTAAGGCTAAATATCTCTCTATCTTAAATTAAATTTGGCCTGATTTTATGGATGTTACAAGTCGGTATCAGAGCCTTGGTTTGAGTGAATTGGAGGAACACTCGTGTGAATCCAATCTCAAATCAAGGAAAGATTTTCAAAATGATTTCTAAATGGTTTTCAAAATAATTAAAGGAGGATGTAGAGTGTACGATCAACCAGAGCCAGTAAGTAGACCCCAAAATACCATACGGTTATTTGATATTATGATATGATAGAACAGCATGCTATTACTAGGCTAGGGATCTTCAGGAATTGTATGATAGAATTGCCTGATTACATGATGCCTGCTATCCTAGGGTTTTCCTTATGTGAGATTGATATCATTACTGTAGTTGCTTAGTGTATGCATTACAGTTATACATAATTAAGATCTTATAGCCTGAGAATGTTTGGTTTGGCCTTATGTTTTGTTCTTGTCTGATTGGGGGCTTAGGGTAGGATCAGATATTCGAAAGTCTATAGGGTACAGTGTTATGTATGGCTAGCATACACGAGTGCTGCAGGGTTGGTGGAAGTTTCATGGGTGGGTTGTGAGAGGCCGGGAGGCTAGTTATGAGATATCCAACATTCCTCTAGGAGTGAAGATTGAGTGCTCGCTATGTTTATGTATGTTGTTAGGGTGTTGTGGTGATACTTGAGACAAATATGGGTAGGTGTGGAAGGTAGTATGGGCCCGTACTACTGAAAGAACAGGACCCATACGCGTAGCAAGGAAGTCACAACCCCTAGGGTTTGGTTGGGAGTTGGTTCCCTGTCCTTATATGAGTTATCGAAGATCATTATGGTGTATTATCAGAATGGTGGTTACGAGACGTCTTGAGACCAGATCCGGGTCAGGATCGGGAGTTGACAGCCAGGATAGGCCAGCATTGACAGAGGATTGTGTCAGGGAGATCATCCAAGATGAAGTGATTGAGATTGTCCGGGGTCAGATTCCAGAGATGCTTGGGTCTAATAAGATCTCCATGGTTGAGTATTTCGATGAGCGCTATGCAGCCTTGCTGATACGGCTGTCGCAGTAACTACAACAGTTGTAACGACGGCAGGGGGAGGGGCTGGTCGAGCTTTCCAGTACCGGGACTTGTTACCGGGACATATTCTGATGAGCAGAGGGCTGCAGTTATTTGTGATCAGGGAGATGTTCTGTACTCGTTACATTATGCGGGATGAGCGGGATAGGCTAGCACAGGAGTTTCTAGATTGAGGCTTCGACGGTTTTGCGCGAGGCCGGAATGTGAGTCGTGAGGACTCCCGAAAGGAGTGATGATTATGTTCAGCTGGGGTTTTACAGCTGGAAGTAGAATGGTTAATTGATGGATTGGAATGTCGTTTTATAGGGCAAGGATTGTGCCCTTTTAGTTTTCGAGCTCGAAGAAGTGAGCAGACTTGGGACCCCAGGATCAGGTTGTAATCCAGCTCGGGGTCAGTTGGTCGCCGGGATTGGCGACAGTAGTTCAGCGCTGGTGAGCACGGGTGGGTCGATGTGGTATAAGTATTTTGTGAGGTCCGGTTCACCTTGGATCTCTTGTATCGGGCGGTAAGGATTGATTGTACGATCTATTGCACTTATGGGATTGGAGATTATGTCTTGGGAGTGGTTTATAGCCCGGTATAGGGAAGAGGTTGCTTCAGCTATTGCAGTTCAGTTGTGGATGATCGAGCTGGTGAGTGAGCCAGGGTGCAATACCCTGAATGATATTATTTCTAGAGCTGAGGGCGGGTGATTTGTTGGAGCACTTTGGGAAGAAGGGTATTATGTGGGAGGTCTGCGGACAGGGTCCTACAGGATGGTTATTTAGCGTTGTCAGGATATAGTAGTTCAGTAACCGTTATTGATTGGCGGAGGAAAGCGCCAAGGGAAGTAACTCGTTGCTGAGATGTTAGTTGGAGCATCTACCTTTTGGACTTCAGGATTTGAGTGGGGGATCATTCAAGTATTAGGGACTGGCGGTTTCACTGGGACTCAGGAAGTGTTCAGCTAGTTCTTAGAAGTGTGTGATCACTTGTGATTGGCTACTAATGGAGCACTAGTTGGAAAGAGTTGGTTGTCATCAGATTGATCATTGGAAAATGAGAAGAACTGGGAATTCTCCAATTTTCATGTGTTGTGAAGACTTAGTCGAATCTAAGTGGGGGAGAATTATCACGGGATTCAGAAGCAGGAGCGGTTTCGAAACTAGGATAAGTTTCGCATCTCCGTTAGGGAGGAAGTCGGCCAAGTGGCTGTTTGGTTTGAGTATTGTGTGAGTTGGGAGTTCGGTAAAACTCCCCAGCATGTGAATCGCGTCTTCTCGGTGCGTGATAGCAGAATTTGGGAATCAGGTTGGGATTCCAGTCATGAATGGAGTTCTGTTCCGGTGTTCGGTCGAGTGTGTGCTAGACTCTGAGGGTTTTTGGATTGATAGATTGTGGGTTTTGTTAGCTTCCAGGGCTCGACAGTACATTCAGCACGGGTGTGCGGGTTATTTAGCGTATGTGGTAGATACGTAGGTCAGGGATCAGACCACGGTTTCCCGAGAGGGTGGTCGATCAACATGAAGACTCTGTATGTAATCCGTTAGATCTAGCGGTTAGATAATGAGGGAAGTGTTGTGAGACTGCGGGAGGAACCATAGCATTCATGAATTGCTTCAGACGATTAGGCCAGGGTGGGCCAGTTCGCAAGATTGTGGGTAGACCACAACATAATCGGAATCAGGAAACGATAGGTTGTTGGAGACGGGACATGATGTAAGACTACAATATTCTGGTAGCGTTCACTTTTAGTATTTGATTCGATGGCGACAGGTTGTCAGGCTGTTATGGTCGGATGGACCAGAAGGATTGATGGAGCCATGAGTGGCGATATAGTTAGGGCAGTTATTGCTAGTCGAAGTTTCATTCGGGAGTCGTATGGGGCGACTGTGAGATTACTCTTGGCTCAGCAACCGGACAGGACTTCGGTATTCCAGATAAGTTGGGACCGGGGAGGTCTTAGTGGACTTCGGAAGTGACCAGAAGGCAACCTACTGTTTCAAACAGTTAATGTGTTTAGGGCGGTATTGACGACTTGAGTTTTCAGGTGTATGAAAAGTATCTGGATGTTGGAACCCCAGTTATTAGGATTTGAATCGTTAGATGAGAAATAAGCGGACTGGGTTCAACAACAATGACTTGGTATGGGCGGTCTGTCAGGGAGCCAGACCATCTCGAGACTTCAAATTTCGGAGTGAGTAAATGTGATCATATTGCAAGGAATTCGTTTATCTTCAGGTTTTAGAACCATGCGAGGGTTGGTTACGGATGCCTTGGAAAGGCTGGGGTTATGCTCGTAGTTGTGGCCATGTTGTCCAAGTTGTCTGGCGGGTAAGGAATGATGAGAAACAATTTCGAGGACGAAATCAAATTTAAGTGGGGGAGCGTTGTAACATCCCGTTTAAAATAGAATAATTAAATAATAAATTCGGGACCCTGAGATGTAATTTTATTACTATTTTATAGCCAAAATCAAATAATAATTAGCGGAGTGTCGGTTTCGGCGAGCCTAATGACAAGATGTGAATCTCCAAGGGTTAAAGTGTAATTTTGGGACTTAATTTGTAAAGATTTTCATAAGTTAAGGGGTGTTTGGTATTATTTGAACTTAATATGTAAGGATTTATGGAAGCAGGGGCTGATTGGTAAGATTCAAACTTGATTTGTAAGGGTTTTCAGAGGGAGGGGTTAAAAGGGTAAATTAAGGCCCGTTTTGAAAGAAAATAGAGAAGGGAGGGACCAAACATGTTGTTATGGAATGAAGTTTGAAGGGATCGGGTATATAACCCGTCACCTTCTCTAACCGAAACCCTAAACCTAAAATAAGAATGCAGCCGCCACCTTATGTCTCCCACCGGCCACCACCCTCCTTCCTCTACCTCCAGCGCCGTTGTCACCCGACTCCACCTAATTCCGATCAGTGAGCGGCCTCAAGCGACCAGGACGCCCGCCTTCTTCTCCTTCTCTTTCTCCAGCCGCTATATTGGAGCCTCATCCGCCTCCCTTTCGAGATTGATCGCCACCATTAGCGCCGCTTTTTCGCCATCACAACATCTGTAGTCACTCGTAACATCGTCGGTGCTGTTTCAGCGGCCTTGTCGTCGACTCCATTCCACAGCAGGTGATCGCCGCCGCTGCTAAGTGTGGATGTGTGTAATGGGTGTGTGTGCTTCAGTCGTGCCTCGCAAGCTTGTAGGTGACTTGGGTTGCTGATTGCGATAGGGATGCTCGATGGACAGAAAAACTCGAAGACAAACCACCATGGCAGCCGGCCATGGTGGCTGCTGCCGACAACGTTGCCGTTATCCGCTGCTGCTGTCACCCTCTACACCGCTGCCACACGCCACTAGGTGGGTGGCTTGACTCATTACGGGTAGTGCGGATGTGTGTGTGTGTGTGTTTTATTAGTGTATGTGTTTATATTAGTATGTGTGTGTGTTATTTGGATTGGGTTGTAAATTGTAAACGTGCCGGAATAATCAATAGAAAATCCATAACCACCACCGTTAAAACCCTAATGGGATAAGTCCTTAATGGGTTAATGGGATAAGTCCTTAATGGGTTAAGTATAAATACTTAACCCTAATTGTCATTTCATGTGAAAACCCTATTTTCACTTGGGCCTTAAGTTGGGCCTTCCTATTGGGCCTTGGTGATTGGCCTATTGATGGGCTATCCAAGAACAAGTAAATGGACCAAAATAATTGGATGAATTTTAGGGTAAGGCCCATGTGAGAGACTTGGCCCAATTTGGAAAATTGGGCCATAGATGGGCCATAATTGGGCCTTTATGATTATGTGATATTGGGCCATGGGAATACCAAGAGTTGGACTGGAATAATTAGATGGGCCTTAAGGAAAGACTATGTAGAGGTCTGGGTCCAATTTGGAAAATTGGGCCGTATATTGGGCTTTGGCCCATTACTTGACTTTCGGGCTTCGGAGTGTGAGTTGGACCTAGGGCTTGGAACCCAATTATTAATTGGGTATTGTTTGATGTTGACAGTTCGGGAATCTGTCTACCTGCAGCTGGAGCTTTATCCGTGGGACTTCAGCAGTGCCAGGTGAGTTGTCCTCACTATACTAAGGGGTCTAAGGCACCAAGGCCGGCCCATTGGATATGATATCCTAGTAGTTGTATTATGTTGAGTATAAGTTAGTTATGCGTGCTAGATGCTATGCCAGTTGGTAGATTTGTAGGACTACCTGTATTATTATGTGTTTATCTGTATGTGCATTAGTTATGTTATATGTCGACATATTATGTGGGTTGGGTTGAGGTTGTACTGCACTTGGTATTCCAGATATGAGCTGAGGGTCGGGCGGGGGATGCCAGACTCATACTGAGGACTTGGGAGTATTCCAGATATGAGCCGAGGGCCGGGCGGGGCATGCCAGACTCCTACTGAGGACTCGGGAGCATTCCAGATACGAGCTGAGAGCTGGGTAGGGCATGCCAGACTCGTACTGTGGGCTCGGGAGCATTCCAAATACGAGCTGAGGGCCGGGTAGGACATACCAGACTCGTACTGTGGGCTCGGTGGCAATCCAGATGTGAGCTGTGGGCCGGAAGGCAATCTAGACTCACACTGTGGGCCCAGGGGTAATCGAGTATGTAAAGCTGTGGACCCATTGCATGCTGTTTTGTTTCATTATGTTATGATATTGTTGTTATTATTATGTGGACTGTATGTGTATCGGTATTTTGGGGGGTAACTCACTAAGCCTTCGAGCTTACATTTATCGATTATTGTTTCAGGTGCATCTGATGATTGCGTGAAGGCAAAGGCGTGATCGTAAAGCTCCTCATATTTTATATCTATGTTTCTGGGATACTCTGATATAGAACTGTTTTGAAAACACATTTGTAATAACTGTTGGTTTCTAAATGTTTTAAAAAGTTTAAATTTGGCCTGATTTTATGGAAGTTACAATTCATGAAAGTCTTGCCTCAATACCTACTTCTAAAGTATGATCGACTGTGGATGGTTTGAATAATCTTATTATTCGGGAAGTCAAAACATGCGAAGTGAAACACAAAAACAATCAAATTGAATATGGTCTCAAGACTTTTGAGTATAAATAAAACACTTATTATTTAATCACCATATTGATTACACATCATTCATTGTATAATGTTTCAGTTAATCAACTTAACACTTGAATTATAACAATTGTTATCCCATGCTCCAAGCATGCACACTATGTTTACATATGGCCCTTACTTTGTGAAATAGATAAATTGAACACATTTCTAATTATGCTTATTTCACAATTCCTAATCCTTATTACAAGTGTAAGAACACTAAGTTCTTCCCACTACTAGAACTTGTTAGATTCTAATATTTTATGCAATGATCCTTTTGTAATATCATAGAACCAAAGTCACCAAGACTTTGCCAATGAAATTACAAAGTGTTCTATTGGAGATTGTTACAAGACAACTCCATAGACATGAAGTCTCACATTCAAAGTACATTCCTTTGAACATCCTTATTACATAAAAGTTTATAACCTGCACATAGATTGTTAATATCCAACTCCCTTTATGGAAACTTTTCCATATTTGCCATATGACAACTTATTCTTAATAGAATCTTATTTATTCATAATAATGTCAATATGGTCCATTCCATACTATACTTCCAACTGCCCACAATCGACCAATCCTTAACGAACCTTAGATCGTCCTTGACAGTTGTTTAATTACTTTAGCCATATCTGGTTCTGGTCTTATTCCGTCTTAATGCCCTAGGCATTTGGAATAGACAGAGCGGTCGAATATTACAACATATGCAATCGATCCTTTACCCAAAGCGTATGAGATACGATTCATAATGTCTTGAATAAAGACGTGATACTTTACCAGTCTCTTGCTATAATATTGCCATATATAGAATTTCCAATGTTGAAACATTTCAACATGGTAATCATATATGTCCATGACTAATTTTGATTAAAATTTCTCGATCTAAGCTTTTAGATTTGAAATGAAGTATAAGTTTCTCTCCCTTAATTATAGCAAAACAATTTTTCAACTTCTGCAACTTTGTGAATTGAAATTTTTTATGTTTTCTATAATTAATATTGTTAACTCGCAACACTTAACATAATAATCATGCTCACACTAACATGATAATTACATTCTTATTAGCATAACACTTATGCTCCCAATAGCTTTGACATGTACTCAGAAATCAGCTTGACTTCTAGAAATCAATACCTATTGACTTTCTTTCCAAAGTTTAGATTTTTTATACGAGATGCTTCGATAAGCCCATACACCTTTCATTAGAAAGCTCATATGTGTGTCTAAACTATTTTAGAACTCATAGCAGTAAGTCCCGAATGTTCAAACTACTTGCCAAATCTCACAATTCGAACTATGAAGAGGGATGCCGTAATCATAATCGAATTTGAGAATGCAATTTACACAATGCTATCTCCTTAAAATCTTCTTAGTGAAAGCATTTCCTCACAATCATTTTCATGAAATGGAGAGAAACCTTATCACTTAGATTTTATGGTGTATGTGTTCCTATCCATGTGAATTTGTCATAACCACAATCATAAGACAAGGTTTGTGACAAATCCAAACTCATATGGACCGAACTCGCTTATTCTTAATTTCTTGCCATCTAGTAGTACAAAGGCCTACCATTGCTTCCAGGTTGTTGAGCAGCTCACTTATACTAGTCAATGTACTTTCATTGATTAAGGTGCTTTGCCTTATGCAATCAATTGAGAACTCGTAGAACTCACATGCATAGTCAACTCAACTGGAATGACACAGAAACAAGAATATGTCAACACGATAGGTTATAAACCTAAAGTCGCGTGCTAGTAATAAACAATAGGTTTATTCTTGATTAGTTCTTGAAACTTTTCAAGATCTTTAAGACTCCCACTGACCTCTTGACATATAAGATTCTCTTGTCAAGAAACATTCCTTGACAAACAAATATTTAAGAGTTAGTGCGGATTCTTACACACAATTGGTTTTAGTTGATCTTTTTCTTATCCAAGACATCACAACTTACTAATTTCAAATGTGCAGGAGCAAGAAACATTTCTACTCCACATTTGATGAGTGTTATAAACCTACTAAAGATGTGTCACTCAAAGCACAATCTTTGAGTACCACTCTAAGACTCAATTTTGGAACTAAGTATGACTCATCCTTTTGATTTAACCATTTCGAAAATTTACGATTCCTCTTCTTAGCCATGCTAATGCACTAGGTGTCCTTAGAGGATCAATTGTGATATTGTTCTATACTCATTAGGATGATCATAAAACACGATACTTAAGTACTCTCCTTTCTTTTCAGACTGGAGAAACTTTTTCTTTCTGCCTAATTGATTCTTCTTATTCGTTCTGCTATATATTGAAACTTTTCCAATGATTCAGAATTACACTTAATCTTGTAAGTATAACCATGTTTACTAAGCTTTTAGTAAATCGTGACGAATAATCTTATCGTTCTTTGTGGCAGACTTGACCAGTGCACAACAATGTGTACTAGATCCCCCTAGTCCTTCACTTGACTCTCATCTATATGTAAACAATGAATTAGTCTTAATTTCCAAAATACGAAGGTTGTCATTCATCATATAATATCAGTTGCATGATTCCAAGTTTCTGTCCAATTGAAACTTGGGTGATGAGAATCTTCCTTTATTTGGTAAATTTTTGACACTACCACAAATAACATAACTAAGAATCACATCCATTTTTCAATATTGCTAACTATAGAAACATACGAACATCAATTTTCACAAATGCCTTTGCAAGGAAATATAAATAAGACAAAAATCAAAATTTATTTTAAAAAATGCGTAAAAATTTGTCCTTACAACGCAATTACAAATGAAAACTATGTTACTAAATATTCCTAAGCAATCTATCATAACTCCTAAGTAGCAGCTCAAAAATCTGATCATCGAACCATGCGATCGAAATCCATTTCTTCGCGATCAGACTCAGCTCACTCTTCTTTTAAGCTTCCTTTCTTTTCTTCGATCCTACAAAACATCAAAATGCAATCTTATCACATCATGTATTAAGAATCTACAAATAGAAACTTAATAGAGTTAGATAATGAATTTACCTGAAGCAGAGTCATACATCTTGACTTTTCCATGCTTGTGATATTTCAGGTAGATACGGCAGCTTCACATCCAATGCCCATTCTCTTGGCAATAGAAAGAAACAGACTCTTTTGGAACAGCGCATGGGACAATCTCAGATTCAGCCTTTCTCTTAACCATCCGGTCAAACGGTTTGACCTTGGCCGATCCCTTTCCATTGGGAAGAGAAAAATTTTCTGGACTTCCAATGTTTCCATTGTCAATGTCCATGGAACTTTGGGAGGTTGATCTACCAGTCAAATTTGCTTTACCAGTGCGCCAAATCATTGCTGATTCAGCAGCAATAAGCAAATAATTCAGATCAATGAGGGTCACGTCGTGGTCCATCATATAATAATCTTTAATGAACTCACTATATGAGTCAAGAAGTGATTGAAGAACCAAGTCAACAGCCAACTTCCTTGAGACAACGACACCCAACATTCACAGCTTGTCAATGTGTGACTTCATCTCCAAGACGTGTGCACACACAGACCTTCCATTTTCATCTTTGCTTGCCAATAGGGCTTGAGTGACCTTGAACTTTTTAAGTCTTCGAACATGTGGGACAGGGATAATAATTGGAGGAGGTGGAGGAAGTGAAGAATGATTTCCATTCCCACGATCCAATCGTGGAACATCATCTTCATGTTGAAAGCTTTTTCCAAATGATTCAGGAAGACCATAGTTGTTAGAATTTGACATCTACAAAACGGGAGAAATTCAAGTTAGTTGATTCAATCCTTAATATAACACCTAAATGAACTATTAAGGCTTGGACCCAACGCAATATTCTACAACCCGGAAGAGGGATGCCGTAATCCAGTTGCAGAATATTTGAAGGTAAGTAAATGACGATTTACCAATTTCCACCATGAAAAACGAAAATGAACATTAGGTTTTAAATGAATTGAAATTCGTATATCTTTTGAGATTCATTAAACTTTTCAATGACACGTTTAATCTCGATAATGCCCTTCAAGTTTGTGACTGGGATACCGAGGATCACAAACAAGGTGTGAATAACCATGCAAATTAGCTTGGTACTCTCGAAGACGTATATCACCTAATCAATGTGTCGGTTAACAACACACACTCCATTGATCTATGATAATCTACGAGCTACCCATTTCCATCCTTCATTAGTCCCATATTAGTACACCGATTAACCACACACGCTCCACTAACGACTAACAAGGTGCAATGTGCAATTTCATGGATTAGCACCAAATTCACATTTTTCCTAAAGTAACTAAGATTTGGGAATTTATAAAAGTGTAAAGTTACTTCATATTACATTATACTTATAATGGAAGTTTGTGTCCTATCCTACCCGTTCGGTTAACGACCCTCCACTAGTCAAGGGTGCGGTGGGTAAGAGTGGATTTCCAATGGCGGTCATTTTACAGTCCGCTTCCTTAAACACCCCTTATAGACCAACTTCGTGAATGAGGCCTACTAACGGTAAGACTGACTTTTTACTTATACATATATAATATATTAGACTTTTAATAGTATATAGTATAAGGGTGTATTTTATACATTTAAAATACTAAGTGGTTTAATCTATTAATAAATTAAACTTTAAATTTGATTAATTTTAAACTATATTATTATGGATTTATAAATTCTCTCTTTTAATTAAACACTTAATTAATTTAATGAAATCCATAAGGGTGTAATTTGAACTTTTCAAAGCACCAAGGTTTTAGAATTTAATATTTCAAAATTAAGACTTTTTAATAAAATTTTAAATTTCAAAACTTGAGGACAAATTTTGAAACCTCTCAAAATATTAGGGTTTAACAGTTTAAATTTCGAAAACTAAAACTTTTAATTTTAAATTTAAACTATAAAACCTAAAGTTTGTAATTTAAAACTTTTTAAAAAATTACTAGGTTAAATATTTGAATCAAAATAATCCTATATTATCCATATTTAACCAAATCCACCAATTTTGATAAGGATATCTCATACCAAACAGAAAAATCGATTTTAGGCAAGAAAAAACGAGTTTTGGTAATTATCCCAATAAAAAACTGGCCCAAAAATCGAAAATCCCGACATCAGATCTCTGGACTCGTCGAGTCCACTATGGAACTCGTCGAGTTCATGCAACTCATCGAGTCCATACATGGACTTGTCTGTAACACCCATAAAATTCAAGCCAATTTAAAACTTTTCAAAACATTTAAAACCAACAGTTATTACAGATTTGTTATCAAAATAGTCTATATCAGAGTTTTTAACAAAACATGAGGAGTTGTACGATCATGCCTTCGCCTTGCCACGATCCCCTGATGTACCTGAAACAATAAACTAAAACTGTAAGCCCGATAGCTTAGTGAGTTCCCTCAAAATACCGATACACTGCACATAACACATATACAAATAACAGCATATACTGGGTCCACAGCTTTATAGACTAGATTACCCCCTAGGCCCACAGTGTGAGTCTGGATTGCCTTCCGGGCCCACATCTCACATCTGGATTGCCACCGAGCCTGCAGTACGAGTCTCCCTCAGCTCGTATCTGGAATGCTCCCGGGTTTGTTGGTTACCGCACGGAGCAGTATCACCTCAACCCATCTCACATAATAGGTCGACATATAACACAACTAATGCACATACAGATAATCACATGATACTACAGGTAGTCCTACATGTTGGATTAGTGTCTAAGCCCGTAACTATATTTGGTATGTAGTTGACCCGGTTGTGCATGGTCCTTTTGGGTTGCCTTCACTAGAGCAACTTGACAGGATGATTTATGATGAGAGAGGTTATTATGGTTTATTAATATATTATATGAATAATATATTAAAGGAGAAATCATATAGTTTAATTAATATTAGACAAGAATTAATTAAGAAGTAATTCTGTGGCTAAAAGACATTAATTAAATAACGGGGACTTAAACTGTCAAATGTGTGATAGTTGAATATTGGGCTGAGAAGCCTTATGGACTAGGCATGGACGAAATTAGGGATGTGTCCATCCTAATTTCGGCCATAAGGGCCTTATTCCAGAAGCTTCCTTGGATTGCTTAAGGCCTAAGTTGTCCATTAGGGTTTTGACTAAAACCCTAGCAGCTCAAGTATAAATAGAACCCCTAGGGCATCAGATTTCGGCCACTGGAAACCCTAGAAGATTTTATAGCCGAAATTATGCCTCTCCCCTCTCTCCAATATCATCATCTTGCTTGTGTCGTGTTTGTAAGCCATTAGAGGAGTGACATTTGTGACTCTAAGCTCCAAGACAATAAGATTCAAGCCATTATTGAAGAGGTAATCATCTAGATCTGTTTTCATATAGTTTTTTCGAAATATGTATGCTAGATCTAGGGTTCTTAAGTCTTGGATGAATTGCATGTAAAATAGAGAAACCTAGATCCAAGCTTTAGGGTTTGCATAAGCACATAGGATGTTCTTTTGGATCAAACCCATCACTACAGATCTGCCTAACTGGCATAGCAACTAACATGCAACACTAACTCATACTCAACATACTACCAACTGCTAGGAAATCATATCCAATGGGCCGACTTTGGTGCCTTCGACCCCTTAGTATAGTGAGGATAACTCACCTCGCAACTGTCGACTCGAAGGATAAGCTCAACTCTCGGATCATCGCCTCAAACTCCACCACCTATATTCGCCACACAACCATGTTCATAAATTCCCAAAATTCCCCAGAAGTCCAATAGTCAACCCTTGGTCAAAGTCAAAGTCAACTGTCAAAGTCAACAGTTCATGTTGACCTGAACTCGTCGAGTACAACCAGCCACTCGCCGAGTTCCTTCATAACTCGTCAACTCACCGAGTCACTTGAGTGACTCGTCGAGTTCCTAATGTTGGTGGCTGTGAACTCCTTGGCCAACTCGTCGAGTTTCCCTTGCAACTCGCCAAGTTCATGCGCGACCAAAGGTTGGGAAAACCCTAGCTGACTCGCCGAGTCACTCAACTGACTCGCCGAGTCTACGACAATATTCATCGGAATCGCGGAGTTGACCATGTAACTCGTCGAGTCCCTTCAGTCCTTCATGCAAACAGATGCTTTTAAGTCATGCTAAGGATCCATATTGCAGATCCAAATCCCCAAGGCATGTTTATCACGTAAAGTTGCAAACTTTACGTGCATGCAAGGCTCTAGAGACTCTAAATGACAAATCCAAGCTTGCAATGGAGTTTTGCAACTTAGGAGAGTCTCATTCTTGCAAAAGCTGGAAGCTTTATGGAAGAGTTCAGATCTGAAGTTGCAACTTCAGATGTTAGCCCAAACACAAGAAAGGCTTCCTAATATGCTAGAAAAGCCCTAAAATCCACTCAAAAGAGATCTAGAATGAAATGAGGTTAAGATAACGACTTAATACCTTCCAAAGGATGCCAACTGAGGTAGATCTCTGATTTCCACACGTTCCTTGCTTCTAGTCACTTGTTCTCCAAGCTTAAAATCCTCTTCCAAAGTTTAAAACACAGAAATGGAGCACACTCACATGAATTAGGGTTTATGGAATATCAAGAGGCTGTAAGGGGAGGCTGAGGAGGCCAATGATCCTTTAAATAGGGTGCAAAACCCCGGAAATTAGGGTTTCATCCTCCAGCTCCTACTCGTCGAGTCCCTTCTTGGACTCGGCGAGTAGGTCACTTAAACACGTGGACCAACCCACTGCTACTCGACGAGTCAGGGCAACCAACTCGTCGAGTAGACCTTGAAATCAAGAAAATCTTATAACAAAATCAATACCTGAGAATCGGGGAGTTACATCGTCGAGTAGACCTGTCAGACAGCAAAATTCTCGACTTTTTGATCCTTTGGCAGTTCACTTTTGCATCTATTCAATTGAAAAACGACCTAGGCTCTGATACCACTGATCGTTTTGAGCATAACATCATGTGACATCCCCATTTTCACGGCCAGAAAATACCGATTTTGTTTATGATTTTGTAATAAAATCAGAGTAATCTTTCAAAGAAAAGTGTTGCGGAATTTGTTCCCAAAACAAACTACGATAAAATTTATCAAAGCATTTCTTAAAGAAATGTATTTTCATTATATTACAAAACCTTGGGATGTCATGTTCCGATACAAGCCAAAAGCATAAACAGTACGATATAGGCCTTACAACATTTATCACATCTACTGGCCTATAATCCAAAATCCCTCGTCATCATCCAACTATGCTCTTGTTCCACTACCTATAATACAGAAAGCTGAGTGGGTCAGGCTTGGGAGCCTGGTGAGGACATAGGGTTTTCAACCCACAATAAATAAATTTATTAATTTCATCAACCAACAATAAATTTATTAATTCCATTAACCAACAATAACCCTGATTACCCATTCCCGTTATCCTCACTTTACGTCCCTAAACACCTATCATAAGGGACCTAGCCTAAGGATCATCATCGGGATGGACAATAGTGCTAAGGGGATTCCTCAGCCATACATGTCCTTAAGGAAACCATGAGGGGGATGGAGTACACCAGTGAACACATCGTTCACAAACACCTACAGGTTGCGAGCCTGCTAGCGTTCCACTGGACTGTCAAGAAAGGTCCGTGGTCATCATCTATACTCCGCTAGATGACTGGATGTAATGCCCGTGTTTCTAGGCTAGGCATTAATATTGAGTTGATAGTCTAGGTTAACCTTTGTAACTCATTTAGAAGAAATGAAAAGGAATTATGTGAATATTATGTGAATTATGTGTTTTATGCTTAATTATTAGGGTTTAATTAATTAAGAATAAAAATGAGCGTCAAAAATTAAATTTTAGATAAAGCAGATATCTATTAAGAAACTTGTAGTGGACGTGACAAGGATTACAGATATATAAAGAATGCCGAAATCCAAGTTATAACGAAGAAGTTATGACCTGTCGAAGTTTCGCGATAAACCGACACGGTGCCGGATGTCGTAAAAAGTGAGTTTTTGATAAACTACTTTTTAGCCTTAGTAATCTAAACGAAACTCGTAGTATTCGTTAAACCGAGAAGTTTGATAAAAAGAACGCCCAAATCTAACTTCGTATGAGGGAGTTATGATTTTTCGAAGTTTCGGCTTAACAGTAGACAGCTAAAAACTTGAATTTTAGATCGAGTGATTTTTAGCCGACACGACCTAAACGAGAATCGAAGGTCTCGTCATTAGCAGTACAACGGCAAAAAGTCTGACGAAAACGGACGTCGGATGAAGAAGTTATGAATTTTTAACGGATTTACCAGTCCCGGTCTGTTAAAAATAATAATATAAAAATAAAGTCAAAATTTTCCGACGAAGTCTAAACGAAAGTTGTAGAGCATAATTTTCTCTACGCGTGCGTATAAAGAACGTCAAAAACGGAGCCCGTATGAGAATGTTATGGATTTTACAAGATTGGGCACATTTTTCGAGAAATTTCGCATGAATAGTGCTGCCACGTCACCCTCGCTCTGAGTTGGCCACGATTCTGAAGCTGTTGCGTGGTGCGTCCGAGAAGCGATGCGTGTCGCACAGGTGTCCGAATCGATGATGTGTCTGATGCGCTGGAAGCTTGCATGCGCGCTCCGTGTCGCTTCTGATCCATCCGAGCCTCGCATGAGCCACGAGCCCCCCACCTCGGACCCGGACTTCGGTCCAATCAATTCCCTCCAGCGAGGCCCTCACATGCGCAACCCACGTGCGAGCAGGTGCTACCTCCTTCGGATTTGCTGCCGCGTGGCTTCTCTCCTGGCCGTCCGATCAACAGCTCGCATGCTATAAATAGGAGGGTGCGAACCCTCTCGGCTAGAATTTAGAAATTGGCAATTTTTGCCCCTTTTTCAATATTTTGGCTATTTTCACGTCCCCCGAAGCCCCGGTATCGATTATAACCCCCGGAATACGCCCCGAAGTGCCCGAAGACCCGGAAAATTTATCTTTTCGGTTTCGAAGCCCGGCCCTTCGCAGAGCCCGGTTTCTCAATAAAACTCCCGGTTTTATTAGAAACTATTGTTTTAGGAAACGAATTGCTGCCCGATTTTCATTAAATCAAGTGAGTGTGTAGTTACTTTCACCTTACACATAGATATGAAGTATTTTATATAAAATACGTGTTATGTGAATATTTATTGTTTGTTTATTTGAGTTGGATGTTGAAGGTGTGATTTATACATGTTTTTAAATAATTTAAACTGTATATGTATTTTTATCTACAAAAATGTTGGGTCAAACATGGGTAGATGAAATAATGGGTGTGTGATGAAAGGTGAGTTGGATAAAGGAGATGATCAGTAATATTGATCATAAGTTGAGGGTGAGTGGTGAAAGGAGATCATAAGTTGAGGGTGAGTGGTGAAATATGAGATAAGCCCTTACCCAAACGGTGACCCCCGTCATTCAGCAGAGTAGGGATGACAACCATGGACTATTCTAGATGGTCTGTGGAACACTAGCAGGCCCGCAACCTGTAGGTGTAATGAACTATATGTTCATTTGGAGTACTCTAAAAACCCATTGACATGTATGACAGGGGTGAATACTGTCAATAATACTGTCAATAAATAAGAGCTATGAATTTGGCCCATGTTGTATAAACCCTGGTGATGGTGTGACCTTGTGCCTATTCCTTAGGATGAATCCTTAGGAAGGAGTGATAGTTGAATCTTAGGGTAAACCCTTAAGAAATTAATAAGATAATGGGGTTGGGGTAATTTGGTTGATTGATTGATGTTTAATTACAATAAATTTATTTATTGTGGGTTGAAAACCCTATATGCTTACCAGGCTTCCAAGCCTGACCCACTCAGCTTTTTATGATTACAGGTAGTGGACCCTGAGCATAGTCGGATGATGATGATGAGTGATTTATGGATTATAGGCCAGTAGTTATAAATAACTGTTGTAAGGCTTATAATGTCTTGTTTATGCTTTTGATCTGTATCGGAACATGACATCCCGAGGTTTTAATATAAAAGGAAATTATATATTTCTTAAAGAAAGGTTTTGATAAACATTATCATGTTTTATATTGGGGACCTATTCCACAATATCTTTTGAAAAGATTTCTCTGATTTTATTTTAAAAAGCATAAATTAAATCGGTCTTTTCTGGCCGAGAAATTAGGGGATGTCACAGTTAGTATCAGAGCATTAGTTTAAGCGAACTAAGAAAATTATAGGATTTCTAGACTTAAACTTAGAATGCTAAGTGATGATTGTGAGATGAGTGTCTACCATATTTTAGACACGAGCACTATTTTATTTTAGGAAAGGTGCCTAAAATGCCTTTATGTGCTAAATGCTATATGTTGCCATATATGCCATTATTTGTTCAGATTTATGGTCTGTTGCCGACCGGATATGGGAACCTTATGTGTATAGGATTCTAAGCGTATGATTACGAGATTAGAACTAACATGTAAACGTTTCGGAGTGATAAGGGAATTGACACGTCTAACAAGGATAAAGACCTAAATTCGCCTTATTCGGTATATAGATTGTAATGGCAAGAACTCGAAGTGGAGCAGGAAATGCAAACAGAAACCAACAACCTCAACCTCAAGTGGTGGAACAGGTGCCTATAGTAGGAACTGCACCCGAACCCATCACCATGGCTGGAGTACGAGCTGTGATTCAGACCATGATGGCTGAACAGAGGGAGGAGTTGAGGCAAATGTTGCTGAACAACAGGGATGAACCTTCAGTTCCTGTTGAACAACATGAACTAAATGACGATCGATCTGAAGAAGGGAACAACAGCAGATCGGTTGGTCATAGTGAACCGCTCATGGTTGGAAGGAATAACCACGAGGGTAGAGTGGAGAGAAATGGGTGCAAGTATAAGGACTTTATGACTTGCAAGCCATCGACCTTCACTGGAAAAGAAGATCCTGTCGGAGTAATGGACTGGATCTCGGAAATGGAGTTGGCTTTCATGACTTGTGATTGCCAAGGCAAGTTACAAACTACCTTTACAGTGCGTCAGTTCAGGGGTAGTGCTGCTCGTTGGTGGAATACATTGGGGAAAACCTTAAGCCCTAATGAGCCATTGCAAATGACTTGGGCAGAGTTCTTGGTGCACTTTAAGCGCAAGTACTGCTTGGCCCAAAACGTACTTGAGTTAGAAAACCAATTTCTAATGTTGAAGAAGGAGAGTATGACCGTTGACGAGTATACGAATAACTTCACATACAAAATGGAGTTTGCTTTGCGTATTGTCCAAGATGAGCTGGCGAAAATTGACAGGTACGCAAAGGGACTTCCATGGGAGTATGCGGTGCCAGTACGTCAGGCACTTACTTTGGAGGCAGCTATCTGGGCTGCCAAGTCTGTTGAAGATATGATAAAGGGGAGAGCCGCCAGCAAGGCTGAAGTTGGTGAAAAGAGAAAGTTTGAAGGAACTTCAGGTTCCAATAAGAAGAACAAATTCTCGAAGACTGGTTCGAGAAAATTCGTAGGTGAAGCCGAAGCCAAGTGGTGTGACAGGTGCAAGAAGAAACATGCTGGGAAATGCAGCGTGGAACTCACTTTTTACAAATATGGAAAGCCAGGGCATTATGCCAATAAATTCACCTTCACTAATAATGTCTGTCATGGGTGCCATGAAGAAGGGCATATTTTGAGGGATTACCCAAAGAAGAAGGAGGCAGAAATGCCCAATGTTCCACCAAAACCAAAACCAAAGGCATTCCAAATGATCCTTAATGAAGCAGATGGAAATATAAGGGATCATGAGTAAGGACCTTATGTTCTCAAAACTAAGACATAAAGTAGCAATGTAGTTAGTAACTTGTAGTTTAGCCTATTAGAGGCATAGTATACGGTAAACTTGAACCTTTGTGTAATCGTTTCAAGGAAATAATATAAACCCTGGTTTTGTCATCTGATGAACGGAATGGTTGGTGTAATTTTTGAAGTTGTCCCAATCGTCTGGAATTTCCATCACCAACCAAGTTGAAGCAGAATTGATGATTGAAGATACGCATGGAAGAAGTCCTAGTAGAGTCTAGGAAAATTTTATGATTAATTGGACACATTCGTATGTGTTAAATTGTTTTGTGATTTTAGGACTTGGGGACTGCGAGACAGTACTTGGGACGAGTATGAGTAGGTTTGAATAGTAGTAGAGATCTATACTACTGGAAGCACAGGACTCACACGTGGATCAGGGAAAGTCACAAGGTTACAAGGAACTCGTAATTGATTCCGTCTTATTCTAGTCTATCGTTACCATCGTTTCGGTAATGACTAAGAAGATGATTGTTATTCCGACCCTAGTGGTCATATCGAATTGAGTCCGACTACGATGATTTTGTTATGTGGTTCAGAGAACCAAGTTCGATGTAGCAGTTGAATTAAGCCGAATTGAAGTAAAGGCTGATCAAAGCGATCAATAGAAGTATCGCGTTCGTTGTTAAAGAAGTTGGGTTAGGTTGTGTTCTGACCCAAAGGGAATAAAGTGATAGCGTATGCATTGAGGCAATTGAAGGAGCATGAAAAGAACTACCCCACTCATGATCTGGAGTTGGCAGCGGTAGTATTCGCCTTAAAGGTATGGAGAAGGAATTGAACATGAGGCAACGGCGCTGGCTAGAGTTACTCAAGGACTACGACTGTGAGATACTTTACCACCCTGGTAAAGAAAATGTTGTTGCTAATGCTCTCAGTCGGAAGGTAAATCTTGAAAAGAAAAGGCCAAGAGCGTTGAGAATTGAAGTTGTCTCTACAATTGTGAAAGCTCAAGAGGAAGCTTTAGAGAGAAATGACCGAAAGGAGGAACGTTTGGGCAAAACGTTGGTGTTTGATACAAACGGTCAAGGACTGAAGGTATTCAAAGATAGGATTTGGGTACCTAAGGCGGGAGGAGTAAGAGGTATTCTGATGGAAGAAGCTCACAAAACCATGTACTCGATTCATCCCGGCAGTACGAAAATGTATAGGGATCTAAAACCCTATTACTAGTGGCCGACGGTGAAGCTCGATGTTGCTAAGTATGTGGCCGAGTGTGTAACTTGTGCTAGGGTTAAGGCACAACATTAGAAACCGTATGGGAGTTTAGAACCTTTACCTATACCCATGGGTAAATGGGAAGATATCACTATGGATGTTGTGACTAAACTGCCCAGAACAAGGAACGGTCACGACATGATTTGGGTGGTCGTTGATCGCTTCACTAAGAGTGCGCATTTCATAGCCGCTAACAAGAAATGGTCTATGGATAAACTTGTGAATTCTTACATGAAGGAAATTGTGAGGCTTCACGGTGTTCCGTTAACGATTGTATCCGATCGTGACAGCCGTTTTACCTCAATGTGTTGGAGGAGTCTGTAAGAGGAATTGGGTACCAAGTTGTGTTTGAATACAGCTTACCATCCGCAAACCGATGGTAAGAGCAAATAAACGATTCAAACGTTGAAGGATATGCTGAGAGCATGTACCCTGGAATTCCAAGGTAACTGGGATGAACATTTACCTTTAGTAGAATTTTCCTATAATAACAGTTTCCACTCGAACATCTAGATGGCACCTTATCACGCTTTGTACGGAGAAAAGTGTCGAGCGCCGTCATGTTGGCTGGAAGCTGAGGAAAAGCAGTTTATGGGACTTGAAATAGTCCATCAGACTGCTGAAAAGTTGAAAGTGATTAGGGAAAGAATGTTAGCTGCTCAAAAGAGCTATGCTGACAAGAAAAGACAACCGATATCATTCGAAGTTGGAGATTCGGTTTTACTTAAAGTCTCGTCGTGGAAGGGACTTATAAGGTTTGGTAGAAGGGGAAAGTTGAGTCCAAGGTTTATTGGACCATTTAAAGTTCTTCGGAGGATCGGGAATCAAGCTTACAAGCTAGAATTACCGGAAGAACTGGAGGGTATTCATAACACATTTCATGTGTATTATTTGAGGAAGTTCACGGGAGATGTGCCCGACATAATTCCGATTTCTGAGTTAAGGTTGGATGAAAACAAGAGGTTAATTGGAGAACCTGAGGCAATCGTTGACCGTAAGACTAAGAAGTTGTAACGTAAGATAGTCGATTTAGTGCTTGAGCGTTGGAAACATATAAATGGGCCAAATCTCACCTGGGGAAAAACGGAGAGTGACATGGTGAGTCGCTACCCGTGGTTGTTTGTCGATGTGTGATTCCGGGGACGGAATCATCCTAAGGGGGAGAGAATTGTAATGCCCGTGTTTCTAGGCTAGGCATTAATATTGACTTGATAGTCTAGGTTAACCTTTGTAACTCATTTAGAAGAAATGAAAAGGAATTATGTGAATATTATGTGAATTATGTGTTTTATGCTTAATTATTAGGGTTTAATTAATTAAGAATAAAAATGAACGTCAAAAATTAAATTTTAGATAAAGCAGATATCTATTAAGAAACTTGTAGTGGGCGTGACAAGGATTACGGATATATAAAGAATGCCGAAATCCGAGTTATAACGAAGAAGTTATGACCTGTCGAAGTTTCGCGATAAACCGGCACGGTGCCGAATGTCGTAAAAAGTGAGTTTTTGATAAACTACTTTTTAGCCTTAGTAATCTAAACGAAACTCGTAGTATTCGTTAAAACAATTAAACCGAGAAGTTCGATAAAAGTGACTATACACTCACATAGCCCGTATTTTATATACAATACTTCATATCTATGTGTAAGATGAAAGTGACTATACACTCACTTGATAAGATGGTGATTAGACAGCACTTCGTTCCTTAAAACAATCTTTTTTGATGAAACCGGGAGGTTTTCTCAAAAACCAGGCTTTGCACGGGCAGAGTTTCGACTCGAAAAACTCTTTTCTCTTGGAGACTTCGGGATCTCCGGGGCTCTCTTCTGGTGCTAAGATGGTAACCTAGGCTTCCGGGGGGGTTGTATAGTTTAAGAGAGATTATAGGGTGAAAAAGTATAAATTTTGTAAAACATTTCGGGGCAGCCTCGCATGCTATTTATAGGGTGATTTTTGGTCTCTCACGTCGTGAGCCAAGCATGCTCACGTCGTGAGCCATGACTGATCACCTCGTACCTTTTCCATCTGCGTTCTAGGCTTGCACAGTGTCCGTTTGACTCTTCACGTCGTGAGAAATCCTTGCTCACGTCGTGAGCTTTTGACTTATCACTCCGTAGACTTGCCATGCGTCTTCTAGCTTCAAAATGTGGCATTTGGACTCCTAACGTCGTGAGCCCAGTCAGATTAGGGTTTCTGACACGTGTCATGCTCTCAGACAACTACATCTTCAGAAGACCATAACTTTTGCATAGGAGCTCCGTTTTTGACGTTCTTTATATCCACGCGAAGGTGGAGACGTACTATACAACTTTCATTTAGAATCCTAAGGCTAAAAAGTAATCTATCATAAACACATTTTTTTACGATTCTCGGTGTCGTGCCAGTTTTGTCGCGAAACTTCGATAGGTCATAACTTCTTAGTTATAACTCGGATTTCGGCATTCTGTATATCTCCGGAATCCTTGTTACGACCACTACAACTTTATTCATAGATATCGGGTTTCTCTAACAATTTATTTTTGATGCTTACTTTTATCCTTAATTTATTATATCATCATAATTAAATATAAGGGACATAAATTCACATAATTCATTCTTATTACTTCAAAAAACATTACAATAGTTGACTTAGACTATTACATCGTCTTTAATGCTTAGCCCAGACACAGGGGCGTTACAATTCTCTCCCCCTTAGGATGATTCCGTCCCCGAAATTAGGGGTGAGCATTTGGACCGGACCGGACCAGACCGGCTCTTGGACCGGACCGGACCGGACCGGCTCTTGGACCGGACCGGTTATGGAGAATTTTGTGGATTGTGGACCGGACCGGATGAATCGTGTCCGTGTCCGTGTCCGGGTCCAAGTCCGGGTTTTCCGGTTCTTGGACCCGTTTGGACCGGTACAACTTTACTTGCATAGAGTACAAATCATTAAAATAAGGTTTTGGGTTTCATAGAACTCGTTAAAACAAATATGTTGTTGAGTTTGATACGATACAACTTGATAGAATGATTACATTTCTGTTTCATGCATAACTTGCAAAATTAGTTTTCCAAATAAAAGCAAGTAACATATAAATCAAGTTTACCAACAAAAGTTAACAATCATAAGACAAACATACAAAAGTATTATCGTAACACCAAAAATCATAGTTTAAACTTTAAAATCAATCAAACTATCAAACCTCATAAACTCATAATCTAATCTTGCATTGGCCTCTTCCCCATATCATTGTCATCTATATCTAATATGTTCAAAGCTTGTGCAATCTCTACATAAACACAAATGAAAATGTTGTTAGTATTTAATAAAAAGTAATAATTGTATAAAAAAAGAACAAAGATTGTAATTTTTTACCCAAAGCTATATCATCATCGTTCAAGATGTCATCAACATTGTCAATTATTGGATTTGTAGACTTTCTCACCCAATCTTGGGTGCATAACAAAGCTTCAACTATCAAAGTCGATAAACTAGTCCGATACTCACTTACAACTCTACCACAAGTGCTAAACGCGGACTCAGACGCCACACTTGAGATTTGTATCGCCAATATGTCTAACAAAAAAGAATTAAATTGTAACAACATTAATTTATAAAGAAACTATGAAAGACTAAAAAAAATAATCATCTTTCGCCATCCAGGTTTTTTTGACACCTACCTACGTGTTTGAGTAAACTAGAAGTCCCGTTTCTTTCCACATCCGCCTTTAGTAGTTTTTCACACCAATGACATTTTCCATATCTTCGTTTGACACCATCATCCTCTTCTATCATAACCTTATCAAATGTGTCCCAACAAGAGGATGTTTCTTTGCCACTTGTTTGTTTTTTTTTGCGACTTGTTTTCGTTTTGCCATTTGTTCTTTTTCGTTTGTTAAAATTTGATTGATCATCTTTTGCCGAATCATCAACCAAATTGATTTGTGGTGTATTCTCAATATATTCCTCTTCATCAACATTCGTAACCTAGTTTACATATAGTCACAACAAAAATGTTTTCACAATTAATCAACTAAATATAACGACATACTTTATAACTTTCAACAAAAATTAACAAAATTCAACCAAAAATCATAACCCTAGTTTACATACAACCACAATAAAAATTTTTGACAACAAATAACCTAAATATAACAACATACTTTATGACATTCAACAAAAATTAACAAAATGCAACCAAAAATTGTAACCCTGGTTTACATATAGTCACAACAAAAACTTTTCCACAATTAATCAACAAAATATAGCAACATACTTTATAACTTTCAACAAAATTCAACCAAAAATCATAACCCTAGTTTACATACAATCACAATAAAAATTTTTTTGACAACAAATAACCTAAATATAACAACATACTTTATGACATTCAACAAAAATTAACAAAAATCAACAAAAAATCATAACCCTAGTTTACATATAATAACAATAAATTTTTTTTTGACAAGTATTCAACTAAATATAACAACATTCTTTGTTATTTCAACAAAAATTAACAAAAAAACAACCAAAAATCGTAACCCTTACTTGAGTTTCATCATCATCAAGTCCAATCCAATTAGCATTCCGGATTTTTGATTCCATTACTTCTGAATCGAGACTTGAGTTTCACAGAAATCGATTTTCACTTGAATCGACACTTGAGACTTGAGAGAGGGAGAATCGACACTTGAGAGTTGAGAGAGAGAGAACTGAGAAGCCGAGAAGGTTGAGAGAAGGAACGATAACCTGATAGGAACGTCCGACTTGCGACTTGAGAGAAGGGCAACGACTCCGATTTGCGACTTGAAATTTTGGACGATCAGTCGATGTCGATCTTTGTTGCGTAAGGTAATTGGTAGCGTACTAGCGGCTACGTACTGTTATGGGGTCAAGATTCTTAGCGACTTAGCCGATTAAATTAAATTGATTTTTTTTAAACATGTCCAACCGGTTCTAAACCCGGTAAAAACCGGACCGAACCGGGAAAAAAATCGGACCAGACCGGATAGAAATCTTAGAACCGAGAACCGGCCTGGGGGTCCAAAAAAACGGTCCGGTCCGGTCCGGTCCACAGGTCCAAATGCTCACCCCTACCCGAAATCATACATCAGCAAACAAATGTGGATAGCGACTCATCATGTCACTCTCCGTTTCCCATGTGAGATTTGGCCCATTCGTATGTTTCCATCATACAAGCACTAAATCGATCATCTTGAGACTCACCTTCTTAGTCTTACGGTCAACGATTGCCTCTGGTTCTTCAATTAGCCTCTTGCTTTCATCCATCCTTAACTCAGAAATTAGGATTATGTCGGGAACTTCTCCCGTGAACTTCCTCAAATAACGCACGTGAAAAGTGTTATGAATACCATCTAGTTCTTCTGGTAGTTCTAGCTTGTAAGCTTGGTTCCCAATCCTCTGAAGAACTTTAAACGGTCCAATAAACCTTGGACTCAACTTTACCCTTTTACCAAATCTTATAAGTCCCTTCCATGGCGAGACTTTAAGTAAAACCGAATCTCCAACTTCGAATGTTATCGGTTGTCTTTTCTTATCAGCATAGCTCTTTTGACGATCCTGAGCTGCTAACATCCTTTCCCTAATCACTTTCAGCTTTTTAGTAGTCTGATGAACTATCTCGAGTCCCATAAACTACTTTTCCCCAGCTTCAAGCCAACATGATGGCGTTCGACACTTTTGTCCATACAAAGCTTGCTAAGGTGCCATCTTGATGCTCGAGTGGAAACTATTATTGTAGGAAAATTCTACCATAGGTAAATGTTCATCCCAGTTACCTTGGAATTCAAGGGTACATGCTCTTAGCATATCCTCCAGTGTTTGAATTGTTCGTTCGCTCTGACCATCGGTTTGCAATGGTAGGCTGTACTTAGACACAACTTCATACCCAATTCCTCTTGTATACTTCTCTAAAACCTCGACATAAAATGACTATCACGATCTGATACAATCGTTAAAGGAACACCGTGAAGTCTTACTATCTCCTTCATGTAAGAATTTGCAAGTTTATCCATAGACCATTTTTCATTGGCTGCTATGAAGTGTGCACTTTTAGTAAACCGATCAACGACCACCCAAATCATGTCGTGACCGCTCTTCGTTCTGGGCAGTTTAGTCACAAAATCCATGGTGATGTCTTCCCATTTACCCATAGGTACAAGTAAAGGTTATAAACTCTCATACGGTTTCTGATGTTGTGCCTTAACCCTCACACATGTCACACATTCGGCCACATACTTTGCAACATCGAACTTCATCGTCGGCCACCTATAGTAGGGTTTTAGATCCCTATACATTTTCGTGCTGTCGGGATGAATCGAGTACATGGTCTTGTGAGCTTCTTCCATCAGAAGATCTCTTATTCCTCCCGTCTTAGGTACCCAAATCCTATCTTGGAATACCTTCAGTCCTTGACCGTTTTTATCGAACACTAACGTTGTGCCCAAACGTTCTTCCTTTCGGTCATTTTTCTCTAAAGCTTCTTCCTGAGCTTTCTTAATACTTTCTACAATCGTTGAGACAACTTCGATTCTTAATGCCCTTGCCCTTTTCTTTTCAAGGCTCACTTTTTGGCTTAAAGCATCAGCTACAACATTTGCTTTACCAGGGTGGTAAAGTATTTCACAATCGTAATCCTTAAGCAACTCTAGCCAGCATCGTTGTCTCATGTTCAATTCCTTTTGATTCAAGAGATACTGAAGACTCTTATGATCAGTGAAAAGTTTGTACTTTGTGCCGTAAAGATAATGCCTCCATATCTTTAGGGAGAATACTACCTCTGCCAACTCCATATCATGAGTGGGGTAGTTCTTTTTCATGTTCTTTCAATTGTCTCGATGCATATGCTATCACCTTATCCCTTTGGGTCAGAACACAACCTAACCCGACTCTAGATGCATCGCTATAAAATGCGAAGTCTTCAACTCCATCAGGTAAAGAAAGAATCAGTGCTTCACACAACTTTTTTTTACCTTCTCGAATGCTTCCTCGTGCTTCTCATTCCAAGTATAAGTAGATCCTTTATGGGTCAAAGCTGTCAATGGAGTAGCTATCGATGAAAAACCTTGGATTAAACTTCGGTAATATCCGGCTAATCCCAGAAAGCTTCGAATCTCCGTGAAACTTTTTGTTCGTTCCCACTTCATTATAGCTTCAATCTTAGCTAGGTCAACCAATATCCCTTCTTGGTTAACCACATGACCCAAAAATTGGACTTCTTGAATCCAAAAATCACATTTGGAGAACTTTGCATACAGCTTCTCCTTTCTCAGAACTTCTAACACTTCTCGCAGATGCTTTGTAACATCTGGACATCCAGGTATATTATTTGTTATCAATTTATTTATTTCTTGAGCTACTCGACGAGTCGGTGCCCCAACTCGTCGAGTAGAGTCGCGTTGTGCCACGTGGGTTTAATGACCTACTCGGCGAGTCCGAGGAGCCGACTCGCCGAGTAGGCGCTCGGATGAGAAACCCTAAATCCCCGGGTTTGGGGCCTATTTAAAGGCACTTATAGCCTCATTTGCGGCTACCCTTCCTTGAGAGCAAACCCTAAACGACCTTTGAGCTTAGAGAGAGAGAGAGAGTGCTTTGCTAATTGTAAGTGTTTGGTGTATCTTGTGAAGAGAATAGAATATTTCCAAGCCAAGGGACACGACGGTGCTGCTAGATCTGAGGCTGTTTCACTTCAAAGATTTTGGGAAAGGTATAAAGCTTGCACCTTTCTCATTATTTTGCATAGATCTCATGATTTTTTGAATCTAGGGTTTTTCCACCCAAATATGAGGACCTTGAGTGTTTCATGCTCATTGAGAGGGTTGAACTTCAGATCTGGACCATGTGAAGTCCCTAGAGACCAAAAGTCCCTACTTTATCCAACCATAATAGTGATCTTGAGTGAAAACCCCTTTTTGGGGTGTGTTTTGGCATTTAAAGCTCAAAATGCCATGCATGAACGTAAAGCCTGTGACTTTATGTGATTGATGAGCCTTAGGAGTGTAGATCCAGAGTTTGGAGAGGTTCTCTGTCTTGAAAACGACTGAATGAGATATGAATCTGAATGGACTCGCTGAGTCAAGGACCCGACTCGACGAGTCGGATGGGTTTGTTCCGAGGGTTTTGATCATGCAGCAACTCGGCGAGTTGACGGGTCAACTCGGTGAGTTGAGCCAGACTTTTGAGTGATTCTGGAGAAGGCAAGCAGACTCGTCGAGTCCCATAAGTGCACTCGACGAATAGGGTCAACATGGACTGTTGACTCGAGTTTGACTCCTGTTGACTTAAGGTTTGGTCAACCTTGTCTTTGGGAAACCATGGAAGGGTAAATTGGTCTTTTCCTACTTAGAGAGAGAGAGAGAGATAACTTAGTAAAAATGTGTAATTTAAAGAGTTAATTAGATGTAATTATCTTATATGATTAGGAGGAGGCTAGACTGGGTGATTCGTGTGCGAGAGTATTCATTCACTTAGCTTACTTACGAGGTGAGTCTTCTTATTATACTTACCAAGAGTGGTATCTTTATGTGATTGAGCTGTTTTATGTGTTTATCTTTGTATTGTAGTATTCTGCATTATGTCTTTGTGATTTATGCTGAATATTGTTGTTATGAGCTTACTGAGTTGGGACCGGAGGGTTCCACTGAGACACATTGACAGGAGGGTCATAATGAGTTATGGCCTAGAGTGGCTAATGAGCTGTGTATGGTATTTTGGGGAACTCACTAAGCTTTATGCTTACCGTGTTATGTGTTATGTGTTTCAGGTAGTTCCGATGATCGCGGGAAGGCCCCGGCTTGATTGTACACACACACACACTCGCATTGGAGATATGTATTGGAGGATCCTGGTTTTGTGATAAACAACTTTTGATAAATAAATTGTATTAATGTAATACTTGAGATTTTCGGGAATATGACATGTGATTTTTATGTTTGAAAATGAAAAATCTGGGTTGAAAAATTTCGGTGTTACAAGTTGGTATCAGAGCCTTGGTTTGAGGGATTCGGATGCACCTCCGGGTGTGTTTGGACTCAAACTGAGGATTTGAGAAAGCTTTCAAAAGAAATGATTTCTTTCTAAAATGAAAAAGAGCTTTAAGAGAAAACGAGTTGGAGCGGTGTGTACAATCAGCCAGAGCCCGAACGGTGATTTCCCAAGATACCTTTACTTTGTGTTATGAGATATTTCGAATTATTCTGTTAGGGTTACATGATAGAAATTAGGCTAGGTATTTCATATTCTAGGGTTAGAGTATCCTGATTTGTGATGCCTTAGCCTAGAAGATGTTCTTGATCAGTGTTATCTGATATTTGTTCTGAGTATGTGTTGAGTTTTGAGTCGAGAGATAATCTAAGAGGAGATACCTAGATGAGCTTGAGAGGAGTCTTCCGAGAGAGTAGTCTGTGAGTCGTGAGATATAGAGTATTTGTGAATTTGAATCCTAGGAGGAGGACTTCGGGTGACTACGGACTTGGTGTGGATGGTAGTATTGGGCCCGTACTACTGAAAGCACCAGATCTACAGGCAGCCTAAGTACGAATCCATAAGATGCTAAGGAGCAAGTGATCGAGAATGAGTATATTCGAGTGAGTCTCTGATGATTTTGTGTTGTGTTTCAGAGACATCATGGTAGCTACGCACCACACCCCAGAGAGCAGTGGAGTTAGCGATGACGAGATTCGCAAGATGATTCATGATGAGGTGGTCGCAGCCATTCGGGAGGCTATTCCAGAGATGTTCAGCTCTATTAAGACCACTCTGAGCGAGACGTTTGATGAGTGATACGTTGCTATTTCAGAGGCGACTGCTACTACAGCCACCGCAGTTGTCGCTGCTGCCATGCCGCAGGGGGTGACTCGTTGCTGTATCGGGAGTTCAGCAACACGAAGCCACCAGAGTTTGATGGGACTCAGGATCTGATTGCTGCGATGAGATGGATCTTTGACATCGAGGGATGTTTCTATACTTGTTCATGCCCAAAGCATTTGAGGGTACGGTTCGCGCTGAACCAGATTTGCTTGGGAGCGAAGGACTGGTGGAAATTTGCGACAACCAACTTTACTCCTGCAGAGCATACTACAGTGACTTAGGAGAGGTTTGTGATGATGTTACGTGATGAGTATGTTCCCCCGGTGGAGAGGGGACAGTTGGCCTAGGAGTTTCTGTCTCTCAGACAGAAGACGGAGTCGGTGACTATGATTACTCGGATGTTTCACGAGAGGGCGTTGTTCTGCCCTGAGCATGTGTCGACTGAGCAGGCACGCATGAGCCGTTATTTGAGCATTCTGAGGAGGGATATTCGAGAGTTCGTGGCGAACTGATATTATCGGACATTTGCGGAGCTTCAGGAAAATACCAGGAGGAGGGAGATCGAGTTGGAGACCCAGACTAGGGAGGATGCGGAGTTTCAGGGAAGAGACCGGCGGCCGGTGCAGTCGCAGCTGGCAGCCAACTGGGATAAGCCCGCCGATTCGAGATCAGGAGGCCAGAAGGGCCGCACTTGTGGAAATTGCGGCGAGAGTTATGAGGGATCTTGCAGGGCAGGGATTTGCTACAAGTGTGGCAAGGAGGGTCATATGGCGAAGGATTGCCCTAAGGGATTTGCAGTCTGTTTTCACTGCAATCAGACCGGCCATCGGAAGGCCGAGTGCCCTCAGCTTGTTTAAGGATCAGCTCAGGGTTCCGCTCCTGCTGCTTTGCGTGCTGCTGATATTCGACTGGTGAAGACCGATGCTCCGAAGGCTCGTGGGAGAGATTTTCAGCTAACAGCGGAGGAGGTCCGCGCAGCGCCTGATGTTGTGGCTGGTACGTATTTCTTTATTTGTTTTTTTCAGATTTATTGTGCTTATTCTGTGCTATATCGAGGTACATTTCTTGTGAATTCTGTACCTACTTTAATGTTATTTGATTCGGGTGCGAGTCGATCCTTCGTGTCCTTAGCTTTTAGTTGTCACATCAGTATCCGACGCGAGGAGTTGAGTCGGCCTTTGAGGGTTTCTATAGCCAATGAGCATGCGGTTTTTGCTACTGATGTGTTCCGAGGGTGTGTGCTGGAGATTTTTGGTGTCGCGTTTCCTATTGACCTGGTACCGATTGCGATGGGTGATGTCTGTGTCATTGTGGGGATGAAATGGTTGAGCCGTTTTGGAGCAGTGATCGACTGCGAGCGTCAGTTGGTGACTATACGAGACCCCAGTAGGGGAGTGCTTACCGTGTATGGCGAGGGTACCAGATCTGGGTTAGCATAGTGCTCTGCCGCCAGGGCAAGGCAGAGTTTACAGCAGGGTTGTATGGGATTCCTGGCGTATGTGATGGATTCATGGACTGTGTCAGAGAGGCCGAGTTCTATATCTGAGGTTCTGATAGTATGCGAGTACTTTGATGTTTTCCCCGAGGAGTTACCAGGTGTGCCTCCCGAGAGGCAAGTGGAGTTTCGGATTGATTTGGTTTCGGGGGCGGCGCCAATCGCCAAGGCACCTTATCGCCTTGCACCGCCAGAGATGCAGGAATTATCCTCACAGCTTCAGGAGCTGCTGGGGAAGGGATTTATTCGACCGAGTAGCTTGTCGTAGGGAGCGCCGATCCTTTTTGTCAGGAAAAAGGATGGTTCACACCGGATGTGCATTGATTACCGGGAGTTGAACAAGCTAACGGTCAAGAACCGTTATCCACTTCCAAGGATCGACGATTTGTTTGATCAGTTGCAGGGGGCATCTTGGTTTTCCAAAATTGATTTGAGATCTGGGTATCACCAGATGAGAGTGTGAGAGGAGGATATTGAGAAGACAGCCTTTAGGACTCGTTATGGGCATTACGTGTTTGTGGTAATGCCTTTCGGTCTCACCAACGCACCAACATCGTTCATGGATCTCATGAACCGGGTGTGCAGGCCTATGTTGGACCGGTCGATGATCGTGTTCATCAATGATATCTTGGTGTATTCGAGGTCCAGGGAGCAGCATGAGGAGCATCTGTGTGAGGTTCTTGGGGTATTGAGGTCGGAGAGGCTGTATGCCAAATTCTCCAAGTTTGATTTCTGGTTACGAGAGGTCCAGTTCCTGGGACACCTCGTTAATCAGAATGAGATTTTGGTCGATCCGGCCAAGATTGAGGCAGTCATGCAATGGGAGGTGCCGAGATCCCCATCCGAGATCAGGAGTTTTTTGGGATTGGCCGGCTACTATCGGAGATTTATCAAAGATTTCTCCAAGATTGCGATTCCTCTCACTAGATTGACCCGGAAGGGCGTTGCATTTGTTTGGGGGCCTGAGCAGCAGGCATCATTTGAGACTCTTCGCCAGAGGTTGTGCGAAGCTCCAGTGTTGGCTCTTCCAGAGGGAGTGGAGGACTTCGTAGTTTTCTGTGATGCGTCCATTTCGGGGATGGGTGCAGTGTTGATGCAGAGGGGTCATGTGATAGCATATGCGTCGAGGCAGCTGAAGCCTCATGAGACAAGATACCCCACTCATGATTTGGAGTTAGGGACAGTGGTGTTCACCCTCAAGATTTGGCGCCACTATCTTTATGGTGTCCGGTGTACCATATACACAGACCATAAGAGCCTGAAGTATCTGATGGATTAGCCCAATCTTAATATGAGACAGAGGAGATGGTTGGATGTAGTGAAAGACTACGACTGTGAGATCTTATACCACCCAGGCAAGGCTAATATGGTATACGATGCCTTGAGCCGCAGAGTAGAGAGTGATCCGATCCGAGATGTGTGTATGAGGATGATAGTGATGACTCCAGTCTTAGATACCATCCGGGAGGCCCAGGTGGAGGCTATGAGGTTGGAGAACCGCAAGAGAAAGCGTGTGGTTGGTCAGACATCCGAGTTTGTGACGGACAGTCGTGGGCTTATGACCTTCCACGAGCGGATTTGGGTGCCCTATTCAGGTGGAGCTCGTCGTATTCTAATGGAGGAGGCGCATAGGTCGAGATTCTCCATCCACCCAAGGCTACTAAGATGTATTTGGACTTGAAGAGAGACTATTGGTGGCCCTGTATGAAGAGGGATGTGACATGGGTTGTAGAGAGGTGTTTGACCTGTCGCCGGGTTAAGGCTGAGCACCAGCAGCCACATGGTCCATTGCAGCCTCTAGAGATTCACCAGTAGAAGTGGGAACATATTTCTATGGAATTTATCACCAAGTTACCAAGAACTGCGCGTGGGGTTGACGCGATTTGGGTGATTGTGGACCGGTTGACGAAGAGTGCTCACTTCCTTGCTATTAGTGAGAATTATTCTGCGGAGAGACTGGTCGAGATTTATGTGAGGGAGGTGGTGGCTCGGCATGGAGTGCCGACCTCGATAGTGTCAGACCGAGACGTGCACTTTACTTCCAGGTTCTGGAAGAAATTTCATGAGGAGTTGGGTACACGGTTGCACTTCAGCACCACATACCATCCGCATACAGACGGGCAGAGCGAGCGGACCATTCAGATGCTTAAGGACATGCTGCGAGCATGTGTAATGGACTTCGGAGGAAGTTGGGACACTTATTTGCCTTTGGCTGAGTTTTCTTACAACAACAACCATCATTCGAGTATTGGTATGCCTCCCTTTGAGCTTCTTTATGGGAGGAGGTGTCGGACTCCCATTTGTTGGGGAGAGGTAGGGCAGCGAGTGATGAATGGCACTGAGATAGTGCTGAAGACGACAGAGCAGATTCAACAGGTCAGACAGAGGTTACCGACGGCCCAGAGTCGCCAGAAGAGTTATGCAGACAGGCGACGATCCGAGATGGAGTTCCAGGTCAGAGATTTTGTACACTTGAAGGTATCATCATGGAAGGGGGTGATCTGATTCAGGAAACGGGGCAAGATTGGGCCCCGATACATCGGTTCTTTCAGGGTGACCGCCAGGGTGGGTAGGTTAGCGTACCGTTTGGAGCTACCTGCGGAGTTGAGCCAGATTCATAACACCTTCCACGTGTCTCAGCTGAGGAAGTGTGTAGCCAAGGAGACGGCAGTGGTACCACTAGAGGACATTCAAGTGGATGCGGGCCTGTATTACATTGAGCGACCGATTGCGATCATGGATCGAAAGGTGAAGGATCTGAGGAACAAGGAGGTTCCCCTGGTTCAGGTCCAGTGGAAACATCGGAGATGGTCCGAGTTGACGTGGGAGCCGGAGTCTGAGATGCGAGAGCAGTATCCAGAGTTATTTTCAGATCATGACTTCGGGGGCGAAGTCTGATTCTAGTGGGGGGGATTGTAACATCCGGACATCCAGGTATATTATTTGTTATCAATTTATTTATTTCTTGAGCTACTCGACGAGTCGGTGCCCCAACTCGTCGAGTAGAGTCGCGTTGTGTCACGTTGTGTCACGTGGGTTTAATGACCTACTCGACGAGTCCGAGGAGCCGACTCGCCGAGTAGGCGCTGGGATGAGAAACCCTAAATCCCTAGGTTTGGGCCTATTTAAAGGCACTTATGGCCTCATATGCGACCACCCTTCCTTAAGAGCAAACCCTAAGCGACCTTTGAGCTTAGAGAGAGTGAGTGCTTTGCTAATTGTGAGTGTTTGGTGCATCTTGTGAAGAGAAGAGAAGATTTCCAAGCCAATGGACAAGAGGGTGCTGCTAGATCTGAGGTTGTTTCACTTCAAAGCTTCTGGGAAAGGTATAAAGCTTGCACCTTTCTCATTATTTTGCATAGATCTCATGATTTTGTGAATCTAGGGTTTTTCCACCCAAATATGAGGACCTTGAGTGTTTCATGCTCATTGAGAGGGTTGAACTTCAAATCTGGACCATGTAAAGTCCCTAGAGACCAAAAGTCCCTGCTTTATCCAACCATAATAGTGATCTTGAGTGACCTCCTCACCACATTTCCCAACATGTTTCTTCTTACACTTGTCACACCATTTTGCTTCGCCTCCTCTTCCTCTCAAACCAGACTTCTAGAATTTACTTTTCTTGTTGAATCTCGAAGATCCATCGAACTTCCTTTTCTCACCAACCTCTGCCCTCTCATGGCCCCTTTCCTTTAACTGGGTCTCCACATTTTTAGCTGATCGGACTGCTGTCTTTAGAGTATTTGCCATCTTGACTATTGGGCCAAGGATGGCTGGCAGTCCATTTGCGAACCTCTCAATTTTTGAGAGTTCAGTTGGCACTAAGTATGGAAATAACTTCATCTTTTCGATAAACGCAGTAGCATAGTCGTCAATGCTCATTTTCCCTTTCTTCAAGTTCTGAAATACATTGTTTAGATCTATCAGATCTATCTCTAAGCAATACTGCATCTTCAGCTGCTCCAAGAACGTTTCCCGATACATTTTCAGGGCTTCTCCACGTGGCATCGTGTCTGCCAATAGCTTCCACCAGATTAAAACTCCGGTCTTCAGTTGTCTGACCACAAAAACAGTTTTCTGCTTTTCGCTACAATTGCAGCTTTCAAATACCATCTCCATTTCGGAGATCCAGTCCATAATCTCTATAGGTTTTGGGCTTCCGGAAAGACTCGGCGGTTTGGTGCCCAAGAAATTCTTATACATACGCCCATCTTTGTTGATTTCCCTCTCCGGGATATTCCTTTTCGCCACTGTGGGTTCCGCTTGACTGACAGTACAGCTGTAATTTCCTTCCTCTGACTGTTCGTCATTTAGTTCAGGTTGTTTCAACAGGCATTGAAGTTTCACTCATGTTGTTCAACAATAGTTGTCTCATTTCTTCCCTTTGTTCAGCCATCATTGTCTGAATCATTGCTTGTACTCCAGCCAGTGTGATTGGCTCTAGTGCAGCTTCTACTATTGGCACCTGCTCAATCACTTGGGGTTGAGGTTGCTGATTCCTATTCGCGTTTCCAGCTCCACTTCGGGTTCTTTCCATTTTGATCTATACACCAAATTAGGCGAATTTAGATCTTTATTCACGATAGATATTTAAATTCTCCTTATCACTCTGAAACGTTTACATGCCAGTTCTAATATCGTATTCATATGCTTAGAATCCTGAACACATAAGGTTTCCAGATCTGGTCGGCAACAAACCATAGATCCACACAAATAATAGCATATATGGCAAACATATAGCATTTAACACATAAAAACATTTTAGGCATCTTTCCTAAAATATACTAGTGCTCGTGTCTAAAATATGGTCGACACTCATCTCATGATCATCACTTAACATTCTAAGTTTAAGTCTAGAAATCCTACAAATTCCTAGTTCGCTTAAACTAATGCTCTGATACCAACTGTGACGTCCCCATTTTCACGGCCAGAAAAGACTGATTTCGTTTATGATTTTATAATAAAATCAGAGTAATCTTTCAAAGAAAAGTGTTGCGGAATTATTTCCCAAAACAAAATATGATAAAATTTATCAAAGCATTTCTTAAAGAAATGTGTTTTCATTATATTACAAAACCTCGGGATGTCATGTTCCGATACAGACCAAAAGCATAAACAGTACGATATAGGCTTTATAACATTTATTTACATCGACTGGCCTATAATCCAAAATCCCTCGTCATCCTCCAACTATGCTCTTGTTCCACTACCTGTAATACAGAAAGCTGAGTGGGTCAGGCTTGGGAGCCTGGTGAGCACATAAAGTTTTCAACCCACAATAAATAAATTTATTAATTTCATTAACCAACAATAAATTTATTAATTTCATTAACCAACAATAAGCCTGATTACCCATTCCCGTTATCCTCACTTTACGTCCCTAAACACCTATCATAAGGGACCTAGCCTAAGGATCATCATCGGGATGGACAATACTGCTAAGGGGATTCCTCATCCATACATGTCCGTAAGGCAACCATGAGGGGGATGGAGTACACCGGTGAACACATCGTTCACAAACACCTACAGGTTGCGAGCATGCTAGCGCTCCACTGGACTGTCTAGAAAGGTCCGTGGTCGTCATCTATACTCCGCTTGATGACTGGAACATCAACAACTTTGAGGCCTCTTATGATTTTTATTTCATCACACATCAACTATTTCATCTACCCATGTTTTACCCAACATATTTGTAGATAAAAATACATATACAGTTTAAATCATTCTAAACATGTAACGACGTAAAATTTTCAAAACAAAATTTTCATTTTTCAACACATAATAACACATGTCACATTTTTCAAAAATCTCAAATGTCAAACATTAACACATTTTTTTAAAAATTGTTTATCACAATCCAGGATCCTACAATACATATCTCTAATACGAATGTGTATGCACAATCAAGCCGGGGCCTTCCCGCGATCATCGGAAGTACTTAAAACACATAACACGTAACACGGTAAGCACGAAGCTTAGTGAGTTCCCCAAAATACCACGCACAAAATAATTAGCCACTCGAGGCTAGAACTCTGTAAGACCCTTCGGTCAATGTGTCTCAGTGGGACCCTCTGGTCCCACTACTCAGACGGACCCTCCGGTCCCTCAACTCAATAGCTCAATAAACACAAGATACATATCACAAAGACAAATAAGCAGGATATCTCAATACACATTATATGCACATAAGACCCTCCGGTAACACGTAGATTACCACTCAAGGTAAGTATAATGAGAAGACTCACCTCGTAAGAACTTGGATAATCTCAAACTCGAATCACCGGTCTAGCCTCATCCTAACACAAAGATAATAATCCCTAATTAATAAGGCTCTCCCTGAAGCTTACACTAACCCTTCTACAAACTTACAGAAGGGAAAAAGACCATTTTACCCCTTCATGGCCTTATAGTCCACAATTTGACCAAACCCTAAAAGTCAACTGAAAGTCAACGACAAGGAGTACGCTGCGCGTACCAACTCTCTACGTTGGGCGTACTTGGCTGCCATGCAAGTCGGGGATGCTCGACCCCTACGCTGCGCGTACTGGGACTACGCCCAGCGTACGTCCCAGTTTCACTCTTCTCACATTTATGGTCTTAATCCGTTAAGACCTTGGCTTATACCACAGATCTGGACCCCTTAATATCTCTTAATCCATAAAGTCAGTGACTTTAAGCCTTTGCATGGCTGATTAAGTCACAAATACTCAAAATGTTCATCCTCTTTCCTCATTAAGCTCATATCTCATGCATGGCTTACTCCTAACGTCCAAGATTGGATTTTTATGGCTTTACTCTACAAAATACACTAAAAGGGGGTAGATCAAGGTCTCTGGAGCTCATTATCTCATAAAGTCTCCATCTTTCGGGACAAAACCCTAAAATACTCCATATAAATGCACAAATCAAAAGAGTGGGAAAGCTTGAAGCTTTATACCTCTATGTGAAGCTTTCCACACAGCTAAGCACAGATCTAAAAGCCTGAACTCTTTCTTCTTCTTCTCCACCTCAAGAACACAAGATTACACTCACAAGCTCTCAAATGCACTCACAAGCTATAAGAACGAAGTTTTAGGGTTATGAGGGTTTGGTGTCTGGGAATGGTGGCCAGGAATGAGGCCATCATATCCTTTATATAGGGTCACACCCCAAATTAGGGTTTCTACTCTGGGCCTAGGACTCCGAGCGTACCCTCCGGTACGCCCATCGTACTAGGTGGTCTCCGCGTCGAATGCACACATATGGGTACGCTGAGCGTACACTCTAGTACGCCCCGCGTACTCATTTACCACCTTTTCTCTAAAAAGGGCCAAAATGGACAAATGTTTAATAGCTCAAGGTTTACAAGGTATACCTGGACTTGGGATGTTACAATTCTCTCCCACTAGAATCAGACTTCGCCCTCGAAGTCATACTCCTCAAATAACTCTGGATGTTGCTCCCGCATTTCCGACTCCGACTCCCAAGTTGACTCGGATCCCTTCCGATGCTGCCACTGGACCTGAACCAGGGGCACCTCTTTGTTTCTCAGAACCTTCACCTCCCGATCCAAAATCGCAATCGGTCTCTCAATATAATTCAGGCTCGCATCCACCTGAATGTCCTCTAATGGTACCACTGCAGTCTCGTCGGCAACACACTTCCTCAACTGGGACACGTGGAAGGTGTTATAAATCTGACTCAATTCTACGGGTAGCTCCAACCGGTAGCCTACTCTGCCTACCCTGGCGGTCACTCTAAAAGGACCGATGTATCGGGGCCCCAACTTGCCCCGCTTCCTAAATCGGATCACCCCTTTCCATGGGGATACCTTAAGGACGACAAAATCTTTGACCTGGAACTCAAGCTCGTATCGTCGCTTGTCTGCATAACTCTTCTGGCGGCTCTGGGCGGTCAGTAATCTCTGTCTAACCTGCTGAATCTGCTCAGTCGTCTTTAGCACTATGTCAGTGCCACCCATCACTCTCTGTCCCACCTCTCCCCAACAAATAGGAGCCCGACACCTCCTCCCATATAAAAGCTCAAAGGGAGGCCTACCAATACTCGAATGGAGGTTGTTTTTGTAGGAAAACTCAGCCAGGGGTAAGTATGTGTCCCAACTTCCTCCGAAGTCCATGACACAGGCACGCAGCATGTCCTCAAGTGTCTAAATCGTCCGCTCGCTCTGCCCGTCCGTCTGCGGGTGGTACGCAGTACTAAAATGTAAGCGTGTGCCCAACTCCTCATGAAATTTCTTCAAGAATCTAGAAGTTAAGCGCACGTCTCGATCTGACACTATCGAGATCGGCACTCCATGCCGATATACCACCTCCCTCACATAAATCTCGGCCAATATTTCTGCAGAAGAGCTCTCACTAATAGCAAGGAAGTGAGCACTCTTCGTCAGCCGGTCCACAATCACCCAAATCACGTCAACTCCACGCGCAGTCCTCTGTAACTTGGTGATAAAGTCCATAGAGATCTGTTCCCACTTCCACTGGTGAATCTCTAGAGGCTGCAATGGACCATGTGGACGCTGGTGCTCTGCCTTGACCCGACGGCAGGTCAAGCACCTCTAACCTACCCAAGCAACATCCTTCTTCATACAGGGCCACCAATAGTCTCTCTTCAGGTCTAAATACATCTTAGTAGCCCCGGGATGGATCGAGAACCTCGATCTATGCGCCTCCTCCATCAATATACGTCGAGCTCCGCCAGTAAAGGGCACCCAAATCCACCCTTGGAAAGTCATGAGTCCTCGGTTATCCGTCACAAACTCGGACACCTGTCCAATCACCCGTTCACTCTTGCGGTTCTCCAGTTTCACGGCCTCCGCCTGGGCCTCTCGAATGGTATCCAAGACTGGAGTCATCACTGTCATTCCTCATACACACATCTCGAATCGGGGCACTCTCCGCTCTACGGCTCAGGGCGTCGGCCACCACGTTAGCTTTGCCCGGATGATACAGGATCTCACAGTCATAGTCTTTCACCACATCCAACCACCTCCTCTGCCGCATATTTAGGTTGGGTTGATTCATGAGATACTTCAGGCTCTTGTGGTCCATGTATATGGTACACCGAACCCCATACAAGTAGTGGTGCCAGATTTTGAGGGCGAACACCACCGCCCCCAGCTCTAGATCGTGGGTGGGATATCTCGTCTCATGAGGCTTCAACTGCCTCGATGCGTATGCTATCACGTGTCCTCTCTGCATTAGCACCGCACCCAACCCGGATATAGATGCATCACAATAAAACACAAAGTCCTCCATTCCCTCGGGAAGAGCTAACACCGGGGCTTCGCACAACCTCTGGTGAAGAGTCTCAAATGAGGTGTGCTGCTCGGGACCCCAAGTAAACGTAACCCCCTTACGGGTTAATCTGGTGAGGGGGACTGGGGGACGGCAATCTTGGAGAAATCTCGGATAAATCTCTGATAGTAGCCAGCCAATCCCAGAAAACTCCTGATCTCGATGGGGGATCTCGGCACCTCCCATCTCATAACTGCCTTAATCTTGGCCGCATCGACCAAAATCCCATTCTGATTAATGAGGTGTCCCAGGAACGGGACCTCTCGTAACCATAATTCACACTTGGAGAATTTGGCATAAAGCCTCTCTGATCTCAATACTCCCAGAATCTCTCTCAAATGCTCCTCATGCTGCTCTCTGGATCTCGAATACACCAAAATATCATCGATGAACATGATCACCGGTCGATCCAGCATAGTCAGGCACACCCGGTTCATGAGATCCATGAAAGCCGTCGGTGCGTTGGTGAGTCCAAAAGGCATCACCACGAACTCGTAATGCCCATAACGAGTCCTAAAGACCGTCTTCTAGATATCCTCCTCACGAACTCTCATCTGATGATATCCAGACCTCAAATCGATATTGGAAAACCAAGACGCACCCTGTAACTGATCAAATAAATCATCGATCCTCGGAAGTGGGTAACGGTTCTTGACCGTCAGCTTGTTCAATTCCCGGTAATCGATGCACATCCGATGTGAACCATCCTTTTTTTGACAAAAAGGATCGGTGCTCCCCACGTCGAGCTACTCGGTCGGATAAAGCCCTTCCCCAATAGCTCCTGGAGTTGTGAGGATAACTCATGCATCTCAGGTGGCGCAAGGCGTAAGGTGCCTTGCCGATAGGCGCCGCTCCCGAAACCAAATCAATCCGGAACTCCACTTGCCTCTCTGGAGGCACACCCAATGTGACAACCGTCAAAATTCGAGTCGGTTCTAGATTTGAATAAACTTAGTTGCATATATACGCACGACTCATACTGGACTTAGTGACTAGAAGCTCAGTTATAACCTACTATAAACTTGGAAGCAACTGGAAGCAATGGATAATGTACTTAGATTTCACATTGATATGTGAATTCTACAACTACTTAACTGTAGAGGCTATCCATATTCGGGTCACTCTTTGACTCGAACACCTTTTCATGAATCATATACACACATCATGCACTTGACCTAGAAGTAGAAATTAGGTCAAAGTCTCATAGAAACTTAAGTCAAAGTTGAAGACTAGGACTAGTATACTTGATTCCTCAATTTCGCTTGAATCTCAGAATCACTACATAGAATGCCAATAAACCGATAAAAATAAATTACAAACATTATTTATAACTATAAAAGAGTTATAATACCATAAGATAATTTAAAGTCTCAAATATTCTATTTATTTTGATATCCAAATTTTTACAAACTCTCAAAAACCCTAAAACTTAAATTTTATAAAGTTTAACATCAAGAATTCTATAAAAATAGTTATGAAACTTATAATATTATCTTAAAACAATTAAATTCAGGGAAATATAATCAAGGAAAATAAAAATTTAAGTCATTAACATTCATCCTTAATTTATAAGTCAAAAATCAAGGTTTCATGAATAAAAACTTGATTTTAGTGCACATTTTATATAAAATTTAGATATTTTATAAAATAACTTAAATTTTATAAAACAAAATGAATGAGAAAGGGTTATTATACTCAAAATTTCGGACCCCTCTCTTCCCATATCTCTCTCTCACACTCTCATTCTCCAACACACACACATCTCTCTTCTTTCTCTCTCTAGAAAACTCTCTCTACCTTCTCTCTAATTTTTTTTTCTCCAAACACCACAACCACAGCCTCTTAACCACGAAATTATGGAGATTCATAAGGGTTTTTCAAGCCACAAATAAATTTAAGGTAAAGAACATACATCTCTTGAAGATCCACAACAATGATTTAAGCCATGCATGTGCATTTTACTTCAAAAACCAACTTCTACTTCTTCATCTTCTTCAAACTTGTTTTCTTTTTGTTAAAATGGTTTTTAGAACATCATGGATGTGTTTTAACACCATGCATGTATGATAAACAAGGTTGCATGTTCATGATCTTAGTGCAAAAATCGATTTTAAGGATTAAAACATCAAACTCAAGTTAAGAGTTTTTGAGAAACAAAATTTTGTTCATAAATGAATGTATACATTTTGATAAGTTTTAATCTTTTGATCTCTGGAAACATGACTAGAATATAAGTTTATCATGATATCTTTTAAAATATTTCAAAAGATTTACTCAAAGAAATGATGAAAACTCATTTTTCTAACCAATCACCATGCATGCAATCTGCCAGATTTCTTTACCTGACTTTAAACTGTCATATCTCACTCATTTCTTAACCAAAGTTCGGGATTCTTTTTCTGAAATATAATATTTTGAGTTAGCTTTCAAAACCATCTGACCTCACTGGAAAATTCAAATATTTCGATTTTTAGCAATTTTTACAAAACTGTTGCTCAATCAGCACCTTTTTGTGAATACTAGTTTTGTATTGCATGTTCAAAGATCTCATTCGTCACTAAAAATCAAGGAAAAATTAATTTGAGCACTTAACATCATGTATTAAGAGGTATAAAAATAGCTTGATTCAAAAGCCTTTGGAACATGTTGCAAAAATTCTCAAAGTAACATCAATAATTTTTACCAAAATCACAAGAATCAAGTTTTCTATATAATTGTTTGAGCCTTTAGGCATGTTTTTCGGCATCAAAAATAAGAAAACAATTTTTCATTGTTATTAAATTGTTTGAAGTTGTATTCTGGAAATTTTCAGCTCAATATATATTTTCTTTATTTTTACATGAAAATAATAATAAAATAGAGTGTTAAAGCATATAAAATACTTAATCTTGTAAATAAATTCTGGAAATATTTGTGGATGACCCTTTAAGTTAATAAACATCTCTCATGAAGTTTCATCGATTTTTGTTACTGTTTAGTATGGTTTTTAATTTTCTTTTTATTTAGCTCTAATAAATCATAAAACCACTTTAGGGAATGTGAAAATATTATTTCTTATTTTTCGCAGCTTGTACCTTATATTTAAGACTCCGAAAAATATTTTGGGAATATTTGAAAATGTATATCTATTTTTCTTGAATTTTTGTGTTTATAATGGACTAAAAACAGGAAAAATAGTTTTACTCATCCAAAATTCATGAAAATTTACCAGAAACTCTTATAATATGTTAGTATGATACATAAAAATTTTGATGATTTTTATCTTCTGTATGCTATTTTTCTTCTATTTTCCCAAGATTTAATACACTTAAATGTACAAAAATCAGAAAAATTGTGTTAAACTTTTTGAAAACACATATTAATATTTTTCCTAGATTATGTACACTGTAAAATAGTTACACAAAAATTACAAGAATTTTTCATGATAACTTACTAGTTTTCCATGATTTTATGATTATTCATGGAATTAAATGGTGAAAAATAGTTAGACAAATCAAAAATTCAAGAAAATTTATCTTAAGGTCTTTGACTTCAATTAAAACTTAAATGCAAAGTTTGGGAAAGTTTAGAACTAAATTGATTTAGTTTTGAATATTTAATCATTGGAACACCTCTAAAATGTTAAATATTAACATTTCAATAATGAAAATTTTCCACTTAAATTGTTATATAACAATTGATTCTTTGAAACTTAATTTCCACAGAAAAATGTTTGTAACTTATCAATATTAAATTTTGACACATTATTGGCATAATTCTATTGTAGTAGTAAGTATACTAGTGTTAGATTTCGATTAGAGACTCACTAGCGAATACCATTATTGTAGGAATCGGTAGTGGTACACGTGGAACGTAGTTCAAGGCACCATTTGCATCATCTAAATGCATTGTGAGTATTCACGCACTCCCCTATTTTCAGTTTTTATGATTTGGGGTGGAAAAGCATGTCCCGAAAAACTATTATTTGAATGTTGTATTTAAATTGATTTGTATCAAACATGATTGCTATTTTATTGCTATGTCTCTCTATGTATGTCTATGCAACACGGAACATGAGAACTTATCGTACTAAGGCCCTTCCCTTATCTCTAACCATTAACTCTTTGAGCCAATGGTCATTATGGATAGCGCTATTAGGAATTGACAACTCCTCACTCGCCCTATTGCTGGAGTGCATGATACCAGATTCATCTATGGAACGATAAGCATAGATCTTGATAGGGCTTCAGTCATAGGTTTGGTTGAGACTCATTGTTTGCTCATACACATACAAACTCGTTTCTCGTTATAGCAATAAACTTGTTATTAACTATAGCAATGAACTTTGTTTCTCATTACAACAACGAACTTTTATTACTGAAAACTTATATACATGTTTTAACAATGAAATTGTTTGCTCCTTGTAGCAACGAAATTGATTGCTCATTTTAGCAATGAAACTTGTTTACTCGTTTGAGTAACGAACTTTATCTTCCATGAGAATATGAATGTTGCATCTTATTTAGGCAACATACTTTATCTCTCATGATGACAAAGAACTTTGTTTTTACAAACTTATTTACTCATTTTAACAATATACTTTTATTATTAGAAACTTTTATCAAAACTTTGATTTCAATTCATGGAACCAATATTATTTTGTTTATCTGTGAGTGCTCACCAACTATTTTTATAGTTGACGCTCGTTTTACATGCTTTTTCAGGAATCATCGAGTAAGTGGCACTTAGGGGCACTTCACTTTTAGGAGCATTCGCATGTGTTGTATTTCAATTTACATTGTAATTTCTTTTAAAAGTTGTTCAAACCCATTGTAAATTTGTAATGATTTTTAATACTATGGTTGGTGTTGTCTTTTAACTTTTGCTATGAAACCCTTTGTACTGTCACGCCCTATGTTTCCGCTTTAGCGGGGTGTGACAGGAAATGGTATCAGAGCCGAAGGTTATAGAGAATGCCGGTTTTCCTTTGGAGAACCACAACTATAGCCAAAAATTTTCAAAATGTTTTTAAAATATTGAACATATTACTGGTATAACTAATTCGAGTACGCATTATTGGACTTTAATTAAGTATAGCCTGGCCAACTATGCTTAATTAAGGAAAGTTAATGTGAGGCTGGAAACGGTTATACTAGAATTATGTTCAAAACAATTTTCAACTTAAACTTTTGAAAAACAAAATTTTTCGGTGTGTGTACGGGCATTGCATATTATAGGCATTCATTTAGATACACTTAGAAACTAAGTGCACTTTTATAACAATGCCTTTATTTAGAAATATTCTTGTCCCTTATCAAGTGCTAGGTTAACCACTTAGGTTATATCACTAGCTACTCTAGGAGCAATGCAATTAGTACTGAGAATGAGTATTCCTTGGTAGCTATTGACTTTAGATGTAAGGTTAGTAGCTACATATACACTAGTAATAATCATAAGTCGAAACCTATACGAATTATTCCTCAATACCTCTTCATCGTCTTCTTACTAGAGTTACAACTATGAAAAAGCGTTTCGATACCGACACGAATGATAATTGGAGCATCACGTAAGGATGTAGATGAGTCACCACTAAGTAATCACTTGGATACCATTGGCGGGCATTCCGGATTCGACTCACAAGGAGACACGGAGGTTTAACGCATACGTGAGACCTTATTACTACGCTACGATTTAGCTTTAGGTTGTTTCCACCTTCAGGTTAAAACTTAACATAGGATATCCCTTTGACCTCTATAAAAGGCCACGAAGTTGCATTGACACCATAAAACGTTTTTCAAACAATTTTCTTGCCCTTTATCTTAGGGAAAAAGACATCGGTACTCGTCTTATACTCGCCTTAGTATTTAGGTACGATCAACTACACTAATATACTTATTCCTTACTTCTTAATCTTCAATCGAAAAATTATTTCGCTTCATCGGTTTTATTTATCATCAATAAAATATTTTATAACCACTACAATCAACTTAGTAGACATTTCTTAACAATGTAAGCAATATTCTCGCTAAAAAAAAACTTTTGACAACTTGCTTTAACTTAACACTTTTCTTCAAAACTCAATTTAACCATTATTGGTTTTAACCTTGCAATTTCAATTTTATTTCAAATCCATTTCAATGGATAGATGTGTTTTTAAGGGCATATAAACCATTTTAAACCTTGATTACCATTTTGGCACTTTTTCGAAAAACTTAGAAACATTTTCTTTTATAATCGTGTTTAAACTCTTTACTATAAAACTTAAACATATGACGTTAAAGTTCATATTATGTGTAAAAGCTTCATCGGATCTTCAAACCACTTTTGTTTTAAGACTTTTGACTACTTCCCCATTTAGGCATCGTACTTTACTTAAATGTGTTTTCTTGAAACCCAACATGGTATTTTTACAACTTTCTAATCCAAATGTGTTTACAAGACATCACTGATGCCTACATTTCAAAACACACCTTATTTGTTTATTTTATTTCAAATTAGTTTTATAATCTGTGTTTATAAAACTTACAACATTGCAAAACTTAGTGTTCACTTTTAAATTTCCAGTGACACCTTCAACAATGTATAATTACTCTTCTAAATCTATTGAGTCTTTACCTTATATGTTTTAACTATTATTGAACTCCATTATAAAAAGTCAAATTGTCAGATTTTCAACTACCGTTTGTAGTGCTTCTTCTTTTTCACAAATGGAGTTTAACTTAATAAGGTAACTCGTGATTATTAGCAAACATTCTAAGACTCTCACATGTCTATTTAATCATCAATATACATCAAATATTAAAGTTTGAAATATATCTCAACCTGGTTTTAATCTACCTATAGGTATTGTTCTTATAATTTTAACAATAACAATCATTGCCGCCGCTACCTTCCTTTTTCTTTCCCCCGCACTTGATTTCTTGCTCTCCTTATGATTTTAGATCTCGCACACCCATAATAGTAACATAATACATTGTCTAACTTTGTTTCTGTCTATTTTGCTTCTCCTGGTATCATGTTTGTACACATACATACTAGAAGTCTATCCTTTCGTTTTGAGCGATTAATACATGTATAGCCGTGAGGAATAATTTTTATTTAGTCAACTTTGATATATTCAATTACGCCTTTTTATCATATACATCTTGTTTTTATTTTGAAATCTCTATAAACAAGTGATCCTTATTTACATTTGCTCTTTCGTTCTAAATTCAGAAACTTGATATAAAATGCAATTTTCATTGTATTTTTCCTTATAATTAATACACAAGATGAATACTCTTATGCTTATAATTTTTCTATATCCGGAAAATATATGTGAAGGATATGTATCCTTATGTTTCTTCTTTTCTTTAAATACATCAAGAATTTTGAATTTTACGATTATCTATTCTCTAAATGATTGTTTTTGTAGAAACACTAAACTATGAATGCCCTATTTTGAAGATTGACATTTTTACACCTTTCTTAAAATAGTAATTTACTTTGCAATTTTCAGTGAGTTTCTAAACTCTCAAGCTTGTTTTCATAAGTATTTTGACTCCTCGTAAACTTAGATTTGTCCTGACTTAGACAATTAGTCAATTTTTCAAATAGCGTAATATCAATAATTTCAATAAAAAATTTTTTTCCCTTAATGACGACTTAAACCTTTAACTTTAATTAATCTTTATATTATTTTACTACTTTGTTGGATCGCCACACATGTATCTTTATTATCTTGGAATTATTACACATTTTGATAATAGTGAGATTAATTATCATTTCTAAATAGACATTTTGATAACAATGAGATTTTTAATCACTTCTAAACACTTTAAATGCTATATACACAATGTGATTTAATTTATCATAAATTTTCATCGCCTCCATTTGCACCAATGACTCTCTAAATATATTTATTCTTTGAATAAGGTTTTATTATTGTAAGAGTAACCGTAGTAGTAATTATAGCCTCGGAGATGCTCAATCATTCGTAATTTATTTTGTCGACGACACTTAATTAGCCTTTACATTTGAGATGTACCAAAACTTCGTTGCCTACCCTTAGTACGTATTTTTAGGAACTTACCCTCAATCGCTTCTCTTTCATTCGTGCTACCCCTTCTTATTTCAAAATATATCCTTTCCAGATGTAGTAGCCAACCCGGAAGTGAACAAATTGTTCCTAATCTCTTCTTTATTAGGCGGCGAATTTACACTTAGTGCTAATTTAGAACGCAACTTAAGGATCAATGCAGATTTAACGCTCAGTGCAGTTAGTGCTTCAGCAAAACTTATAGATCTCTTAATTCAGATAATATCTAACTAGATGATCTTTTTCGACTAGGTCGCCATGTTTGGATCATGATTTCCATGATCCTAATTTCTCGCAATCTAAATTGTAGAACTCGAATTAAGGAAACATTAATTTGACTATAGCTAAAGAATTGGCCTTTTCCCTTGAGGAAATAAACCCGAAATAATCAAAAAAACATTGCAAGTCACCACCTCTCCAACTATATAATTGTATTCGACTGAGTTCTAATAGAATACGTCACGAATTGAATTTCGGGGCGAAATTCTTTCAACCGGGGGAGAATGTGACAACCGTCAAAATTCGAGTCGGTTCTAGATTTGAATAAACTTAGTTGCACATATACGCACGACACATACTGGACTTAGTGGACTAGAAGCTCAGTTATAACCTACTATAAACTTGGAAGCAACTGGAAGCAATGGATAATGTACTTAGATTTCACATTGATATGTGAATTCTACAACTACTTAACTGTAGAGGCTATCCATATTCGGGTCACTCTTTGACTCGAACACCTTTTCATGAATCATATACACACATCATGCACTTGACCTAGAAGTAGAAATTAGGTCAAAGTCTCATAGAAACTTAAGTCAAAGTTGAAGACTAGGACTAGTATACTTGATTCCTCAATTTCGCTTGAATCTCGGAATCACTACATAGAATGCCAATAAACCGATAAAAATAAATTACAAACATTATTTATAACTATAGAAGAGTTATAATACCATAAGATAATTTAAAGTCTCAAATATTCTATTTATTTTGATATCCAAATTTTTACAAACTCTCAAAAACCCTAAAACTTAAATTTTATAAAGTTTAACATCAAGAATTCTATAAAAATAGTTATGAAACTTATAATATTATCTTAAAAAAATTAAATTCAGGGAAATATAATCAAGGAAAATAAAAATTTAAGTCATTAACATTCATCCTTAATTTATAAGTCAAAAATCAAGGTTTCATGAATAAAAACTTGATTTTAGTGCACATTTTATATAAAATTTAGATATTTTATAAAATAACTTAAATTTTATAAAACAAAATGAATGAGAAAGGGTTATTATACTCAAAATTTCGGACCCCTCTCCTCCCATATCTCTCTCTCTCACTCTCATTCTCCAACACACACACATCTCTCTTCTTTCTCTCTCTAGAAAACTCTCTCTAACTTCTCTCTAATTTTTTTCTCCAAACACCACAACCACAGCCTCTTAACCACGAAATTATGGAGATTCATAAGGGTTTTTCAAGCCACAAATAAATTTAAGGTAAAGAACATACATCTCTTGAAGATCCACAACAATGATTTAAGCCATGCATGTGCATTTTACTTCAAAAACCGACTTCTACTTCTTCATCTTCTTCAAACTTGTTTTCTTTTTGTTAAAATGGTTTTTAGAACATCATGGATGTGTTTTAACACCATGCATGTATGATAAACAAGGTTGCATGTTCATGATCTTAGTGCAAAAATCGATTTTAAGGATTAAAACATCAAACTCAAGTTAAGAGTTTTTGAGAAACAAAATTTTGTTCATAAATGAATGTATACATTTTGATAAGTTTTAATCTTTTGATCTCTGGAAACATGAATAGAATATAAGTTTATCATGATATCTTTTAAAATATTTCAAAAGATTTACTCAAAGAAATGATGAAAACTCATTTTTCTAACCAATCACCATGCATGCAATCTGCCAGATTTCTTTACCTGACTTTAAACTGTCATATCTCACTCATTTCTTAACCAAAGTTCGGGATTCTTTTTCTGAAATATAATATTTTGAGTTAGCTTTCAAAACCATCTGACCTCACTGGAAAATTCAAATATTTCGATTTTTAGCAATTTTTACAAAACTGTTGCTCAATCAGCACCTTTTTGTGAATACTAGTTTTGTATTGCATGTTCAAAGATCTCATTCGTCACTAAAAATCAAGGAAAAATTAATTTGAGCACTTAACATCATGTATTAAGAGGTATAAAAATAGCTTGATTCAAAAGCCTTTGGAACATGTTGCAAAAATTCTCAAAGTAACATCAATAATTTTTACCAAAATCACAAGAATCAAGTTTTCTATATAATTGTTTGAGCCTTTAGGCATGTTTTTCGACATCAAAAATAAGAAAACAATTTTTCATTGTTATTAAATTGTTTGAAGTTGTATTCTGGAAATTTTCAGCTCAATATATATTTTCTTTATTTTTACATGAAAATAATAATAAAATAGAGTGTTAAAGCATATAAAATACTTAAACATGTAAATAAATTCTGGAAATATTTGTGGATGACCCTTTAAGTTAATAAACATCTCTCATGAAGTTTCATCGATTTTTGTTACAGTTTAGTATGGTTTTTAATTTTCTTTTTATTTAGCTCTAATAAATCATAAAACCACCTTAGGGAATGTGAAAATATTATTTCTTATTTTTCCCAGCTTGTACCTTATATTTAAGACTCCGAAAAATATTTTGGGAATTTTTGAAAATGTATATCTATTTTTCTTGAATTTTTGTGTTTATAATGGACTAAAAACAGGAAAAATAGTTTTACTCATCCAAAATTCATGAAAATTTACCAGAAACTCTTATAATATGTTAGTATGATACATAAAAATTTTGATGATTTTTATCTTCTGTATGCTATTTTTCTTCTATTTTCCCAAGATTTAATACACTTAAATGTACAAAAATCAGAAAAATTGTGTTAAACTTTTTGAAAACACATATTAATATTTTTCCTAGATTATGTACACTGTAAAAATAGTTACACAAAAATTACAAGAGTTTTTCATGATAACTTACTATTTTTCCATGATTTTATGATTATTCATGGAATTAAATGGTGAAAAATAGTTAGACAAATCAAAAATTCAAGAAAATTTATCTTAAAGTCTTTGACTTCAATTAAAACTTAAATGCAAAGTTTGGGAAAGTTTAGAACTAAATTGATTTAGTTTTGAATATTTAATCATTGGAACACCTCTAAAATGTTAAATATTAACATTTCAATAATGGAAATTTTCCACTTAAATTGTTATATAACAATTGATTCTTTGAAACTTAATTTCCACAGAAAAATGTTTGTAACTTATCAATATTAAATTTTGACACATTATTGGCATAATTCTATTGTAGTAGTAAGTATACTAGTGTTAGATTTCGATTAGAGACTCACTAGCGAATACCATTATTGTAGGAATCGGTAGTGGTACACGTGGAACGTAGTTCAAGGCACCATTTGCATCATCTAAATGCATTGTGAGTATTCACGCACTCCCCTATTTTCAGTTTTTATGATTTGGGGTGGAAAAGCATGTCCCGAAAAACTATTATTTGAATGTTGTATTTAAATTGATTTGTATCAAACATGATTGCTATTTTATTGCTATGTCTCTCTATGTATGTCTATGCAACACGGAACATGAGAACTTATCGTACTAAGGCCCTTCCCTTATCTCTAACCATTAACTCTTTGAGCCAATGGTCATTATGGATAGCGCTATTAGGAATTGACAACTCCTCACTCGCCCTATTGCTGGAGTGCATGATACCAGATTCATCTATGGAACGATAAGCATAGATCTTGATAGGGCTTCAGTCATAGGTTTGGTTGAGACTCATTGTTTGCTCATACACATACAAACTCGTTTCTCGTTATAGCAATAAACTTGTTATTAACTATAGCAATGAACTTTGTTTCTCATTACAACAACGAACTTTTATTACTGAAAACTTATATACATGTTTTAGCAATGAAATTGTTTGCTCCTTGTAGCAACGAAATTGATTGCTCATTTTAGCAATGAAACTTGTTTACTCGTTTGAGTAACGAACTTTATCTTCCATGAGAATATGAATGTTGCATCTTATTTAGGCAACATACTTTATCTCTCATGATGACAAAGAACTTTGTTTTTACAAACTTATTTACTCATTTTAACAATATACTTTTATTATTAGAAACTTTTATCAAAACTTTGATTTCAATTCATGGAACCAATATTATTTTGTTTATCTGTGAGTGCTCACCAACTATTTTTATAGTTGACGCTCGTTTTACATGCTTTTTCAGGAATCATCGAGTAAGTGGCACTTAGGGGCACTTCACTTTTAGGAGCATTCGCATGTGTTGTATTTCAATTTACATTGTAATTTCTTTTAAAAGTTGTTCAAACCCATTGTAAATTTGTAATGATTTTTAATACTATGGTTGGTGTTGTCTTTTAACTTTTGCTATGAAACCCTTTGTACTGTCACGCCCTGTGTTTCCGCTTTAGCGGGGTGTGACACCCAGTAACTCCTCGGGAAAGACATTCGGAAACTCACTCACTATCGGAACCTTGGCGGTAGAACTCGGTCTCACAGCAGCAACTCGTGTATCCATCACATACGCTACAAAACCCCTGCAACCCTGTTATAGGCTCTGCCTCGCTCTGGCAGCCGAGCAGAATGCTGACCTAGATCGGGTACCCTCGCCATACACTGTAAGTACTCCCCCACTAGGGTCTCGTATGGTCACCAACGGACGCTCGCAGTCGATCACAGCTCCGAATCGACTCAACCAGTCCATGCCCACAATGACACAGACATCACCCATCGCGATTGGTACCAGATCTATCGGGAAGTCAACACCAAAAATCTCGAGTACACATCCCCGGATCACATCAGAAGCAAACACCGCATGCTCATCATCTATGGAAACTCTCAGAGGTCGAATCAACGCCTCTCGCTGGATGCTGATGCGACGACTAAACGCTAAAGATACGAAGGATCGACTCGCACCCGAGTCAAACAACACAAGGGCAGGTACAGAACTCACAAGAAAAGTACCTAAGCATATTACAATATAAGCACAAGGTAACTCAACAATATAATAAGTAAAAGAACACATACCGGCCACTACATCAGGTGTTGCGCGGATCTCCTCCGCCGTCAGCAGAAATGCTCTCCCACGGGCTCTCGGTGCCTCGGTCTTTACTGACCGTCCATCTGTAATGCGCAATGCAGCAGGCGCAGATCCCTGTGCCGATTCCTGAACGAGCTGGGGACACTAGGCCTTCCTATGGCCGGTCTGGTTGCAGTGAAAACAGACCGCAAACCCCTTGGGGCAATCCTTCGCCATGTGCCCATCCTTGCCACATTTGTAGCAAATCCCCGCATGGCACGAACCCTCATGGCTCTTACCGTACTTGCCACAAGTGCGGCCCTTCTGGCCCCCAGCTCTGGTATCAGCGGGCTTAGCCCGCTTCGTCACCGGCTGCGACTGTACTGGTCTCCGGTCCCTACCCCGGGACTCCTCCTCCTCTCTGGTCTGCAGCTCAAGCTCAATCTCCCTCCTCCTGGCATTGGCCTGAAGCTCGGCCAATGTCCTGTACGATGAGTTCGCCACGAACTCTCGTATATCCCTCCTCAGTATGCTCAAGTATCGGCTCACACGTGCCTGCTCAGTGGGCACGTGCTCAGGGCAAAACATCGCCCTCTCGTGAAACATCCTCGAAATCTCAGTCACTGATTTTGTCTTCTACTTGAGAGACAGAAACTCCTGTGCCAACCGTTACCTCTCCACCGGGGGAACATATTCGTCTCGGAACAGCTGAACAAACCTCTCCCATGTCACTGCAGCATGATCTGTAGAGGTAAAGCTGGCTATCACAAACTTCCACCAGTCCTTCGCCCCCAAGCTAAGCTGGTTCAGCGCAAACCGAACTCTCAAGTGATCTGGGCATGAACATGTGTAAAAACACCCCTCGATATCAGAGATTCATCTCATCGCAGCAATCGGATCCTGTGTCCCATCAAACTCTGGTGGCTTCGTGTTGCTGAACTCCCGAAACAACAACGAGTCACCTCCTTGTGGCCTAGCAGCGGCGACAGCAGCAGCAGCCTCAGTGACAGCAGCGTAACGCTCATCAAATGTCTCAATCAGGGTGGTCTTGATAGACCCAAACATCTCAGGAATCTCTGTGCGGATGGCGGCAGCCACCTCCTCATGAATCATCCTCCGAATCTCATCATCACCAGCCCCACTGCCTCTAGGGTCGTGGCGTGTACCCACCATGATGCCTCTTAAACACAACACAAAATCATCAGAGACTCGCTCGAGCGTTCTCACACTCGATCACCCATCCCTACTCGTTCCTTAGCTTCCTAAGGATTATTACTTGGGTTGCATACAGATCTGGTGTTTTCAGTAGTACAAGCCTAATACTACCTTCCACACCCGGCCTGTAGTCACCCCAAGTCCTCCTCCCAGGATTCTAATTCCCAAGTACTCTATCTCTCTCAATACCAGACTACTCTCGTTTCAGAATTCTCTCTCTAAGTGCTCCTGCTCACTACTCTCATTAGCACCTACTCAAAGCACATAACAGGTAACACAGATCAAGGCATCTCCTAGGCTAAGGCATCACATATCGAGCAACTCTAGCCCTAGATTATGAAATACCTAGCATACTCTCTAGCATGCATTTCTAATAAAATATCTCATAACACGAAAGTAAGGGTATTTTGGGAAATAACCGTTCGGGCTCTGGCTGATTGTACACACTACTCCAACTCGTTTTCTCTTAAAACTCTTTCTTCTTTTTTAAAAAAACCGTTTCTTTTGAAAATTTTCCTCAAATCCTTAGTTTGAGTCCAAACACACCCGGAGGTGCATCCGAATCCCTCAAACCAAGGTTCTGATACCAACTTGTAACGACGTAAATTTTTCAAAACAAAATTTTCATTTTTCAACACATAATAACACATGTCACATTTCTCAAAAATCTCAAATGTCAAACATCAACACATTTTTTTAAAAATTGTTTATCACAATCCAGGATCCTCCAATACATATCTCCAATACGAGTGTGTGTGCACAATCAAGCCGGGGCCTTCCCGCGATCCTCGGAAGTACCTGAAACACATAACACGTAACACGGTAAGCACGAAGCTTAGCGAGTTCCCCAAAATACCACGCACAAAATAATTAGCCACTCGAGGCTATAACTCTGTAAGAACTTGGATAATCTCGAACTCGAATCACCGGTCTAGCCTCGTCCTAACACAAAGATAATAATCCCTAATTAGTAAGGCTCTCCCTGAAGCTAAACTAACCCTTCTACAAACTTACAGAAGGGAAAAAGACCATTTTACCCCTTCATGGCTTAATAGTCCACAATTTGACCAAACCGTAAAAGTCAACTGAAAGTAAACAGCAGGGAGTACGCTGCACGTACCAACTCTCTACGCTGGGCGTACTTGGCTGCCATGCAAGTATCGGGGATGCTCGACCCCTACGCTGCGCGTACTGGGACTATGCCCAGCGTACGTCCCAGTTTCACTCTTCTCACATTTATGGTCTTAATCCGTTAAGACCTTGGCTTATACCACAGATCTGGACCCCTTAATATCTCTTAATCCATAAAGTTAGTGACTTTAAGCCTTTGCATGGCTGATTAAGTCACAAATACTCAAAATGTTAATCCTCTTTCCTCATTAAGCTCATATCTCATGCATGGCTTACTCCTAACGTCCAAGATTGGATTTTTATGGCTTTACTCTACAAAATACACTAAAAGGGGGTAGATCAAGGTCTCTGGAGCTCATTATCTCATAAAGTCTCCCTCTTTTGGGACAAAACCCTAAAATACTCCATATAAATGCACAAATCAAAAGAGTGGGAAAGCTTGAAGCTTTATACCTCTATGTGAAGCTTTCCACACAGCTAATGACAGATCCAAAAGCCTGAACTCTTTCTTCTTCTTCTCCAAAGCTTCTTCTCCACCTCAAGAACACAAGATTACACTCACAAGCTCTCAAATGCACTCACAAGCTATAAGAACGAAGTTTTAGGGTTAGGAGGGTTTGGTGTCTGGGAATGGTGGCCAGGAATGAGGCCATCATATCCTTTATATAGGGTCACACCCCAAATTAGGGTTTCTACTCTGGGCCTAGTACGCCCAGCGTACTAGGTGGTCTCTGCGTCGAATGCACGCATATGGGTACGCTGAGCGTACACTCTAGTACACCCTGCGTACTCATTTACCACATTTTCTCTAAAAAGGGCCAAAATGGACAAATGTTCACGTCGTGAGCCATGGCTGATCACCTCGTAGCTTTGCCATCTGCGTTCTAGGCGTGCACAGTGTTCGTTTGACTCCTCACGTCGTGAGAAATCCTTGCTCACGTCGTGAGCTTTGACTTATTACTAGGTTTTTCTAATTTGAATATACAACTATGAATACCAAAGCAATAACCCTATGGCTAACATACATATTTCGAAATTGACATATGATTAGGGTTAGAAACTTTACCTCTCTTGTTATATAGTAATAACAAGTTTGATCCTTCTTGATCTTGATTTCTGAAAGCCTAGTGCCCCAAGTGTTGCACCTCTAACGGAGTCACAAACACTCAATGCAAAGGAAAACTTAGGAGAGAGGTGGAAGAATTAGTCCACGGCTTCACAGATACTCATAGGGGTGAATTCCACTAGCAAAGGGGTCCTTATATAGTTGTGTAGGCTGCTAGGGTTTCAGGTGGAAACCCTAATTCCTTACTTAGGCAACAAGCAACCCATGAACTCCTTCCTTAGAGCCCATGGACAAAATCTATAGGGCTTCCCTATAGGATTTCGTCCACTCCACTCTATGGAGTCCATCAGCCCATTTATGAAACTATCAATGATTTGCATAATAATCCCCCAATTATTTAATCAGTCTCTTTTGACCGCTAAATTAATTCCAAATTAATTTCCGATCAATACTAATTAAATAATATGATTTCCAAATAATATATTAATCTTCTAATATATTAATAAAACCATTTTCGAGTACCAATTTATTATTCATATAATCAATTCTACTCTCTCTCCTCTTGTCATCCTATCAAGTTGCATGAGTGAAGGCAACTCAAAAGGACCATGCTCATAATCAAATCAAGTACATACCAAAATAGTTATGGGCTTAGACACCTAATCCAACACTATCCACCTCTACCACCCATCACTACCACCCACCAACCACTATGACCACTAAATGTCACCACCACCCATCACCACCACCCACCATCACCACCCATCACCACCGACCACCACCACCCGCTACCATCACCCCCACCCACCACCCAACATCATCACCACCACTTACTACAACCACCACCCACCCACCTTTACCACCCATCACTACCACCTAGCTGATACCCATCATTATGACCACCACTCGCCACTACCACCAACCACCAACCACCATCCACCACCCACCATCATCCATCACCACCGACCACCAACACACATCACCACCACCACCCTCCCCCATCATCCCCACCCATTACCCACCAAAACCACCACCCGCCCACCTCCACCACCCATCACTACCACCCACCCACTACCTATAATTATGACCACCACTTGGCATTACCACCAACCACCACCCACCACCCATCACTACCACCCATCACCACCACCCATCACCACCGACCACAACCACCTATCACCACCACTCACCACCCATCATAACCATCCGCCTCCACCACCCACCTCCACCACCACCCATCACCATTGACCACCATCACCACCAGCCATCATCACCAACCACTTTCACCACCCGCCACCACCACCCCACCCATTACCTACCAAAACCACCATACACCATCACCACCCTCACCACCAACCACCAACCACCCACCCACCACCACCACCTATCACCTTCACCCGTCTCCACCACCCATCACCACCACTCGCCACTCGCCACCTGCCACCCACTATAATCACCACCCACATGTCACCCCCACCACCCTTTACCACCATCACCACCTACCACCTACCACCACCAAACATCACTACACACCACCACCACCACTACCAGTGATTATGTGTATATAATCACATGTGATGATTTGTATTTAATCACATAAGATTTATATGGACAATATTCTTTTTTGCCCATATAGATCATGTGATTAGATACATATAATCACATATGATTAGATATATTTAATCAAATGTGATTAGATATATTTAATCACATATGTCATTATTGCGTTCTTGATTCGATAATTATTTTTTGTCAACTTTAATCATATGTGATTAGATACATATAATCACATGTGATTATATGTATCCAATCACATATGATTTATATGAACAATATTCATTTTTGAGTTTTCATTTTAATAAATTTTCTTATATATTTAATCACATGTGATTATAAGTATTTAATCACATATGATTAATGTGGACATAAATTTGTTTTAATGTTTTTGTTTCAATAGTTGTTCTCGACTATATAATTACATGTTATTATATATATTTCATCACATATGATTTATTGAATCAAGAACGTGAAATCAAAGCTTTTTTCACATTAATCTTATGCGATTAAATACACGAGACCAACTATTGAATTAAAAATGAAAAAATGAATATTGTCCACATAAATCATATGTGATTAAATACATATAATCACATGTGATTATATGTACCTAATCACATATGATTTATGTGGACAATATTCATTATTTATTTCTCAATTCAATAGTTGTACTCATGTACTTAATCACATGTGATTATATGTATCAAATCACATATGATTTATATTGATAATATTCGTTTTCACATTTTTGATTCAATATTTTTTCTTACGTATTTAATCATATGTGATTGTATGTATTAATCACATATGATTAATGTGGAAAAAGAAAAACTATTGAATCAAAAACGCGAAAATGAATCTTGTATACAGAAGTCATATGTGACTAAATGTACAAGAACAACTATTGAACAAGAATGCGAAAGTGAATATTGTCCATATAAATCATATCTGATTAGATACATATAATCTCATGTCATTAAACACACAAGAACAACAACTGAATCGAGAACGCGAAAATGAATATTTTCCACATAAATTCTATGTGATTAGATACATATAATCATATGTGATTATATGCATTTAATCACATATGATATACGTGGATAATATTTATCTTTGTGTTCTCGATTCAATAGTTGTTCTCGTGTATATAATCATATGTGATTATATGTTTCTAATCACACATGATTTATATAGACATCATTATATTTTGTCCATATAAATCATATGTGATCGGATACATATAATCACATATGATTATATGTATTTAATCACATATGATTACAGTGGACAAAGAATAATTAGTGAATCGAGAATGTGACAATGAATCTCATCCACATAGATCATATATGATTGGATCCATATAATCACATGTGATTATATGTATTTAATCAGATATGATTTATGTAGACAATATTTGTTTTTGCGGTTTCGATTGAATAATTGCTTTTGTGTATTTAATCACAAGCGGTTATATGAATATAATCACATATGATTTTAGGTAGACACGATTCATTTTTGCGTTCTCGATTCAATAGTTGTACTCATGTACTTAATCACATACAATTATACATATAATCACATGTGATAAAATACATGAGAACAACTATTGAATCGACAAAGCAAAAATGAATTATGTCCATATAAATCATATGTGATTAGATTCATATAATCACATGTGATTATATGTATTTAATCACATATGATTAATTTGGATAAAGATTTGTTTTCGTGTTCTTGGTTAAATATTTGTTATCATGTATATAATTACATGTGATTATATGTATCTAATCACATATGATTTATATAGACAAGATTCGTTTTTTTCAAATAAAATCATATGTGATTAGAAAAATATAATCACATCTGATTAAATGTATTTAATCACATATGATTAAAGTGGAAAAAAAACAATTATTGAATTGTAACGACGTAAATTTTCAAACAAATTTTTCATTTTCAAACATAATAAAACTCGTTTCATAATTCTCAAAATCGCATATGTCTCAACTGTCAATAAATAAACACAATCCCAGAATCATAAAAACAATCTCCCGCCAGTGTGTACAAATCATGCCGGTGCCTTGTCACGATCCTTGGAACTACCTGAAACACATAACATATAACACGGTAAGCATAAAGCTTAGTGAGTTCCCCAAAATACCACACACGGCTCATTAGCCACTTGAAGCTATAACTCAATAAGACCCTCCAGTCAATGTGTCTCAGTGGGACCCTCCGGTCCCACAACTCAGATGGACCCTCCGGTCCCTCAAATCAGCAACTCAATATAATACACAGTAAGCATATCACAAAACAAATAGCAGGATATCTCATAACACAGGTCATGCACATAAGACCCTCTGGTCACACATAAAATTACCACTCAAGGTAAGTATAGTGACAAGACTCACCTCGTAAGCTAATGAATGAAAATCTCGTACTCGGGATCTCGAACTCTACCCACCGGTCAAGCCTCCGCCTAACACATAATAATTACCCCTAATTAATATTGGCCCTCAAGAAGCTAGACTAACCCTTATACAACTCACAGAAGGGTAAAAGACCATTTTACCCCTCCAAGGCTTAATAGTCCTAAATCTTCACCAAACCCTAAACGTCAACAAAAGTCAACAGCAGGGAGTACGCTATGCATTCCAACTCCCTACGTTGGGCGTACTCGGCTGCTATACAGAATCGGGGGTGCTCGACCCCTACGCTGCGCGTACTGGGGTTACGCCCAGCGTACGCCCCAGTTTCACTCTTCTCACATATATGTTGGGTTATGAGCATTCTAACACTCCTAAGTGTACATGCAACCCTAAATACCTTGGATCTATGTTTTCTCTATTATACATACAATTATGAACATCCAAGGTATTATCCTAATCTAGCATACAAAATAATAAATATAACAAGATAGAATACATACCTCTTTGATGTAGAATGTCTTCATGAAGCTTGAGTGCCTAGTGCCCCAAGTGTGACACCTCAAATGGTTCACACAACACCAAATACACTTGGAATAACTTGAGAGAAACTTGAACACTCCTTGAAATCGTCTAGCCCTCACACTCACACATTAGTGCACGATTTCTTGAGCCATGGGATTCTTTTATATGGTGGCTATTAGGGTTACACCGTGTAACTCATAACTTTACCCATTCCTTATGCTCCATGGATTTTAACCTCCATGGAGTATCCATGGGTCACCCCATGGACTTAGTCCAACATAAGGAATCTTGGATCACAAGCCCACATATATAAGAATGAATGATTTACACAATCAACCCATATATTTAATTAGTCTCCTTTTGATCACTTAATTAATTCCAAATTAATTCTTGATCAATACTAATTAAATAACCTTATTAATATATTAGAACTTATAATATATTAACCAACCTTAAGTGTTATTTCTCTCATTATAGTCTATCCAAATGCATGATGCCATGCAACCCAAATGGACCATGCTGGGTCGGGTCAAGTCTTACCAATTATAGTTATGGACTTAGACATTAATCCAACAGTCTCCCACTTGGATAAGTCTAAAACTATTATTGCGTATGACTTCAGGAACCGATCAGCAATCGTAGCTCTCAAAAGCTTCTGTCGAACTCTGACCTTGTCGATGAACTCTGACCGTTGTCAATGACTTGTCCATTAGATAAGGGATCATATATTCCTCCATTCTAGATATCATATGGACTGAGACATGGATTATCAATCATTCTCTCTGTCCATTTGTTGTTTCCCGATTTCCCATTCATGATGACTGACTGATTGAACAAATCAAATCAGTCCTGGCTTGGCCAAGCACTCACATGTATCATCTTTAAATCATTGAGGGGCCCACATATATCGCTTTTATCCCGAAGGTAAAAGGAATGGATAAACTTCGACTCATATGGCTTGTTCTACTACTTGTTGAATCATACACAAAGGCACGTTTTATAACGTCGAGTTACCAATGCGTTTTCGTGCAATCAATGTATAACCAACTCATAGTAACAACTCATATCTCTAGGTTTGAAGAATATAAGATATTATCGTCTCATGATCACTCGTGATAAAATCCATGAAGTGATTCAAATGAGCGCGGGTTGGACCCAATACTCAGAACTTATGAGCACTCATGAGTGTTGTAGCACCACTTTGTCCACCAACTTGGACCTCTACAAACCAACCCATGACAGTCTTGATTCATATCTACTTCCAACATATGACCGACTGTGGATGGTTTGAATAACTTAATCATTCAGGAAGAGCGACTTAGTTATTCTGGAAGTCAAAACATGCAAAGTGAAACACAAGAATAAATGAATCAAATATGGTATCAAACCCTATGAATATAAATAAACACTTTTATTTATCACCATACTGATTACTCATTATTCATTGTTTCGGTTTTATCAACTTTATACTTGAATTTAAAACAATAGTTGTCCCATGCTCCAAGCATGTACACTATGTTTTCTAAACACTAGTCATGCCATACACCAAGTATGCATACTATGTTTGTCTATGATCTTTACTTTGTAAAATAGATCAATTGAACATCACTCCAATGATCCTCTTTTCACAGTCCCAAATCCTTACTGCAAATGCAAGAATTCCAAATTCATGCCATTTACTGAAATCTGTTAGATTCTAAACTTATATGCATTGATCCTCTTAATGATTATGCACGAAGTCAGAAAGACTTGACAACAATCATTACAGAGCATTCCAAAGGAGATCAGCTCCTTGGAAACATCCTTCTTTCATTAAGTTTCCTAATCTTACACAGATTGAATAATTTCTAACTTTGAAACATTTCCATATTCCATTTTGACTATCACTTCTGAACAAGAGTTGCCTCCTTACAGATTATGTCAATATGGTCCTTCTAGAATTAACATTATACTTCCAACTGTCCTTGAGCAACCAATCTTTGGTAAACCTTAGATTTTCCTCGACAATTACTTAATCATTTTAGTCATATCCAATTCTAGACCTTTTCCCTTCATAATGCCCCAGACATTTGGAAAATTTTAGAAAGGATGAATATAGCACATGTAATCGATCCTATATCCGAAGCATATGGGACATGATTCATGATGTCTCACATAAAGACTAAACCAGTCTTTTGCTATAATATTTCCATTTCAGTTTGCCAAGTTCTCAAAATTCAGATTATGAAAAGGGATGCCGTAATCATAATCGAATTTTAGAACGCAAATAATGGACCCATATATAGAATTTCCTTATGTTGAGCCATTCCAACATGAAATTCATATATATATCCTTGATTAAATACGATTAAAATCTCAATCTAAGCTTTTAGAATTGAAATGAAGTATAATTTCCTCTCCCTTAATTATAGCAAAACAACTTTTTCAACCCCTGCAACCTCACGAATTGAAACTTTTGTTTTCTATAATTAACATTGCTAACTTGCAACCTTTGTCATAATTATCATTCTCCCACTAACATGATGATTATTAACATAACACTTATGCTCCCACTAGCTTTGACATGTACTCAGAAATCAGCTGACTTTCTTACCAAAGTTCAGATTTCTGATACTAGATTGTTTTGATAAAACTTTATCAAAATCATACACCTCTCTTAGATAGCTCACATGTGTGTCTAAACAATTTTAGAACTATGAAAAGGGATGCCGTAATCATAGTCTCAATTGTTTAGACCTTTGCCACTTCTCACAAGTCCATGTTAGTGTGCCGGTAAACCACACATGCTCCACTAACGACTTTGAGAATGCAAATATCACAATTGCTATCTAGCTAAAATCTACTTAGTGAAAGTGTTTCCTCACCATCATTTTCATGAATCGGAGAGAAACCTTATGACACTTAGATTTAATAGTGTATGTGTTCTTATCCATGTGAATTTGTCAAAACCATAATCACAAGACAAGGTTAGTGACAAATCCAAACTCATATTGATTAAACTTGTGCAATCTTAAATTCTTGCCATTTGGCAGCTCAGGTGCCTGCCATTGCTTCCAAGTAGTTGTGCAACCAATTGAGAACTCTCAGAACTCCTATGCAAAGCCAACTTGAATAGGCACAAAAATTTCAACACGATAGGTTATAAACCTCAAGTCGTGTGCTAGTGAAGGACTTTAGGTTTTATTCTTGATTAAGTCTTGAAACTTTCAAGAGCTTTAAGACTCCCACTGTCCTCTTGACATATAAGACTCCCTTGTCAAATATTCAAGAGATAGTGCGGATTCTTTATCAAGACTAACACTTTACACAATTGGCCTAAGTTGGTCTCTGTTTTATCCAAAACATCACAACTTACCAATTTCAAATGTACAAGAGTAGATAACCTTTTACTCTTACATTTGACTAGTGTTAACAAACCCTCTTTAAGATATGTCACTCAAGTTACAATCTTGGAGTATGACTCTAAGAATTGTTTTGGAACGAAGTATGACTCATCTTTTTGATTTAACCATTTCAACAATTCATGACTCCTCTTCTTAGTCATAAGAATGCACTAAGATGACTTTAGAGGACCAATTGTGATATGGTATCTTAATTATTAAGATGATCATAAACATGATACTAAAGTACTCTCCCATCTTTTCAGATTTGAGAAACTTTTATCTTTCTGCCATACTTTGATTCTTCTTATTCGTTCTGCCTCACATTGAAACTTCTCCAATGCTACAGACTTATACTTAAACTTATAAGTATAACCATATTTACTGAACTTAAGTAAATCATGACGAATAGTCTTCTTGATCTTTTGTGGTGGACTTGACCAGTGCACAAGAATGTGTACTCGATCCCTTAGTCCTTTCCTTATTCACATAAGGAATTAGTCTTAATTTTCCAAGCTGAAAGTTCTCATTCATCATACTATACAACTTGCATGATTCCAAGTTTCGGTCCAATTGAACCTTGGGTGATGAGAATCTTTCCTTATTTGGTAATATTAGACACTACCACAACCGAAAGAATCAAATCCATTTTTCCAATATTGCTATCAATGGAATCTTATAAGCAACAACTTTTCACAAATGCCATTGTAAGGATACTTAAAATAAATAAAATCAAAACCTTTTTCTTTTATTTTAAAACTTTGCGGAAAAACTTATCCTTACAATCCATATGAAAACCTTGTTGTTATCTATTCCTAAGCAATATAAATATCATAACTCTTAAGTAATAGCCCAAAATTCTGATCACCGAACCATGCGATTGAAATCCATCTTCGCGATCAGAATCAGCATGTACTTAATAGAGTTAGACAATGGACTTTACCTGAAGTAGAGCCAAACTTATTAACTTTAACATCCTTAGGTAAATTTGGCAGCTTCGTAACCAATGCCCCTTCCTTTGGCAATAGTTACCTATGGACCCTTGATAATGGGACTATCTTAGACTTCGCCTCTCTCTTTACCATTGGGTCAACCGAGTTGACTATGGCCGATCCCTTTCCATTGGGAAGAGAGAGCTTTACTGGATATCCAATGTCATCATTGTCAATGTCCATAGCGTTTTAGGAAGTTGATCTTAGCAAATAGATAAGATCATTAAGGGTCTTGTCTTAGTCTGTTTCATAGGATTCCCAAAAGAACTCACTATGTGACTTAGAAAGTAGTTGAGCCACCAACTTTCTCAAGACTTTGACACCCAACTCTCCCGGCTTGTCAATATGTGACTACATCTCCAAGATGTGATCACACCTAGACCTTGCCTTGCCAATAGGGCTTGAGTGACCTTAAACTTTTTAGGAACTTGTGGGTTAGGGAGAATAATTGGAGGAGGTGAAAGAAGTATGATATCCATGGGACATCATCTTCATTTAGGAAAGCTTGTTTCAAGAGATTTGGGAAGATCATAAATGTCTAGACCAGACATCTTTTTGGGAGATATTTAAGATAGTTGATTTAAAGTCCTTAATATGACACCCAATATGAAATATTAAGGCTAGGACCCAACAAACTATTTTATAACTTAGAAGAGGGATGCCGTAATCCAAGCTATAAAATATTTGAAGGTAGGTGAATGACGATTCACCAATTTCCACCATGAAAAACGAAATAATTTATTAGGTTTTAATTGGATTTGAAAGTCCTAGATCTTTGAGATTCATTGAACTGTTCAAAGGCATGTTTCAATCTCGAGTGTGCCCTTCAGGTTTTGTGACTGGGATGCTGAGGATCACAAAACAAGGTGTGAATAACCATGCAAATATACTTGGTACCCTTAATATTTACCCCTTAATCAGTGTGCCGGTTAACCACACACGTTCCACCGATACTATGATAAATATTAAGTTACCCTTTGCCTACCTTGTTAAGTCCAGGTTAGTGTGCCGGTTAACCACACACGCTCCACTAACGACTTAAGCAAAGTGCAAAGTGTAATTTCATGGGTTAGCACCAAATTCACATTTTCCTAAGTAACTAAGATTGGGTATTAATAAGAGTTTAGTTACTTAGTATTTATCATTAATACTTTTAATGAAAGGAGAATTATAGTCCTTGTCCTACCCGTTCGGCTAACGACCCTCCACCAGTCAAGGAAGCGGTGGGTGAGAGCGGACACCCATTAAACTGCCATTTTATAGGCAGTAACCTTATACCCCCCTTATAGACCGGCTTCGTGAATGAGGCCTACTAACGGTAAGACTGACTTTACTATTAGACATATATATAAATATTATTAACTTATAATATTATAAAGTATAAGGGTTGAATTTTAACTTTTAAAATTCTAAGGGCTAACTTAGAATTAAAGTATTCATAAGTGAAAACTTTTCAAATTCCAAAACTTGAGGGAAAGTTTTGAAACTATTCAAAACTAATTAATTCCATAACTTATGAGTTTAAAGTAGTTTTAATTAAAAAAAAAAAAAAAAAAAAAAAAAAAAACTCTTCAAGTTCCATAACTTGAGGACAAGTTATGGAAGACTTTAAACTAATTAATAAAAAAAATAACTCTTTTTTTTTATTGTAACTTATGGAACTAATTAAGGTTACACTTTTTTTTAATTTAATGAAGAGACTCTTGAACCTCCATAACTTGAGGACAAGTTATGGAGTCATAAAACCATTTAATTAGAACTAGACTCTTCATTTTGTAACATTTGCCAACTTTTATGAGTTTTATGATTCTTAAATGTGACTTTTCATATAACTTGAGGACAAGTTACAAAAACACACTTTGGAATCAACTCTTAGATTAAAATGGATTGAAAACAACTATTTCACACAACTTTTCTATTAATCTAAGAACCTCATAAGAACAAGATTATTCAAATCATCAATCTTCAAGAAATTAGCATGAACATACAAACTAATACAAATCTTGAAATTATGACAATTATCTTAGAAATTGGATTAGCATGAACATTACCACATCAAAAACAAGTTTATAAGTCCAAAAACATCTTAGGGTAATGTTCCTAGTCCAATTCCAGCCAAAACAATCGAATATATGCATCCAACTCGATTTTTCAGCTACTTTTGCAAGTATAACAAGAAAACAAGCCTAGGCTCTGATACCACTGTTGGGTTATGAGCATTCTAACACTCCTAAGTGTACATGCAACCCTAAATACCTTGGATCTATGTTTTCTCTATTATACATACAATTATGAACATCCAAGGTATTATCCTAATCTAGCATACAAAATAATAAATATAACAAGATAGAATACATACCTCTTTGATGTAGAATGTCTTCATGAAGCTTGAGTGCCTAGTGCCCCAAGTATGACACCTCAAATGATTCACACAACACCAAATACACTTGGAATAACTTGAGAGAAACTTGAACACTCCTTGAAATCGTCTAGCCCTCACACTCACACATTAGTGCACGATTTCTTGAGCCATGGGATTCTTTTATATGGTGGCTATTAGGGTTACACCGTGTAACTCATAACTTTACCCATTCCTTATGCTCCATGGATTTTAACCTCCATGGAGTATCCATGGGTCACCCCATGGACTTAGTCCAACATAAGGAATCTTGGATCACAAGCCCACATATATAAGAATGAATGATTTACACAATCAACCCATATATTTAATTAGTCTCCTTTTGATCACTTAATTAATTCCAAATTAATTCTTGATCAATACTAATTAAATAACCTTATTAATATATTAGAACTTATAATATATTAACCAACCTTAAGTGTTATTTCTCTCATTATAGTCTATCCAAATGCATGATGCCATGCAACCCAAATGGACCATGCCGGGTCGGGTCAAGTCTTACCAATTATAGTTATGGACTTAGACATTAATCCAACAATATATGGTCTTAATCAGTTAAGACATAAGCTCATATCTCAGATCTGGACTCTCTAATGTCTCTTAATCCATAAAGTCATCGACTTTAAGCCTTTGCATGGCTGATTAGTCACCATTCTCCAAAAATACACACTCTTATGTCTCAAGGACCTCATAACTCATGCATGGAGTGATTTCACCGACCAAGATTGGATTTTTATGGCATAACACCACTCATACACTCAAAAGGGGTTGGTCCTAGACTCTGGAGTTCAAGATCTCATCAAGACTCCACCTTTATGGGACAAAACCCAAAAATGCTCAATATAACATGCTCATAAGAAAGGAAAAGCAAAGTCTGAAACTTTATACCTCAACAAGAAGCTTCCCACTCAGATTTGCTCAGATCTAGAAGCTTGGACTCCAACTCTCCTTCTTCAAGGCCTTCTCTTCTCTTCAAAACCACACAAACACTCTCTCTCAAGGCTCAAACACAGACACACAAGCTCTAGAATGGAGGTTAGGGCACTCTTAGGGTTTTCTCTCTGGGAATGGTGGCTAGAAATGAGGCCATCATATCCCTTATATAGGGGACTCACCCCAATTTAGGGTTGCACTCTAGGCCTAGTACGCCCAGCGTACTAGATGGTCTCCGCGTTACATGCAGGCTGACGAGTACGCTAAGCGTGCACCTCAGGTATGCCCCGCGTACTCATTTTTCACTTTTTCCGCAATAAGGACCAAACTAGACAATAGCTCAAAAGATCAAGATTCTCAAAGTATACCTGGACTCTGGATGTTACAATTCTCCCCCACTAGGATCAGACTTCGCCCTCGAAGTCATGTTCCTCAAATAGCTCCGGATGCTGCTCCCGCATCTCGGACTCCGGCTCCCAAGTCATCTCGAGCCCTTTCCGATGTTGCCACTGAACCTGCACCAGGTGCACCTCTTTGTTTCTCAAAACCTTCACTTTTCGATCCATAATCGTGATCGGTCTCTCGATATAATTTAGGCTCGCATCCACCTGAATGTCCTCTAGTGGCACTACAGCCGTCTCATCGGCCACACACTTCCTCAACTGAGACACGTGGAAGGTGTTATGGATCTGGCTCAACTCTGCGAGTAGCTCCAAGCGGTAAGCTACCTTACCTACTCTAGCGGTCACCCTAAAAGGACCGATGTATCGGGGCCCCAACTTGCCACTCTTCCTGAACCGTATCACCCCTTTCCACGGGGATACCCTCAGGAGAACGAAATCTCCAACCTAAAACTCGAGTTCGGATCATCGCCTGTTCGTGTAATTCTTCTGGCGACTCTGAGCCGTCAGTAATCTCTGTCTGACCTGCTCTGCTCGGTCGTCTTGAGCACTATCTCAGTGCCACCCATCACTCGCTGCCCTACCTCTCCCCAACAGATGGGGGTCCGACACCTCCTCCCGTAAAGGAGCTCAAAAGGAGGCATGCCGATACTGGAATGGTGGCTGTTGTTATAAGAAAACTCAGCCAGAGGTAGGTATGTGTCCCAACTTCCACCGAAGTCCATAACACATGCTCGAAGCATGTCCTCGAGCGTCTGAATCGTCCGCTCACTCTGTCCGTCTGTCTGTGGGTGGTAGGTTGTGCTAAAATGCAATCGCGTACCTAACTCCTCATGGAACTTCTTCCAGAATCTGGAAGTAAACCGCACATCCCGATCTGACGCTATAGATATCGGCACCCCATGCCGAGCTACCACCTCTCTCACATATATCTCTGCCAGTCTCTCTGCAGAAGAGCTCTCACTAATAGCAAGAAAGTGAGCGCTCTTCGTCAACCGGTCCACAATCACCCAAATCGCGTCGACGCCCCGCGCGGTCCTCGGTAACTTGGTGATAAAATCCATAGAAATTTGTTCCCACTTCCACTGGGGAACATCCAGAGGCTGCAACATGCCATGAGGACGCTGGTGCTCGGCCTTAACCCGACGACAGGTCAAGCACCTCTCGACTACCCACGCAACGTCCCTCTTCATACAGGGCCAACAATAATCTCTCTTTAGGTCCAAATACATATTAGTGGCCCCGGGATGGATCGAGAATCTCGATCTATGCGCCTCCTCCATCAGTGTGCGTCGAGCTCCGCCCGTATATTGAACCCAAATCCTCCCCTGAAAGGTCATAAGCCCTCGACTATCCGTCACAAACTCGGACACCTGCCCAATCACCCCTCCCTCTTGCGGTTCTTCGGTTTCACGGCCTCCGCTTGGGCTTCTCGAATGATATCTAAGACTGGAGTAATCACTGTCATCCTCATACACACGTCTCGGATCGGAGTACTCTCTGCTCTACGACTCAAGGCGTCGGCTACCGCATTAGCCTTGCCCGGATGATACAGGATCTCGCAGTCGTAATCTCTCACCACATCCAACCATCTCCTCTGTCTCATGTTAAGGTTGGGCTGATCCATAAGATACTTCAAACTCTTGTGGTCTGTGTATATGGTACACCGAACCTCGTACAGATAGTGACGCCAGATCTTGAGAGCAAACACCACTGCCCCCAGCTCCAGGTCGTGGGTGGGATATCTCGTCTCATGAGGCTTCAACTGCCTCGATGCGTACGCTATCACGTGCCCCCTCTGCATCAGAACCGCACCCATGCCCGTAATAGATGCATCGCAATAAACAACAAAATCCTCCATTCCCTCCGAAAGGGCCAACACGGGAGCTTCACACAATCTCTGGCGAAGGCTCTCAAATGAGGTCTGCTGCTCGAAACCCCAAGTAAACGCAACGCCCTTCCGGGTCAAACTGGTGAGAGGGACGGCAATCTTGGAGAAATCTATGATAAATCTCCGATAGTATCCGGCCAGCCCCAGAAAACTCCTGATCTCGGTGGGGGATCTCGGCACCTCCCATCTCATAACTGCCTCAATCTTGGCCAGATCGACCAAAATACCATTCTGGTTAACGAGGTGTCTTAGAAACTGGACCTCTCCTAACCAGAAATCACACTTGGAGAACTTGGCATATAGCCTCTCCGATCTCAGTATACCCATAATCTCTCTCAGATGTTCCTCATGCTGCTCTCTGGACCTCGAATACACCAAAATATCGTCGATGAACACAATCACCGAATGATCCAACATGGGCCTACACACCCGGTTCATGAGATCCATGAACGCTGCCGGTGCGTTGGTGAGCCCGAAAGGCATCACCACAAACTCATAGTGCCCGTAACATGTCCTGAAGGCCGTCTTCTGGACATCCTCCTTGCGTACTCTCATCTGATGATACCTGGACCTCAGATCGATCTTGGAAAACCAAGACGCCCCCTCTAACTGATCGAACAAATCTTCGATCCTCGGAAGTGGGTAACGGTTTTTGACCGTCAACTTGTTCAACTACCGGTAATCAATGCACATCCGGTGTGAACCATCCTTTTCTTGACAAAAAGGATCGGGGCTCCCCACGACGAGCTACTCGACCTGATAAACCCCTTCCCCAACAGCTCCTGCAGCTGTGAGGATAACTCCTGCATCTCCGGAGGCGCAAGGCGATAAGGTGCCTTGGCAATTGGTGCCGCCCCCGGTACCAAATCAATCCGAAACTCAACCTGCCTCTCGGGAGGTACTCCCGGCAACTCCTCGGGAAAAACATCTGGGAATTCACACACTATTGGAACCTCGGAGATAGAACTCGATCTCTTTGTGGCAGCCCGCGTATCCATCACATACGCCAAAAACCCCATACAACCCTGCTGTAGACTCTGTCTCGCCCTGGCGGCCGAACAAAACGCCGACCCAGATCGGGTACCCTCGCCATATACTGTAAGCACTCCCCCACTAAGGTCTCGTATGGTCACCAACTGACACTCACAGTCGATCACAACTCCAAATCGACTCAACCAGTCCACGCCTACGATGACACAGACATCCCCCATCGCGATCGGTACCAGATCTATCGGAAATTTAACTCCGAAGATCTCAAGCTCACATCCACGAAACACGTCAGTCGCAAACACCGCATGCACATCGGCTATGGAAACTCTCAGAGGTCGACTCAACGCCTCTCGTCGGATACTGATGTGATGACTAAACTCTAATGATACAAAGGATCGACTCGCACCCGAGTCAAATAACACCAAGGCAGGCACAGAACTCACAAGAAAAGTACTTATACGCAATCACAATATAAGCACAAAATTTCTTAAAAGAATATAATAAGAACACGTACCAGCAACAACATCAGGCGCTGCGCGGACCTCCTCCTCTGTCAACTGAAAGGCTCTCCCATGAACCCTCGGTGCCTCGGCCTTCGTTGGCTGAGTCTCGGTAGCACGCACAGAAGTAGGTGCAGATCCCTGGGCTGATCCCTGCACGAGCTGAGGGCACTTGGCCTTCCGGTGGCCGGTCTGGTTGCAATGAAAGCAAACCGAGAATCCCTTGGGGCAGTCCTTCGCCATGTGCCCCTCATTGCCACATTTGTAGCAAATCCCCGATCGGCAAGAACCCTCGTGACTCTTGCCGCACTTTCCATAAGTGCGGCCCTTCTGGCCCCCAACTTTGGAATCAGCGGGCTTGGCCCGCTTCGTCGCCGGCTGCGACTGCACTGGTCTCCGGTCCCTCCCCCAGGACTCCTCCTCCTCCCTGGTCTGCAACTCAAGCTCAATCTCCCTCCTCCTGGCATTGGCCTGAAGCTCAGCCAATGTCTTATACGACGAGTTCGCCACGAACTCTCGTATGTCCCTCCTCAGTATGCTCATGTATCGGCTCACACGTGCCTGCTCAGTAGACACATGTTCAGGGCAAAACATCGCCCTCTCGTGGAACATCCTCGAAATCTCAGTCACTGACTCTGCCTTCTGCTTGAGAGACAGAAACTCATGTGTCAAACGTTCCCTCTCCACCGGGGGAACATACTCATCTTGAAACATAGCAGTAAACCTCTCCCATGACACTGCAGTGAGCTCTGCAGAAGTGAAACTGGCCGTCACAAACTTCCACCAGTCCTTCGCTCCCAAGCGAAGCTGGTTCAGCGCGGACCGTACTCTCAAATGTTCCGGACAGGAACAAGTATAGAAACACCCCTCGATGTCAGAAATCAATCTTATCGCAGCAATCGGGACCTGAGTCCAATCAAACTCTGGTGGCTTCGTGTTGCTGAACTCGCGGAACAACAACGAGTCACCTCCCTGTGGCCTGGCAGCAGCGACAGCTGCAGTGGCGGCAGCAGCTATGAAATCCCCATTTTTCACGGCCAGAAAAGACCGATTTTGTTTATGCTTTATAAAAATCAGAGTACCTCTTTTAATAAAAATGTTGCGGAATTTGTTCCCAGAAAAACATGATAAATACGTTATCAAAGCATTTCCGAAGAAATGTATTTTTATCCATTTTAAAACATTTAGGATGTCATCGTCAATACAGAAACATAAACATAAACAGAACTTACATTCATTTACACTAGTGATCTACATCTCTTTTAAATCCCTCAGTGTAAAGTAGCTTCATATCGACACCTGTGATACAAATAAGCTTGAGTGGCTCAGGTTGGGAAACCTGGTGAGTACATAGGGTTTTCAACCCACAATAATTTAATTATTATGTTTAAACATCAAACAATCAAACCAATTACTCATCCCCATTATCTTCCTTACTCTTAAGGATCTACCCTAAGAATCATCTATCCTGCATTCGTTCATTTCGAAGCCCATTGCTTCCAGGATTTATATGATAGACACTAAGTCCATAGCTGCCAATGCTTGTCGTAAAGCACTAATTCCATAGCTGCTAAAGTTCATTCATCGGGTACTAAATCCATAGCTACCGGTGTTCAGCTAATAGGTACTAAATCCATAGCTACCAACGTTTATTTAACAGGTACTAAGTCCATAGCTACCAATGTTTATTCTATAGGCACTAAGTCCATAGCTGCCGATGTTATTTGTTAGGCACTAAGTCTATAGCTGCCAATGTTCACTCATATCATCTTTCATCTCTCATCCTTCATCTACCCATGTTTTACCCAACATATTCGTAGATATAACTACATATACATTTTAAATTATTTAAAACATGTATAAAATCGTTCATCCAGCATAGAAAGCAAGTATTCAAATAATATGCACACATACCACGTAATTTATATAAAATACTTCATATCTATGTGTAAGATGAAAGTAACTATGCACTCACTTGAAAAGGTGGTGAATCCGAACTCAGACAGCGCTTCGCTTCTTAAAAATAATTTCCTTCGACGAAACCTAGTATTATTACCACTAGAGTTTAGTCTATTATTCGCCGAGACTAATTAATAGTCTAGCTATTATTACTATTATATAAGCGTTAAACAATACTTATATAACCCATAATAATAGCCCAAGTACTTATTATAAGTTCCTAATAACGTTACTATAATTAAATAAACGATATATTAAAAATAGCGTAGGCGTAGCTCACTTACAGCGGGTTTTATAGAAAATCGGGATTTGCTTGGAGCAGCGTTCCCGAGCCGAAAAGATCTTCTTCTCGGAGCCGTCGAGCACTCCGGGGCTTCCGCCTCGTGCTAGGGAGGTTCCCTAGGCTTTTCGGGGGGTTTCGGGGCTAGAGAGAGAGTAAAGAGAAGAAAGAATGGGAAAGGTGTGAAGAAAATGAGGGTGGGAGAGGTTCTATTTATAGGGTGAAAAATGGCTGAACTTGGTGCCACATGTCACCATCTAGTGGCAAGACTTGGGGAGAAAGCAATGGCCAAGATTGTGCCACATCACCCATTTTCGCACAGCACACTTCCGACTTCTAAAATCCGTAACTTTCACATACGACCTCCGTTTTTGACATTCTTTATATCCACGCGTAGGTAAAAATAAGATCTACAACTTTCATTTTGACTCCGTCGGCTAATTCTCGACCGATCTTAAATTTAACAGTACGAGGAGATTATACTGTTAAAAGTTCGCGTAAAATTCATAACTTCTACATACGGACTCTGTTTTCGTCTGTCTTTTTACCGTTGAGTTCCTATTAATGAGATCTTCAATTCTCATTTAGGTCGCGTAGGCCAAAAACCGCTCGATCTAAAATTCGAGTTTCGGGCTGTGTACTGCTAAGCCAAATCTTAGAAAATTCATAACTTCCTCATACGAAGTCAGATTTGGGCGTTCTTTTTTTGTATGTTCTCGGTTTAACGTATATTACAACTTTTGTTTAGATTTCTAAGGCTAAAAAGCCATCCATCATAAATTCACTATTTACGCCTCCCGGTGTCGTGTCGGTTTTGCCGTAAAACTTCGACAGACCATAACTTCTTCGTTATAACTCAGATTTCAACGTTCTTTATATGTACGGAACCCTTGAGACGTATTCTACAACTTGGTTAAGATTATTTATTCTAAATAATCTTTTGTCAAAAAGTCGTTTTCGACCCCTATTATCTCTAAATTGACTAGCCCGGATCTGCGGGCGTTACAATTATCTCCCCCTTAGGACGATTACATCCCGGAATCATCAACGAAACATGGCTCACATGATGACTCCATACGTTATCTCTTCATGCTAAGTAATAACCGTAACTTTGATGTTTCTTCGAACGAATATCTAACTCTAAGACTTCCTGATTGCAGGCGGTGCTCGATCTTGCACTTGCTCCCTATCTCACGTTAGACTCCAAATTATGACCTTCAAGTCACAATCTCGATCCTTACTGGAGACTGCTACTTCTTCTTAACAAACTTAAGATAAGTTATTTTATTACTAAAATGGACCGATGTGTCATATTCTAATGACTTGTCATCGTATGTTCCCAAGCTTAGACTCAGGTCTCTTAAAGTCTTCCAGAACAGACTATACATTTCTTCATGTTCTACTCACATCTTAAAAGGTAGCATTTCTAGCTACAAGCAACTTTTTGCGATACCTCTACTGATCACTTTTTATTTCAATCTTCCATCATAAGTCAGATGCTACATCGAACTTGATTCTCTGAACCACATAACATACTCAGCGTAGCTGGACTCAATTTGATATGACCACTAGGGTCGGAATAACAATCATCTTCTTAGTCATTGCCGAAACGATGGTAACAACATACTTGAATAAGACGAGATCAATTACTAGCTCCTTGGTAACCTTGTGACTTTCCCTGATCCAAGCGTGAGTCCTGTGCTTCCGGTAGTATAGGCCTCTACTACCTTTCACACTTACTCATACTCGTCCCAAGTATTGTCTCGCAGTTCACCCAAGTCACCATACAAGAAAATCACATAACAACTTGACACATTAGATAATCAAAACGAAGGTTTTATATTATTCCTTGAAACGATTACATAGGTGTTCAAGTTCAACCTATACTATGCCTCTAATAGGCTATACCACGTGGTACTATTTACACGACTACTTCATAGATCCTCATTCCTGATCCCTTTCATTTCCATCTTCTTCGTCAAGGATCATATGGAACGCTCTTGCCTTCGGTTTCGGTGGAATGTTTGGTCTTGCCGCCTCTTTCTTCTTCGGGAAATCCTTAGCAACATGCCCTTCTTCACGGCATTCCTAACACACCCTTTTGATGGCGGTGCACTCATTGGCGTAATGTCCGGTCTTCCCACACTTGTAGCAAGTCACTTCCTCGCTACATTTCCCGAAGTGCTTCTTCTTGTACTTCTCGCACCATTTCACTTTGTTTCCTCCTCCGCTAAACTCCTTTGAACCAGACTTGATCTTCTTATTGGGCCTCGTAGACCCCTCAAACTTCCTCTTTTCGCCAACCTCAATCTTGTTGGCAGCTCTTCCCTTAATCATATCCTCCACAGACTTGGCAGCCCAGATAGCTGCCTCCAGAGTAGGTGCCTGACGCACTGGCACCGCGTACTCCCATGGAAGTCCCTTTGCGTACTTGTTGATTTTCGTCAGATCATCCAGAACAAGACGCAAGGCGAACTCCATCTTCTCTGTGAAGTTGTTGGTGTATTCATCAATTGACATGCTTCCTTTCTTCAAGGTCAGGAACTGGTTCTCTAGCTCGAGCAGGTTTTGGGCTGAGCAGTACTTGCGTTTGAACTGCACCAAAAACTATGCCCATGTCGGTTGCAGGGGTTCATTGGGGCTCAGAGTCTTCCCCAGGATATTCCACCAGCGCACAGCACCTCCTCGGAATTGACGTACTGCAAAGGTGGTCTGTAACTTGCCTCTACAACCACACGTCATGAAAGCTAACTCCATCTCCAAGATCCAATCCATGACTCCGATCGGATCTTCCTTTCCAGTGAAATTCGATGGCTTGCAAGTCAGAAAATCCTTGTACTTGCATCCATTCCTCTCGACTCCGTCATACTGGTTGTTTTGTCGAACTATTGGTGGGTTGGCTTGACCAACGGTCCCACTGTAGTTCCCTCCTTCTGACTGCCCATCGTTCAATTCGGGCTGTTCAACTGGCATTGTAGGTTCGTCCCTATTTTCATGCAACATTTGCCTCATCTCTTCCCGTTGTTCAACCAACATAGCTGTAACGCCCGTAGATCCGGGCTAGTCAATTTAGAGATAATAGGGGTCGAAAACGACTTTTCGACAAAAGATTATTTAGAATAAATAATCTTAACCAAGTTGTAGAATATGTCTCAAGGGTTCCATAGATATAAAGAACGCCGAAATCCGAGTTATAACGAAGAAGTTATGACCCGTCGAAGTTTCGCGACGGAACCGGCTCTGCACCGGGAAGCGTAAATAGTGAATTTACGATAGAGCGACTTTTAGCCTTAGCGATCTAAATAAAAGTCGTAGAAAACGTTAAACTGAGAGCGTCCATAAAAAGAACGCCCAAATCTGACTTCGTATGAGGAAGTTATGATTTTTCTAAGATTTGGCATAGCAGTGCACGGCCCGAAACTCGAATTTTAGTTCGAGCGGTTTTTGGCTTACGCGACCTAAATGAGACTTGAAGATCTCATTAATAGGAACTCAACGAAAAAAAGACAGACGAAAACGGAGTCCGTATGTAAAAGTTATGAATTTTACGCGGACATTTAACAGTGTAATCACCTCCTACTGCTAAATTTAAGATCGGTCGAGAATTAGCCGACGGAGTAAAAAGGAAAGTTGTAGATTTTATTTTTACCTACGCGTGGATATAAATAACGTCAAAAACGGAACTCGTATGCGAAAGTTATGGACGAAGCTTAGTCTCTACTTTTCGAGCGCGGCGAATTCGATACAGTTTTGTAAATCCGAGATAGAACGAGAATTAGCCAACGAGGTCTAAATGAAAGTTGTAGTACTCGTAAATACCAATGTGTGGATATAAATAACATAAAAAACGGAGCTCGTATGCGAAAGTTATGGACGAAGCTTAGTTTCTACTTTTCGAGCGCGGCGAATTCGATACAGTTTTTGTAAATCTGAGATAGAAGGAGAATTAGCCGACGGGGTCTAAATGAAAGTTGTAGTACTCGTAAATACCAATGTGTGGATATAAAGAACGTAGAAAACGGAGCTCGTACGCGAAAGATTTGGACAAAGCTTGGAGGCTACTTTACTATAAAATTCCTATAAATAAGAGATGAATTATTCATAATTTCTTCACACCATAAGCCTTTCTTTCTCTCTTAACTTCTCTTTAACCTCCCTAAACCCCTCCCAATCTAGGGAACCTCCCTAGCACTAGAAGAAAGCCCCGGAGCGCCCGACGGCTCCGAGAAGAAAAGCTTTCGGCTCGGAAACGCTGCTCCAGCGAAGCCTGGTTTTTAATAAAAACCCGCTATAAGTGAGCTACGCCTATACTATATTTAATATAGCTTTTATTTAATTATAGTAACATTATTAGGAACTTAAAATAATTATTTGGGCTACTATTATGAGTTATATTGAGTGTTATTTAACGCTTATATAATAGTAATAATAGCTAGACTATTAATTAGTCGCGGTTAACGTTAAAACTAAACCCTAGTGGTATTGATACTAGGTTTTGTCGAGGAAAATTGTTTTGAGATAACGAAGCGTTGTCTGAGTTCGGAATCACCACCTAATCAAGTGAGTGCAAAGTTACTTTCATCTTACACATAGATATGAAGTATTTTATATAAATTACGTGCTACGTGTGCATATTATCTGTATACTTGCTATCTATGCTGGATGAACGATTTTATACATGTTTTAAATGATTTAAACTGAATATGTATTTTATATCTACGAATATGTTGGGTAAAACATGGGTAGATGAATGATGAGAGATTAAAGATGATATGAGTGAACATTGGCAGCTATAGACTTAGTGCCTAATAATTAACATCAGCAGCTATGGAGTTAGTGCCTATTGAATAAACGTTGGTAGCTATGGACTTAGTACCTGATAGATAAACATTGGTAGCTATGGACTTAGTACCTATTGAATAAATGCTGGTAGTTATGGACTTAGTACCTGATAGATAAACGTTGGTAGCTATGGGCTTAGTACCTATTGAATAAACGCTGGTAGCTATGGACTTAGTACCTGATAGATAAATGTTGGTAGCTATGGACTTAGTACCTATTAGATAAACACTGGTAGCTATGGATTTAGTACCCGATGGATGAACTTTAGCAGCTATGGAATTAGTGCTTTAAGCACAAGCATTGGCAGCTATGGACTTAGTGCCTGTTATACAAACCATGGAAGTAATGGACATCGAAATGAACGGATGCAGGATAGATGATTCTTAGGGTAGATCCTTAAGAGTAAAGAAGATCATGGGGATGGGTAATTGGGTTGATTGTTTGATGTTTAAACATAATAATTATATTATTGTGGGTTGAAAACCCTATGTACTGACCAGGTTTCCCACCTGACCCACTCAAGCTTATTTGTATCACAGGTGTCGATACCAAGCTACTTTACACTGAGAGACTTAAAAGAGATGTAGATCACTATTGTAAATAAATGTAAGTTCTGTTTATGCTTATGTTTCTGTATTGACGATGACATCCCAAATGTTTTAAAATGAATAAAAATACATTTCTTCGGAAATGCTTTGATAACGTATTTATCATGTTTTTTTTCTGGGAACAAATTCCGCAACATTTTTATCAAAAGAAGTACTCTGATTTTTATAAAGCATAAACAAAATCGGTCTTTTCTGGCCGTGAAAAATGGGGATGTCACAGTTGGTATCAGAGCATTAGTTTAAGCGAACTAGGAATATGGATTTATTTCTAGACTTAAACTTAGAATGCTAAGCGATGATTGTGAGGAATGTGTCTAATAAAATATAGGTAATACACCTGAATAGACACAAGCACTAGCTAATTTAGGGAAAATGCCTAACATGCTTTTATGTGCTAAATTATTTATGATTCTTTATGATGCTAAATGTCTGATCGGATCTATGGTCTGTTGACGACCGGATCTGGAAATTTTATGTGCTCAGATTTCTAAACGTTTAATTACGGTATTAGAACTGGCATGTAACTTTTCGGAGTAATAGGGAGATTTACACGTCAATCGTAAATCAAATCTTTCCTATCTAAATTCTCGTCACTACACACCAAACGTTTAAATTGGTGTATAGATCGAAATGGCAAGAACCCGCAGTGGAGCTGGGAATGCGAATGGGAACATGAATCAACCCCAGTGATTCAGCAAATACCTGTTGTAGTAGAAGTTGCACCCGAGCCAATCACCATGGCTGGAGTACAAGCCATGATTCGGGCTATGTTAGCAGAACAAAGGGAAGAAATGAGACAGATGTTGAATAGGGACGAACCTACCGTACCCGTTGAGCAACCCGAGCTGAGTCCCGAGCAATCGGAGGAAGGGAACTATAGCCGCCATGCGAGTCAAGTTAGGACTCAAGGAGAACGAAGGAATGACCCGGAGAGGGGAAACAACAAGGGTGGGCGGATGTATAAGAATTTATTGGGTGCCAAGCCACCAAGCCTTTCTGGAAGCCCGAAGCCGGTTGAGATTTTGGACTGGATCTCCGAAATGGAGATGGTGTTTGAAAGTTGTGACTGTAGCGACAGGCAGAAAACCGTCTTTGCAGTCAGACAATTAAAGTCTGGAGTACTAAGCTGGTGGAAGCTACTAGCTAACACAATGCCCAAGGGAGAAGCAAGCAAGTTGTCTTGGGAAGATTTCCTGGTGCAACTGAAAATGCAGTACTGCTCTGAGCCAGAATCTGAGCCAGAATCTTCTGGAGATCAACAATGAGTTCCAGAATCTGAAGAAGGGAAGGATGAGTGTCACCGAGTATGCTGCAAGTTTTACGGAAAAGATGAAGTTTGTCCCCTACCTAGTTCCAACGGAACTTTCCAAGGTCAACAAGTTTGCCAATGGATTACCAGCGGACTTTGGTCCAATGGTCAAACAAGCAACCACTTTGAAAGCCGCCATCTGGGCAGCCAAGAATGTTGAGACCCAAATAAGGGAAAATAGTCTGGAGAAAGCTGAAGTTGGCGAGAAAAGGAAGCTTGAAGGATCCTCAAGACCTGATAATAAGGGAAAGTTCTCAAAGTCTAACCTAGATGACCAAAGGTATGGAGCCAAGTGGTGTGAAAAGCGCAAGAAGAAACACTTTGGAAGATGCAACGAAGAGGTAACCTGTTACAAATGTGGAAGGATCGGCCATTATTCCAAGGATTGTACACAAAATGATAAGGTATGCTTCGGATGTGGAGGCAAGGGGCACATGTCTAGAAATTGTCCAAATAAAAACGAAGCAGCAAGGCCAGAAGCACCACCAAGGCCAAGGGCATTCCACATGATCCTCGACGAAGCAGAAAACAACGTGAGGAATCAAGGATGAGGACTTCATATATCAAGATTGAGTCATGCAGTTGCCATAGTATCTTATGATGTAACCTGTTAGAGGCATAGTATAGGGTGAACTCGAACACCTATGTAATAGTTTCAAGAAATAATAAAGCCTTCGTTTTGTTATCTGGTGTGTTAAACTGTTATGTGATTTTTGTATGGTGACTTGGGGACTGCGAGACAATACTTGGGACGAGTATGAGTAGGTGTGAAAGGTAGTAGATGCATATACTACCGGAAGCACAGGACTCACACTTGGATCAGGGAAAGTTACAAGGTTACCAAGAAACTAGTAATTGATTTCATTATTATTCAAGTATGTCGTTACCATTGTTTCGGTAATGATTAAGAAGATGATTGTTATTCCGACCCTAGTGGTCATATCGAATTGAGTCCGACTACGATGAGTATGATACGTGGTTCAGAGAACCAAGTTTGATGTAACATCCGAGTTAAGGCAGAAGATTGAAATGGAAGATAATCAAAGCGATTGTGATTGTTGTTAAAGTAAGAAACTTGTAACTAAAAGGTGATTATATCGCATTAGAACATGAAAGAAGGTATATTCAATTATGGAATTTGACTCTAAAAGACCTGAGTCTAAACGTTGCATCACACGATGAGAGGTCATTAGAACATGACCCATCAGTCTATTATGATAATCGAAGGAAGAAACTTATCTCAAGTTTGTTAAAGAAGGAGTCTCCAATAAAGATCGAGATCGTGACTTGAATATCATGATTGAAAGTCTAACATGAGATAGAGAGTGGGTCCAAGATCGGGCACCGCCTGCAGTCAGGAAGTCTTAGAGTTAGATACTCGTTCGAAGAAACATCAAAGTTACGGTTATTACTTAGAATGAAGAGATAACGTATGAAGTCATCATGTGAGCCCTGTTTCTTTGATGATTCCAGGACGTAATCATCCTAAGCGGGAGATAATTGTAACGCCCGTAGATCCGGGCTAGTCAATTTAGAGATAATAGGGGTCGAAAACGACTTTTCGACAAAAGATTATTTAGAATAAATAATCTTAACCAAGTTGTAGAATATGTCTCAAGGGTTCCGTAGATATAAAGAACGCCAAAATCCGAGTTATAACGAAGAAGTTATGACTCGTCGAAGTTTCGTGACGGAACCGGCTCGGCACCGGGAAGCGCAAATAGTGAATTTACGATAGAGCGATTTTAGCCTTAGCGATCTAAACAAAAGTCGTAGAAAACGTTAAACCGAGAGCGTCCATAAAAAGAACGCCCAAATCTGACTTCGTATGAGGAAATTATGATTTTTCTAAGATTTAGCATAGCAGTGCACGGCCCGAAACTCGAATTTTAGTTCGAGCGGTTTTTGGCTTACGTGACCTAAATGAGAGTTGAAGATCTCATTAATAGAAACTCAACGACAAAAAGACAGACAAAAACGGAGTCCGTATGTAAAAGTTATGAATTTTACGCGGACATTTAACAGTGTAATCACCTCCTACTGTTAAATTTAATATCGGTCGAGAATTAGCCAACGGAGTAAAAAGGAAAGTTGTAGATTTTATTTTTACCGATGCGTGGATATGAATAACGTCAAAAACGGAACTCGTATGCGAAAGTTATGGACGAAGCTTAGTCTCTACTTTTCGAGTGCGGCGAATTCGATACAGTTTTGTAAATCCGAGATAGAATGAGAATTAGCCAACGAGGTCTAAATGAAAGTTGTAGTACTCGTAAATACCAACGCGTGGATATAAATAACGTCAAAAACGGAGCTCGTATGCAAAATTTATGGACGAAGCTTAGCCTCTACTTTTCGAACGCGGCGAATTCGATACAGTTTTTGTAAATCTGAGATAGAATGAGAATTAGCCGACGGGGTCTAAATGAAAGTTGTAGTACTCGTAAATACCAATGCGTGGATATAAAGAACGTATAAAATGGAGCTCGTACGCAAAAGATGTGGACAAAGCTTGGAGGCTACTTTACTATAAAATTCCTATAAATAAGAGATGAACTCTTCATAATTTCTTCACACCATAAGCCTTTCTTTCTCTCTCTAACTTCTCTCTAACCTCCCTAAACCCGTCCCAATTCTAGGGAACCTCCCTAGCACGAGAAGAAAGCCCCAGAGCCCCCGACGGCTCCGAGAAGAAAAGCTTTCGGCTCGGAAACGCTGCTCCAGCGAAGCTCGGTTTTTAATAAAAACCCGCTGTAAGTGAGCTACGCCTATACTATATTTAATATAGCTTTTATTTAATTATAGTAACATTATTAGGAACTTAAAATAATTATTTGGGCTATTATTATGAGTTATATTGAGTGTTATTTAACGCTTATATAATAGTAATAATAGCTAGACTATTAATTAGTCGCGGTTAACGTTAAAACTAAACCCTAGTGGTATTGATACTAGGTTTTGTCGACGAAAATTGTTTTGAGATAACGAAGCGCTGTCTGAGTTCGGAATCACCACCTAATCAAGTGAGTGCATAGTTATTTTCATCTTACACATAGATATGAAGTATTTTATATAAATTACGTGCTACGTGTGCATATTATCTGTATACTTGATATCTATGCTGGATGAACGATTTTATACATGTTTTAAATGATTTAAACTGAATATGTATTTTATATCTACGAATATGTTGGGTAAAACATGGGTAGATGAATGATGAGAGATTAAAGATGATATGAGTGAACATTGGCAGCTATAGACTTAGTGCCTAATAATTAACATCAGCAGCTATGGAGTTAGTGCCTATTGAATAAACGTTGGTAGCTATGGACTTAGTACCTGATAGATAAACATTGGTAGCTATGGACTTAGTACCTATTGAATAAATGCTGGTAGCTATGGACTTAGTACCTGATAGATAAACGTTGGTAGCTATGGGCTTAGTACCTATTGAATAAACGCTGGTAGCTATGGACTTAGTACCTGATAGATAAATGTTGGTAGCTATGGACTTAGTACCTATTAGATAAACACTGGTAGCTATGGATTTAGTACCCGATGGATGAACTTTAGCAGCTATGGAATTAGTGCTTTAAGCACAAGCATTGGCAGCTATGGACTTAGTGCCTGTTATACAAACCCTGGAAGTAATGGACTTCGAAATGAACGGATGCAGGATAGATGATTCTTAGGGTAGATCCTTAAGAGTAAAGAAGATAATGGGGGATGGATAATTGGGTTGATTGTTTGATGTTTAAACATAATAATTATATTATTGTGGGTTGAAAACCCTATGTACTCACCAAGTTTCCCACCTGACCCACTCAAGCTTATTTGTATCACAAGTGTCGATACCAAGCTACTTTACACTGAGAGACTTAAAAGAGATGTAGATCACTATTGTAAATAAATGTAAGTTCTGTTTATGCTTATGTTTCTGTATTGACGATGACATCCCAAATGTTTTTAAATGAATAAAAATACATTTCTTCGGAAATGCTTTGATAACGTATTTATCATGTTTTTTTTCTGGGAACAAATTCCGCAACATTTTTATCAAAAGAAGTACTCTGATTTTTATAAAGTATAAACAAAATCGGTCTTTTCTGGCCGTGAAAAATGGGGATGTCACAATAGCCCGTATCATGGCTTGTACTCCGGCCATTGTAATTGGCTCAGGAGCATCTGCTACAACATGTATTTTTTCAATCACTGGTGGTTGATTCCTGTTCCCATTTGCATTCCCGGCTCCACTATGGTTCTTGCCATTTCGATCTATATACCAAATCAGACGTTCGGTGTGCAATGACGAGAATTAAGATAGGAAAGATTTTATTTACGATCGACGTGTAATTCTCCCTATTTCTCCGAAAAGTTATATGCCAGTTCTAATACTATAATTAAACATTTAGAAATCTGAACACATAAAGTTTCTAGATCCGGTCGGCAACAAACCATAGATCCGATCATACAATGCATATCATAAATCATTTAGCACATAAAAGCATGTTAGACATTTTTCCCTAAATTAGCTAGTGCTTGTGTCTATTCAGGTGCTTTACCTAAATTTTATTAGACACACTCCTCACAATCCTTGCTTAGCATTCTAAGTTTAAGTCTAGAAATAAATCCATATTCCTAGTTTGCTTAAACTAATGCTCTGATACCAACTGTGACATCCCCATTTTTCACGTCCAGAAAAAACCGATTTTGTTTATGCTTTATAAAAATCAGAGTACCTCTTTTAATAAAAATGTTGCGGAATTTGTTCCCAGAAAAACATGATAAATACGTTATCAAAGCATTTCCGAAGAAATGTATTTTTATCCATTTTAAAACATTTGGGATGTCATCGTCAATACAGAAACATAAGCATAAACAGAACTTACATTCATTTACACTAGTGATCTACATCTCTTTTAAATCTCTCAGTGTAAAGTAGCTTCATATCGACACTTGTGATACAAATAAGCTTGAGTGGGTCAGGTTGGGAAACCTGGTGAGTACATAGGGTTTTCAACCCACAATAATTTAATTATTATGTTTAAACATCAAACAATCAACCCAGTTACCCATCCCCATTATCTTCCTTACTCTTAAGGATCTACCCTAAGAATCATCTATCCTGCATTCGTTCATTTCGAAGCCCATTGCTTCCAGGGTTTATATGATAGGCACTAAGTCCATAGCTGCCAATGCTTGTCGTAAAGCACTAATTCCATAGCTGCTAAAGTTCATTCATCGGGTACAAAATCCATAGCTACCGGTGTTCAGCTAATAGGTACTAAATCCATAGCTACCAACGTTTATTTAACAGGTACTAAGTCCATAGCTACCAATGTTTATTCTATAGGCACTAACTCCATAGCTGCCGATGTTATTTGTTAGGCACTAAGTCTATAGCTGCCAATGTTCACTCATATCATCTTTCATCTCTCATCGTTCATCTACCCATGTTTTACCCAACATATTCGTAGATATAACTACATATACATTTTAAATTATTTAAAACATGTATAAAATCGTTCATCCAGCATAGAAAGCAAGTATTCAAATAATATGCACACATACCACGTAATTTATATAAAATACTTCATATCTATGTGTAAGATGAAAGTAACTATGCACTCACTTGAAAAGGTGGTGAATCCGAACTCAGACAGCGCTTCGCTTCTTAAAAATAATTTCCTTCGACGAAACCTAGTATTATTACCACTAGAGTTGAGTCTATTATTCGCCGAGACTAATTAATAGTCTAGCTATTATTACTATTATATAAGCGTTAAACAATACTTATATAACCCATAATAATAGCCCAAGTACTTATTATAAGTTCCTAATAACGTTACTATAATTAAATAAACGATATATTAAAAATAGCGTAGGCGTAGCTCACTTACAACGGGTTTTATAGAAAACCGGGCTTTGCTTGGAGCAGCGTTCCCGAGCCGAAAAGATCTTCTTCTCGGAGCCGTTGAGCACTCCGGGGCTTCCGCCTCGTGCTAGGGAGGTTCCCTAGGCTTTTCGGGGGGTTTCGGGGCTAGAGAGAGGTTCTAGAGAGAGAGAGAGTAAAGAGAAGAAAGAATGGGAAAGGTGTGAAGAAAATGAGGGTGGGAGAGGTTTTATTTATAGGGTGAAAAATGGCTGAACTTGGTGCCACATGTCACCATCTAGTGGCAAGACTTGGGGAGAAAGCAATGGCCAAGATTGTGCCACATCACCCATTTTCGCACAGCACACTTCCGACTTTTAAAATCCGTAACTTTTACATACGACCTCCGTTTTTTACGTTCTTTATATCCACGCGTAGGCAAAAATAAGATCTACAACTTTTATTTTGACTCCGTCGACTAATTCTCGACCGATCTTAAATTTAACAGTACGAGGAGATTATACTGTTAAAAGTTCGCGTAAAATTCATAACTTCTACATACGGACTTTGTTTTCGTCTGTCTTTTTACCGTTGAGTTTCTATTAATGAGATCTTCAATTCTCATTTAGGTCGCGCAGGCCAAAAACTGCTCAATCTAAAATTCGAGTTTCGGGTTGTGCACTGTTAAGCCAAATCTTAGAAAATTCATAACTTCCTCATACGAAGTCAGATTTGGGCGTTCTTTTTTTGTATGTTCTCGGTTTAACGTATACTACAACTTTTTTTTTAGATTTCTAAGGCTAAAAAGTCCTCCATCATAAATTCACTATTTACGCCTCCTGGTGTCGTGCAGGTTTTGCCGTAAAACTTCGACAGACCATAACTTCTTCGTTATAACTCGGATTTCAACGTTCTTTATATGTACGGAACCCTTGAGACGTATTCTACAACTTGGTTAAGATTATTTATTCTAAATAGTCTTTTGTCAAAAAGTCATTTTCGACCCCTATTATCTCTAAATTGACTAGCCCGGATATGCGGGCGTTACAGCAGCAGCAGCCTCAGTGACAGCAGCGTATCGCTCATCAAAAGTCTCAATCAGGGTGGTCTTGATAGACCCAAACATCTCTGGAATCTCTGCTCGGATAGCTGCGGCCACCTCCTCGTCGATCATCATCCGTATCTCCTCATCACTACTCCCACTGCTACCAGGGTTTTGGCGCGTACCCACCATGATGTCTCTGAAACACAACACAAAATTATCAGAGACTCGTTCGAGCATACTCACACCCGATCACTCGCCCCTACTTGTTCCTTAGCATCCTAAGGATTCTTACTTGGGTCGCTCACTGATCCGGTGTTTTCAGTAGTACGGACCCAATACTACATTCCACACCGCATCAGTGTTCACCCCAAGTCCTCCTCCTCGGATCCCAATTCCAAGTACTGTATGCCTCACCAGCTACTCTCACAGTAGTCCTCTCATTGACTCACTCATGCTAGATACTCATACTCAGAACAACTCACTGATAACAGAAGTCCCTAGGCTAAGGCATCACAAATCAGGCCACCCTAGTCCTAATATATGAATTACCTAGCCTATTCTCTAGCATGCACTATATCTCATAATATATCTCATAACACAAAAATGAGGGTATTTTGGGAAATCATCGCTCGGCTCTGGCCGATTGTACACACTGCTCCGGCTCGTCTTCTCTTAAACTCTTTCTTATTTTTAGGAAAATTTATCTCTTTTGAAAATCTTTCTCAAATCCTCAGTTTGAGTCCAAACACACCCGAGGGTGTATCCGAATCCCTTAAACCAAGGCTCTGATACCAACTTGTAACGACGTAAATTTTCAAACAAATTTTTCATTTTCAAACACAATAAAACTCGTTTCATAATTCTCAAAATCACATATGTCTCAAATGTCAAAAAATAAACATAATCCCAGAATCATAAAAACAATCTCCTGCCAGTGTGTACAAATCGTGCCGGTGCCTTGTCGCGATCCTCTAAACTACCTGAAACACATAACACATAACACGATAAGCATAAAGCTTAGTGAGTTCCCCAAAATACCACACACGGCTCATTAGCCACTCGAGGCTATAACTCAATAAGACCCTCCAGTCAATGTGTCTCAGTGGGACCCTCCGGTCCCACAACTCAGATGGACCCTTCGGTCCTTCAACTCAGCAACTCAATATAATACACAGTAAGCATATCACAAAACGAATAACAAGATATCTCATAACACAGCTCATGCACATAAGACCCTCTGGTCACACATAAAATTACCACTCAAGGTGAGTATAGTGAGAAGACTCACCTCGTAAGCTAATGAATGAAAATCTCATACTCGGGATCTCGAACTCTACCCACCGGTCTAGCCTCCGCCTAACACATAATAATTACTCTTAATTAATATTGGCCCTCAAGAAGCTAGACTAACCCTTCTACAACTCACAGAAGGGTAAAAGACCATATTACCCCTCCAAGGCTTAATAGTCCTCAATCTTGACCAAACCCTAAAAGTCAACAGCAGGGAGTACGCTGCACGTTTCAACTCCCTATGCTGGGCGTACTCTGCTGCTATACAGAATCGGGGGTGCTCGACCCCTACGTTGCGCATACTGGGGTTACGCCCAGCGTACGCCCCGGTTTCACTCTTCTCACATATATGGTCTTAATCAGTTAAGACATAAGCTCATATCTCAGATCTGGACTCTCTAATGTCTCTTAATCCATAAAGTCATCGACTTTAAGCCTTTGCATGGCTGATTAGTCACCATTCTCCAAAAATACACACTCTTATGTCTCAAGGACCTCATAACTCATGCATGGAGTGATTTCACCAACCAAGATTGGATTTTTATGGCATAACACCACTCATACACTCAAAAGGGGTTGGTCCTAGACTCTGGAGTTCAAGATCTCATCAAGACTCCACCTTTATGGGACAAAACCCTAAAATGCTCAATATAACATGCTCATAAGAAAGGAAAAGCAATGTCTGAAACTTTATACCTCAACAAGAAGCTTCCCACTCAGATTTGCTCAGATCTAGAAGCTTGGACTCCAACTCTCCTTCTTCAAGGTCTTCTCTTCTCTTCAAAACCACACAAACACTCTCTCAAGGCTCAATGACACACACACACAAGCTCTAGAATGGAGGTTAGGGCACTCTTAGGGTTTTCTCTCTGGGAATGGTGGCTAGAAATGAGGCCATCATATCCCTTATATAGCGGACTCACCCCAAATTAGGGTTGCACTCTGGGCCTAGTACGCCTAGCATACTCACGAGTACGCCCAACGTACTAGATGGTCTCCGCGTTACATGTACGTTGACGAGTACGCTAAGCGTACACCTCAGGTAAGCCCCGCATACTCGTTTTTCACTTTTTCCACAATAAGGACCAAACTAGACAATAGCTCAAAAGATCAAGGTTCTCGAAGTATTCCTGGACTCGGGATGTTACATGAATCGAGAACGCGAAACTGAATCTTAGCTACATAAATCATATGTGATTAGATACACATAATCACATGTTATTATATGTATCTAATCACATATGATTTATGTGGACGATATTCATTTTCGTGTTTTCGATTCAATAGTTGTTCTCGTGTATTTAATCACATGTGATTATACATATCTAATCACATATGATTTATGTGAATAAGATTCAAATTCATGTTCTCAAATCAATAGTTTTTATCATGTATTTAATCATATGTATTTTATATATTTAATCATATACGATTAATATGGACAAAGAACAACTATTGAATCGAAAACACAAAAAATTAATCTTGTGCATATAAGTCAGATGTGATTAGATCATATAATCACATGTGATTTAATACACGAGAATAATTAAAGAATCGAGAACGCATAAATGAATCTTGTCTTCATGTCTCACTAGAAAACAAACTACATTTTGCCTTTCCTTGTTCACTCTACCAGATTAGGGTATCCGTGAATAATAACATAAAACAAGTAATGCCTACATAATAGGAGAGTTGGTGTAACTCACCTCCATGAACTTGAAAATTAGCTAGCATGAGCAAGATGGATCGTTTCCTTTCCGAGAACCTACACAAAAATTATAACATTATTTAGCTTATGCTTTGTTGTATTAATCTTATAAAACTTATGTACATATTTCCTTATTTTCTCTTTGATTGTAATGCTCTGTTTGGGATATGTTTTCTTACCTTTCAACCCATTATTAAATTTTGATAAAATTATATTGGTAAAGTTCCTTATTTTATCTTTTCATACATATAAAGATCTCGTTCGAATGATTTTTGGTTTATTTTATATTAAATTTACAAGCTAGTAACTTTTAGCTGTCACTTTCTGGACCACTCAACATTCTTGGAATAAACTATACCAATCTACTAAGAATTACATCAGTACATTTATATGTATGAAACTATACATCCATATCTAACTATAGGCTTTGGAATTTTGACATTTGGAGTTCTGATGAATTTATCATGATTTTTTTGAAGACAATGCATGAAATCTGTGACAGCACGGACCAGCCTTAGAAGATTGCCAATTTTACCCCTCAAAGAGTTGGAATTTCAAATTGTGATTCAAATTTTGAAGAAACTAGACACATTAAGATTTCTAGAACACTAAGTCTCATGATTTTTAGGTGTTCTTATTGACTTGCACGAATTTTAGAAGTTGGAGGACAGATTTGGGAAAATTGATCATAATAGCTTTTAAATCACTTTTGGTGTTCTATTAAGGACTTAATGGTCAAGCCTTAAGTTTAACATTTTTAACATGATTGTTGGTTACTTATTAGGTTATTTACATGTGAAATTCAATTTAACATAAGGGCCTTAATGCTTGGCGTGATAAGGGTTCAAAGTTAAGGATTTTCACATAAAATGCTACTTTTACACTTATTAGGTTATTTCAGACAATATGACAAACACCTTGTGTGCATGAAATCCTACAGTGATAATCAACTCTCTAATAGACTCCAATCGATCCCCTAGAGCTTACTATTTTCAATAAAAACAATCCAACTATACACATAATTCCTCACAAAAGCAAGCAAATGAACAAACAAGTTCGTAATTCATCAACAACAGGAAAACATACTGGAAATTTTCAAATAAAACATCTTCTTATGTGAAATCAAGTATTAGACACTCGATTAGTCGTTCATTATAAGCTTAATTTCATGAATTTCATGATAAATCGAGTCAATTTAGGTTGAAAAAAGCAGATGTATCGACTTGAAAAAAATACTACTTGGAAGCTCTCATTGATCATGTTAGTAGACATGAACTTCACTGTCGATTGAGACGTGCAGAAGAGATAGTTAAAGATAGCTCCGTTGATGGTGATGGTGAAATCAAATCAAAATCTAGCATGAAAATCAAATCAAAATCCATCATTAAAATCACAACAGAATCCAACGTCATTCATCCATAGTATCAAAAAACTTAACATCTACATCTATGATAATCGATACAAGTATCTGATTTCATGAAGAAAAAAAAGGATAACAACCGGCTGTTTTCATATTCAAGAAAAAATACAAGTTTATCCTCATCTACACTCGATTTACAAAAAATAATAATAATAATAATAATAATAATAATAACTTAAAACAAGATTTCAGAAAGAAAACAACAGAAAAGATCATCTATATTCGATTTTAGGGTAAAAAAAGAAAAAAAAAACTTACCAAAACCGAAGGTCAAAATCGCTACAACCACCTGGAGATATGCGTCGTCGGTGAAACTAGCGGAGGCAACAATATCGTTGCAGATCGGGACAATGTAGATTGATTGTTAAAGATCAGAGAGGGTAGAGGCAGAAATTGGGCGTTGTGTCGACCAGTAGAAAGAAAAAAGAAAGTGGCTCGTGTTTTATATTCTAAAAAAGACATGTTTATCAAGAATACCAATACACAAAAATATTGTAAATTTATAAATAAAAAAAAACAAGAATACCAATACACAAAAATATGTATATTTAAATAACATATAAAAAGACATGTTTCACAATAGCGACTAATGTCCTTGTAGAATAGTAAAAAGTAATATATTTACATATTTATCGACTGAATTCAGAAGAATTATAAAAAATAAAAAATACAAGTATGAAAAACCCATATTATTCTAGTTTTTCAATTTTGTATGTTAGATGAAAATAAATAATTGGCAAGGATGCTGATTATTTCATCATATTTTTTCATCCATCCATGACATTTTATAGTTAATCAAATATTTGTCCCTCATTTAAATAGATAGTATATTTTAATATTTAATTGTTTATTCATGAAAATTGTATTATGTTTCCTTTTTGAACAGGACTGACAACGAATACGCATTGAACTAGTAACTATCGATGATAATATTTACATTTCCGACGCTGGAAACTGATATGTGCTCAAAATCTTCAAAGGTTTTAAATTCTAGGAATTGGGTTTCGTCGAGGATGGATATAGGATACACTGTGAACATTTTGAGTTTTTCCTATTGGACACTTATATTTCTATTGTTAATTCTTATCAACTGAAAAGCTTGTTGATTCTTATTGAAAAAAAAAAAAAAAGAGTTTATGGTTTATTTTCTGAAGAAAATAGATAACATTTTGGAGAACGAGAAGGGAAATTATATCATATGACAAATAGATACATACAGAATCAAAATCAGACACATACACATGGAATCATTCACATATTATAGTTCAATTTTTAGAAAATTATTAGGAAATCAGAAACATATGTAATAATTTATTGAAGAAAAATATATAAACATTTATGGTAAAAGAACTATATGGGAATGGATTTAATCGAAACCAAAAAGTGTGTATTGATAGCAACGATAGATGATATACACTTCCGCTTCGGTTCCGGTATCAATGGGCTTCTAGCCTACCTGTATCAGGTGGTGTCTTCCTTCTTTGAAGTCAAGGGTTCAAGTCCCGTCGTGGACATAGGTGGTATTAGATGTTTGTTTAGAAGTAGATTATATATTTGTATTTGCCGGTTCAAAAAAAAAAACTTCTCTTCCATAGATAAGTAATTGAGTAAATTACACGAATGGTCCCTATGGTTAGGGATAATTTCATATATACCCTTATTAAACATCAAAATATCGTATTTGTCCAGCCTAATTTCTAAATATCATATTTACCCTTATTAACATTTCAAAATATCATAAATGCCCAAATTTATTTTTTAGTATTTAATAATCTATCTTTTATATTTTAAAATCAGTATAATTATAATAAAAACTTACTTGACCGTAATGCCCCTGCCTCATATATCATTCTTTTAATTTTGCATATTCATGGCTGATTCTCTTTAATCCTCACATTACCAACTAATTACAAATCTTCTTTTTTTCATTACGTACAACTTACAATCCATAAACGATTCAGATTAGACAATTTTGGTGGGGTTTTTTTGGAGGCCATTGATTTATATAAAGCTTTCAAAGGTACATGCTTTAATTACTCAAGTCAAACAGCACTGTTTCTTTGCATCGTTGAATTGATTCCATTTGAATGATGACATGATCAAAATATGATTTTGACGGACAACCTTTATTGTAGTTCCTGATTCTATCTTAGAACGTAATTGTTTGGATTCAATATTGACCTAGTTTATCAATTTCACTTTTGTTAACTTAATCAAAATCTGGACGTGATACTGCGTCATTGATCAATATGATTGCTCGTCTAGATGCAACGCAAAAGGGCGCATATCCAACATGAATTTCGGTCGATGTATTATGATTATATTCTTAACCGTTTGTCTTTTGAACTTAGTGGAAATTTAGAGTCTTAGAGGAACAGAGGTTGATTCAACTTTCGATACTAAAATATGATAGTTATTAAATTTCAAACTTGATGAGAATAATGTAGTTATGCACATGGATTATGGACAATTGGATATTACCCTTCGATCTTGTAGGCAATACAAATTGAAATAAAAAGACAAAAGTATCAAAGTGAAGACTAAATTTTTATTTATGTCACAAATGGCAATTTTGCTTTGGATGTACGATCTAGCAGGAAGAGATGCACCTAAGTTGTAGTATTGAAGAAAAAGATTGGTTATTGGGTACTTTGAGGGTTACATCGAAGCATCCAAAGCCATGGATGTGCAGAATTTGGCGTGAAACAGTAGAGATACTCAAATTTCATCCATATAAGAGTTAGGGGCATTATGGTCAAGCAGGTTTTTTTATAATTATCATGATTTTACAATATAAAAGATGATTATTAAATATTAAAAATAATGAGTTTGGGCAAATATGATATTTTGAGGTTAATAAGGATAAATATGATATTTAGAAATTAGGCCGGACAAATACGATATGTTGATGATTAACAAGGGTATATACGAAATTCTTTCATCAAGTTATTATGTCTAATTTCGGGTATGAAACCGGTACTTTGGACAGTGATAACTTGCAGAATCTATTCAAGGGTTCCATTCCATACGTGAAGATTATTGTTGGATATACATTTTGGAAACAAATCGCAGCGCTGAAGGAGGAAGAAGGAAACAAATCAATGCCGAAACTAAATACTCTAATTAAAATACATTATCAATTAATGAGGGGTATATATGTCCATTAACTATAAAATGCTATGGATGAATAAGAAAATGATGTGGAATCGGCAAACGTTCAAATAGCGAATCAAACCAAAAGTCGGCCCATCCAAACAAGAACACTAATTCGAACATGGCAAAATGCGAAGCGATCATCTCGACGCCTCTCTATTAATCCAGCTCATAAAACATACAAAAGTTTCCAATATCCGCCTAGAACAATCATCAAAACAAGAAAAAAATAAAAAAATCATGGTTTCTCTCGAACTACTGGTAATTTTGCTACTAACGTTCATCTCTCATGGAGTTTCCAAGAATACTCCCCAGCAAAAGCAACAATCGTCCACCGGTATAATGGGTTACCATTTTCATTTTTATTTTTGGTCGTCGTATTTTATATTAAGGTTGTTTGTAATTGAACTGTTCCGGGGTCCGTAGGGGTGATCGGCGACGGTTATGGTGTTTTTCCGGTGAGGATTGGGAGGTCTGTTCTTGAAGGGGAAAGTGATGATGAGAATTCTTCTTTGGTTTTGGCTGAAGAGAGAACGAGGAGGAAAGACCCAACGAAAGGTTTAGAGTATTATACCGGTGGATGGAATATCAGTGACGAGCATTACTTCTATGTAAGCTTTCTACCTAGTTCACTGTTTATTTAGAAACGTCTTTTTTTTAGTCCTTCAACTTTGACTTTTGGAGTCAACCCAATTGATCTTCAAATTCAAACTTTGACACCAGTTCTTCGGTGTTTATAGCTTTGACTACATTGTAAACCTCGCTTTTTGATCGTTGATTCTGAACCTTTTTAGCAAACAATGAGACAAATACACCTTTACAAATTACACTGAATTCCGCACTTAAAGATATTGCAAAAAAGATGAGATCTTTAGTCTTATAAAACTTGATAAAATCTTTGTATAATGTATAGATAAAAATTTATACTTGTGCAGTCTGTATCATTTAGCGCTGTCCCTGTGTTTGTGATTGCTGCAATCTGGTTTGTGGGATTTGGAATGTCGTTACTCGTAATCTGTTGCTATTATTCTTGCTTCCGGAGAATCCATTACAGCTATTCTAGAATCGCTTATGTCCTCTCTCTCGCCTTCCTCACCCTCTTCACCATTGCTGCCATGTAAGCAACTCTCAGCCCCTTTTGGTTCTTATGCACTGTCACTGTCACTTGTGCAAAAGAAATGAATGAATGCGCTCCTTTTGTGGGTGTGTGGATTGAGCTCTCTCTCATTGTTTCATGGTGTGATATAAATATAATCTTAATTTGTTTCAGAATCGGATGTGTGGTGCTTTACACGGGGCAAGGGAAATTTCATAAGAGTACATCGGACACATTGGACTTTGTTGTTAGGGAGTCCAAAGATACAGTTCATAAACTCAACAATGTGTTGGATATTCTTGATACAGCAAAGGGTATTGGAGTAGATCAAGTTTCTTTACCTGCGAATATCAAGAACAACATTGACAGGGTCGATGAAATGATAAATACAGCTGCTACAGACCTTGACTCCGAGACCGAAGAGAACGAAAAAGATATACAGGATGTTTTGAACTCTGTGTAAGTAAATATGTTACAACGATTTCTTTCAACAACATATACAATTAGACTCGTATGTTAAACGTTATCATTTTTTCTGCAGGAGGCTTTCTCTTATAATTATCGCTGCTGTTATGCTTCTCGTAGCTCTTCTTGGTTTTTGTAAGCCTAAAGATCCTATCTTTTCATGATTTTATGCGTGTTTTATAGCTTTTCTTGGTTTTTAGGCCTAAAGATTTGATCTTTTAGAGATTTTATGTTTAAACGATTCCAATTTTTGAATATTTAAAATTAAATTTGCTTATCAACTACTCATGTTATTGACTGTTGGTTGCAGTGTTCTCCATTTTCGGCTTCCAGATTCTCGTTTACATGTGAGTGGTGATCACGCGTTTGTGTGTGTGTGTGTGTGTGTGTTTTACGTGATGAATTCATTCCTTGATCATAATTTCCGCTTCTATGGTTGCAGATTGGTGGTCTGCGGTTGGATTCTTGTTACAGCTACGTTTATTTTGTGTGGCATATTTCTCACACTTCACAAGTGCGTTTTAACAATCTTCTCAATTGCTAGAATAACTACATTCCATCTCCATTAATCTAACAAAACGATTACTATTCATGTTGGTAGTGTTATGGGCGACACTTGTGTTGCAATGGATGAATGGGTTCAAAACCCTACTGCTCATACGGCATTAGACGAGATACTTCCATGTTTCGATAATGCAACTGCTCAGGAAACCTTGTTTCAGAGCAAAGATGTGACTTTCCAATTGGTGGGAATGGTCAATATGATCATCATAAAGGTAGCAAACATCGATCCACCACCCTTTCCTGGTTTCCTCGGTTACAATCAATCAGGCCCGTTGGTTCCCATCCTTTGTAACCCGCTAAACGCTGATAAAACTGATCGGAAATGTCAAGCTGGTGAATTGGACGCCGGTGATGCCAGCCAGGTATGTTTTATCGAGTTTCCCAATGCAATTTTGACTTTTGAGTCAAACTATCTCTCAATTTCTAAACTAATTAGAATTCTTCCATTTCGTTTTCGGTACTTGGTGTTGTATTTCTTCATATAATCTTATCAATCATGAATCTATTAAGTCATGGATTTGACTTAATTTGGAAGTCAACTGAACCATATAAATGGTGTTTTGTTTATAGGTATGGAAAGATTATGTATGCCAAGTGTCAGAAAAAGATATATGCACAAATGTGGGGAGGTTGACTCCAAAGATGTATGACCAGATGTCGGCTGCAGCCAATGTAACCTCGGGGTTGTCAAACTATGGCCCGTTTCTAGCGGGTTTACTAAATTGTACTTTTGTTAGGGAGACATTCACAGGAATCCATGAGGATCACTGTCCAGGATTGACTAAATACAGTCGGTGGGTGTATATTGGATTGGCTATGGTGTCTGCTGCTGTGATGCATTCATTGGTGTTATGGGTGTTGTATGCTCGAGAAAGAAGGCATCGAAAGTATACCAAGCTTGGGGTTCCTGCATCAACACAAAGTTCATTCGCAAAATGAAATAAGTGTAAAAGAGTGAAAATATAGAAATGGAATTATGTTTAGAAGAGTTTAAATTTTCATATTTTGACCCCAGTTCCGCCATATATTTGAATGGCAAATTTTATTTTAAAATATTAGAAAGATGTTAGAAAATATTGCAACGAATGAAAAAAAATATATGAAATTCTAACCACGAAACTAATCAGTCAGACAGTCACCACTCACCACCGAACAAGATGCAAACACAAAATAGAATCTACATCTACTCCTCTCATTTGGAGGCAATAGATCAAGAAAAATATGTTATCCCAAAACATCCACTTGTCTTAATCGTTGGTTTGAGAAAAACTAGCCAACACTTCCATTAAACTCGTGAATTGCTTAAACTCCCTCTGGTTCTCGAAACCACCTCCATATGTGAGAACCATTGTTTAACTAAGAGGAAACCTTAGGTGTTGGTGTTGTGACCCAATTCTAAAATGTTAGTATCTTTATTTGATATTATGTTGTTTTGTTTTTGTTTTCCTTTGTTCTACAACATTTGTGTGCCTCCTAGCCCCTAGCTAGCTTTTTCTTAATATATGTCTGCCGTTCAAAAAAAAAAAAAAAACTAAGAGGAAACCTTGCAAGCTGTATCCAATTCTAACATATACAATCTATGATATGACATAACAAAATGTCTCCCAACTAATTTTCATTCCAAAAAACATGTAGAATTTCGCAATCCAACCTCTTTTAAAGTACACCTTCAAATCTATATAAAGAATCAACAATATCTTTCCGGAGTCCTTGAAATTTAGGCTATATAGATCACGCCCCCCCCCCCCCCTCTCAATAGTCTCCCAGTCTCCCTTACCTTAACCCATAATTGAGCCTCCAAATACAAATATTAAGAGAATTAATGGACCATATGTAAAACCTTCACCTCGAAGAAGAAATATATTTCAAAAGACATCAATAATACATGCCCAACTTTCAATCTTCTACATACTATAACCAACCAGAATGTCAAGCAAGATGTTAAAGGGAAAGTTTTCCAATTTGTAACCCTGTAACCCATAAAATCCATAAAATATTATGTGAAACTTTTTAAAATTAAATAACTAATTCATTTGAAGTCAGATTGACATAAGATTTTTTCGAGCATGTAGCTAGTTTAGAGTTTGTTCTTCAATTTAACTGATAATGTCATCTTTTTTTGGTTTCATATTCAATGAGTTAAATCCCTCAAAGTTGGGATATCAAAGTTGAAAGTTTTTCAGCCTTAATGAGTACTACGTGAAACTTTAAAAACCGAATAAGTCATTCGTTTGAAGCCGGATTAACATGAGATTTATTCGAGCATGTAGTTTAAAGTTTATACTTCATTTTAGGCTATAAATTCATTATTTTTTATTCCATATTCAGTGAGTTACATCCCTTCGAAGTCGGAATATCAAAGTTGATAGTTTTCCAGCTTATATGTTTTCTCCTTACGTATTTGTTTTAAGTCTCATGATACCATTTTCCCTAAAAACTAACTTTCTTACTGCTTCAACGATTTGTACCTGTAACAACCCGTTACTTTCCGAGTCAACAAAAGTCAAATCTGATAAATAAAATTCGAGTCTTTATTTATTTCGTTAAGTTCGTAAAGATTAGAAAATAATTTAAATTATATAAATTAAGTTTATATAAGTTTATATAAATTTATATAAGTTTTCAGAATAAAAAACACTCGAAAAACCAAGTTTTTTCCCTCGAAACCACAAACCTCGTGACAGCAAACTGTTTCCGGCCGAAAACCTTCTGACCGAAAACAGATTTCGGCCGAAAACCCTATTTCCGGCCGAAAACCCAACCGGATATATATGTTTCATCCGAAAACTTAGTCATTTTCTCACTTTTTCACTCGAAAACACTCCCAAATCTCTCTCAAATATCATCCAAGAACATTCATACCTTCAAGAACAATCCTTTGAATCTTCATATTTTTCACCAAGAACACCGAGAACACCAAGAACACCAAGAACAACCTTCATATCTTCAAGTGACCGAAAACAACTCAGGACCACAATCCGTTTTCGGCCGAGAACCCCCTTGAACCGAAAACCCTTCAACACTTGTGCAATTTTCGGTAATTACCCTCAACACAAAACAAGTGTTTTCTAACACTTTAATTAATGGTTTCACTAATATAAATACAATTATGTGTTTAACTATTATTAGGATACTGTTAATTCCGTGTACGTCAACTCGAGGGTCATCTTTCCAGTCTTGCTGTCCAGCACGTACGCATAAACAACTGTGAGTTCATACCCCTATATTTTCACTGTTTTCAATGTTTTTTTTTTGGGGGGTATATAAGTAAAAAACAAGGATTTCTGTATTTTTATACAAACTATTTCAAATAGTCTCAAAACCTTTGCAACTGCTTCAAACAGAGATTTCACTACATTTTACAAATATATTTATATATTTTAACCCTTTTGTACCATGTCGAGCATAAGGGTGTTTTCCTTCATACAACTAAATCGCAAAGCTTTCAGTACAATTCAGATCATACATTAAACTATAATTGGTATAGTTTGGGAACACTGCACTACTTTTACAAAGTACAATACTCGAAACAAGAACATACATACAAACTATAATAGGTATAGTTTGGGATACATTACATGGTTTTACTAATTCAAGAGCTTTATACAGAAACAAACATATAAACTATGGTAGATATAGTGTATGGTATACAATACTATTTTCCGAATACAATAGTACAATACTAAATAATTATTTAAGTATAATTATTTTTACTCTACAAGTTATACATACCGTTTCAAGTACAAGAGAACACTACAACACTACATGTAAACTAGTTAATACAGGGCTGTGAGGCACTACTTAAATTGTACCCATCAGGGTACGAAACTAAATCCTATACAATATAACCAGAGTCTCCTGGAGGGAGAGCGTGAGATTTGTGTATAGATCTATACGGGACTGACAATCCCACACCTGAACTGCTAGCTATAGTTAGGCCGACAGGCCTGGGGTGACAAATGTCATAACGTTTCCGACTCCTGAAGAACGTCGTAGAGGTCACTAGGTCATATCAAACATGGTTATACGAAACTCGCAACAGTATAAACTAAAACATTTGTTTACGGGATTTCATTTCTTCGAACGGTTTTATTTTAAATAATAAAGCTACATTACATTACAAATGGAGGATTCCAGGGATTTCAAACAAACGGTTTTATTTTAATTAATGAAACTACGGTACACTATTATACATTATAACTGGTAGTAACCAGGCATACATACAAAGATTTTCATACAAGGGTTTCATGACCAACACTACTATGTTATACTATTACAGATTGCAGAACAAACGTACATTTTGGTCTTAAGGCCTAAGACTGCTTTTTACTACTAAAGAAAATATTGGATTTTCTTGAGGAACACATACGAACATTTTCAAAGATCAAAGACAAGTTTCCATTACAAAAACATACTTATGAACTCACCAACTTAAATGTTGATACACTTTCAAAACCACTTGTATTCTCAGGGAACCGGTAGACAGGTACACCCGCAGGTTTTGAGAAGACGGAGCTTTTAGAGTCGCGTCTTTTATACTTTTGTTACACATTTTTGATGTCATACAAACTATGTATTGAACAGATGTAAATAATATATTCAATCAATGTAATGGTTGTGTTTGCTTTGATTACTATTATACAATTGTTGTGATACTATACATAACGTCCTCCGCCCCGAACGTTTTCGTCGTTCCGGTTTGGGGGTGTAACAGATGGGTATCAGAGCATTGTTTATAGTGAACTAAGTATATCAAACCTTACATGATATACAACTATAACCACTATGGGGCCGAAGCGCTCTGAACTAAAAGTATACTTTTAAAATCTAAGTATTTTATAATAAGTATACAAGTAAACATACATACCAGAACCAATATCACAAGAAGAACAAAACAAAATTATTTAGATGTTGAACACTACGGTTAAACCTGGATAGTTATGTAATCATATCTGGGTAAATATAGCCTGATCAACTATATTTATTCGAGGTGCGACCAACATGTGTTTGGGAGTGATAGTGGTGTTGCAACAAGTCTAAAACTTACCAAACTCTATACAAAGAAAACACTAGAACCTAACATACAGTTAAAATACTATAGGAGTATTTTATAACACTACAATACTAGAGCCAAACACGTGAAAACAAAGAACTCTTACTAATAGATCTATAATTGCTAAGTGTATACATCTAGTTTATATATAAATAAGATTTCATAGACTCAGAATAGGTGGTTTAACTTTACTTCATGTTCCTTGTTTGGTTGTGGAATTAGAGTAGGATCACTTAGTCGAAGGTCTATTTGATTTTAGTTATATATAGTTTGTGTACACTATGTGTTTATAGGGGGGTCAAACACAAACCACACTATACGAATTCATTCCAAGTGTTGCTATTAACTTCATGGCGATTGTTTACTTGTATTAGTAAACTTCCTTTGTAAATTGCTTAATAGAACACTATAACTGTCAGGATTAGATATAGCTCGTTCATTATCACCCGACTCATGACCCATACAGAGGACTTATTGTTACTTTCTCTTTAATCGTTATAGAGAAATATGCCTCCAAAGAAGTCCAACAGGAAGAAAAACAACACTTCGACAAATCCACTGCCACCACCACCACCCCAATTTGACCCTGCTGTCTTCCAAGCAGCAGTAATCGCCGATGTGGCTGCCGCCATATCGTAGATCAATAACAGCGGTACTAGCGGGTCGGGTAGTGGTACCAATCCCCTTAACCTCGGAGGTAGACAAGGACACCCGAAAGATGTTCCTATAAGGATTTCACAATAGCTAAACCCAAATCATTCGATGGCACTGGAGGTGTCATTGCCTTAACCCGTTGGTTCGAGAAGATCGAATCAATCTTTGAGATCTGTGCTTGCCCCGAGTGGATCAAAGTAAAATTTGCAGCATGCACCTTCACCGATAGAGCTCTAACTTGGTGGAACAACCAAGTTAAGTACCTAACTCTTCCGGTAGACAATGCTATGAGTTGGGACGATTTGAAGGAGTTAATGTTGGCTGAATACTGCCCGAGGGGCGAGATGCAGAAACTGGAGCAGGAGCTCTGGAACCTGAAGATGAAGGGTTCCGACATCGCTGCTTATACTGCAAGGTTTAGTGACCTGGCTCTACTTTGTCCCGGGATGGTCACCCCGGAGTGCAAGAAAGTGGAGAGGTACATTTGGCGACTAACTCCCACAACTCAAGGGAATGTTCTAGCTGCCAAACCACTTACCTTCGACAGTGCCAAGCGTCTGGCACAGACACTGATAGATCATGGAGATAGTCAAGACTCCATGACAGTCATTCCTGATCAGCCCAAGGAGAGTGGAAGGAAGAAAAAGTTATGGAACAAAAGAAAGGGGCAATCTTCGCAAGCGCCCTCGAAGAAACAGTAAATCGTGGCAGTCCATGCTGCTACCATTCCTGCTTCCGTCCCTACTACTCAAACACCTCCCAGTCGATACGTTGGGAATCTGCCGAGGTGTGACAAATGCAATTTCCATCATCACGGGCCTTGCCGTGAGATGCAGTGCAATAATTGCAACAAAAAGGGACACACAGCCCGTTTCTGCAAGACACCAGCACAACCAACCAACCAAACCCCCAGAGCTGGAGTAGGCCAAGCCTGCTATGGATGTGGTGAAACCGGGCACTACAAGAGGGATTGCCCGAAGGCAAGAAATGTTGGCAATACAGGGAGAGTGCTGACAATGGGTCAGGAGGAAGCAGTAGCTGATCCTACTGCAGTCACGGGTACGTTCCTACTCAATAACTCTTATGCATGCATTCTCTTTGATAGTGGTGCGGAGAGGAGTTTCGTTAGCCATAAATTCAAACACCTACTCAAACACAAACCAAATCACTAAATGAAACATTCATCGTCGAGATGGCTAACGGGAAGAAAGAGAGCACTAACGACATATTCATAGGCTGTACCCTTACTCTAAACGACCACTCTTTCTCCATTGACCTTATGCCCGTCTCCATAAAAAGATTTGATGTCATCATCGACATGGATTGGTTGAGCCCCAATCGTGCTGATATCCTTTGCTACGAAAAAGCCATTCGCGTCAAGCTGCCAAATGGCGAAGCCCTCGTTATCTATGGCGACAAACTCAGTTCGAACCTTCACATCATATCTTGCATCAAAGCCCAAAAATACCTGCGAAAGGAGTGTCACGCATTCCTAGCTTATGTAGTTAATGAAAAACAAGAAGTTAAAGACCTCGAGAGCATCCTCGAAGTCTGTAACTTTCCTGATATTTTCCCCGAAGATCTTCCAGGAGTTCCTCCTGAACGCCAAGTCGAGTTCCGAATCGACTTAATCCATGGAGCTACCCCTGTAGCCAAATCCCCGTATCGTATAGCTCCAGCAGAGATGCATGAATTATCCAGTCAACTAAACGAACTGCTCAGTAAGGGGTTCATTAGACCAAGCTTCTCACCCTGGGTAGCACTGGTCTTGTTCGTTAAGAAGAAGGATGGATCGTTCCGAATGTGCATATATTATCGCGAACTGAACAAGCTTACTATTAAAAACCGATATCCTCTCCCGCGTATAGATGACCTCTTCGATCAACTCCAAGGAGCCAGCTACTTTTCAAAGATAGACTTGAGATCGGGGTATCACCAATTACGAATCCATGAGAATGATGTTCCAAAAACAGCATTCCGAACTCGTTATGGTCACTACGAGTTTGTAGTAATGCCCTTTTGTCTAACCAATGCACCCACGATATTCATGGATCTAATGAATTGGGTGTGCCGACCCTTCCTAGACAAATGCATGATAGTATTCATAGATGATATACTCATCTATTCACGAAGCGAGGAAGAACATAGTTAGCACTTGAGACAAGTTCTAGAAACTTTACGGACGGAGAAGCTTTGTGCTAAATTCTCAAAGTGCGAGTTTTGGATTAGGAAAGTAAATTTACTTGGTCACGTGGTCAGCGAAGAAGGCATACATGTGGACCCTTCCAAAATTAAGGCCATCGAGAATTGGTCAGCACCGAGAACACCCACAGAAATCCGTCAATTATTGGGTCTTGCTGGCTACTATCACAGATTTATACAGAATTTCTCCAGAATCGCTAAACCGCTTACTACCCTGACTCAAAAGGGTGTAACTTTTAGTTGGGGAGAAAAACAAGACACTGCATTCCAGACTCTGAAGCAAGCCCTGTGCAGCGCACCTATCTTGTCTCTTCCAGAAGAGACAGAAGATTTCGTAGTCTACTGCGATGCATCCAATCAGGGGCTAGGTTGTGTACTTATGCAATGAGGAAAGGTTATTGCCTATGCCTCGAGACAGCTAAAGACACACGAAGTCAACTACACTACTCACGATCTTGAGTTGGGAGCAATGGTCTTTGCATTAAAAATCTGGAGACATTACCTTTATGGTACCAAGTGCATTATCTTCACCGACCACAAAAGCCTTCAGCATATCTTTGACCAGAAAGAACTTAACATGCGACAACGACGATGGGTAGAGATACTCAATGATTATGAATGCGAAATTCGCTATCATCCCGGTAAATTCAATGTGGTAGCGGATGCCCTTAGTCGAAAGGAGTACTCAGGTCGTCGGGTGAAGGTACTAACCATGACAATACATTTACATCTGTCCACACAAATCAAGGAGGCTCAGCTAGAAGCCTTGAAGCCGAATAATGTGACAGATGAAGCTTTGAGAGGAATGGAGAAGAACTTACAAACCAAGGGTGACAGAGTTCGTTACTTCATGAATCGGATCTGGACACCGAAGTTTGGTGGCTACATAGACGTTGTCATGAACGAAGCCCATAAGACACGATATTCTGTTCATCCATGTTCAGATAAGATGTATCTGGATCTCAAGAAACTGTATTGGTGGCCGAACATGAAAGCAGAGATTGCTACCTACGTGGGCAAGTGCCTAACTTGTGCCAAAGTTAAAATAGTGTAACACCCCATTATTTAATAAACAAATAGACGAAATTAATGAATGAATCGTAGCCCTAAAATTAATAATTATATAGCAATGTGTTGGTTTTGGGAAGCCAAATGCCATAGTTGGATTATTCGGGGGTCAAAGTATAAATTCGAGATTTATTTTGTAAAGATTTTAGAAGACAGGGGGATATTTGGTAAGTATTAGACCTAATATGAAAGATTTATGAAAACAGGGGGCTAAAGAGTTAATTATGGACCTCATTTGAAAATAATGGTAGAGGGAGGGGCTACTTAGTAAAATATGGGACTTAATTTGTAAGGGATTTCCATGGATGGGGTGTAATTGGTAAATATCGGGGCTAAAGTGGAAACATTTCGGAGAGGAGGGACTGATCATGGCATTATGGGCGGAAGTTTCTTGAGGCCAGGTATATAACCGTCGACCTCTTCCTAACCTTAACCCTAGCGTGATTCACCAGCCGCCATCTTCACTTCCTCCATCGTCTAGCCGCCACCACCCGATCCCCTCACGTTTTTCCTGTAACGCCCCGATTCTCAGGTATTGATTTCTGATATAAGATTTTTCTTGATTTCAAGGTCTACTCGACGAGTTGGTTGCCCGACTCGTCGAGTAGCAACGGGTTGGTCCACGTGTTTAAGTGACCTACTCGCCGAGTCCAAATAGGGACTCGACGAGTAGGAACTGGAGGATGAAACCCTGATTTTCAGGGTTTTACACCCTATTTAAAGGATCATTGGCTTCCCCAGCCTCCCTTTTCACAGCCCCTTATCATTCCAAAACCCTAAATCGTGTGTGTGTGCTTCATTGGTGTGTTTAAGCTTGGAAGAAGGTTATTGGTGAGGAAAAACTTGGGGAAGCAAGTGGATTGAAGCAAGGAACTCGTGGGAATCAAGATCTACTTCAGTTGGCATCTTTTGGAAGGTATTAAGCTATTATCTTAACCTCATTTCATTCTAGATCTCTTTTGGGTGGAATTCAGGGCTTTTCTAGCATAATAAGAAGCCATTCTTGGGTATAAGCGAAGATCTGAAGTTGCAACTTCAGATCTGGACTCTCCTTGGTCTCTAAGTCCATAAGGTTTTCAGCTTTGGCAAGCATGAACCTTCCTTCAAGTGTGAGACTTCTTTACAAGCTTAGTTTTGCCATTTTAAGACTTTGGAGCTTTGCATGCACATAAAGTTTGCAACTTTACGTGATAAACATGCCTTAGGAAGCTGGATCTTCAATTTGGAGCCTTAGCATGGCTTAAAAAGTCTCTGTATGGATGAAGGACTGAAGGGACTCGGCGAGTCGCATGGTCGACTCGGCGGGTCCGATGAATATTGTCGTGGGCTCGGCGAGTCAGATGAGTGACTCGGCGAGTCGGCTAGGGTTTTCCCAACCTTTGGACACGTATGGACTTGGAGAGTTGCAAGAGGAAATCGTCGGGCTAGCCAAAGAGGTTACAACCGCAAACGTAAGAACTCGACGAGTCACTCTAGTGACTCGACGAGTTGACTAGTTATGCAAGGAACTCGACGAGTAGCTAAGGGTACTCGACGAGTTGAGGTCAATATGGATTGTTGAGCTTGACCGTTGACCTTGAATTTGACCAAGGGTTGACCAATTGACTTCTGGGGACATTTTGGGAATTGGAAATTTACAAGCATGGTTCTATGGTGGTTATAAGTGGTGGAGTTGTGACGGCGATCTGAGAGTTTGAGTTATCTTCGACTCGGCAGTGTGAGGTGAGTTACCCTCACTATACTAAGGGTTCAAAGGCACCAATTCCGGCCCACTGGATATGATTTCCTAACAGTTGGTAGTGTGTTGAGTATGAGTTAGTGTTGCATGTTAGTTGCTATGTCAGTTAGGTAGATCTGTAGGACTACCTCTAGTATCATGTGATTATGTCACACCCCAAAACCGGAACGGCGGAAACGTTCGGGGGTGGAGGACGTCATTTTTAGTATCACAAGATATGCATTATAGTAAGCAAGTAATGAACAACCATTTTATTTGAAAGAAAGTGTTTACAAAGTGTGTGTTCACAAAACATGGAATACATAAGCAAATAACAAACAAGACTTGAAGCTATACTGCTCCATCTTCTGAATCCCAGCACGAGTACCTGTCTACTAGGCTCCTGAGAATACAAGTTATTTGAAAGAGTTGATCAGCAATTAAGCTGGTGAGTTCATAAGATTTTAGTGATGTAAGTAAGTTGTAAAATGTTGTTGAAAATGTAGTTAAAAATGTAGTTGAAAATGTAGTAAGTTGTAAGTTCTGTTTAGAAAAGTTTGCCTGTTCCTCTAGAAAATCCTATATTTCCTACTTTAATGGAAGTTAAGTAAAAATGACTCTACAATCCTTTCTATGAGTACTAAATGGATACAAGTTATATAAGACTCAGAGTAAACAAACAATCGATTGTGCGCATCTGCCCTAAGACGGAAAGCACACATCCCATTGTGTGTTTGATCATTGTGGTATATAACCCTGGTGTATTCAGTTGTTACTCATGGAGTTAATTGTAATGGTTCCTTTATATTTAATGAAAGGATTCTTTAAGAAAACCCTATTTCTTATAATAAAATGGTGACCACAGTGATTACTTTTATAATAACTTAGTTTATACTTGGATATATATGATCTAATATCGGATAGAAAGTTAATTGGGTGAATCTGCCCTAAGCCCACAACCAAACAAGGAACAGGAAGTAAGGCGGAAAGCACACATCCAACTACCTATTGGGTATTAATTATATATAACCATGATGTATAAACTAAAGTATTATAGAGTTAATCACCTAAGGTCTTTTAAGTTTATACTGGTTTAATAAAATGGATTAAACCTTTAACTGGTAAGTTTCTAGTTTTGTATACCAAAAGTTCTGATTTGGAAAGTATGTTTTGTACTAGAAAACTGTGCATTGACTCTGTGTCCTATGACCTGACCCATACATGGTACCCCTTATGATTACTTAGTGTACAAGGAACATATATATAGCTTAGCTCAGATAGATAGTAAGCTGGGAGTATCTGCTCTAAGCCCACAACCAAACAAGGAACAGGAAATGAAACGGAAGGCACACATCTTACTACCTGTCGGACCCGATTAATATATATCCCTGAATGCATACACTAAGGAATCATAAAGTTAGCGTTAAAGGTCCCTTTCTACTGAATGTACTAGACCCGACTGTTCTGTGTGTCGTTTGTAAAACGTAAGTTTTCCCTAGTTTATAACTATCTTAACTCGAAAATAGTTTGCATTTGACTTTCAAGTGGTACTGTCACTTTATAAAAGTAATGGGAAATGTAAGTACACAGTTGTCGTTTAAAATGACATACGGATGTACTGATGACCTTAAAACATGTTTATTTTATACTGGTCATAATGTGAAGGCTATTACCCCTACTATACGCTCTCCCTGTCTAGAGATTAAGGGAACCAAACGTGACCTCTGCAATCAATTGCAAGCCGTGTAATTCACATTAAAGTTATATGATCATGTATACCCAATATAACTATCACCTTTTGTTTAGAACAATGAGTTAGTGATTCATTGGTATAATTAGATCTTGTAGTAGTTCCATGCTATAGCATCTTAGTATGTTCGTTCTGTTTGTTTCTCATCATAGTATGTTCTCTTGTATAATGTATAGTATGTACTAGCTGTATTGTATGTTCTCTCTGTCTAGTATGTATGTATGTTCTGTTGTTTCTCATCATAGTATGTTTGACTCATGTATGAACTGACTCTTTGTATGCTTCATTGTACTAGAAGTAATGAATAGTATCTTCCTAAACTATACCTATTATAGTTTACTAAAGTTTTACTTGAACTGTTATTCAAAAGACTCATTTATCTACTAAGTTATGCTTGTACTTTAAAACGGAGTTTGTAAAACTATAAAGTAACATAACTTTAAAAGAGTTTTTGAAATGTTTTGATCACTTATAAAAGACATAAGCAACATTTTGAAAGATGTTTATAACAAACAATTACACAATTATCATTGTGTTCAACTTGTATTCCCCCCCTTAAAATCATTTAAAACAGTTAAAAGATTCATTACGAGGTATGAACTCAACTGATGTGGGTGATTCAACGAATACGCGTGTAAGGATGAGAAGTTCCACGAATGAAGTCCCGAGACACAATAAGTCCTAAATGACATATATTGGCATGAATATAGTGTTTATAAGCAACTATATGAACGGAAACACCTTTCGGGACTAGGAAACACTTTGACCAAGTGTTGGAATCACATGTGATTCATCAAGGAAAGTGGAATGGCACTATCATGAGTTTACTACCATGGGTTTACGGCCAAAGGGAGTTTACGGCCGTAAACTCATGGTCAAACATGCATAAGTGTTTGTTTGAAGGCTAGGGAAGCTTGAGGGACTTTTGCTCTACACAAGGATGAGAAAGACCAACTCAATGGAGGCTTTTGATGAGTTTACGGCCCAAAGGAGTTTACAGCCGTAAACTCATGGTCATTATGCATTTGAGAGTAGTTTATGGTCCTATTATCATCAATGAAGGGTTCTAGGTCACAAGCTTTGCATCTAGGAGGGTTTATGGCCAAAATGGCACCCTTAAAGGGGTTTACGGCCATGGGAGATGGCTTGGCCGTAAACTCCTTTTGTTCTTGTGTTCTTGATGTTTTCAAGGCTATAAGCATGATTCCTAACTAGATATCAAGTGTAGGGAAGAGTACTTACGATATAGAGGCTTGAAATGGTTGATTTTGGCCAAGAACACTAGTGTGTGTTCTTGGTGTTCTTGGTGTTTCTTGAAGATCTAAGAAAAGATGATTTCTATGGATGAAATCAATGGATGAAGCTAGTTAAGAAGGTGTATCAACTAATCAAGGAAGAATACTTACAACTTTTGAAGATCTGGGATGAAAATCGGGATGATAGTTGAGAAAGAAATGGAGTGTTCTTGAGTTGGAAATGTGAGAATGAAGAAAATTGAAGGATATGAGCCTATATGGGGGGAGTTTACGGCCCACCTTAAGTTTATGGCCATAAACTCAAGTGTTGTGGCAGTGAACTCTAAATGAAAAGGTTAAGGCTTGATTTGTTGAACAGTGTCTCTAGCAGGTACATTCTAACACTCATTCCTTAAGTGTATTAGGCTTAAAACTCCTTAGAATGACCTTTAACCAGGCTAGAAATCATTACCAATGAGTCTGACACTCAGTGAGTTGACTGACTGAGCTTTCAAAACAAAAAATTTTCGGGTTGTCACATCATCCCCCCGTTAGATGGAATTTCGTCCCGAAATTAGCTTTCTTAGCAGTACTACCGGGGTTGCGCTCCTCTGATTGGCAGAATACCTACTCGTAGACCTGGCAACTTTGCCCTGGTGTTCATGATAGGATTCGTACTCGGTCCATCTATCATTACCTTGTGTATACAAGTCGTATATAATTAGGATTAGTAAGACGGTCGGATGTGCGACTCTGCCCCAGGTCCACAACCAAACAAGGAACAGGAGATAGGGCGGAAACACACATACTAAATCTGCATAATCATAATCATATACCACCCTCGCATATACACTGAATAGTGATAGGTGGGCTGTATTCGTCCATAGCCTCTGTGCTCGAACTTGGCCTATTGAACGAGTGGTATTTCGTGACGGTCTGCGGACATTCGACGATAAGGTTTCGGAGGACAAAGGACTCTTCACACGAGTACTTCGGGGTTTAGAATATGAAAGATAAAACTGAGGTTTAGGTCTGACTGTCGATACGAATGACGAAAGTTTCGAGAACTTGCCGATCGAGGCGATATAAACATATGAACTTAGTATGGTGAGGACCACGCCAATTCGTTACGAATGATAGTAACAGACTCTTTACTGAACAAAGTTTTGGCCAATTTGAAAGAAACGTCTGTTATACGATGATGTATCCCTAGTGTGTTCGGTAATGTACTCCTAGTGTGTTCGACAATGTACTCTTTGTAAATGATCCAGGGCTTTCTGCTTTCCCTTTGATGTTAACACTCTTACGTATTGTACCGCTATGTGCGCATACATACAAATGAAAGTGCTTTGATAACTGGTGATGATACTTTATATCATGATCCTCCTTGGTACCACTACGATCGCCTGTCATATACAAGTTATGAATATCTAAGGTGAATAAGACAGTCGACTGAGTAACTCTGCCTCAAATCCTTAACCAAATAAGGAACAGGGATTAAGGCGGGATCACTCACTCTAAGCCTGCAGCCTCTTAGTCATTCACAACCATGATATATATGCTACGCCATCATAGCTTCTCTAAACGGATCTTTTAGTTCTCTTGAATACTGTGATCTATCTCAATATGTGAGTTATTATAATTACTTTTTAAGTGTTTTCCCCAAGTTTTAATCTTATATGAATATAAATTAATTTTTCAAAGTAATTACTATTTCGAAAACGTACCGCTGCTCGTCGATGACTCCGGGGTTGATTCCCCTGCGGTGATCATTAGAATTCTTCCATCCGCGCCTGAGTTCTTTGTTATTCGGCAGTCCCTCTGATAGTGTCCAGTCTCACCACAGCCATAACAGGCTTGGTTTTCTTCAGCTTCGGGGACTTGGGAGATTGGTTGAGCCGGTGGCCTGCAGAAACGGACTGTGTGTCCCTTTCTGTGGCAGTTCAAACACTGCATTTCCTGGCATACTCCGGTGTGGTGATAGTTGCACTTTCCACACTTTGGGAGGGTTCCAACATATCGACTGGCAGGTGCTGGAGCAGTAGGTGTTGTAGCGGCGTACATAGTACTCGCTTGTTGCTCTTGCAGGGTGTCCTGTGTTGTTCGCTTCTTCTTCCTCTTGTTCCCCGACTTCTGATTATAGTCCTTTCCCTTTAATGGCTCGAGAACGAGGACTTCCACACCATGGCGGACTCCGTGGTCGATGAGTCGCTGGGCCAGGCGTTTGGCACTATCGAATGTGGCTGGGTTAGAAGACAACACATCCCCTTGGGTCGGAGCAGTTAGACCCCAGATGTATCTTTCTATCTTCTTGCTCTCCGGGGTAACCATCCTGGGGCATAGAGCTGCTAGGTCGCTGAACCGGTCAGTGTAGGTCACTATGTCTGAGCCGACCATAGTGAGCTCCCATAGTTCTTGTTCCAGCTTTTGAACTTCGCCCCTCGGGCAGTATTCTTCCAGCATTAATTCTTTTAGGTTCTCCCAACCTATTGAGTTAGCCACTGATAGGGTCAGTGACTTAACATGGCTGTTCCACCATGTTAGGGCTTTGTCAGAGAAGGTGCAGGCAGCAAACTTCACTTTGCTCCCTTCCGGGCACGAACAGATTTCGAAGACCGAATCTGTTTTCTCGAACCATCGCATCAGAGCGATGACTCCACCATTTCCATTAAAGGAATTTGGTTTGAAGTTCATGAAGTCTTTATACGAACACTCCCTTGGGTGTCCGTGAGTAGCTCGGGGTTGGCTAAGTGGGTACCGCTACCAGATCCCAAGGTACCACTTTCACCGAGGTGAGCTATAGCAGTTGCCACTGCAGAGGATATCGCTGCGTGAAGAGTAGCAGCATTGTATTGTGACGGTGAAGTTGGAGTTATCGGAGTAGTGCTTCTGTTTGATCTGCGAGGAGGCATCTTTGCTAAAAGAATACAAAGATGAGACGGAATAAGTCTAAAACAATGGACACAAGCCGAAAGCTGAAAAGACAAGGTTATCCTAGTTCTGGGTGTATCGGGTCATGACTTCCACAGGGTTCTAGAAACAATTCATAATAGAGTCTATACCTAATAAACTCTATGAATTTGAAAATGGCTATCCTCGAATGAATATTTGTTGCCTGAATAACTGTTACCAGCTGCATGTAAGAAAATAATCCTAACACATAATGTGAGCAGTGTCTCCACTCGCTCATTAAGTTAACAAGATTATTATTTATTAGTGTGACGTGTAAGACGTTTTGGTTACTTTTGTTGATCTCTCCTTGAAAGCTCATCATGAACTTGCTCTTGTTTCCTCCTGACTCTTCTATTGTCTAATATGAGGAAGTGGGTACATCTATCTGGGCTTGTCGTGCGAGAATGGAAGTGACTAAAGAATCTATGAGATTAATGGTAACTTTATGGGGTGATCCTTACAGAGTCCTGCTATAATTGTACAATGTATACAAGTTGTATATAATTCAAGATTAAATAGACCTTCGCATAAGTGATCCTACTCTAAAACCACAACCAATTAAGGAACGTGTAGTGAAGCGTAGATCACAAATTCAAAGTCTATAAGATCTCAATTATATAAAACCTTAAGAGTATACATTGTAAGATTATATACCTATTCGTAAGGGTCTTTTAAGTTATCACATAAGTTATTTATATGGAGCCTAAAATACTCCTATAGTATTTTAACGTAATGTACTTGGTATGTTTTAAACTTGTTATCGCGTTATGGTATCATAGAATACTCCTATAGTATTCTAACTCTAATGTACTTGATCTAGTATTCTCTTGACTGGTGTTTAGGTAAGTTTTAAGACTGTTGCAACACCACATCGCTCCCAAACACATGTCGGTCACATCTCCAATGAATATAGTTGATCAGGCTATATTGATCCTAGCTATGATTACATAACTGTTCAGGTTTGACGACAGTGTTCAACCTTTAAATACTTTAGTTCTGTTCTTCTTGTGATACTTGGTCTTGCATGTACATGTATAAGCAAGTAGGTATATTTTTATAACTTATCGTTATACTCTTACAATATATCATTATCCAGAGCACTTAAGCCCCATTGTATTTATAGTTGTATATCTTTTATCGGTTGATATACTTAGTTCACTATAAACAATGCTCTGATACCAATCTGTCACACCCCAAAACCGGAACGACGGAAACGTTCGGGGGTGGAGGACGTCATGTATACTATCACAAGATATGCATTATACTAAGCAAGTAATGAACAACCATTTTATTTGAAAGAAAGTGTTTACAAAGTGTGTGTTCACAAAACATGGAATACATAAGCAAATAACAAACAAGACTTGAAGCTATACTGCTCCATCTTCTGAATCCCAGCACGAGTACCTGTCTACTAGGCTCCTGAGAATACAAGTTATTTGAAAGAGTTTATCAGCAATTAAGCTGGTGAGTTCATAAGATTTTAGTGATGTAAGTAAGTTGTAAAATGTTGTTGAAAATGTAGTTAAAAATGTAGTTGAAAATGTAGTAAGTTGTAAGTTCTGTTTAGAAAAGTTCGCCTGTTCCTCTAGAAAATCCTATATTTCCTACTTTAATGGAAGTTAAGTAAAAATGACTCTACAATCCTTTCTATGAGTACTAAATGGATACAAGTTATATAAGACTCAGAGTAAACAAACAATCGATTGTGTGCATCTGCCCTAAGGCGGAAAGCACACATCCCATTGTTTGTTTGATCATTGTGGTATATAACCCTGGTGTATTCACTTGTTACTCATGGAGTTAATTATAATGGCTCCTTTATATTTAATGAAAAGATTCTTTAAGAAAACCCTTATTTCTTATAATAAAATGGTGACCACAGTGATTACTTTTATAATAACTTAGTTTATACTGGATATATATGATCTAATATCGGATAGAAAGTTAATTGGGTGAATCTGCCCTAAGCCCACAACCAAACAAGGAACAGGAAGTAAGGCGGAAAGCACACATCCAACTACCTATTGGGTATTAATTATATATAACCATGATGTATAAACTAAAATATTATAGATTTAATCACCTAAGGTCTTTTAAGTTTATACTGGTTTAATAAAATGGATTAAACCTTTAACTGGTAAGTTTCTAGTTTTGTATACCAAAAGTTCTGATTTGGAAAGTATGTTTTGTACTAGAAAACTGTGCATTGACTCTGTGTCCTATGACCTGACCCATACATGGTACCCCTTATGATTACTTGGTGTACAAGGAACATATATATAGCTTAGCTCGGATAGATAGTAGGCTGGGTGTATCTGCTCTAAGCCCACAACCAAACAAGGAACATGAAATGAAACGGAAGGCACACATCTTACTACCTGTCGGACCCGATTAATATATATCCCTGAATGCATACACTAAGGAATCATAAAGTTAGCGTTAAAGGTCCCTTTCTACTGAATGTACTAGACCCGACTGTTCTGTGTATCGTTTGTAAAATGTAAGTTTTCCCTAGTTTATAACTATCTTAACTCGAAAATAGTTTGCATTTGACTTTCAAGTGGTACTGTCACTTTATAAAAGTAATGGGAAATGTAAGTACACAGTTGTCGTTTAAAATGACATACGGATGTACTGATGACCTTAAAACATGTTTATTTTATACTGGTCATAATGTGAAGGCTAGTACCCCTACTATACGCTCTCCCTGTCTAGAGATTAAGGGAACCAAACGCGACCTCTGCAATCAATTGCATGCCGTGTAATTCACATTAAAGTTATATGATCATGTATACCCAATATAACTATCACCTTTTGTTTAGAACAATGAGTTAGTGATTCATTGGTATAAATTGATCTTGTAGTAGTTCCATGCTATAGCATCTTAGTATGTTCGTTCTGTTTGTTTCTCATCATAGTATGTTCTCTTGTATAATGTATAGTATGTACTAGCTGTATTGTATGTTCTCTCTGTCTAGTATGTATGTATGTTCTGTTTGTTTCTCATCATAGTATGTTTGACTCATGTATGAACTGACTCTTTGTATGCTTCATTGTACTAGAAGTAATGAATAGTATCTTCCTAAACTATACCTATTATAGTTTACTAAAGTTTTACTTGAACTGTTACTGAAAAGACTCATTTATCTACTAAGTTATGCTTGTACTTTAAAACGGAGTTTGTAAAACTATAAAGTAACATAACTTTAAAAGAGTTTTTGAAATGTTTTGATCACTTATAAAAGACATAAGCAACATTTTGAAAGATGATGATAACAAACAATTACACAATTATCATTGTGTTCAACTTGTATTCCCCCCCCCCCCCCCTTAAAAGCATTTAAAACAGTTAAAAGATTCATTACGAGGTATGAACTCACCTGATGTGGGTGATTCAACGAATACGCGTGTAAGGATGAGAAGTTCCACGAATGAAGTCCCGAGACACAATAAGTCCTAAATGACATATATTGGCATGAATATAGTGTTTATAAGAAACTATATGAAAGGAAACACCTTCCGGGACTAGGAAACACTTTGACCAAGTGTTGGAATCACATGTGATTCATCAAGGAAAGTGGAATGGCACTATCATGAGTTTACTACCATGGGTTTACGGCCAAAGGGAGTTTACGGCCGTAAACTCATGGTCAAACATGCATAAGTGTTTGTTTGAAGGCTAGGGAAGCTTGAGGGACTTTTGCTCTACACAAGGATGAGAAAGACCAACTCAATGGAGGCTTTTGATGAGTTTACGGCCCAAAGGAGTTTACAGTCGTAAACTCATGGTCATTATGCATTTGAGAGTAGTTTAAGGTCCTATTCTCATCAATGAAGGGTTCTAGGTCACAAGCTTTGCATCTAGGAGGGTTTATGGCCAAAATGGCACCCTTAAAGGGGTTTACGGCCATGGGAGATGGCTTGGCCGTAAACTCCTTTTGTTCTTGTGTTCTTGATGTTTTCAAGGCTCTAAGCATGAGTTCTAACTAGATATTAAGTGTAGGGAAGAGTACTTACGATATAGAGGCTTGAAATGGTTGATTTTAGCCAAGAACACTAGTGTGTGTTCTTGGTGTTTCTTGAAGATCTAAGAAAAGATGATTTCTATGGATGAAATCAATGGATGAAGCTAGTTAAGAAGGTGTATCAACTAATCAAGGAAGAATACTTACAACTTTTGAAGATCTGGGATGAAAATCGGGATGATAGTTGAGAAAGAAATGGAGTGCTCTTGAGTTGGAAATGTGAGAATGAAGAAAATTGAAGGATATGAGCCTATATGGGGGGAGTTTACGGCCCACCTTAAGTTTACGGCCGTAAACTCAAGTGTTGTGGCCGTGAACTTTAAATGAAAAGGTTAAGGCTTGATTTGTTGAACAATGTCTCTAGCAGGTACATTCTAACACTCATTCCTTAAGTGTACTAGGCTTAAAACTCCTTAGAATGACCTTTAACCAGGCTAGAACTCATTACCAATGAGTCTGACACTCAGTTGAGTTGACTGACTGAGCTTTCAAAACAAGAATTTTTCGGGTTGTCACAGATTATCTGCATGTGCATTATTTGTGTTATATGTCGACATAGTATGTGAGATGGGTTGAGGTGATACTGCTCCGTGCGGTAACCAACAAACCCGTGAGCATTCCAGATACGAGCTGAAGGAGACTCGTACTGTGTGCTCGGTGGCAATCCAGATGTGAGCTGTGGGCCTGGAAGGCAATCCAGACTTACACTGTGGGCCCTGGGCGTAATCCAGTATGTAAGCTGTGGACCCATTGCATGTTGTTCAGTTTGTTATGTTATGATATTACTGATATCGTTATGTGGATTGTATGTGTATCGGTATTTTGGGGGAAACTCACTAAGCTCTCAGGCTTACAGTTTTAGTTTATTGTTTCAGGTACATCAGGGGATCGCGGCAAGGTGAAGGCATGATCGTACAGCTCCTCATCTTTTGTTTATGTTTCTGGGAAAACTCGGATATAGACTATTTTGAAAACAAATCTGTAATAACTGTTGGTTTTAAAGGTTTTGAAAAGTTTTAAATTGGCTTGGATTTTATGGGTGTTACATTTCCGGTCAGGCGAAGCACCAAACGAGTCCATGCCATCGACAGGAGTTTCCATCCAGCATCGTCGCTGTCTAAGTTGCCTCCGTTTGCTCGTGAAAACTCCTTCAGCCGTTGCCTCCTTGACGGTTGAAACCGGAAGACCGGCGATTTCAGGAAGCTGTGGTGGTTCGGAGTTGGAATGCTACCCTCTTCTCCATTCCTTGCTGCCGACGCACCATTCCAAGATGACGAAACCACGACCTGCCGCCGCCATCACCGCCCGATGACGCTGCTGCTGCTATTTCTGTTGAAGACGAATCGTTTCCAGTTCATGGGTTGAATGCTCGTGTGTGTGTGTGGGTTCCTGACTGAGAACCGAAAGAAATCACCGCCACCACCGTGATGTGGTGGCTGCCATCGTGAAACCGCTGCTACCGCCGCCGTGCGTCACCAGGTGGGTGGCTGGATCCGTTTGCAAGAAAGAAATCATGTGGGTGTTTGTTTCTGCTGTAGTGTGTGTTGTGTGTGTAGTTTGTTTGACTGGAAAATCAAGAACGGCCACCACCACCACCGTGAGGTGGTGGCTGCCACCACGTACCACCGTCGGCCACCACAAGGGTGGTTGTGTGTGTGTTTAGCATTATTGTGTGTGTTATTTTGGAGATTAGCATTGTAAAATGTAATTAGAAATGTGAATGATGAAAAGAAACTCTAACCACCACCGTGAGGTGGTAGCTGCCGCCACCGGCCACCGTGCCGGGTGGCGGTGTTCCATGTTTGTATTATGACTCGTTTGGGATGTTGGACAAAGGGACTAAAATCCTAATGGGCCCAATGAAACCCTAATTGACCTAAAAGCCCAAACATGTGACTAATGGGCCTAGTGAAACCCTAATGGGCCTAATGACCCTTAATTGATCAAAAGACCTAGCTATTGGGCCTATTGGGCTAAGATTGGGTTGGAAACCCTAATTAGGGTTCAGAAAACCCTAATATTGGATTTATGGGCTTTGGACTTATCGGGACCCACATTTGGGCCATTGGAATGGAATTGTGTATTAAGCCCAATCACACCATATGATTTATTTAGTAAAGTGATGGAATTAATGGATTAAGTCTTTAATGGGTTAAGTGTGAAACACTTAACCTTAATTATCATTTTATGTAAAACCCTAATTTCACTTGGGCTTTATGTTGGGCCTTTCTATTGGGCTTTGGTGATTGGGCCAATAATGCGCCGTCCAAGAACAATCAATGGACTAGAATAATTAGATGGGCTTTAGGGTAAGACCTATATGAGGGTTTGGGCCCAATTTGGAAAATTGGGCCATATATGGGCCATAGTTTGGGCCTTAATGGTTATATGATGTTGGGCCATTAGAATGTCAAAGGTTGGACTGGAATAAATGGTTGGGCCTTAGAGTGAGATCATGTAAAGGTTTGGGCCCAGTTTGGAAAATTGGGCCATATGTTGGGCTTTGATTCACAGTTTGATCTCTGGGCCTTTGGATGGGGCTTTGAGCTTGAATCAAACTAAGATGGGGGTAAAGTAATCTTTTACCCCAAGCATCGACTTATGATTTTTATGTTGGGACCCAATTATTAATTGGGTGATGTTTGATATTGACAGTTCGAGAATCTGTCAACCAGCAGCTGGGATTGTGTCTACGGGACTTCAGCAGTGCGATGTGAGTTACCTTCCAGTAAAAGTGGGTCTAAGGCACCAAGGCCGACCCACTAGTAGTTGATTATAGTTGTTTGTTAGATGATTGTCTTTGTGATAATTATATGGTATGCCATTATCTGTTATGTTTGTGTGCTAGGATGCTTTGTGATACATGCTAGTAGTAGTAGGGGTGAAATAGTCCTCGGATACCGGTTGAAAGATAAACCGAAGGGGGTCGTCAGAACCCATGCATGCCTAGCAGTATGTTTATGATATGTTATATGTGATAGTGGTAGTAAGAGGGGAATAGTCCCCAAGTTCGGTCGTTAGGACCGAAGGGTAGGTCGGGCACCCCAGATATGCTTGATAGTATATTTATGCTATGTTATGTGTGGTAGTAGTAAGGGGTGAAATGGTCCGCAGAGCCGGCTGGGATAAACCGGAGGGTAGGTCAGACCCCAGAATGGCTTGACATGGGTAGGTCAGCACCCTAGAACTGCTTGACATGGGTAGGTCGGACACCCCAGAATTTCCCGACAGTATGTATGTTGTGTGGTATGTGGTATGATGGGGGAACTCACTAAGCTTCGTGCTTACAGTTTTCAGTTTTGGTTTCAGGTACTTCGTTTTCAAAGGAAATGATTCGGCTCGATCGCAGCGCATCACACTATGTTTTCCGCACATAAGATCTTTTGGATTACACTCTTATATTATTTTTATGATGACATGTTTGACTATTGACACTTGGGCTTTGACATGAGATGTTGTTATGGATGTTTTTATACTTATGGTTTTATAATAACTTATCCAAAAATGAAATTTTTGGCGTTGAATTTTGGGATGTTACAAGTTGGTATCAGAGCCTTGGTTTGAGGGATTCGGGCACTTCTCTGGTGTGTCTGGACTCAAACTAAGGACTTGGTATGAAAATTTTCAAAAGTAAAATCATTTTATAAAAATAAGTTTGAAAAGAGAAAGGAACTTTGAAAAGAACAAGGTGTGTGATGCGTGCAATCAGCCGAGCTCAAGTAAGTTTTCCCCAAGATATCCATACATGTTATGATATGATATGATTATGAGAACTGAATGCTAGATTAGGGCTAAGGATCTAGGAATGATGCCTTATATGCCTACTGTATGTGTATGAGAACTGCATGCTAGATTAGGGCTGAGGATCTAGGAAGGATGCCTTATATGCCTGCTGTATGTGCTTGATGAGCTACATGATAGTACTGATCAGTCAGTGATAGGATAGCTTGTTTAGGTTATGCCTGATTGTATGAGCCTTTGAATTGCATGTATAGATTACTGAGTTAGAGGATATAATGGTTTGATTGGAATATGATGGATAGATTTTCCATTGTCTGAATGTTGCTTGCTTTGTGCTTTGTGGGACTCTTAGTAATGTGAGCTAGCTATATTCATGAGGTAGCTAGTTGACATTACTGGGAATCTTTCAGCAGCTGAGGACTGGGTGAGTTCGGGAACCTAGGAAAGCCTAGGATATGATTCGGTGGGTTAGTAGTGAGGATGATTGAGACTTGGGTGTACCAGTTTGAGGAAGCGACTTGGAGGATTCGGGAGGATTGCTGAGGAAAGTACGGATAGGTGTGAAAGGTAGTATTGGGCCCGTACTACTGAAAGCACAGGATCCATACTCGAATCAGTGAGAGTCTTGGAGAATCTGAGAAGCTTCGGGGAGGAGTTAGTGACACGGTTTGGGGACGGAGGATGTTCCAGTTGTTGCAGCTTAGCCATTGGCAAGTGAGCTAGTGATCGTGACAGAGTGTCAGGCCCTGAAGGATATGATTTCCAAGTGGTTGCAGATGCGAGATCGATTTGGAGCACTTTGAGAAGAGAGGTTCGTGCAAGGTGTGTATAGTAGAGGGCCTCGAGAAGAGAGCCATGACTTCTAATCATCAGGTGAAAGGTCAGCAGAGCTGGAGTCAGTGCAGCACGTACGAGGAAGTGCACAAGGGAGTTTGACATTCCAAGGGTTTAGGCTGCTACAAGGGTAGCGGGGTTGAGCATGTCAGCAAAAGGTGATCAGGATTCCTCCAGATGTTGCGGGTATGTCATCTTCTACTACAATTAGGTGGATGTTGGGAATGCGTATCGCTTTGGAATTGTGAGTGACTTTGGATAAGTCAGATCTCGGGATAATTTCTTCTAGTGTCTGGGTTATCATGGATCATATATGCCATCCTGCATGCCGAAAAGTCCTTGATGAACCCACAGAGGGACGCATCTTGCAGAGTGGGTTCCGCGTGTACCGTTATCATCCCGGATCTTTGTTGGGATATGTGCAGGGGTATTATTTAGATGATAATCAGTCAGGGTTAGAGCGATAGTTCTCAAGTGAAGTCAGCGTTCAATAGTTCTATCATGGTTCAGGTGTGGTCGACAATTGTCTAAGGATGAACTTTGGAGTTCAAGGCACTACCATTGCTAGGACAGGACTGGTAACATGAAGATGGTAGTGTCAGTGGCTGGTGCTAGGTTCATAAGTGGTTGGTCATTGGATGTTCAAGAGAATTGTATCTTCGCATGGGCTGTGTTCGGTTAGAGTTCAGTGGTGCTGCGAGATTGGAAGTGGGAACGAGGACTAGTCAGCCAGAGTGAAGATTGAGGCCTCTAGTTGACAGCATGGGAAATGGATTGAGGTGTCAGACTGAACCAGATTTCAAGAGTACTCATCAAGGTTTCCGAGGCTGGGCGATCTTAAGGTTTAACCGATGATTAATCGCTAGCATTGGTAAGCACAAGTTGTCATCAGTAGGATACTAGAAAGCGAGAAGGATTGGGAATCCTTCAATTCTTGCGTGCCGTGAAGACTTAGTCAAATCTAAGTGGGGGAGAGACTTTTTATAAAGTTCTCCAAATGTGAGTTCTGGTTGCGCGAGGTGCAATCTCTTGGGCACCTTGTCAACCAGAAGGGTATTCTGGTCGATCCGGCCAAGTTAGAGGTCGTGATGCAGTGGGAGATTCCGATGTCTCCAACTGAGATTCGAAGTTTCCTGGGTCTAGCGGGTTATTACTGGAGATTTATACGGGACTTCTCTGAGGTTGCGGTTCCTTTGACCCGACTGACCAAGAAGTCGGTGGCCTTTCGCTGGGGGCCTGAGCAGCAGACAACCTTCGAGACTCTCAGACAGTAGGTTTCGGGAACCAGGGTAGAGCTCCAGTTAGGACTCAAGTTCAATTGTGTGTTAGGTCGAGTGCGTGTTCGACCGGTTTGGAAAGTGTTGTAAGACTGCGGGTGTAGTCGTAGCATTCACTAGCAGCCAGATAGTGTTAGAGTGTTGTAAGTCTGCGGACTACGGGTGTAGCCGTAGCATTCACTAGCATCCAGATAGCGTTAGAGTGTTGTAAGTCTGCTGATGTAGCCGTAGCATTCACTAGCAGCCAGATAGTGTTAGAGTGTTGTAAGTCTGTGGGTGTAGCCGTAGCATTCACTAGCAGCCAGATAGTGGTAGAGTGTTGTAAGTCTGCGGGTGTAGCCGTAGCATTCACTAGCAGTCAGATAGTATTAGAGTGTTGTAAGTCTGCGGTGTAGCCGTAGCATTCACTAGCAGCCAGATAGTGCTAGAGTGTTGTAAGACTGCGGGTGTAGCCGTAGCATTCACTAGGTTGGTAGATAGCATGGGAGTGTTGTTAGATCGCAGAAGGAACAGTAGTACCTACTAGGTCGGGTGTAGCAATGAGGATATGAAAATCCACGGATTGGTTTATGGATTTCACTAGAGGGATTAGATCTGGTCAAGCCTGTAATAAGACTGTAGCAACGTCACTACAGTTATGAGATCAGGGAAGCAATGGACTATTTAAGGACGTGTGAGATAAGGCTACCATTGGTCAGGTAGCAATCACTTTTAGTCTTGGATTTGATGATGACAGGATTCAACGCATGGACCTAATCGGTTAGATCGGGAGGTTGTTAGAGCCATAGTGGTAAGATGTAATGCCCGGGTTTCGGGGTTAAGCATTTTTAGACAATTTAATAGTCTAGGTCAACTATTGTAACTCTTTTTGATGTAATAAAGATGAAATATTTGAATACTATGTGAATTATGTGTATTTGTGTGCTTATTATTTAATTATAAATGTATAATTAATAAAGAATAAAAATAAGCGTCAAAATTAAAGTGTGAGATAAGCCCGATATCTTTACATAAAGTTGTAGTGGTCGAAACAAGGATTTCGGACATATAAAAAACGCCGAAATCCGAGTTATAACGAAGAAGTTATGACCCATCGAAGTTTCGCGACGGAACCGACACGGCACCTGGAAGCGTAAATAGTGAATTTACGATAGAGCGACTTTTAGCCTTAGCGATCTAAATGAAAGTCGTAGAATACGTTAAACCGAGAGCGTCCATAAAAAGAACGCCCAAATCTGACTTCGTATGAGGAAGTTATGATTTCTCGAAGTTCGAATATTAGATCGAGCGGTTTTTAGCCGACAACCTAAACGAGAATCGAAGATCTCGTTAATAGTAGCGTATCGATAAAAAGACAGATGAAAACGGACGTCGGATGAAGAAGTTATGAATTTTTAACGGACCAATCCTGTCCCGGCCTGTTAAAAATATAACTTTTAAAATAAAGTCAAAATTAGCCGACGGAGTCTAAACGAAAGTTGTAGAGTACGTTCCCGCCTACGCTTGGATATAAAGAACGTCGAAAACGGAGCTCGTATGTGAAAGTTACGAATTTTTAAAGTCGAGAGTGCAATTTGCGAAATCTGATGCAAGACGTGATGACGTGGCACAATCCCAGCCTTCCCTTGCTCCCCACGGTCTCGCATCCGATGAACGCCACGTTGCCTCGCTTCGCCCTACGCCCTGCGTCCGAGGTTGGGTACGCCCAACGTACCTTGGTCTTATCCGGGTCTGATGCGAGTGCGAGCCAGCTGTGCGAAGTTGGCACCCTTATCCGAAGTTACGCCCCGCGTAACTTGCTGAACGCCCCGCGTAAATCCGTACTTCGGCCCCTATAAATACCGTGCGAGATTGCCCAGATTTTTCACACATTTTCACAACTCTTTCTCTCTCTACTTTCTCTCACTACCCCTTTACCCCCCCCCCCCCTAAACCCTAGGAAAAACCATTAACGCCCAAAGGAAGCCCCGAGGCTCCCGGAGTCCCGAGAAAAAGGGTCTTTCGGTTCGGAAACGCTGCTCCGAGCAAAGCCCGGTTTTCTTTAAAATTCGCTGTAAGTGAGCTACGCCTACGCAATTTTTAATATAACTTTTAAATAATTATAGTAATGTTATTAGGTCCTTAAAATAATTATTTGGGCTATTATTATGAGTTATATTGAGTATTATTTAACGCTTATATACTAATAATAATAGCTAGACTATTAATTAGTCGCGGTTAACGTTAAAACTAAACCCTAGTGGTATTGATACTAGGTTTTGGTCAAGGAAAAATTGTTTTGAGATAACGAAGTGTTGTTCAAGTGCCAAGTCACCACCTAATCAGGTGAGTGCATAGTCCCTTTCATCTTACACATAGATATGAAGTATTTATTATAAACTACGTGCTATGTGTGCATATTATCTGAATACTTGCTGTCTATGCTGATGAAAGATTTTTATACATGTTTTAAATGATTTAAATTGTATATGTATTTTATATCTACAAAAATGTTGGGGTAAAACATGGGTAGATGTGATAAGACGATGTGTGATAAAATGATGAGAGGCCTCGATGTTGTTGGTGATCCAGTCATCTAGCGGAGTATAGATGACGACCACAGACTCTTCTAGACAGTCCAGTGGAACGCTAACAGGCTCGCAACCTGTAGGTGTTTGTGAACGATGTGTTCACCGGTGTACTCCATCCCCCTCATGGTTGCCTTTAGGACATTTATTGCTAAGGAACCCCCTTAGCAGTGGTGTCCATCCTGATGATGATCCTTAGTCTAGGTCCCTTATGATAGGTGTTTAGGGACGTAATGTGAGGATAACGGGAACGGGTAATCGGGTTATTATTGGTTGATGAATTTAATAAATTTATTTATTGTGGGTTGAAAACCCTATGTGCTCACCAGGCTCCCAAGCCTGACCCACTCAGTTTCATGTATTACAGGTAGTGGCGTTTGAGCATAGATGTGATGTTTTGGATGAGGGATTACGGACATAGGCCTGTAGATATGAAATAATGTAGTAAGGTTGATATTGTATTGTTTATGCTTTTGATCTGTATCGAACATGACATCCCGAGTCTTTTTAATGAAATACATTTCTACGGAAATGCTTTTATAAAATCTTTATCATATCTTGTTTTGGGACAAATTCTGCAACACTTTCATTTAAAATTGTTACTCTGATTTTCAAACAAGCATAAACAAAATCGGTATTTTCTGGCCGTGAAAATGGGGATGTCACATAAGATAACTAAAGGAAACTATTGACAAACAAGGATTTCGTTCGGAAGTCGCATGGAGTGACTGTGTGTGGGTCCTTTGGCTTTGCAGATGGGCCGGAACCCGATATTTCAGATGGTTGGCGAACGAATTGAGACCAGGCAAGTCTCGATAGATTCTGGAAAGCAGCGATGTGGCAACATACTACTTCAGGCAGTTCCGTGTTCGGACAATTTTAGCGTTTGGGCAGTGTTAGTATTTTTGTTTTAGGTTGCAAATATGGACGGAGTAGCCGGTTGATTGGGAAGTGACAAGTCACTTACAGCGGGATCAGCTGAGTCTTGACCAGGTATAAGTGATCTGCAGAGATAATTAGGTATGTGATCCTGTTTTATAGTGGGAACCTCGAGCTATTAGACGTTGAGTAGTCAGTTGAGGGATAAACGGATTGGGTTCAACGATAATGATTCAGTATGAGTGGTCTGTCAGGGATTCAGACCATCTCGAGACAGCAGGTTTCGGACAGAGTACATGTGATCTTGTTACAAGGAATTCGTTCACCTGCAGATTTTAGGGCTTTACGAAGATTGGTCACAGCTACCCTGGGAAGGCTAGGGTGTGCCCAGGATGGTGACCATGTTACTAGAGTGGTTGGGCGTGTAAGGAATTCTAAGGAATGATTTCGAGGACGAAATCTAATCTAAGTGGGGGAGAGTTGTAACACCCTGTCTATTTAATAAATAAATAAACACAATTAATGAATGAATCGTAGCCCTAGAATTAATAATTATATAGTAAGGTGTTGGTTTTGGGAAGCCAAATGCCATAAGTTGGATTATTCGGGGGTCAAAGTATAAATCCGAGATTTATTTTGTAAAGATTTTAGAAGACAGGGGGATATTTGGTAAGTATTAGACCTAATATGAAAGGATTTATGAAAACAGGGGGCTAAAGAGTTAATTATGGACCTCATTTGAAAATAATGGTAGAGGGAGGGGCTACTTAGTAAAATATGGGACTTAATTTGTAAGGGATTTCCACGGATAGGGTGTAATTGGTAAATATCGGGACTAAAGTGGAAACATTTCGGAGAGGAGGGACTGATCATGGCATTATGGGCGGAAGTTTCTTGAGGCCAGGTATATAACCGTCAACCTCTTCCTAACCCTAATCCTAGCGTGATTCACCAGCCGTTATCTTCACTTCCTCCATCGTCCAGCCGCCACCACCCGATCCCCTCACGTTTTTCCGGTCAGGCGAAGCACCAAACGAGTCCATGCCGTCGACAGGAGTCGCCATCCAGCATCGTTGTTGTCTAAGTTGCCACCGTTTGCTTGTGGAAACTCCTTCAGCCGTTGCCTCCTTGACGATTGAAACCGGAAGACCGACGATTTCAGGAAGTTGTGGTGGTTCGGAGTTGGACCGCTACCCTCTTCTCCATTCCTTGCTGTCGATGCGCCATTCCAAGATGACAAAACCACGACCTGTCGCCGCCATCGCCGCCCGATGACACTGCTACTGCTATTTCTGTTGAAGACGAATCATTGTCGGTTCGTAGGTTGAACGCTCACATGTGTGTGGCTGACTGACTGAGAACCGAAAGAAATCACCGCCACCAGGTGCCACTGTCGGCCTCCACAAGGGTGGTTGTGTGTGTGTATGTGTGTTTAGCATTATTGTATGTGTTATTTTGGAGATTAGCATTGTAAAATGTAATTAGAAATGTGAATAATGAAAAGAAACTCTAACCACCACCGTGAGGTGGTCGCTGCCGCCTCCTGCCGCCGTGCCGGGTGGTGGAGTGCCTCGTTTGTATTGTGACTCGTTTGGGATGTTGGACAAAGGGACTAAAACCCTAATGGGCCCAATGAAACCCTAATTGACCTAAAAGCCCAAACATGTGACTAATGGGCCTAGTGAAACCCTAATGGGCCTAATGACCCTTAATTGATCAAAAGACCTAGCTATTGGGCCTATTGGGCTAAGATTGGGTTGGAAACCCTAATTAGGGTTTAGGTTTAGAAAACCCTAATATTGGATTTATGGGCTTTGGACTTATCGGGACCCACATTTGGGCCATTAGAATGGAATTGTGTATTAAGCCCAATCACACCATATGATTTATTTAGTAAAGTGATGGAATTAATGGATTAAGTCTTTAATGGGTTAAGTGTGAAACACTTAACCTTAATTATCATTTTATGTAAAACCCTAATTTCACTTGGGCTTTATGTTGGGCCTTTCTATTGGGCTTTGGTGATTGGGCCAATAATGCGCCGTCCAAGAACAATCAATGGGCTAGAATAATTAGATGGGCTTTAGGGTAAGGCCTATATGAGGGTTTGGGCCCAATTTGGAAACTTGGGCCATATATGGGCCATAGTTTGGGCCTTAATGATTATATGATGTTGGGCCATTAGAATGTCAAAGGTTGGACTGGAATAAATGGTTGGGCCTTATAGTGAGACCATGTAATGGTTTGGGCCCAATTTGGAAAATTAGGCCATATGTTGGGCTTTGATTCACGGTTTGATCTCTGGGCCTTTGGATGGGGCCTTGAGCTTGAATCAAGCTAAGATGGGGTAAAGTAGTCTTTTACCCCAAGCATCGACTTATGATTTTTGTGTTGGGACCCAATTATTAATTGGGTGATGTTTGATATTGACAGTTCGAGAATCTGTCAACCAACAGGTGGGATTGTGTCTACGGGACTTCAGCAGTGTGAGGTGAGTTATCTTCCAGTAAAAGTGGGTCTAAGGCACCAAGGCCGGCCCACTAGTAGTTGATTATAGTTGTTTGTTAGATGATTGTCTTTGTGATAATTATCTGGTATGCCATTATCTGTTATGTTTGTGTGCTAGGATGCTTTGTGATACATGTTAGTAGTAGTAGGGGTGAAATAGTCCCCGAATACCGGTTGAAAGATAAACCGAAGGGGGTCGTCAGAACCCATGCATGCCTAGCAGTATGTTTATGATATTTTATATGTGATAGTGGTAGTAAGAGGGGAATAGTCCCCAAGTTCGATCGTTAGGACCGAAGGGTAGGTCGGGCACCCCAGATATGCCTAATAGTATGTTTATGTTATGTTATGTGTGGTAGTAGTAGGGGTGAAATAGTCCCCGGAGCCGGTTGGGATAAACCGGAGGGTAGGTCAGCACCCCAGAACGACTTGACATGGGTAGGTCGGGCACCCCAGAATTGCCCGACAGTATGTATGTTGTGTGGTATGTGGTATGATGGGGGAACTCACTAAGCTTCGTGCTTACGGTTTTCAGTTTTGGTTTCAGGTACTTCGTTTTCAAAGGAAAGGAGTCGGCTCGATCGCAGCGTGTCACACTATGTTTTCCGCACATGAGATCTTTGGGATTACACTCTGATATTATTTTTATGATGACATGTTTTACTATTGACACTTGGGTTTTGACATGAGATGTTGTTATGGATGTTTTTATACTTATGGTTTTATAATAACTTAACCAAAAATGAAATTTCTGGCCTTGAATTTTGGGATGTTACAGGTAGAATATCAAAAGCCCTCAGGTTTACTTCAACAACCAGAGATACCTGAGTGGAAGTGGGAACGGATTACAATGGACTTCATAACCAAGCTAGCCAAGACTACGGGTGGTCATGACACCATTTGGGTAATCGTCGATAGATTAACCAAATCTGCCCACTTCCTACCAATCAAGGAAACAGACAAGATGGAGAAGTTGACCCGAACTTACATTCGAGAGATAGTACGACTGCATGGTGTGCCCATATCTATTATCTCGGATAGAGATAGTAGATTCACCTCGAGATTTTGGCAGTCACTTCAGAAGGCTTTGGAACTAAGCTGGACATGAGCACAACTTACCAACCTTAAACTGACGGACAGAGTGAGAGAACCATACAAACCCTAGAAGACATTAGACCTGGCAATTGGGTTGGGTTCGGGTTGGCGGGTCACGGGTTGACGGGTTGGCGGGTCAGAAAACATAAACTCAACCCAACCCATATATTATATGGGTTGGCGGGTTGGCGGGTCACGGGTTGGTGGGTTGGAAACCTCAACCCAACCCAACCCATATAACCCGTTTAAGTGTATGGGTTCGCGGGTTCACAAGTTAGTGGGTCGAACCCAACCCATATAACCCGTTTAATAAATAAGCAACACATTTTAAAAAACGAAGTTTTGTCAACATAAAGTTATAAAGTGATTAAAGTAATTAACATCAAAAAAGTGGTTTTCAACATAATTTCATAAAGTCATTAGCATCCAAATAAAATTGAAAATTGAAAATATTCATACGAAAATGGATGTGTTCTTCGTTCGTGACTCGTGAGTATCTAAAAATGACGACATGTGTTTTTTCCTTTTTTGATTAGGGCACCGCAAATGCAGAGTAACCACATACGAATACGAAAGGAATACAATGATACGAAATATTATGAATACGGAAAGAAATCATATTTCATTAATAGTTAAATATATCTATATTTTAAATGTAATATATATATATATATATATATATATATATATATATATATATATATATATATATATATATATATATATATACACGGGTTGACGGATTGACCCACAAACCCAAACATGTAACCCAACCCAACCCATAAAATAAACGGGTTGGTGGGTTGGCGGGTCAAAAATCTCAACCCAAACCCATCTATTTTCGGGTTGGGTCAGTGTCGGGTTGCGGGTTGGGTCGAGCGTTTCCACCCTTAGAAGACATGCTGAGAGCATGTGTAATTGACTTTGGTAAAGCATGGGATACCCATTTGCCATTAGTTGAGTTTTCATATAACAACAACTATCACACTAGCTTCGAGGATGCTCCATTCGAAGCCCTCTACGGCCGAAAGTGCAGATCCCCTCTGTGTTGGGCTGAGGTGGGTGACACGCAGCTAGCTAAAGGGCAAGTTCCTGATAGCACTCTCACTGGTCCGAAAATCATTCGAGAAACCACATAAAATGTCACACCCCCAAACCAAGGATGGCGGAATCGTCTGAGGGTGGAAATGACTTCATGTATAGTATCACAACAACAAGTATAAAAGTGCTCATAGTAAATACAACCATCATAAATATAATTGAAAAAGTTACACCATAGTATGGGTTTACATGTTCCAAAATCAATTACATTATGATGACAAAAATGTATAAATTGACGTCTTGCGTCCCATCCTCAAAAGCAGTTGGTTAGCTATTTCACTGGTTTCCTGAGAATACAAGTAGTTTTGAAAGAGTGTCAACAATTAAGTTGGTGATTTCATAAGCTTTTGGATGTAGAGTTTGAAAACTTTTATTTGTAAATGTAATGTATACTTAAAGAAAAATCCAATGTTTTCCTTATGAAAAGTCGTGTAGTCTTAAATCCCAAGACCGAGTGTATGTGCGTATTTTGTACTTATAACGTATTTGTAATTGTAATGTGTACCCAAGAAAAATCCAATATTTAACTTATAAAAAGTCGTGTAGTCTCAAATCCCAAGACCGAGTGTATGCATTTTTAGATAGATAAAACCCCTTTTTAAAGTAGAATTTTCCCGTAAACTTGAAATGTTGTTAACTCCCTATGTGATTCGTTATAACCATACTATAACTAGAATGAACCTGCTACAACGTTTTACAGACGTCAAGATCCTATGACTTTTGTCACCCGTAGACCTGCAGGTCCCGGTGTAGCTAGCAGCAATAATCTTTAAGGCGGTTTTTCCAATAATCTTCCCGTTTCGAGTGGTTTTTGACTAAATTAAGGGTCGGGATGCCCCGAGTGATTATAAAAAGTTGAAAGAGATTTTGAGAGGGATTTAGGAGAGATTTGAGAGAGATTTAGGAGATATATATATATATATATATATATATATATATATATATATATATATATATATATATATATAGCGAGAGAGATTGAGAGAGACTTTGTTTGTGACCTTTGCCAGTGTTTAACTTCGAAACGCATGGTTTGTAAACCCCATTTTGCCTTGTTATGAGTATTATACGCTCCCGTCAGGTATGTATTAATGTTTTATCGAGTAGTTACATCATTTTACTCTAATTAGGGTCTAGATTTTCCAAACACGTGATATCCCTAAATGATAATTTTCATTAAAATAATGAGTTGTACAATAGTAAGCATGATGTAGTCCCTAATATACGAAGGTTAATTAAGTTGACCGGTTTGACTTGTTGACTTTATTTGACATTGACTTGACCAGAAATTGACGGTTGTCACATCATCCCCCCGTTAGAAGGAATTTCGTCCCGAAATTAGCGTTTTGACTGGGACTTCAGGCGTTTGGGAAGAGGTGTGGGTATTTTTGTTTCATCTGATCTTCACGTTCCCAGGTGAACTCGGGTCCTCGTTTAGCGTTCCAACGGACCCTCACTATAGGGATGTGACTCTGTTTTGTTCTCTTGATCTCTTGATCCATGATTTCTACCGGTTCTTCCACGAAGTGGAGACTCTCGTTGATTTCAATCTCGTCAATAGGAATAATGAGAGTTTTGTCAGACAAGCACTTCTTCAAATTGGACACATAGAAGGTAGGATGTACACTATTAAGCTCTTGGGGTAGTCGAAGTTTGTATGCCACCGGGCCAATCCTGGCAAGGATTTCGAACGGCCCGATGTACCTTGGATTTAGTTTACCACGTTTACAAAAACGTATCGTTCCTTTCCATGGTGAGACCTTCAGTAGCACCCGGTCCCCAACCTGGAATTCCAAGGGTTTGCGTCGCTTATCGGCGTAGCTTTTTTGTCGATCTCGAGATGCTTTCAGTCTTTCTCGAATTTGTACGATCTTTTCCGTAGTCTCTCTTATGATTTCAGGGCCAGTGAGGGTGCTGTTAGGGACTTGCCCTTTTGCTAACTGTGTATCTCCCACTTCAGTCCAGCACAGTGGCGATCTGCACTTGCGGCCGTAAAGAGATTCAAATGGCGCGACCTTGATGCTAGTATGATAGCTGTTGTTGTACGATAATTCAATAAGTGGTAAGTCGGTATCCCACACTTTACCGAAGTCAATAACACAAGCTCTTAACATATCTTCCAAGGTATGAATAGTTCTTTCGCTCTGCCCATCGGTTTGCGGGTGGTAGGCCATACTCATGTCTAGCCTGGTCCCTAAAGCTTTCTGTAAGGACTTCCAGAACCGTGAAGTGAATCTACTATCTCTGTCAGAGATAAGGGATATCGGCATACCATGTAGTCGTACAATCTCTTTGATGTACGTCCTAGTCAATTTTTCCATCTTGTCAGTCTCCTTTATTGGAATGAAGTGCGCGGATTTGGTCAACCTATCGACGATTACCCAAAGGGTATCAAGACCACCCGTTCTCTTAGGCAGTTTGGTTATGAAGACCATGATTATTCGTTCCCAATTCCATTCGGGTATCGCAGGTTACTGTAGTAGACCCGAAGGCTTTTGGTACTCTACTTTAACTTTGGCGCAAGTCAGGCACTTGCTCACGTAGGTAGCGATTTCGGCTTTCATGTTTGGCCACCAGTAGAGTTTCTTCAGGTCCAGATACATCTTGTCCAAACCGGGATATACGGAGTATCGATTTTTGTGTGCTTCGTTCATGACGACGTCCCTGAACCCGCCGAATTTCGGTGTCCAGATTCGGTTCATGAGATAACGAGCTTCGTCACCCTTGACTTCTAGATTCTTATCCATTCCTCTTAATGCCTCACCTGTCACATTCTCAGGCTTTAAAGCTTCCAGCTGGGCCTCTTTGATTTGAATGGACAGGTGTGAATGTATTTTCATGGTTAATGACTTTACTCGGCGACCTGAGTATTCTTTTCGACTTAAGGCGTCAGCTACCACGTTGGCTTTTCCTGGGTGATAACAAATCTCGCACTCGTAATCATTCAGTAGTTCTACCCATTGTCTCTGCCTCATGTTGAGCTCTTTTTGATTGAGGATGTGTTGAAGGGTTTTGTGATCGGTAAAGATATTACACTTTGTCCCGTAAAGATAGTGCCTCCAGATCTTTAGGGCGAATACTACTGCTCCCAATTCGAGGTCATGTGTGGCGTAGTTGACCTCATGATTTTTTAATTACCTCGATGCGTAGGCAATGACCTTTCCTCGTTGCATTAACACACACCCAAGACCCTGGTTTGATGCGTCGCAGTAGACCACAAAGTCTTCGGTTCCCTCGGGTAGGGATAAAATCGGGGCGTTGCACATGGCCTGCTTTAGCGTTTGGAAAACAGTTTCTTGTTTCTCTCCCCAGCTGAAGGTCACACTCTTTTGGGTTAGTGTGGTAAGTGGTTTGGCAATCTTGGAGAAGTTTTGGATGAACCTGCGGTAGTAGCCAGCGAAGCCTAAGAATTGGCGGATTTCTATAGGCGTCCTTGGTGCTGACCAGTTCTCGATCGCCTTGATCTTGGAGGGATCCACGTGTATCCCTTTCTCGCTAACCACATGACCGAGGAAGTCCACTTCTCGGATCCAAAATTCGCACTTCGAAAATTTTGCATATAACTTCTCCGCCCTTAGTGTCTCCAATACATGTCGTAGATGTTAGCTATGCTCCTCCTTAGTCCTCGAATAGACCAGGATGTCGTCTATAAAGACAATCACGAACTTATCTAGGTAAGGCCGGCACACCCGGTTCATTAGATCCATGAACATTTTGGGTGCGTTTGTTAACCCAAAGGGCATCACTACAAACTCGTAGTGACCGTACCGAGTCCTGAACGCCGTTTTAGGAACATCCTCCTCATGAACCGTAGTTAATGGCATCCCGATCTCAGATCGATCTTTGAGAAGTAAGATGCTCCTTGGAGTTGGTCAAATAGGTCGTCGATTCGGGGTAAAGGGTATCGGTTTTTGATGGTAAGCTTATTTAGCTCGCGGTAGTCGATGCACATGCGAAACGATCCATCCTTCTTTTTCACAAACAGAACTGGTGCTCCCCAAGGAGAGAAGTTGGGTCTAATGAACCCTTTACTCAGCAGTTCGTTTAGTTGGCTGGATAGTTCTTGCATCTTGGTTGGCGCTAGACGGTAGGGTGCCTTGGCTACGGGGGTAGCTCCGGGGATTAGGTCGATTCGGAATTCGACTTGTTGTGCAGGTGGAACTCCGGGAAGGTCTTTTGGGAATATGTCAGGGAAATTACAGACCTCCGGAATGTCCTTGACGTTCTTCACCTCTTGTTTCTTATCCACTACGTGGGCGAAGAAGGCGTGGTATTCCTTGCGGAGATACTTTTGGGCTTTGGCGCAAGAGATGATTTGTAGGTTTGCACTGATTTTGTCGCCGTAGATGACAAGAGTTTCGTCACTCGGTAGATTAAGGCGAACGGCCCTTTCGTAACACAGAATGTCAGCACAATTTGAGCTTAACCAATCCATGCCAATGATGATGTCAAAACTTTTTATAGATACCGGCAATAGATCGATTTTGAATGAGTGATTGTCCAGATTGAGGGTACACCCTGAGTATATGTCGTTAGTGCTTTCTGTCTTTCCATTTGCCATTTCTACGACGTATGTATCTTTTAGTGTTTGGGGATTTTGTTTTAATAATTTTTTGAATTTGTGGCTAACGAAACTCCTCTCCGCTCCACTATCGAATAATATGCATGCATATGAGTTATTGAGGAGAAACGTACCGGTAACCACCATGGGATCCTCCCTTGCTTCTCCCTGCCCTAAGGCCAAGTCCCTTTCGACACCGTCGGTGTTTGCATTTCTGGATTTTGGGCAGTCCCTCTTGCAGTGCCCAGTTTCCCCACAACTGTAACAGGCTCGGCTTGCTCCGGCATTGGCGGCCGGGTTGGCTTGTTGGGCAGACGCCCTGCAGAAACGGGCGGTATGCCCCTTTTTGTTACAGATTTTGCAGTGCATTTCTCGACAAGGACCGTTGTGGTGAAAGTTTCACTTGTTACACTTGGGAAGGGTTCCAGCATATTTCCTGAGCGGTGCTGGAGTGGAAGGAGTACTGGCAGCATGGATGGTAACAGTTTGCTGCTTCTTGGCGGGGTCCTGCGCCGGTTGCTTCTTTTTATTATCCCAGTACTTCCTCTTGTTGTTCCCTCCTCTTTCTTGATCGGAGGTGGTTGTCACAGTGACATGGCTGGCCCGATGATCAATGAGTTGTTGTGCCAACTCCTTGGCACTGTCGAAGGTAGTTGGTCGTGAGGCCAACACACTATTTTGAATCTGGGGAGATAGTCCCCAGAGGTATCACTCCACCTTCTTGCTTTCTGGAGTGACCATCGCCGGACAGAGGAGTGCTAGATCATTGAATCGGGCAGTGTAAGCTGCAAGGTCAGAGCCAGTCATCTTGAGACTTCACAGTTCTTGCTCTAATTTTTGTACTTCACCCCTTGGGCAATACTCCTTCAGCATAATAGTTTTCAAGTCTTCCCATCTTATTGAATTAGCCACGACGAGTGTCAAAGATTTCACGTGGCCGTTCCACCAAGTAAGGGCCCTGCCGGTGAAAGTGCAAGCTGTAAATTTGAATTTTCTTGCTTCGTGGCATGCACAGATCTCGAAGACGGATTCGTTCTTCTCGAACCACTGCATCAAGGCGATGACGCCTCCGCTTCCATTGAAAGGATCGGGTTTGCCATTTGTGAAGTCCTTATAGGAACATTCTCTCTAACGCCCTTGGCTATCTCCTTCAGTGGAGTTATTAGTACCGTTCCCTGTCCTCCTGGCACCGTCAGTGCTGATTTGGGACATAGCAGCTGCCACTGCGGCCGTAAACGCAGCCTGGAACATAACAGGATCATACTGGGGAGGCGGCGGTGGTGGATTTGTTTGTGTTCTACCAGTGCGTCTACCAGACCTACGAGGTGGCATCTTTCTGTCATAGAATTTTAAAGACGAAATGAGTATAAGTCTTTTAGTAATGGTTATAAGTTGGGTGTCGTAAAACTAGGTTATTAGTTTTCAAGTATAGTATTTCCCAATTTTTTTCAAATCTTTGCAAGCAATTCATAGTAGGAGTCTATATAAATAAACTTGTGAATTTAGTAGTAATGACTTCAAATGAAATCTTGTAATCTTGGTTCCATGCCTGGTCCACTCATAAGACCACTTGATGTATACTAGTTGTGTGCAACTAAGGTTCAATAGATCGTTGAACTTAATGAGTCTGCCCTGGGCCCACAACCAAACAAGGAACAGGATCCAAAGCAGACTCGCCATTTCTAAGTCGATTGCCACTTAATTACATATAACCTTGAGGTGTATATTAAAGAATCTCAGAGTTACTATAAGCAAATCGTTTGTACTGCTATGTTATGCAATCTGAGGTGAACTCCCAATAAAATAAAATGCATGCCAATATTCATTGATATAATTTAGTACATGTTTTTAGGAAAATTTGACCTTATAGAAGGTCTACATTATATCAACGTAACGGAAAATTTTGACAGCACATAGACCCTTTGACTAGTGTAATCACTTAGACGCAGGGTTAAAACTACTTGCAGGAAAGAGTAGCCCCAACACATACTCGTAAACCTAATTTATAACAAAATGTGAGTAGTGCCAGCACTACTCGATGCTGGTGGTATCAGGTGGTCCCTTGCGGGTCTTGAGACGAGGTCGAGGCTCCCTATAGCTCTGCAATTCGGCGTTCGGCCGCGATCACTCTCTCCTCGAGAGCCGCGTGCCTTATCTGGTACTCCCTTACCTCCGCCCGAGCGGTGGTGAGGTGCTCGATGAGTTGGTCCATGCGATAGAAGTCTATTTCCAAGTCCCTGGTACGAGCATCTGAGGCTTCTACAATAACGTTGAGATCCCGAACTTGATTCACCATTTCCCTATTCTGGTCCCCTAGGTTCTTGATTTGCTGGATCACGACTGGGAGGGCTCTGTCAGCCGGTCCCCCATGACTGAGGTCGTAGTAACCCCGTTGATCGCCAAATGGTGATCGTTGTCGTTGCTGACGGCTCCATCTCTCGATCATTGTTGCCCAACGGGGCTCAGGCCCGTTGCAGCCAAAACGGTTCGCAGGCACCCTGGCGATGTAAGGAGGGTTGATGACTTTCTCCTCCGGCTCTTCCTCTTCTTCTTCGTCCTCCAATTCCTATTCTTCTTCGTCCTCTTCGGGGTCTTCTTCGGGCTCCTTCTCGAATACTTCCTCAGGATCCTCTTCCGGTTCTGCTTCTAACCAACCACCATTCCACTGGTTCGGAAAGTAGGGGTCTCCGGGTAAATGAAATCCTGCCATGTCGTCTGTACGAGAATAGGGGTGTAAGAGGCACATAATGAATCTAGAAATATTGTGCTTAAGCAACATAAAATACTCCTATAGTATTTTAACGGTTGTGTTTGATTCTTAACGTGTTTCTTGTATGGGTGTTGGTAAGTTGATAGACTTGTTGTCCACTATGACTATCCCCCGGCATATATTAGTCACTTCTCGGACGAATATAGTTGATCAGGCTATATTCCTCCCAGACTTGATTGCATATCTCAAGGTATAATCACATTGCACAACTCCTCTATTTTTAACTTTCGCGTTTTCCTTAGACGTGACACTATACCGGTATGCATGTATGTACTTATACTTTTTCATAAAAATAACGCTTTTATTATTTTTAAAAGTATATTTGTAGGGAAAACATTTAGATCAGAGAATCTTAGTCCCTCTGTGTTTATAGTTTGTATATCTTATGTGGTTTGATATACTATGTTCACTATAAACAATGCTCTGATACCAATCTGTCACACCCCCAAACCAAGGATGGCGGAAACGTCCGGGGGTGGAAATGACTTCATGTATAGTATCACAACAACAAGTATAATAGTGCTCATAGTAAATACAACCATCATAAATATAATTGAAAAAGTTACACCATAGTATGAGTTTACATGTTCCAAAATCAATTACATTATGATGACAAAAATGTATAAATTGACGTCTTGCGTCCCATCCTCAAAAGCAGTTGGTTACCTATTTCACTGGTTTCCTGATAATATAAGTAGTTTTGAAAGAGTGTCAACAATTAAGTTGGTGAGTTCATAAGCTTTTGGATGTAGAGTTTGAAAACCTTTATTTGTAAATGTAATGTATACTTCAAGAAAAATCCAATGTTTTCCTTATGAAAAGTCGTGTAGTCTTAAATCCCAAGACCGAGTGTATGTGCGTATTTTGTACTTATAACGTATTTGTAATTGTAATGTGTACCCAAGAAAAATCCAATATTTTCCTTATAAAAAGTCGTGTAGTCTTAAATCCCAAGACCGAGTGTATGCATTTTTAGATAGATAAAATCCCTTTTTAAAGTAGAATTTTCCCGTAAACTTGAAATGTTGTTAACTCCCTATGTGAGTCGTTATAACCATACTATAACTAGAATGAACCTGCTACAACGTTTTTCAGACGTCAAGATCCTATGACTTTTGTCACCCGTAGACCTGCAGGTCCCGCTGTAGCTAGCAGCAAGGTGTGGGGTGTCAATCCCAATATAGATCTATATACAATTATCACGCTCTCCCTACAAGAGATTGTGGTTATAACTTACAGGAATTTTTAACCCGTACTCTAAGAGTACAATTGAAGAATTGTCTCACAACTTACGTTAACGAGTTTACGTATAGTTTGAATGTAAAATCTTTTCCGTGGTGGAAGTGAAATCTCCCTTTGTGTAATAAATTCGTGATGTGAAATCCATAAACTATTCCTATTATAGTTTATCATGTAGTATATGAGAAACCCGTTTGTATTGAGTGTAAAACCTTTTTCTGTATGTTTAGCAAAGCATAACTATAATTCTTATGTTTCACCTTGTATATTTGTAATGATAAAGGACTCTTACAATTCAGTGAGTAATTTCTGTTATTTAAATGTAACTTAACTGAAAACACATGTAAAATATGAAATCATCAAAGATAAACACTTTGCTCAACATGTTACAAAGTGTTATGAAAGTTGTAAGCTGTTAACAAGTTCTTAACCTTTCTGCACTGTTTTAGAAAAATCATACGAAGTCGAAAACTAAATCCGTAAACCCTGAGAGTTTAGTAAATGTGTCTAGTTTATTCATAATTTTTATTATGATTTCTAGAAGTCTCTAACTTGTGTGAAATTGTTCATATTCTCAGACTGATCCGAATTCATTTCCGAAATGATAGGGAGTTTTGTGAAAATCACCATAAATTGTAGAAAAATCGTATTGAAAGATATTCAGTCTAAGATGGTCAAAACAGTCCGTGAATAGGACTCAACTTTTTCTGATGAAAGTTGTTGTTTGAATTTAGTTAAGTTTTTGGTGTATTAACTTGTATTCCCCCCCCCCCCCCCTAAAACTTGAAGAAAACATGAAAATGTAGGGGTATGAACTCACCTTGAGTGGTTTTTCTGAGATGGATGATGAAGAAAAGAGGTTTCAAAGTCAAGAACACTTGGTACAAGCTTGGAGAGTTGAAAAATATAAGAACAAATATGACGACATTTGTTATGAGAGATTCATAATTTGAGTGAAGGAGTGAAGAATGTTAAATGTAGGATGAAAATACTTACTGAATGTGGGTGGAAAACTCAAAATCAGCCTTGGAGTCTCGAGTTCTTAGAGAGGAAAAGTGAGAGAGAAGTGTTTGTTTTTTGGTGAGAGAATGAGTAAAGTCGAAGGGGAGATAGGGGTTTCCAGCTTTTGATCAAGTTACCAGCTGGAGGAGGGGTGGGAGAGGACAAATAGTTTACTAGGTATGGTTGAATAGTGACTGAGGGTTGTCCTATGTGGGTATGGGGGTTAGCTTGTGTCACACTTTATGGAAAGTCAACACTCTAACACAATATCTTACCCAATAGATTTTATTCTTAGTTTAATATTTCCCCCAAAATGTGATTAAAATATGAAAATATAGGGTCTTATATGTCAAAATACGAGTTTGGGTGAAAATCCCATGTTAAAATCATGAAAAACGAGCTTAAAACGCGAAACTACTCGAAAACCGGGATGTGCGGAGCGAACCTGCGAGGGTTCGGTTCATGTTATTGAGGACCGAAAGTGGTTTCGGTCCAAGAAGCTTACAGACGAACTCATCAGAAGGGAACCGAAAGCGAAATGAACCGAGAGTAGAGTGAGCTTCGGTCCGAAGGGTCTGATACGAACCGAAGGGTGAGTTCGGTCCTTAAGGGCTGTTTCGGTTCTTGGCAGGTTCGGTTCCTAAGAGGTTTCGGTGCTTGAGAGGTTTCAGTTCCTAAGAGGGGTTTTGGTTCTTAAGAGGTTTCGGTTCCTAAGAGGGGTTTCGGTTCTTAAGAGGGTTCAGTTCTTAAGGGGTTTCGGTCCTTTAAGGCGGTTTTTCCAATAATCTTCCCGTTTCGAGTGGTTTTCGACTAAATTAACGGTCGGGATGCGCCGAGTGATTATAAAAAGTTGAAAGAGATTTTGAGAGAGATTTAGGAGAGATTTGGGAGATATTTGGGAGAGAGAGAGATATAGCGAGAGAGATTGAGAGAGACTTTGTTTGTGACCTTTGCGAGTGTTTAACTTCGAAACGCAAGGTTTGTAAACCCCATTTTGCCTTGTTATGAGTGTTATACGCTCCCGTAAGGTATGTATTAATGTTTTATCGAGTAGTTACATCATTTTACTCTGATTAGGGTCTAGATTTTCCAAACACGTGATATCCCTAAATGATAATTTTCATTAAAATAGTGAGTTGCACAATAGTAAATTAGTAAGCATGATGTAGACCCTAATATACGAATGTTAATTGAGTTGACCGGTTTGACTTGTTGACTTTATTTGACTTTGACTTGACCAGAAATTGACGGTTGTCACATAAAAGATCGTACAAATTTGAGAACGACTGAAAGCCTCTAGAGATAGACAAAAGATCTACGCATACAAGAGACAAAAACCTTTGGAATTCCAGGTTGGTGACCGCGTTCTGTTGAAGGTCTCACCCTGGAAGGGCATGATACGCTTCAGAAAGCGTGGGAAGCTAAATCCAAGGTACATTGGGCCTTTCGAGATCCTCGCTAGAATCGGCCCCGTGGCTTACAAACTCCATCTACCACGAGAACTTAACAACGTACATTCTGTCTTCCACGTGTCAAACTTAAAGAAGTGTCTATCCGACGAGACTCTTGTGATTCCACTCGATTAAATCGAGATAAACGAGAGCCTTAACTTCGTGGAAGAACCGGTAGAAATCATGGATAGGGAGGTCAAACGAACGAAAAAAAGTCGCATACCAATAGTGAAGGTTCGTTGGAATGCCAAGCGAGGACCTGAAATCACTTGGGAACGAGAGGATCAAATGAAACTAAAATATCCACATCTTTTTCCCTAGTCCATAGTCTACTCTCTATAGAAAGAATTTCGGGACGAAATTCCCTCTAACGGGGGGATAATGTAACAACCTGTTACTTTCCGAGTCAACAAAAGTCAAATCCGATAAATAAAATTCGAGTCTTTATTTATTTTGTTAAGCTCGTAAAGATTAGAAAATAATTTAAATTATATAAATAAAGTTTATATAAGTTTATATAAGTTTTCAGAATAAAAAACACTCGAAAAACCAAGATTTTTCCCTCGAAACCGCAAACCTCGTGATAGCAAACTGTTTCCGGCCGAAAACCTTCGGACCGAAAACAGATTTCGGCCGAAAACCCTCTTTCCGGCCGAAAAGCCAACCGGATATATATATGTTTCATCCGAAAACTTAGTCATTTTCTCACTTTTTCGCTCGAAAACACTCCCAATTCTGTCTCAAGTATCATCCAAGAACATTCATATCTTCAAGAACAATCCTTTGAATCTTCATATTTTTCACCAAGAACACCGAGAACACCAAGAACAACCTTCATATCTTCAAGTGACCGAAAACAGCTCAGGAGCGCAATCCGTTTTCGGCCGAGAACCCCCTTGAACCGAAAACTCCTTGGAACCGAAAACCCTTCAACACTTGTGCAATTTTCGGTAATTACTCTCAACACAAAACAAGTTTTTTCTAACACTTTAATTAATGGTTTCACTAATTTAAATACAATTTTGTGTTTAACTATTATTAGGATACCGTTAATTCCGCGTACGTCAACTCGAGGGTCATCTTTCCAGTCTCGCTGTCCAGCACATACACATAAACAACTGTGAGTTCATACCCCCCTACATTTTCATTGTTTTCAATGTTTTTAGGGGAAGGGGGGGGGGGGGAATACAAGTAAAACACAAGGATTTCTGTTTTTTATACAAACGATTTCAAAACCTTTGCAACTGCTTCAAACAGAGATTTCACTACATTTTACAAATATATTTATATATTTTAACCCTTTTGTACCATGTCGAGCATAAAGGTGTTTTCCTTCATACAACTAAATCGCAAAGCTTTCAGTACAATTCAGATCATACATTAAACTATAATTGATATAGTTTGGGAACACTACACTACTTTTACCAAGTACAATACTCGAAACAAGAACATACATACAAACTATAATAGGTATAGTTTGGGATACATTACATGGTTTTACTAATTCAAGAGCTTTATACAGAAACAAAAATATAAACTATGATAGATATAGTTTTTGGTATACAATACTATTTTCCGAATACAATAGTACAATACTAAATAATTATTTAAGTATAATTATTTTTACTCTACAAGTTATACATACAGTTTCAAGTACAAGAGAACACTACAACATTACACGTAAACTAGTTAATACATGGTTGTGAGGCACTACTTCAATTGTACCCATCAGGGTATGGAACTAAATCCTATACAATATAACCAGAGTCTCCTGGAGGGAGAGCGTGAGATTTGTGTATAGATCTATACGGGACTGACAATCCCACACCTGAACTGCTAGCTACACTTAGGCCGGCAGGCCTGGGGTGACAAATGTCATAACGTTTCCGACGCCTGAAGAACGTCATAGAGGTCACTAGGTCATATCAAATATGGTTATACGAAACTCGCAACAGTATAAACTAAAACATTTGTTTACGGGATTTCATTTCTTCGAACGATTTTATTTTAAATAATAAAGCTACATTACATTACAACCGGAGGATTCCAGGGATTTCAAACAAACGGTTTTATTTTAATTAATGAAACTACAGTACACTATTATACATTACAACTGGTAGTAACCAGGCATACATAAAAAGATTTTCATACAAGGGTTTCATGACCAACACTACTATGTTATACTATTACAGATTGCAGAACAAACGTATATTTTGGTCTTAAGGCCTAAGACTACTTTTTACTACTAAAGAAAATATTGGATTTTCTTGAGGAACACATACGAACATTTTCAAAGATCAAAGACAAGTTTCCATTACAAAAACATACTTATGAACTCACCAACTTAAGTGTTAATACACTTTCAAAACCACTTGTATTCTTAGGGAACCGGTAGACAGGTGCACCTGCAGGTTTTGAGAAGACAGAGTTTTTAGAGTCGCGTCTTTTATACTTTTGTTACACATTTTTTATGCCATACAAACTATGTATTGAACAGATGTAAATAATATATTCAATCAATGTAATGGTTGTGTTTATTTTGATTACTATTATACAATTGTTGTAATACTGTACATGACGTCCTCCGTCCCTGAATGTTTCCGCCGTTCCGGTTTGGGGGTGTGACAGTACCATACTTAACAAATGTTGTACCGGTCTACCGTCCAAAAACCGGAAAACGGGTACTGGCACCGGCACCGGTATGTCTGAATAGGTCCAGTCCACGGTCCACATAATCCTCTCAACCCGGTTCGGTTATGAAACTGATTCCAATACGGTCCACATAACCAATACGACCGGATTGGTTTTAGTGGTTTGTTTCAGTTTCTGGTTAACATCCTAATTTGTTGTTGCACTATTAATTTATTATCGTTTGAAGTTGAATTTTAGTCGCTTCCCTCCATAAATGACTCAACTCCACATCAATGTGGTATTTATTTCTAGAAGTATATTATCTCGGAATATTTTGTTTGGATTTAATAATCCCCAAAAACTACAAAAAGACGAAAAATATCAAACCGACTGTGAAACTACGTGGAATGACTAGGCACATCGTATGGGTATCATGTGTGGCAGTTAGGCGAGACGGGCCTACAACTTTCGGTTTTCGTTTGCTTTTCTCCTTATGACATCTCTCTAATTAACATTTTAAAATAGTTATGGCCTCATACTAAAAGTATAATAGTCAATTAATTTATATAAACATATGTTTAATAAAATAATATAACAAACGCACCACTCCATATGAGATCTATTGAGAATGACAATTTCCTAATAAGAATGCTCTAATAAATAGTTAAGATAATTCATTGTATAAATTGATAGGATGATGAAAATACATTATCTTTTCTACAGTTAGCTTTATTAAATGATGAAAATATATTATATGTTTAGGCTTAGTGTGTGGCCGACTGACCATATGATTAATCCTGAAAATACAGCCTACTTCGCTACAGGTCTTAATTTGGCCATCATATTCAAAAATCATCAATAAAATGTTTGAAAGCTGTAAAAAGTTATATTCATGATAATATGGCTAAACTTGATTGTCATTATTCATAAAATTTCGGTTATGATCAAATACAAAATAACAAAAATAACATTCAACGAGACCATAATTAACTCAAATAAAACATAAATAACATCTTAAATTTTTTTAGTGGTTTTCAAAACTTTGATAAACATAAAAGTTATATAAAAATTTATAAATATCAGCCATTGAAACATGTATTTCCTCCAACAATAGACACCTCTTAATTCTAAAAAAGAAAAGGGATTTTTTTTTTTGGTTTTTGGTCACATAAAAAGTAGAAGATTGCATAAATGGAAGAATGATCTCTTAGAAATAAAAATTTGAAATATGGGTATGAACTGTAAATTCGCATTTCAAGAAGGTATCTTTTTTACTTTTAGCATCTTTTTTCGCATCAAAAAACTTTTAAATTTTGAAAAGCCATTGAATAAGTTTTCTTTGAAAAACTTCTAAGTTTATAAACTCTTACCATTATTTTAGTTACGATTGTGGTGGGTCTTATTTATTTTCAACCAATTATAAATAGAGAATCTATACAAAGCATAGTAATGTTTATATTAATTGTCCCCTTATCTTTTATAATTGGGTCCATATATGAAATGTTGGATCTATATATTATAGTTTTATCCAATGCAGACCCCTCAGAACTTAAAATTAGATTAACCTTAATCCATTGACATGCAAAATATGTCTCATTACAATTTTTCACCAACCTTAAATGAAAAGTATACGTCAAAATAAGGTAATTAGCTACAGCAAGTTAATTCAAGTTAGAAAGAATAAACAATTAGTAAATTTACATTCCTCTTAAAAGTAAATTCTCTTACAACTCTATCTACTTTAGAAAATTATATTATTTTAGCATTATCAAGTCAAGTTTGTACCAAAGTTTTAACTTGATGTAAGTAATATTGGGAGCGCTTTGAATTTGCTCAATCTTACATCAAATTGTAGAGTTACCATTTATGCATAGGGGGTAGTTTTGACATGAAATACAAAGTTGAAGGTTTTTCTGAAATAAACCCATGATGTAGGGGAAGTAGTTGTAAATCTGAGTCCTAATATTACGCGTTGAATAACAACCAAACCCTATCAATCAAATTGAAGTGCATGCACAGACACCCCAAAAAGTGATGGATTCTGGTCACATAAATTCATCATCGTCGACGTCGTCAAGGCGGACATGCCTCTGTTCTCCGACGAACCATCCGGGCTCATTCCGGTGCGCACGCCACCGCAGCTCGTCTCCTAAAGTAGGGAGAAAATTGATCGCGGAGCAATTAAATCGATTGGATATTAAGAAGACGAATCTGGTGAAAGAGTTTCTGTTGAAGATAATCAAACCGTCGAGTCATGATATCCAAAGGAGGAAGAATTTTGAGCCGAAGCCTTCCAGGTTCTCTGTTTTGGATCATTGCACCCACGGCGGCAAGGAATTGGTTGTTTCTTAACTCATCCCAAATTTCATCAATCGTTCGTTCTTCATCTCGATCTCATCTCTAATCCTGTAAATTAACTGATGCATGTTTGATGTAAACTTCTATCGTCTTTTTTTCTTTTATGTGAATTAACTGATGCATCTGGAATGATCCATCGACTATTAATCGTGCTGGTATCATTTCCTGGATTTTTTTTTCTCCTAATAGAAATATTCAATACCTCCTAGAATATTGAAGATATTTATTTCCTTTGGAAATCAGAGGTAGTTTGATATATATGAATTATCTTGAATGATTTCACTTATAAAAAGCTGCATCAACCTATTAAAATTTCAATTAATCGTTAGAGATGATTGTAGATTTTCCGTCTGTGTTCTAATTACGCATCAATTATGATTTAATGTGGGTTCATAAACTATTATGAATTATATCCTGTGATTACATTCATCTCGTGAATCGATGGATGTTAGTATCTTGATATAAATGGGTATATAATATCAGAGATGAGATGATCAGATGATTGTAGATTCCGTCTGTTTTTTCGTTTCTTACACAGTTACAGACTTACAGTAGTAGTGAAGGCATGATTACGTGTCATGATTAGTGATGATTCATCACCTTCAACCCCCACCACATGCCTCCTTGTAAGGTGTAGCGTGCTACAGTGTGGTGCGTTCTACTCTATCTTCTCTTCTGTATTATCCCCTAAATTGAAAATATACCCAACTTTTGTAATATACAAAAGTTTGTTATTAGAAATTTCATGCTTTTCGTATTTTATCACTTTATAATTATATTGATAATTTTAGTTTATTTATTTATTTATTATTATTAGTAGTAGTAGTAGTATCATCTACAATAAATATAAATTATTCTACAATAAAAACCAAATGTAACAATTGTGTGACATAAAACGTGGAGGTGTATAATTAAAGTGATACGGGTTCAAAATGTTTGTTCTTCTTTTTGTTTTTGATTTGTTTATTCTGTTGCAACTGGGTCGGTCGTGTGGAAATCGAACTGTTCCTTACTTTTCTTTTAAAATTAAAAGTGATTTGGTTGCTTTCCAACTTATATTCACGCGTAATTCATCATATGGAGTTGCTAAATTTAGAATGTTTGATTGGGAATGCTATAAAAAAGAAGGAATAAGAAAAGACTAATCGTAATTATATAGACCTTTGTACCTTTTTACTTTTTGGTTTAATCTAATCTATTCGAGCACTGAAGAAAAGAGAGTAAGAACTGTCTAATAAAACTTATATTATTTGTTAAACATTTTAAAATATTTAGGTTAATAATTCTCTATTTTTCTTTATCATCTTGACAAACCACGTTTGACAGATCTTATCAAAGAAAAACATCAACTGATATATGAAGAAATAAGTCGTTCTGTTCTTAGACAAAATCTATAAAATTTGGAATTCTACAAGAGTCGATATTCAAATGAGATTACTAAATTTACAAAGTAAGTTAGCATGTATAGGTGACATTTCGTCCAATCGTCCGCTCCATACAGCTTACAACCACATTCATATATATTATTGAAAGAAGATTACTTAGATCTGGTGGGACACTAGAACACCTTGTAGCACTTAGAGGTATCTGATGATATGATATGATTACTCTCACATTGAGTTTTTTTTCCTTCTTTTTTTTTTTTTTTTTTTTACTAACACATGAATTATTTACGACAAATTTATCAACACCCATACTAGAAAACATGCATTAATTACGAAAAATTTATCAGCACCCATACTGGTACTAGAAATTTTGACAATGACAACAATAAAGATGAAGACGTCGAAGTGGAATACGACACTTTATGAGAATCTAAGATGAATATGATAAAAGAAAACCAAAGGGTTTGTAGTCTTGTGGTACCAAGTGTATTAAAGAGGTGTGTTGCAGGGTCAAGTCCTGTATTAGACAAAAGATAAAGATTTAAAAATAAGATTAATAGTTATGTGAGTTATCCGTTCTAAAAAATAGGGTGAACGCAGTGTGGTTCGGTGCAGTTATTGACCAAAATCTCACCACTAACCGCAAATGCGGTTAATTAATTTTCAAAACCGCTTGATGCGGTTATTTTTGCGGTGCGGTTTTGTTTTTTTGTGTTTCGGTTATCAACCGCATGAATTTGGTGCGGTTATTTTGTGTTGTTTTAACCGCACTTTACAATTCAAACAATTTTAAGAGTTTAAATATTACTTGTAATAATAAAAAACCATAAGGTATAAGACAATTAACTTAAATTACAAACAACTAATATCTTAAAAACATTAAATCACCAGTAATTAACGATATCTTAAAATTGTCAAATTTCACCATTTTTTAAAGTTAAACATAAAAAAACCAACACTTTTGTCTTCTAGAATTTTATTTTCTTTCATCTATGAAATTTGTCTTATTTTTAATATTTAATATATTAATAATTAATAAAAAAATTGTATATAATATATGCGGTGCGGTGCGGTTTTTAAAAACTAATAACTGCACCACACCGCAAATTTGCGGTTTTTGAAAAACAGAAAACCTCACCATCGGTTTTTATTACGGTTGCGGTTAATCTGTTGCGGTTTATGTAGTTTTTGCGGTTAATTTTAGTTGCGGTACGGTTTTTGCTCACCCCAATAAAAACAATATATACGATGAAGAAGAAATGATGGCCACGACACCAGGCCAACACACGAAGAATATTGCATTTTATGGGAAAAATAATTTAAACGGCGTACTTCTTTCTTTAATATATATTCTAATAAAATAAAACAAAAATTCTATTTAATCTGGATAAAAAGTTGTTAAAAGTTATAACTTTTACATTTTTTTTGGTAAAAGATTTAAAAAGTTTTTTAGGATGATGCTTATTTTGTAAGAGACAAAATGTTTGTAATTTTGTTTTTCATGTCTAAAAAAATATGGACTATAAGCTTGCAATCTGCATAAAAAAAAGTCTGTTTTTTTACCGTCACCATCGCTCCGTCACCAACATTACTTAATTGAACACCATCATGTTCCAAAAATCAACAAGAACAATGTTCAAATTCAAAACAAAATCAATCAAGAACAAAAAATAATCCAAAATGAACCATGGTGCCGAGTTTTGTGGATCGACATAATAACATTGGATCGCTGTCTAACTAGTGGTAGGCTCGTTGAATTGGGCTGGCGAGGAAGCTGACAAGCTCCTTTTAGGCTTTACATGGCGGTAAGATTGATCGACCTTGGGCCCAGAACTAGGCCGCATGGCATGCCACCGTTCTACATAAATGAGTTTGATTAATTCAGGGCTCCAGTCCTCTTGTCTGAAGACTTGGTTTGTGGGCCTATACATAAGCCCATGTCAAAAAAAAAAAAAAAAAAAAAAAAAAAAACAAAAAGGAAACATAACAAGTAACAAGTTTATAACCACAAAAAACAAGTAAGGTGACCAAAATAGAATATTTTTCTAAGAATCGTATACAAATTTATAACTACAAAATTTGTTGTTCAGGTAGTACACATGTCAAACATATTTTCAGAAATTGATGTTTCATGATCAAACCTATTATATATTAATCAATTATGATCACATATCTGTGGTGTGGGGTAACATGGTTATGCCGTATGTGTTTCGGTGAATGGTTCCAATAATATCGTAGTCAGATTAAATATTTTCTAATCCATATGAATTAAATATAGAGATAATGTATCAAATCTTTTGTCTATATCCCAGGTCTTTGTATCTATCATATTTGATAAATTATATACATTTTTGGTAAATTCTACTTTTTCTATAGTCATTTTGGCGAAATTAAACTTCTCTACAAGATAGGGTAAACTTTTTCTATACCCTTTTGTCGCAAACACAATATATTTGACATTTTTTTGCTTAATTTAACAAATTATATATTGAAGATTTCTTGCCCCATTTGTATTTCCAACAGTTTGTCAAACAATAATATTTGACAACTGGTATTTATTTTAACTTTTTATAGTATATTAAATATAGAAATAGTCATAAAAAATGGACAACAAAAAACGTTTGAGTAATATATTAGAAAATGTGGGTAACATGTATGGATTCAATATAAAACGTTTGAACAAAAGATTTGACAACTGTTGGACAAGTATTCAAAATTTTGAAGTAGACATCGGGACAAAAGATTTGAACGAATTGTCGATCAAATAAGTGAAGTTAAATGATTATAATATTAATGTTTGCAAGTTGTTTGTGGGTCACATGATAAAAAAAGTGAATTTAGACGGTTAAAATATAGAAAGGTTAAAGTTATATTAGTATATGAATTTTTTTTTAGTGTTTTTGGATTATATGATATTGGTAAGGTTCTAAAAAGGCCTTATGCACCATGACTCTAAAGATTGTATTTGACGTCATGCTTTAACAAAATTTCGTTTTAAGTTACGCCTTACAAACGACGTGACTCATCATTACTCGTAAAAGGTTGAGACTTGACATTGCCGTAAAGGCACGCCTACGTTATTTAGAACCTTAGATATTGGTGTCAAATCTTTTCATCTTTTCTACGGTTTTTCTATTTTGTTAGGGAAAATCTTAAATTTATAAAACATATTAAATTTTAATCGTATAGATATACCCTACAAAAATTACAATAGTGATCTAAAAACATGAAATGATATTTAAAACTATTATAACTTTGCTAAGGAGATATCTATATATACGAGAATGAATATTTTCAAATGAAAAAGAACGATAAAGTTATACAAATAAAAAGGGAATCTGACATATTTGTCTGACTTACAAGCTTGACAGAAAAATATTAGTGTTGTTTGATTTATCGCTGAATGTGTCCAGTCAGTCGTTCTCGATCAATGATGTTTGATTCGCGTAACGGGCACATATGACTCGGATATTTTCCTCTGATTTAGCCAAATTCCAAATGTGCCCTAATCCCTTCGACAATCGTGTTCCTTCACATATTAATCAGTCACACATCCCCTTATTCCAGTCGATACCAATGTCACTTCCAACTTCTACCACCAACGACACTACGTACCACCATGTCTTCAACAACACCCAACGCCAACTACAACACATGCGCCTCCAACCCTTCGTCATTTTCCCATAGCTGTTGCATCCCACGTTCGCCAACAACATTGAATCTATAACAACTTCCTTTCCCAACCAATACAACAATACACCAAGTCCAAGTGTACCCCTACAACCATCGAATTTTAACTATTTTATTCTTGATTTTGACAGTCAAGTACATCTCTTACTATAATACCTCGACTCCCAGGTACAAGTTTTAAAGAATTATATACGTATTTATGGACCTACTCGATGAGTTGGTTTCTCCCAACTCGTCGTGTAGAGGCGGGATAACCCGCATGGATTACTGGATCTACTCGACGAGTCGGAGGACCTGGACTCGACGAGTAGGAGCTGGGAAATGAAACCCTAATATTTAGGGTTTGCACCCTTTTTAAAGGACCTTAAGTCCTTTCCTCCAGTCCCTTATCACCCCCTTAACGGCTAGAAGAAACCCTAATCGCTATTAACCTTGTTCTTGAGTGTTGTGAGGCTTAAAGAGTGATTTGTGGTGTATTTTGTGAAGAACGTGTGAAGTATAAGGAGCGTGGAGCAGAGAGGAGCCCGTAGATCTGATTTTACTGCATCTTGACATCATTTTGAAGGTAACAAGTCGTTACCTTGGCTTATCTTTAGCTAGATCTCTTCATGTTTGGGTTTAGGGCCATATTTAGCACATTTGGAAGTCATTTCGGGTATTGGGGCAAGATCTGAAGTTGCAACTTCAGATCTGGACTTCCCTTGGTCCATTTAGCCATAAAGTTATGAGATTTGGCAAGCTTGGGTCCTTCCCTTTGACTTAACCTTTCCATTAGTCTAGTTTTAGCATTTAGGACCATGCATGCACATAAAGTTTGCAACTTTACGTGGAAAACATGCCCTAGGAGGTTGGATCTGCAATATGGAGCTTTGGGGTGGCTTAAAAACATTTGTATAAGAAATGGACTGCATGAACTCGACGAATCGCATAGACGACTCGGCGAGTCCGATGAAGATTTACTGTGGGTGGGTTCTGCATGGACTCGGCGAGTCAGTAAGGGGACTCGACGAGTCGGTAAGGTTTTTCCTCGACTTCCGGACATGCATGGACTCGACGAGTTGGTTGGAAACTCGGTGAGTCAGTGAGGGTTTTATGACTTTCTGAGTTCTTAAGGAACTCGACGAGTTGCTAGCTGCACTCGACGAGTTAGGTCAACATGGACTGTTGACTTTGACCGTTGACTTTGACTTTGACCAAGGGTTGACGAGTTTGACTTCTGGGGGTATTTTGGGAATTTGGGAATTTATGGAAGTGGGTCATCGGTGGATGTATGTGTTGGATTTGGAGCTGCATTTGGTGGAGTTTGACTTTATCACTTCGAGCTACTTGTGAGGTGAGTTCTCCTCACTATATCAAAATGGTCTAAGGCACCAATTGTTGGGTTTTGAGCACTATAACACTCCTATGGTGCACATGCATCCCTAAATGCTTTGGATCTATGTTTTCTCTATTATACATGCATATTTTCAATTTTTCCAAAGCATTGTCCTAACTAGCATACAAATTGCCAATTGAATAACATCTAGATAGATGACATACCTTTTGAAGGACTTGTAGTTCTTGACCCTTGAAAGCTTGAGGACCTCAAGTGTGATTCCTTTAATGGTTCATAAACACCAATATGCAAGAGGATGATTTAAGAGAATAAGCTATTTGTCTCAATGAGAAGGTGCAACTGATTTTGGTCTATGGAGGGTTCTATTTATAGTGTTGGACATGCTAGGGTTACACTTGGTAAACCTTAATAACCCATGACTTTCCACATTTTCATGCTCCATGGGCTTAACCTCCATGGGATATCCATGGATTAGTTTAGCCCATAATCATGGATCATTAGCCCACACTACAAGAATGATTGATTTACATAATCAATCCCCATATATTTAATTAGTCTCTTTTGATCACAAAATTAATAAATTAATCATTGATCAATACTAATTAAATAATTTCGTATTAATATATTATACTTATAATATATTAATAAACCATAAATAACCTTATTCTCAAAATTCATCCTATCAAATTGCACTGGTGAAGGCAACCCAAAAGGACCATGCTACAATCGGGTCAAGTACATACCAGTTATAGTTATGGGCTTAGACACCAAATCCAACACCAATGCCGGCTCTTTTTCGGATTTGTATCCGGGTTATTGCATGATATGCTTATTGATTTACATCCTGGTAGTTAGGATGATGATATGCTTAGTGACCTGGCTAGGTCGGTATCCTGGTATGTAGGATGATGCTATGTTAGTGACCGGTTAGGTCTGTATCCTGGTTACAGGATGTTGCTATGATTGATGATCTGTTAGATCGGTTTGACTGTTATATATGCTAGCGTATTATATTTATGTGCACATGTTTGTTTAATTGGGGGTTGGGTTGAGGCGGTCCTGCTCTGTGCTGAAGGCCAACATACCCAAGGCGGTTTGGATATGCTACAGGCCCAGGAGGGCATGCTAGTCAGACCGAAGGCCCGGTGAGCGGTCCGGATAGGCTGTAGGCCCTGTGAGGCGGTCCAGACGTGCCGAAGGCTCGGAGAGCGGTCCATATAGGTTGAAGTCCTGCGAGGTGATCTATTCAGGCTGAAGGCTCATTATGCATGATGTTTGCTTATATGTTATTGATATGTTTTATGGCATTGGTATTTTGGGGGTAACTCACTAAGCCTTCGAGCTTATATTTATCGATTATTGTTTCAGGTACTTCTGATGATCGCGGGAAGGCGAAGGCGTGATCGTACAGCTCCTCATATTTCATGATTTTATGATCTGATTCTGGGATACTCTAACATTATAATATTTTGAAAACACGTTTTGTAATAATCATTGGTTTTGAAATGTTTTAAAAAGTTTAAATTTAGCATGATTTTTATGGATGTTATAAGTTGGTATCAGAGCATTGGTTGGAGTGAAATGGAGGAAACACCCGCATGTCTCCAGTCTCAAACTGAGGACAAGATTTTAAAACGATTTTCTTAAAATGTTTTCAAAATAATAAAGGAGGATGCAAGTGTACGATCACCCGGAGCTCGTGGATAGACCCCAAAATACCTCACAGATTATTTGATATGTTAGAACAGCATGCTAGTACTAGGCTAGGGATCTTCAGGAATTTCATGATAGAATTGCCTGATTATATGATGCCTAATAGCCTAGGCTTTTCCTTATATGAAATTGACATGATTACTATAGTTGCTTAGTGTATGCATTACGGATGTACATAATTAAGATCTTATAGCCTGAGAATGTTTGGTTTGGCCTTATTTCATGTTCTTGTTTGATGAAGGGCTTAGGGTAGGATCAGGTATTCGAAAGTCTATAGGGTCCAGCGTTATGTATGGCTAGCATACACGAGTGCTGAAGGGTTGGTGAAAGTTTCATGGATGGGTTGTTTGGGATGAGTCCGCCAGTTATGAGATATTTAGCCTTCCTCTAGGAGTTAGGATTGAGCACATTCCATGCTTACGTATAGTTTTAGGGCGTTGTGATGATACTTGAGACAAATATGGGTAGGTGTGGAAGGTAGTATGGGCCCGTACTACTGAAAGCACAGGAGCCATACGCGTAGAAAGGAAGTCACAACCCCTAGGGTTTTGTTGGGAGTTGGTTCCCGGATTGTTATATGGAATATTTGATATCTTTATGGTATATTTTCAACATGGTGGTTACTCGACGATTTGTGACTGGATCTGGGTCAGGATCAGGAGAGGGCGGACAGGAGGCGCCGACAGCGCATGAGACTATCGGCCAGATAGGGCCAAACGAGATGGACGCCAGGATCCGGGAGATCCTGCATGATGAGGTTGCTGCTATGTTCCGGGCTCAGTTACCGGAGATGTTTGGGTCTATCAAGACCGTCATGGTGGAGTATTTTGATGATCGCTATGCAGCCCTTACTGAGGCGGCTGCCGCAGCAGCCACATCGGCTGTAACGACAGCATGGTTTGGAGTCAGTCGGGCTTTTCAATCGGGACTTCGATAACACGAAGCCCCCTACTTTTGATGGGACTCAGGACCCCATCAAGGCCATGAGGTGGCTATCTGACGTGGATGGGTGATGTTTCACGTGTTCATGTCCTACTGACCAGAAGGTCAGATGTGCCCTGAACCTGCTGAGGACTGGGGAAAAGGATTGGTGGAGGTTGGTGACTGGATCGTATTCTGATGATCAGAGAGCTGCTGTTACTTGGGAGCAGTTCAGAGATATGTTCCGCGCTCACTACATTCCACGAGTCGAGCAGGAACGGTTGGCTCAGGAGTTTCTGGATTTGAGACAGGATAGTGAGACGGTGACGGAGATCACCCGCATGTTCACGAAGAGGGCGATGTTCTACCCGGAGTTTGCTTCTGAGCAGGCTCAGATGACACGTTATCTGAGCATGCTCAATACTGATATTCGACAGTTTGTTGCTACCCAACGATGTGATACTTTGCTGGAGTTACAGGAGGCCGCTAGGCGGAGTGAGTTGGAGATTGAGCTGCAGTTAAAGGAGCAGTGGCAGGCCCCGACACAGTCACAGCCTGCGCCAAAGCGGTCTAAGACCGCTGATTCCAGGTCAGGGGGACAACAGGGTCGCACCTGTGGAAAGTGTGGGAAGGGTCACTCGCGAGTTTACAAGTTTAGCAGTGCATGCTGCAAGTGCGGCAATGAGGGGCATTAAGCGAAGGATTGTCACCAGACAGCCCCGGTTCAGGATATGAGGATCTGCTACCACTACCATCAGGTTGGTCACGTGAAGACCAACTGTCTACAGCTTGTTGCCAGGCCGACACAGGCTCCAGCGTCGGCCACATTGAGGATTACTGACGGGAGTCAGGGTCGAGCAGCGCCCCTGAGGGCTCAGGGACGCGCCTTCCAGCTTACAGGAGAGGAGGCCAGGGCATCACCAGACGTGGTTGCTAGTAGATTTCTATCCCTTATCTTACTAATTATATATGTTTTATGCTTATATGTTGTACATGTGATTAGGTATGTTTTTATTGAACTCCTTACATGCTTTGGTATTATTTGACTCGGGGGCGAGTCGGTCGTTTGTTTCTCAGTCTTTCTGTAGGGAGTTCGGGTTCTCAGTGGGAGAGCTAGAGTGTCCGTTGCGAGTCTCTATCGCCAACGAACACGGGATTTCCGCTTCTTCGGTCTATCGGGGTTGCATATTGGAGATCTTCGGGGTATCTTTCCCGATAGACCTGATCCCGATTCCCATGAGGGAGGTATGCGTGATTGTGGGTATGAACTGGCTTAGTCGCTTCGGTGCCATGATTGACTGCGAGGGTCAGCGGGTAGTAGTTCAAACCCCAAGTGGGGGAGAACTGATCATTTACGGTGAGGGCACCAGATTGGGATCAGGGTTTTGTTCGGCTTCCAGGGCTCGGCAGTACATTTAGCATGGGTGTGCGGGTTGTCTAGTGTATGTGGTGGATACGCGGGTCAGGGATCAGGTTTCAGTATTAGAGGTTCCCATGGTCAGGGAGTTTGCTGACATGTTTCCAGAGGAGTTACCAGGAGTGCCTCCAAAGAGGCAGTTCGAGTTCAGGATCGACCTTGTGCCAAGTTCGGCCCCTATCGCCAAGGCGTCGTACCGGTTGGCACCACCGGAGATGTAGGAGCTGTCATCACAGCTGCAGGAACTGCTGGGTAAGCAGTTCATTCATCCGAGCAGTTCTCCATGGGGAGCGCCGATACTCTTTGTCAGGAAGAAGGATGGTTCACATGGGACGTGCATTGATTACCGGGAGTTGAACAAGTTGACGATGAAAAACAGTTATCCACTCCCGAGGATAGATGATCTTTTCAATAAATTGCAGGGAGCATCTTGGTTCTCCAAGATAGAACTGAGGTACGGGTACCATCAGGTTAGGGTTAGGGAGGAGGACGTGGAGAAGACCGTGTTCCGAACTCGTTATGGACATTACGAGTTCGTGATGATGCTGTTTGGGCTCACCAATGCGCCATCAGTATTTATGGACCTGATGAATCGGGTCTGCAGACCGATGCTCGATCGCTCGGTCATAGTGTTCATAGATGATATCTTGGTGTACTCCAAGATCCGAGAGCAGCACGAGGAGCATCTACGGGAGCTATTGGGGGTTATGAGGCGAGAAACGGCTTTATGCCAAGTTCTCGAAGTGCGAGTTTTAGTTACGAGAGGTCCAGTTCCTGGGACATCTCGTTAACCAGGAGGGGATTTTGGTCGATCCAGCCAAAATCGAGGCGGTTATGCAGTGGGAGGTTTCGAAATCTCCCTCGGATATCAGGAGCTTCTTGGGATTGGCAGGGTACTACCGCAGATTCATACAAGATTTCTTCAAGATTGCAGTACCCCTCACTTGTTTGACGAGGAAGGGGGTGGATTTCTAATGGGGCCCTGAGCAGCAGAGGGCGTTTGAGACCCTCAGACAGCGACTATGAGAGGCTCCAGTCTTGACTCTTCCAGAGGGAGGTGAGGACTTTGTAGTTTTCTGTGATGCATCCATCACATGACTTGGAGCGGTCCTCGTGAAAAGAGGACGAGTGATAGCCTATGCATCGTGGTAATTGAAGCCGCATGAGACGAGATACCCTACTCATGATCTGGAGTAGGGAGCGGTGGTATTCTCTCTCAAGATTTGGAGACATTGTAACATCCTGTTTTAAGTAGAATAATTAAAGTAATAAACCCGGGACCCCGAGAAGTAATTTTATTATTATTTTATATTATTATAGCCCAAAATCGAATAATAATTAGTGGAGTGTTGGTTTCGGGGAGCCAAATGACAAGATTTGAATCTCCGGGGGTCAAAGTGTAATTTCAGGATGAATTGTGTAAAGATTTTTAGAAGTTAGGGGTGTTTGGTAAGTATTGGACTAGATTTGAAAGAAATTTCAAAAGGCGGGGGCTGAATCGTAAATTTTAGATTCATTTTGAAAAGATTAATAAGGGGAGGGGCCATTGTTGTTATTATGGGGAGAAGTTTATGAGTCGGGTATATAACCCATCGCTACCCTCGTTCAAACCCTAACCCTAAAGAGTTGAATGCAGCTGCCCCCTCCTTCACCTCTTAGCCTCAGCCGCCACCTCATCGTCTGCCATTTTGCCATCGAAACACCATCACCACTACGCCGTCGGACGTCGTGCATAGCCGGGGAGAGACCACCGAGAGCATTCGAAGGTAGTTGCACCGGTTAGAGAACGGAGAATCGTTGTTGTGATCGTCGGCGCCACTCCGAACGGTCGCCAACCGTTGCTGCCAATCGCCAGGTTAGTCGTTGCCGCCGTTTCTATTATTGCTGGAGACCAAGACCGGCGGTGGAACGTCGTTCAGTCGGATATGAAGGGAAGTAAGTCATAGCACCTATGCCACCTCCTCTTCGTCTGTGAAGCCGGAGAAACGAGACCAAGGTGAGCCACCGTTGTGCCGCTGTTGCTGCCTTCGTACGCCACCGTGAGGTGGTGGCTGCCACCATCTACCACCGCCGGCCACCACAAGGTGGTTGTGTGTGTGTGTGCTGTATTAGTGTGTGTGTGTTCTTTGGGGTTTAGCATTGTAAATTGTAACAAAAAATGGAATAATGAAAAGAAAAACTCAAACCACCACCAGCCGCCGTGTTGGGTGGCGGTGTGCCTCGTTTGCGTTTTGACTCGTTTGGGGATGCTGGAAACCCTAGTGGGCCCAATGAAACCCTAGTGGGCCCAATGAGGCCCTAACTGACCTAAAAGCCCAATCATGTGACTAATGGACTAGTATTGGTTTGGAAACCCTAATTAGGGTTTGGAAAACCCTAATTAGGGTTTGGAAAACCCTAATGGCATAAAACCCTAATGGCATAAAACCCTAATTTTGGGGAATTATCGGGACCCGCACTTGAATTAATTACGAAACTTAAAATATTAATTAATTATCAATTGCAAATTAACCTAAAGCAATATTGGACTTAATGGATTAAGTCCTTAATGGGTTAAGTAGGAACACTTAACCCTAATCGTCATTTCATGTGAAAACCCTAATTTCACTTGGGCCTTGAGTTGGGCCTTCCTATTGGGATTTGGCGATTGGACTATGGATGGGCTATCCAAGAACAAGTTAATTGACCAAAATAATTAGATGGCTTTAGGATTAGGCCCATGTGAGGACTTGGGCCCAATTTAAAAAATTGGTCCATAGATGGGCCATAACTAGGCCCTTATGATTATGAGAGATTGGGCCACTAGAATGCCAAGTGTTGGACCAGGATAGATGGTTGGGCCTAAAGCTAAGGCCCATGTGAAGGGTTGGGCCTAATTTGGAAAATTGGGCCATGTGTTGGGCTTTGGCCCATTACTTGACTATTAGGCTTTTGTAGTGTGAGTTGGACCTTGGGCTTGGAACCCAATTATTAATTGGGTATTGTTTGATGTGGACAGTTCGGGAATCTGTCAACCAGCAGCTGGAGTTTTATCCGCGGGACTTCAGCAGGGCCAGGTGAGTTACCTCACTATACTAAGGGGTCTAAGGCACCAAGGCCGACCCATTGGATATTATATCCTAGCAGTGGTAGTATGTTGAGTATGAGTTAGTGTTGCATGTTAGTTGCTATGCCAGTTAGGTAGATCTGTAGGACTACTTGTGTTATCATGTGATTATCTGTATGCGCATTAGTTGTGTTATATGTTGACATATTATGTGGGATGGGTTGAGGTGATACTGCTCCGTGCGGTAACCAACAAACCCGGGAGCATTCCAGATACGAGCTGAGGGCCAGGTGGGGCATGCCAGACTCGTATTGTGGGCTCGAGAGCATTCCAGATACGATATGAGGGAGACTCGTACTGTGGGCTCGGTGGCAATCCCGATGTGAGCTATGGGCTCGGGAGCATTCCAGATACGAGCTGAGGGACACTCATTATGTGGGCTCGGTGGCAATCCGGATGTGAGCTGTGGGCCCGGAAGGCAATCCAGACTCACACTGTGGGCCCAGGGGTAATCCAGTCTGTAAAGTTGTGGACCCAGTACATGCTATTATTGGTATATGTGTTATGTGTAGTGTATCGGTATTTTGGGGGAACTCACTAAGCCTCGGGCTTACAGTTTCAGTTTATTGTTTCAGGTACATCAGATGATCGCAGGAAGGCAAAGGCGTGATCGTACAGCTCCTCACATTTTATGACTATGTTTCTGGGATACTCTGATATAGAACTGTTTTGAAAACAAATTGTTAATAACTGTTGGTTTCTAAATGTGTTAAAAAGTTTAAATTTGGTCTGATTTTTTTATGGGTGTTACAAGTTGGTATCAGAGCCTTGGTTTGAGTGAATTGGAGGAATACTTGTGTGAATCCAGTCTCAAACTAAGGAAAGATTTTCAAAAATAATTTTCAAAAAGATTTTCAAAATAAGTAACGAAGGATGCAGAGGGTACGATCAGCCGGAGCCAGTAAGTAGACCCCAAAATACCATACAGTTATTTGATATTGCGATATGTTAGAACAGCATGCTAGTACTAGGCTAGGGATCTTCAGGAATTGCATGATAGAATTGCATGATTATATGATGCCTGCTAGCCTAGGGTTTGCTTATATGAGATTGACATAATTACTGTAGTTGCTTAGTGTATGCATCACAGTTGTACATAATTAAGATCTTATAGCTTGAGAATGCTTGGTTTGGCCTTATGTTCTGTTCTTGTCTGATTGGGGGCTTAGGGTAGGATCAGACATTCGAAAGTCTATAGGGTCCACCGTTATGTATGATTAGCATACACTAGTGCTGCAGGGTTGGTAGAAGTTTCATGGGTGGGTTGTGAGAGGCCGGGAGGCCAGTTATGAGATATTTAGTATTCCTATAGGAGTGATGTAACTCCGTAAATTTCCAAACAAATTTTTCATTTTAAAATCATATAATTCTCATAATGCATTTCATAAAATCTCATTTATTTAGTTTACAAAACACATCTCCATAATTGTTTGATTAATAATCCAGGATCCTCAAAGCATAATTCTTTCTCTGGTGTGTATAATCAAGCTGGTGCATTCCTGCGATCCTGAGAAAAGCTTGAAGCACATAACACATAACACGGTTGTAACGTCCCAAAAATCATGTCCAAAAATTTCATTTTTAAACTATAATAAAAACCATAGTTATCAAACCATTCATTCAAAACATATTTAATCAGAGTATCATGTCTAAACATATCATATCAGAGTAAATTATCCCAGGCTAAAACATCATGGTGTGTGCGATGCAGTCATCCCGAGCTCTTCCCTCCGCTACTGGAAGTACCTAAAACCAAACTGAAAACCGTAAGCACGAAGCTTAGTGAGTTCCCCATACTACCACATACTACACATATAACCACATACTGGGCCCCTGCCCGCTGCATCGGGACTTGCCCGGCATCGGACTCGCTCCGGCATCGGGCCCCGCCTATCCAGATCTGTCTCTCTTAGGCCCTGCCTGTCTCTGGGCCTCGCCCGCTGTACACATACAATCATATAAACATGCTAACACATAAGCAAACATACTCTACTGTATTCCTATCCTAAGGCCTCGCCTGATTTGGGCCTCGCCCATGTCCTGCTACTGATGAGTCATGGAACCCCGTCCACACTCCTACTGATAGTGAGATACGGGCCCCCGCCCACACTCACTTCTCTCCTATCTCGGGTCCTGCCCCTGCTCTGCTACTAATGAGATACGGAACCCCGTCCATGCTCAGCTAGTGATGAGATGCGGGACCTCGCCCACACTCACCTCCCTACCAGGCACATACAAGTATCACACAGACAACAAGTATAACTAACATACTAACATTCCTTGGGCTTGCCCGACATCGGACCTTGCTCCGGAATAACATACATATAAACTTTCCTCGGGCCTCGCCCGACATCGGACTGTGGTCCGGAAACATACTATCATACAATGCCTAGGGCTAACCCCCGGGTCTTCATACCATACATAAACTAAATGGGCCGGCATTGTAGCCGTAGACCCATGCACATAGTGAGGAGACTCACCTCGCACTGCTGAAACCCTGCTGATACTCCTCCGTCTGCTATTTGGCAATTCCCCGAACTGCTACTCCTTCGGCTCTCCGAGCTATCAATACAAAAATATCACTTAGTCCAAAATAATAATCCTCCTTAGGGTAAATGACCATTTTACCCCCTAGTCGAACTTGGTCCACATTATCTGACTTCTGACGGCCCACTAAGGCCCAAAGAACCAAAATCCCTTGCATGGCCCAAACTGAGGCCCAAAACAAGCCAAACCCAAATATGATGAGTACGCTGGGCGTACTCCTATGTACGCTAAGCGTACTAGCCAAATGGTGTGTACGCTGGGCGTACCTGCATGTACGCTCAGCGTACTCCCCCTGTTAAGTCACTTTCCCATTAAGTGCTTAATACTCTACTCCAAAAGCTACAAACACAGATCCAAGTCCTTTTCAACGTATTAATACATAAAGTCACTGACTTGGTGACTTTGCATGCCCCAATCAAGAGTAAACTCCAAAAATGATATTCCATTCACATAGAAATGCTCTTAACTCATGCATGAACCCAATAAGACATTCAAGATGGCAACTTTCTGCCTTAGGGACTCATATAGAATAGAGAGTAGCAACTCCAAGTCCTAGAAATCGGATTGAACCACAAAGCTTCAACCTTTGGACCAAAATGGTCCAAAAAATCAATCTAAGAAGATAATCACCAAGTTTAGATCTTTATACCTTGAAATGGCTAGAAATGAAGCAACAATCCCAGATCTGCAACCTCTCCTTTGAACCACCACCTTTCCTTGTTCCTTTCTTGTTTGGAAAATGGATCGACAACACCAAGATGCTTCTCTAGTGACCTTCTAAGCTCCAAGAACACTCAAATATGGATTAGGGTTTTGTAGTAGCTCCTTTAGGGTGGAAATGGAGGATGGCCTTCGAGACATAAGGTTCTTTATATATGGATCAACCCTAAAATTAGGGTTTGGGAACTCTAAGCGTACGCTGAGCGTACTTCTAGTACGCTGGGCGTACGCCCCTCCGCACCAGCGATCATTTTCCTTTATACGTTGGGCGTACCCCAGCCTACGTTGGGCATACTCTTGCGCTGGCCTCCTTGAATGCATGGTCCTTTCTTTCCATCTTTCTCCATTAATGACCAATATTGCCAATAACTTCAAAGTGCTATAAATCCTTCGTTCTAAGCTCGTTTCCCACGAACTTTATACCCACGAAAAGGTGGCGAGAAGCCCTACACTCCTGACTACATACCCAAGCCTTAAAACCTTTGGAATAAAACCCAAGACCCATAAAAGATCGAATCGCTTATACCCTAGGCCTCCGAACCCGCAATCGAAGTACTTTTCAAAATGGGGTGTTACAACGGTAAGCACGAAGCTTAGTGAGTTCCCCGAAAAACCACATACACAGATAATAAGCCTATCATGGCTATAGCTCATTGGACCCTCCGGTCCGGTCTCAGTGTGGACCCTCCGGTCTCACGACTCGTTGGACCCTCCAGTCCGGTCTCAGTGTGGACCCTCCGGTCTCACGGCTCGTTGGACCCTCCGGTCCGGTCTCAGTGTGGACCCTCCGGTCTCACGGCTCGTTGGACCCTTCGGTCCGGTCTCAGTAACATAAAATGTAGCATACATATATCACACAGACAAGATGCATAACTCAAGTAAACACATAAGACCCTCCGGTCACTCATAGATACCACTCATGGTAAGTATAGTGAGAAGACTTACCTCGGATGATGAACAACCCCTATAAACGCTGCTGCTACGCACCGACCACTAACTCTGTGCCAAACCCACAATTATCCCAATTAGGAACTAAGTCCAAACTCTCACTCATTAGGTCTAAAGGTAGTCCACTAACCGGCCCATCAATGACCTAAAACCCATTGGGTCCACCAAGGCCCAATAATAAATGGGCTCTTCCGAGGCCCAACTCTCAAATCTAAATGGCAAGCCCAACTCAAGGGCCCAAAGCACACACACACACACACACACATATATATATATATATATATATATATATATATATATATATATATATATATATATATATATATATATATATATATAATCCTCTAGTCCAAAACTCTATTGCAACAAGCCCAAACTCCAGGCCCAACACTCAAGGCCCAAAATGAGATTTAGCCCAAAAGTCCCCAGTGAGGTTACACGGGGTGTACCTCTCTTGGTACGCTCAGCGTACTCACGAATCCATATTGGCCATCGGGGACACTGGGGCAGTACGCGGGGTGTACCTCTCTTGGTACGCTCAGTGTACTCCCCAGATTCACTCTTTCTACTCATTTGGTCTTAATCAGTTAAGACATTACCTCAAATCCTAGATCTGGACTCCGTAATGGCACTTACTCCATAAAGTCAGTGACTTTAAGCCTTTGCATGGCTGGAAAGGTCACAAACACCCAAAACACTCACTTCCTTATCTCAAAAAGCTCACATCTCATGCATGGCTTGATCCCAACGTCCAAGATTGGATTTTTATGACATAACACCACTAAATACACTCAAAGGGGTTGATCATAGTCTCTGGAGTTCAATATCTCATAAAGTCTCCACCTTTAGGGACAAAAACCCTAAAATACTCTAATATGATGCTCAAAACAAAAGAGTGAGAAAGCTTGAAGCTTTATACCTCTATATGAAGCTTCCAACTCAGATATGCTTAGATCCAAGGCCTGGACTTCTCACTCCTTCTTCTCCAAAGCTCCTTCTTTACTCCAAGAACACACCAATATGATTTAAGGCTCTCAAATGCACTTACAAATTCCATGAACGAAGGATTAGGGTTTTAGAGGGTTTATTGACTGAGGATGGTGGCCAGGAATGAGGCCATCTCATTCTTTATATAGGGACACATCCAAAGTTAGGGTTTCCACTCTGTGCCTAGTACGCCCAGCGCACCCTTTGGTATGCCCAACGTACTAGGTGGCTCCACTTAAAAATCACGCACATGACTATGCTAAGCGTACACACACGTACGCCCCGCATACTCCGCTGCCACCTTTTTCAATTAAAGGACTTATCCTTCCATAACTTCAAACTTCCATTGCTTCCTCGATATAACTCCGTTTCCAATGAATCTCATATCCTCGGAAAGGTGACGAGATTCCCTATGCTCCTAGAAACTCTTCGCAACCCCGAGACTTTCTCATGCCTGGGTTGTAGTCCACGAACCCTAATCACTGACGATCCGAAATAGGATGTTACAACTCTCCCCCACTTGATTTAGATTTCGCCCTCGAAATCGCTCCTTTTCAACACATAGATCGGACCCAAACCCGAGAAGAACCACCAAAAAGACCCCATATCCTACAACATTCTCATCCAAAAGCACCTGAACCTGACAGGGCTCCCGACCCCGAAGAAGGACAGACCCAACTGTCGCTGCGTTACTCGATATGACTCTCCAGAACTTGAAAACTCTAGTGGTCTATCTCCCTGCCAGACCACCCTCGTAAATCATCATTCTGCTAATCGCCCATCGACCAACATACTCTAGGAACACTCTTCCAACTCTGATTCTCTAATCGATCCCGATCGCAACTCAAAAGGAACGGAAAGGTCATAATTTCCCCCCCCCCCCATAAGGACCCACTGCCTGAACAACTATCAGAACTCATCGGAAAGAATGAACCCAAAAACTCTGACATCAAACACAAGAAAAAGATCATGCTCGCCTGGAAGTATCCTCTGACCTCTATAGACATAAGCCCCAGCTCCCTCTGAAATATCCCCTTCAACACTGAGCACCAGGTCAGCTCCCGACCCAATAGATGAACCTCCAAAGGTTACTCATTGCATATCAAGAACGTCTTACCGACTTCCTTATCACAATAACTATCTCAGCTCATCGTGACACACAAGTTGAGTCTAGGAGAAATTGTACTATGTACTTGTTTGAACACACTCAGGTGTGAAAAGTTGTTTTGTGAAAACGTTTGAATGGTGACTTGGGAACTGCGAGACAATACTTGGGACGAGTATGAGTAGGTGTGAATAGTAGTAGAGGCCTATACTACTTGGGACAATAACAACCTTTATTAAGGGATTAAGTAACTATTAGCTAGAAATGCTACTAGTTATGAAGATATTATATCATATTAGAACATGAAGGAAAGTTTCTTCTATGATAGTGTTCGACTAATAGAAATAAGAGTATGGTTCGTTGTGTGTCTTTTGCGTTATGAAATCAAAGGTCATTAGACTATGACCATTCGAATTGTTGTTGTAGCAAAGTAAAGGCCTTATCTTGGGTTGAGTTTATAACCCAAATTCAAGAAGGAGTAAGAGTCTGCAATGAGAATTGATTTTTTTTTCTCAGAGATTAGAACTGAAGGCCCAATAGAGAATGAAGAGCGAGTGTAGATTTGAGCACCGCCATCAATTAATAAGTTTGAACATTTTGACAATCGTTTAGTTAAAGGCCGTACATTTCAGATTACCATAGAGGAGGCACACGAGGACCCGAATGTTGTGACTGATTTGTTTCTCGTCAACTCTAGACCTACTCATATTTTATTTGATTCTGATGCCACAGATTCTTTTGTGTCTCATAAAGTTGCACATCCTTTTCAAATTGCTTAATTTGTACTCATCCAACCATTTCATATAGATACCGCGGGAAGTATATCATTACTTGCTGATAAAGTCTATAGAGACTGTGTGTCATAGAAATTGAAGGTTATAATTTTCTTGCTAACCTGATTCCTATCTCCTTGCCCAACTTTGAAATTATTCTCGGCATGAATTCGTTGTCAAAGAACCGCACAGAACTCTTGTATTACGAAAAGATGATATGCATCCCTATCGAAAGGGGGAATCCTATTTATGTCTACAGTAAACAAAGACTTAAAATCTTAAAAATAATCTCTTTTCTAGAAACCCGTAAACTTATATCGAAGGAGTATTCTACTTATCTATACAGTTGATATCTCAAAAGAGGGGAAGAAAACTGTAAATAATATTCCCGAATATCCTGACACTTATCTTGATGATTTGCCTAGACTATCCCGGATAGATCCAATGGAGAAATACGCACAAGTATACTTGGATGAAACTGTTGCGAGACATGCTGTACCGCTAAAGATTACTTCCGATCGTGCTAGTAGCTTCACTTCTCATTTAGGGACAAGTATGCAAGGTGAATTGAGATCTCGTGTTACTCTCAACACAGCTTATCATCCCCAGACAGATGGTCAGAAGAAGAGAACAATCCAAACAGTAGAAAATATACTGAAGGTATATAAAGCATTATATGGGCGTAAATGTCATACTCCATTATGTTGGCGTGATGTAAGACAGAAAGTCCTTAGTGGCCCTGAAACGATTCAAGACACCACCGACAAGATTCAAATTGTACGATTAAGAATGAAAGCTGCCTAGGATCGACAGAGGTCCTATGCAGAAAAGAGGAGACGACCCGTAGAATTCCGGGTTGGTGATTTTGTAATACTAAAGGTATCCCCATCGAAAGGTATTATGCGATTTGGGAAGAAAGAACGATTGGTAAGCAAGCATACCACTTAGAATTGCCTGAAGATTTGACAGATATTCATGATGTGTTTCATGTAAATTATCTGCGTAAAGGTTTAAGCATATATGATGAAACGCTCCTGTTATCCGAAGTGAAACTGGATAATAAAAAAAGAATGATATAAGAGCAAAATATCCTCATTTGTCTAAATCATTGTGATTTCGGGGACGAAATCCTCAAAAGGAGGAGGTATTTGTAACATACACGTTCAGTTATCGTGTTATGTAATTTTAAAAGTGAATAATATAATGAAATACTATATGAATTTGAGCGTTGAGTTCTAACATATAGTTTTTTACTAGAAATGAAGTAAAACTATGTTTAGAATCACTCGGAAAATATTGGAAGTCTTATGAGATTCCAATCAAAAGTCAAATATTGAAATTTAACGAAAATATAAAATTTAAAAATAAGTAAAATTATATTAATGAAAGTTGTAAAGAATCTCGTTAGAAACATTTAGGCGAAATCCTCATCGAAATCCGAGTTATAACGAATAAGTTATGACTATTTGAAGATCCGCGACAAAACCGGCACGGCGCCGAATGACTTAAAAAGTGAGTTTTTGATAAACTACTTTTTAGTCTTAGTAATCTAAATGAAAGTCGTAGTATTCGTTAAACCGAGAACTTTCATAAAAAGAACGTCTAAATCTGACTTCGTATGAGGAAGTTATGATTTTTCTAAGTTTCGGTATAGCAGTAGACAGCTAAAAACTCGAAATAAAGATCAAATGATTTTTAGCCGACACAACCTAAACGAGAATCGAAGGTCTCGTTAATAGTAGTACAACGGTAAAAAGACAGACGAAAACGGACGTCAGATGAAGAAGTTATGAAATTTTAACGGACTTTTCCTGTCTCAGCCCGTTAAAAATATAATATTAAAAATAAAGTCAAAATTAGCCAACGGAGTCTAAATGAAAGATGTAGAGCATAATCTCACCTACGCGTGGATATAAAGAACGTAAAAAACGGAGCTCGTATGCGAAAGATATGGATTTTTGAAGTTCGGAGCACAAACTTCGAGAATTTGACTGTATTCACGACGTGAACACAGTGTTCAGGACGTGAACTCAGTGAACGACGCGTTTCGAGCCTAGAAGACACACAACAAGCCTAGGGGATGACCTAGATCAAACCTCACGACGTGAACAAGCATGGTTCACGTCGTGAATCTCAAAATTTCACCCTATAAATAGAAAACGAAGCCTTTGGGATTTGTTTGCTAATTCTGATATCTCTCACTCTCTAAACCTTCTTTAGCCCACTTTTAACCCCCCGAATCCCCGGTATCATCCTCGACACCCGAAGCAAGTCCCAACACCCCGAAGTTCCCGAGAAAATTATATTTTCAAGTCGAAACTCTGCCCGTGTAAGGCCGGTTTTCAACTAAAATCCCCAGTTTCATCGCAGAAAGTCATATTTAGAGTCGAAGTGCTGCCCAAATTAATCTCCAGTTATTTCACGGTGAGTTCAATATATAGGAATAATTGTATGTTATGTGTTATATGTTCAATGTGCTTTCCCGTGTTATTATGATAATGAGTTATACCTTAGACCACGAAGTGTATGACATAAGCATCACTTGGGTACAGGTATGTAGCCTCTGGCCGTGTAGAGCATGTCTCGTAAGAGAATGACTTCTACCATTATGGCATTGGCAGAAGGCTAGGCAGGGCTGAAAGCCTATAATTTGCTAGCCAAAATGTTTATTCAGAAATTGGTTATTTTTCCATGCCATATGGGCAAAAGTCTTATTGATTGTATATCTTTGAATCAGATTATTCGTTGATATGGAAAGCATGTCATATGATACTCATCTGCCTTTGTTGTTCTTTGTACCTCTTTGCTTCTGTCATATTGATATGTATATGGCATAGCGTTATATTGTATCTATTATTGAACTCACTAAGCGTCACCGCTTACCCGTCTCAGTGTTTAACAATTGCAGATAATGAGAATCCATTATAGTCATATACTGTTGGAAGATTTAGAATAGTTTATACTATTACTTTTGTATTTGGGTTTATGTTTGTATAAAAAAAATTATAATATCCTGGGTAGTTATGTAATATACTAAAACTTAGTCGGTTTGTATGCAGTCTTTTGTCATCACACTATCAATGTATGATATTATTTATGAATATGCATGTAGCATGTTTTGGAGTGACAATGTCTTTAGTACGAAAGTTGGGGTCTTTCAGTTATCTGAGATCTTTCTGGTGTATTATTAGAATGATGGTTACGAGACGTCTTGAGACCGGATTCGGGTTAGGATCGGGAGCTGGCAGCCAGGATAGGCCAGCATTGACAGAGGATCGTGTCAGTGAGATCATCCGGGAGGAGGCGATCGAGATTGTCCGGGGTCAGATTCCGGAGATGTTTGGGTCTAACAAGACCGCCATGGTTGAGTATTTCGATGAGCGCGATGCATCCTTGCTGATATGGTTGCCGCAGCAGCTACAACAGTTGTAACGACGGCAGGGGGAGGAGTTGGTTGAGCTTTCCAGTACCGAGACTTGTTACCGGGACATATTCTGATGAGCAAAGGGTTGTAGTTATTTGTGATCAGGGAGATATTCTGTACTCGTTGCATTCCGCGGGTTGAGCGGGAGAGGCTAGCACATGAGTTTCTAGATTGAGGCTTCGAGGGTTTTGCTCGAGGCCGGAATGTGAGTCGCGGGGACTCCAGAAAGGAGTGATGATTATGTTCAGCTGGGGTTTTGCAGTTGGAAGTAGAATGGTTAATTGATGGATTGGAATGTCGTTTTATAGGGCAAGGATTGTGCCCTTTCATTTTTCGAGCTTGAAGAAGTGAGCAGACATGGGACCCCAGGATCAGGTTGTAATCCAGCTCGGGGTCAGTTGGTCGTCGGGATTGGCGACAATAGTTCAGCGCTGGTGAGCGCGGGTGGGTCGATGTGGCATGAGTATCTTATGAGGCGTACACAATTACCGTTCCGATCCGTAGGAGCTAAGATCCGATTCGTCTTGGATCTCTTGTATCGGGCGGTAAGGATGGGTTGTGCGATCTATTGCACTTTCGGGATTGGAGACTATGTCTTGAGAGTAGTTGTAGCCCGGTTTAGGGCAGAGGTTGCTTCAGCTACTGCAGTTCAGATGAGTACGATTGAGCTAGTGAGTGAGTTAGGGTGCGAGACCCTGAATGATATGATTTCTGGAGCCCGAGAGCAAGAGATTTGTTTGGAGCACTTTGGGAAGTAGGGTATTATGTGGGAGGCCTGCGGACAAGGCCCCACAAGATAGGTATTCAGCATTGTTAGGATTCAACGGTTGTAGTGATCGTTATTGATTGGCGGATGAAAGCGCCAAGGGAAATAGCTTGTTGCTGAAGTATTAATTGGAGCATCTATCTTTTGGTCTTCAAGATTGGAGTGTGGGATCATTCAAGCATCAGGGACTATTGGTTAAGTTATGTATGGGCATCACACTAGTGGGTGGTGGTTAGTGTTCTAAGTGGGGGAGAATTGGGAATTCTCAGGTTGAGCGTCAGCCATTGAAGGTTTTGTTTGTTGTTGTTCAGGTTGCGGTTTCCAGAATGGTCGGACAGGCATTAATCAGTGAACCTCTCAGGAAGCGGGAATTCTCCGAAGGAACTCAAGAGGCGACAGTTGAGAAGTTAGGAATGTGTCACCAATTCCCTTATGTAGTGTGTTTATGTTTCCTAAGTCTTTAGGGTATGTTACCCCTCGATGATGGAATATAATTTTCATTTGTATCGGATTCGGATTTCGGTAACCTTCGGGATAATCGTGGAAGTCTTGTCGGACTAGTTATGTGATGGTAGAATCGGACCAGTCTCGAGCAAGTATGGGTTTTGTGGCGAGTAAATATGGAGTTAAGGATTCCTAAATATGTGCATGGTAGTGATTCTTCGCGTGTATCTGTGGGTATTCAAGGTGGCAATAGGGTTGGTTCGACTTACGTGCTTGATTAGGTCTGGTTTATAGTCTGCAAATTGGATCTAGAGTTCGACTATGATTCTATTCTGGGGTCATATGCGACCAAAGTTTGTAGGATTTTGCTTGGATAGCAACTTATTCTATAAGTGAATCGTGCATGGTGGGGTTTCAGCATCGTGACGCTGGTTAGTGTTGTGAAGGACGTTGGTTAGGCCTTTTCTTTTCGACAATGTTGATAGTTTATTAGAAGCATTCCAGTCATGAGCTAAGGGCCAGGTAGGGCATACCAGAATCGTGTTGTAGGATCAGAGGCAATCCATACCTATGCTGAGGACCTTGTGGGGGTATTCCAGTCATAGGCTGTGGGCCTAGTGATCTTAGTAGTTCATTTCTTCTGTTGGCGCACTTTTGGAATGGACACATTGTTGAGGTTCGGGCGAGCCGTAATCGGCTGCGAGGAATCAGAAGATTTTATGCGAAATAGAAGGGCAGGTCCTTGAACCTCAAGTTATGAGTTTAGACCCGAGTTTCGTATATAGTGGTATTTTGATCTAGGGCATTCCATCCCGAGGATGACCGGACCCTATGATTAATTGGACCTGACGTGTTTGGTATTCCAACCCAGGGGTTGATTGGGCCAAACATGTGCGGGATGCGAGGGTATTCCATCCCGAGGATGACTGGACCCGTCGTAGGCATGCCTGGTATTCCAGCCCGAGGCTGATTGGGCCAGGTATGAATGTTCGAGCTTATGAGCCGGTTGATATATGTATGTTGGTCCTGGGGATAAAGGAAACATTGTCTCGTCAGTCCCAAAAGGGTTCGTCTCCCAGTTTACATCCTGTTGTTCATTATATCCCTGGGAATTGGTTGTCAAAACAGGTTTCTCTTGAAGGATACCTAATCTCTTGTCAAGAAAAGAGTTATAGGTAGCAGTGTGTGATTTGTGGTTATGTTTTCTGGTGAGAACCTCAGGTTATCAGAAGTTGAGTAGCTAATTGGGAGTTAAGTGCAATGAAATCGGCAATGATCCAGTGTGGGCGGTATGTCAGGGAGCCAGACCACCTCGAGACTTTAGATTTCGGATTGAGTAAATGTGATCATATTGCAAGTAATTCGTTTATCTTCAGGTTTTAGAACCCTGCGAGGGTTGGTTACGGTTGCCTTGGAAAGGTTGGGGTTATGATCGTAGTTGTGACCGTGTTGCTCAAGTTGTCTGGCGTGTAAGGAATGATAAGAAACGATTTCGAGGACGAAATCAAATTTAAGTGGGGGAGAGTTGTAACATCCTGTTTTAAGTAGAATAATTAAAATAATAAACCCGGAACCCTGAGAAGTAATTTTATTATTATTTTATATTATTATAGCCCAAAATCGAATAATAATTAGTGGAGTGTTGGTTTCGGGGAGCCAAATGACAAGATTTGAATCTCCGGGGGTCAAAGTGTAATTTCAGGATGAATTGTGTAAAGATTTTTAGAAGTTAGGGGTGTTTGGTAAGTATTCGACGAGTTGGATGAACAACTCGGCGAGTCCGATGAAGATTACCATAAGACTCGACGAGTTGATGAACAACTCGGCGAGTCGGATGAGTTTTCCCTAGGATGTGTATGCGTGTGTATCCGTCGAGTTGCAAGGAGGGAACTCGACGGGTGGCCTTAAAGTTTGATCGAGAATCGAAGGAACTCGACGAGTCACCCCGATGACTCGGCGAGTTGGAATGTGCTTCAAGGAACTCGGCGAGTAGCCGAGGGTACTCGGCGAGTTGGGGTCAACATGGACTGTTGACCTTGACTGAGGACTTTGACTTTGACCAGGGGTTGACTGGTGGGTTATGGAGTACCTTATAAGGTTAAGGACTTATGAGTATATTGTACTATGATCATAGGTGGTGGAGCCTGTGTCAAGTGATACGAGAGTTGGAGTTTATCTTCCGAGTCGGCATCTGCAAGGTGAGTTGTCCTCACTATATCGATAGGGTCTACGACACCAAGGCCGACCCTTTTAGTTGTTATTGTTATGATATGCTACATGTGGATATGATCTGTTAGATCAGAGTCAGGATAGACAGTATGTTATGCTCTTATGATCCGTATGGATTGATATGTTAGTGACCTGCTAGGTCAGTGCTCTAGTTATGAGAGATTGCTATGTTTGGTGCTCAGTGATTTGTCAGTATATGTTAGTTATGTGCACATGGTTATCTGCTTGTTGCTTGGGGTTGAGGCGGTCCTGCTTTGTGCTGAAGGCCAACACACTCTATGAGTGGTCCGGGAAGACTGTAGGCCCACATGGCGGTCCAGTCAGGCCGAACGCTCAGTATAGATTCAGTTGGACTGTAGGCCCGGTAGGGCGGTCCAGTCAGGCCGATGGCCCAGTATGCATGTTGATGGATGGATTGATTGATTGATTATTACGGATATGGTATTTCAGTGTGGTATTGGTATTTTGGGGGTAGCTCACTAAGCCCTTGGGCTTACAATTTTCAGTTGTTTCTTTCAGGTACTTCAGGAGATCGTGGCAAGGCAAAGGCGTGACCGTATCGCTCCTCATCCTTATGATCTGTTTTGGGACACTCTGATGAATAATGTTTTGAAAACAATTTGTAAACAAATACTTTTGGGGTTTTAATTCTGATTGGAAAAGTTTAAATTTGGCATGAAATTTATGGATGTTACAAGTTGGTATCAGAGCCTTGGTTTGAGCGAATTGGAGGAACACTCGTGTGAATCCAGTCTCAAATCAAGGAGATTTTTGGAAAGTAAAATTTTTAAAATGGTTTTCAAAGTAAAGGATGGAGGATGTAGAGAGTACGATCAGCCGTAGCCTGTAAGTAAACCCCAAAATACCATACAGTTATTTGATATTTTGTTATGTTAGAACAGCATGCTAGTGCTAGGCTAGGGATCTTCAGGAATCGCATGATAGACTTTCCTGATTATATGATGCCCATTAGCCTAGGGTCTCTTGTAGATGGAATTGACATCATAACTATAGATATTTAGTGTATGCATCACGGCTGTGTATAGTCAAGATCTTATAGCCTGAGAATGTCTGATTCGACCTTAGGGTAGGATTGGATATTCGAAAGTCTATCGGGTCCAGCGTTATATGCGGCTAGCATACACTAGCGCTGCAGGGGCTGATGGAAGTTCCATGGTGGTGTGAGTTGTGTAGAGCTGTGGGATCAGTTGTGAGGTAGGCGATGTCCCCTAGTAGTGAGGGTTGAGCGCACATTATGTTGAGTATAGTATTAGGGCGTTGTGGTGACACTTGAGACAAATATGGGTAGGTGTGGAAGGTAGTATGGGCCCGTACTACTGGAAGCACAGGACCCATACGCGTAGCAAGGAAGTCACAACCCCTAGGATTTGTAGGTTTTGGTCTCCCGATATTGTGTTGTTTATCTGATGTCTTTAGTGTACCTTTCATTATGGTGGTGACGAGACGTTTTGCTGCTGGGACCAGATCAGGATCGGGATCCGGATCAGGGTCAGGGTCGGGAGACGGAGGGTCAGAGGTGCCGGTAGCACCTAAGCCCGTGGTTCAGATAGGGACTGAGGAGCTGGATGCCAGGATCCGGGAGATTCTGCACGATGAGGTCGATGCGGCTTTCCGAGCGCAGCTACCAAAGATGTTTGGGTCGATCAAGATCGCGATGGTTGAGTATTTTGATGAGCGATATGCAGCTCTGGCAGAGACAGCAGCCGCTGCAGCCACTTCGGCTGTAACTGCGGCAGGGGTTTGAGGAGGAGTCGGCAGGGCTTTCCAGTACCGGGACTTCGATAATACGAAGCCCCGACATTTGATGGTACACAGGATGCGATTACAGCTATGCGGTGGTTGTCTGACGTGGAGGGCTGTTTCTTCACGTGCTCATGTCCTGCTGAACAGAAGCTCAGGTGTGCTCTGAACCTGCTTAGGCTCGGGGCAAAGGACTGGTGGAGATTGACGACAGGTTCATATTCTGATGATCAGCGGGCTGCTATTACTTGGGAGCAGTTCCGGGATATGTTTCGCACCCGCTACGTTCCGCGCGTGGAATGGGAGCGGCTTGCTCAGGAGTTTTTGACGTTGAGGCAGGATGGGGAGTCTGTGATGGAGATTACCCAGATGTTCACTGAGAGGGCTATGTTTTGCCCAGAGTTTGCGTCAGAGTAGTCTCAGATGACTCGTTATCTGAGTATGCTCAAGACGGATATACGGCAGTTTGTGGCTACACAGCGTTGTGATACCCTCCTGGATCTACAGGAAGCCGCGAGACGGTGTGAGTTGGAGATAGAGTTGCAGCTGAAGGAGCAGCGTCAGGCACCGGCATAGTCTCAGCCGGCGCCTAAGCGGTCTAAGACCGCTGATACACGGTCTGGAGGTCAGCAGAGCCGCACTTGTGGGAAGTGTGGCAGGGTTCATTCGGGAGTTTGTAGAGCAGGTGGTAGGTGCCACAAATGTGGCAAGGAGGGGCACTATGCCAGGGACTGCCGTCAGTCCGCCCCTCCTGCAGATATGAGGATTTGTTACCATTGTCATCAGGTTGGTCATGTGAAGACCAACTGTCCGCAGCTCACCGCCAAGTCGGCGCAGGGTTCCGCGCCAGCTACTGTGAGGATTGGAGATGGGAGGCCAGTCAAGGTGGAGCCTCCGAAGGCTCAGGGTCGCGCCTTCCAGCTCACGGCCGAGGAGGCCAAGGCAGGACCGGATGTGGTTGCTGGTACGTTTCTAGTAAATTCTTTGCCTGCTTTGGTTTTATTTGACTCGGGGGCGAGTCGGTCGTTCGTATCTCAGACTTTCAGTAGAGGGTTTAGTGTGCCAATAGATGATCTTGAGTGTCCGTTGCGAGTTTCGATCGCCAACGAGCACGGGGTTTCTGCTTCTTCGGTCTACCGGGGATGCGAGTTGGAGATTTTCGGGGTGTCCTTCCCGATAGATTTGATTCCTATCCCCATGGGGGATGTATGCGTGATTGTAGGATAGATTGGCTTAGCCGTTTTGGCGCCATGATCGACTGTGAGGGACAGCGGGTGGTGGTTCGAACCCCAAGTGGGGGAGAACTGGTAGTATATGGTGAGGGCACCAGGTCGGGATCAGGGTTTTGTTCAGCAGCCAGGGCTCAATAGTATATTTAGCACGGGTGTGCCGGTTATTTGGCGTATGTGGTAGATACGCGGGTTAGAGAGCAACTCTCAGTTTCAGAGGTCCCGGTGGTTAGAGAGTTTGCTGATGTGTTTCCGGAGGAGTTACCCGGAGTGCCTCCGGTGAGGCAGGTTGAGTTCAGGATTGATCTAGTGCCAGATGCGGCCCCTATTGCCAAGGCGTCGTACCGTTTGGCACCGCATGAGATGCAGGAGCTATCATCTCAGTTGCAGGAGCTGTTGGGTAAGCAGTTTATTCGTCCGAGTAGTTCACCATGGGGAGCACCGATCCTTTTCGTCAGGAAGAAGGATGGTTCGCACAGGATGTGCATTGACTAAAGGGAGCTGAACAAGTTAACGGTGAAGAACCGTTATCCGCTCCCGAGGATAGACGATCTTTTCGATCAGCTGCAGGGTGCATCTTGGTTTTCCAAGATTGATTTGAGATCAGGATACCACCAGGTCAGGGTGAGGGAGGAAGACGTGGAGAAGACCGCGTTTCGGACTCGTTATGGTCATTACGAGTTCGTGGTGATGCCGTTTGGACTCACCAACGCGCCAGCAGTGTTCATGGATCTGATGAACCGAGTCTGCAGACCGATGTTCGATCGCTCGGTCATTGTGTTCATAGATGATACCTTGGTATATTCCAAGACCCAAGAGCAGCACGATGAGCATCTCAGGGAGCTGTTGGAGGTTCAGCGGCGAGAATGGCTGTATGCCAAGTTCTCAAAGTGTGAGTTTTGGTTACGAGAGGTCCAGTTCCTCGGACATCTCGTTAACCAGGAGGGGATTTTGGTCGATCCGGCCAAGGTGGAGGCGGTTATGCAGTGGGAGACTCCGAAGTCTCCCTCAGACATCAGGAGTTTCTTGGGTTTAGCAGGGTACTACCGGAGATTTATTCGAGACTTCTCCAAGATTGTAGTACCCCTCACTCATCTTACGAGGAAGGGGGTGGATTTTCGGTGGGGCCTTGAGCAGCAGAGGGTGTTTGAGACCATCCGGCGATGTTTGTGTGAGGCGCCAGTGTTGACGCTCCCTGAGGGAGTCGAGGATTTTGTGGTATTTTCTGATGCATCCATCACAGGTCTGGGGGTGGTCCTCATGCAGAGGGGACGGGTGATAGCCTATGCATCACGGCAGCTGAAGCCGCATGAGACGAGATACCCTACGCACGATCTTGAGTTGGGAGCAGTGGTTTTCGCTCTCAAGATTTGGAGGCATTATCTGTACGGGGTCCGGTGTACTATATACACGGATCACAAGAGTTTGAGGCACATCATGGATCAGCCGAACCTGAACATAAGACAGCGCAGGTGGCTGGACGTAGTCAAGGACTATGATTGTGAGATCCTTTACCATCCTGGTAAAGCGAATGTGGTTGCAGACGTTTTAAGCTGCAAGTCAGCTGGGTCTTCAACCTCGGCAAGGTGTATGAGGATAGCGGTGGATTCCCCGCTTATGAGCTTGATTAGGGATGCTCAGGTCGAGGGCATGAGACCAGAGAGCTGGAAGATGGAGCGGATTAAGGGCGAGAGCGCCTGGTTTGTTCAGGATAGCCGCGGATTATTGACCCGGCACGGTCGGGTTTGGGTTCCGATGTCCGGAGGGATCCGGCAGACAGTGATGGAGGAGGCTCATAAGTCTCACTTTTCTATACACCAGGGGGCCACCAAGATGTACCGGGATCTGAGTTTGAGCTACTGGTGGCCGTGCATGAAGCGAGAAATCGCTGGGTATGTTGAGAGGTGCTTGACCTGTAGGATGGTCAAGGCCGAGCATCAGAGGCCGCATGGTAAGCTGCAGCCTCTGGAGATTCCCATGTGGAAATGGGAGCAGATCACGATGGACTTCATTACGAAGTTGCCGAGGACGGCGAAGGGGCTTGATGCTATATGGGTCATCGTGGATCGGTTGACCAAGAGTGCCCATTTCTTGGCCATACGGGAGAGTTCGTCGGCTGAGAAATTGGCCGACATGTATGTCAGCGAGATTGTCTCTCGCCATGGGGTTCCAGTTTCTATCGTTTCTGATCGGGATGTCAGGTTTACCTCCCGTTTTTGGCAGAAGTTCCATGAGGAACTGGGTACGCGACTACATTTTAGTACGGCGTTCCATCCGCAGACTAATGGGCAGAGTGAGCGGACCATTCAGACCCTCGAGGATATGTTGAGGGCGTGCATCATTGATTTCGGTGGGAGTTGGGATTCCTACCTACCGCTTGCAGAGTTCGCCTACAACAACAACTATCATTCCAGTATTGGTGCCCCGCCTTTCGAGCTGTTGTATGGGCGGAAGTGTAGGACCCCAGTCTGCTGGGGCGAGGTTGGGCACAGGGTGATGGGTCGGACAGAGGTAGTTCTGCAGACTACCGAGATGATACAGCAGGTTAGACAGCGACTGCAGACCGCTCAGAGTCGGCAGAAAAGTTATGCCGACCGACGCCGATCTGAGCTGGAATTTCAGGTGGGTGACATGGTTCTCCTGAAGGTCTCACCCTGGAAGGGAGTGATCCGCTTCAGGAAGAGGGGAAAATTGGGTCCCCGTTACATTGGGCCATTCAGGATTGTTGCCAGATTTGGCAGGGTGGCTTATAGGCTAGAGCTTCCGGAGGAGCTTAGCCGGATCCACAACACATTTCACGTTTCGCAATTGCGAAAATGCATTATGGACCAGGAGGCAGTGGTATCGCTGGATGACATTCAGGTCGATGAGCGCCTGAACTATGTGGAGAGGCCTGTGGCTATTTTGGAAAGGAAGAAGAAGATTCTGCGGAACAAGGAAATACCTTTAGTAAAGGTACAGTGGGAACATCGGAGGGGATCCGAGTGGACATGGGAGCCGGAGGCGGAGATGCGCGAGCATTACCCGGCATTGTTTATTCCAACGGACTTCGAGGGCGAAGTCTAGTTCAAGTGGGGGAGAATTGTAACGCCCCGATTCTCAGGTATTGTTTAAATAAGATTGATTGGGTGAATCTCTACTCGACGAGTTGGTTGACCTACTCGTCGAGTAGCAGCGGGGTGGGATCGCGTGTTAAGTGACCTACTCGACGAGTCCATATTGGGACTCGGCGAGTAGGAGCTGGCAGATGAAACCCTAAATCTCGGGGTTTGCACCTCTATTTAAAGGAGCCTCAGCCTCCTTTGGCCTCTTTGCAGTCTTTGAGAGCTCCTTAAAACCCTAATACGCGCGTGTGTGTGTGCCCATTGTGTGTTGGAAGCTTGAAAAAAGGATCTTTGGAGGGAGAAGGCTTGGAGGAGAAGGAGATTCGAGCAAGTAGAGTGTGGGAATCAACACTTATCTCAGTTATCATCTTCTGGAGGTAACCAAATCGCCTATCTCCTTATGAATCTCTTCTATTGGTTGAGTTTTAGGGTTTTTGGTGAGATGTTAAGTTGGAAAGATGAGCTATGGGCTAGATCTGAGGTTGTAACTTCAGATCTGGACCCTCCTTGGATTCTAGAAGCATAAAGTTACAGTGTTGGTCATGATTGAGGTCCCTCTTGAGCATGAAGCTCCATTAAGAACTTAAAATAGGCATTTAGAGCCGTTATAGCCATGCATGCACGTAAAGTTTGCAACTTTACGTGATAAGCATGCCCTAGAAGCTTGGATCTGTGATTTGGAGCCGCTGCATGACTCAAAACAAGTCTGTATGGAAAAAGGACTGAATGGAATCGGCGAGTCGCAGGGTTGACTCGGCGAGTCGCAGGGTTGACTCGGCGAGTCACATGAAGATGGCCGTGAACTCGACGAGTTGGATGAACAACTCGGCGAGTCCGATGAAGATTACCATAAGACTCGACGAGTTGATGAACAACTCGGCGAGTCGGATGAGTTTTCCCTAGGATATGTATGCGTGTGTATCTGTCGAGTTGCAAGGAGGGAACTCGACGGGTGGCCTTAAAGTTTGATCGAGAATCGAAGGAACTCGACGAGTCACCCCGATGACTCGGCGAGTTGGAATGTGCTTCAAGGAACTCGGCGAGTAGCCGAGGGTACTCGGCGAGTAGCCGAGGGTACTCGGCGAGTAGCCGAGGGTACTCGGCGAGTTGGGGTCAACATGGACTGTTGACCTTGACTGAGGACTTTGACTTTGACCAGGGGTTGACTGGTGGGTTATGGAGTACCTTATAAGGTTAAGGACTTATGAGTATATTGTACTATGATCATAGGTGGTGGAGCCTGTGTCAAGTGATACGAGAGTTGGAGTTTATCTTCCGAGTCGGCATCTGCAAGGTGAGTTGTCCTCACTATATCGATAGGGTCTATGGCACCAAGGCCGACCCTTTTAGTTGTTATTGTTATGATATGCTACATGTGGATATGATCTATTAGATCAGAGTCAGGATAGACAGTATGTTATGCTCTTATGATCTATATGGATTGATATGTTAGTGACCTGCTAGGTCAGTGCTCTAGTTATGAGAGATTGCTATGTTTGGTGCTCAGTGAGGTAGATATGTTTGATGTTGTATATGTCAGTATATGTTAGTTATGTGCACATGGTTATCTGCTTGTTGCTTGGGGTTGAGGCGGTCCTGCTTTGTGCTGAAGGCCAACCCACTCTATGAGCGGTCCGGGAAGACTGTAGGCCAACGTGGCGGTCCAGTCATGCCGAAGGCTCTGTATAGATTCAGTTGGACTGTAGGCCCGGTAGGGCGGTCCAGTCAGTCCGATGGCCCAGTATGCATGTTGATGGATGGATTGATTGATTGATTATTACGGATATGGTATTTCAGTTTGGTATTGGTATTTTGGGGGTAGCTCACTAAGCCCTTGGGCTTACAGTTTTCAGTTGTTTGTTTCAGGTACTTCAGGAGATCGTGGCAAGGAAAAGGCGTGACCGTACCGCTCCTCATCCTTATGATCTGTTTTGGGACACTCTGATGAATAATGTTTTGAAAACAATTTGTAAACAAATACTTTTGGGGTTTTAATTATGATTGGAAAAGTTTAAATTTGGCATGAAATTTATGGATGTTACACCGTTCTTACAGATCACTAAGCATAACATCATCCTATTATTATCAGGATACAGATCTAACATATCACTACAATACTCAATCATGCTATAACCATGATAACAATCCAAAAGGGCCAGTCTTGGTACCTTCGACCCAACAAGTACAGTGAGGAACACTCACCTCGAATGCAGAAGCTCCCCGAAAGAAATCCCTAGCTGCTGCCCTGCCGACTTCCCAAGCTATCAATACCAACAACACACCCAATTAGCAATTGGGTTCCATGTTATAATCCATAATCCTTACTTGGGGTAAAATGACCATTTTACCCCTGACCCAACATGCACTAAAACTGAGGCCCAAAACCAAAAGATCCACAAGGCCCACTAATGGTCAATTTTCCAAATTGGGCCCAACCCCATATGGGCCTTATCCTAAGCCCATAATTTTCCTTATTGCAATTCAGATTACTTCAAGCACCCCTTGGGGAAAACTTGGTCAAAGACATAAATTGAAAGTCAAAGTCAACGGTCCAAGTTGACCCAACTCGTCGAGTTGTCCTTCAACTCGTCGAGTTTCTCCATCAATCTGCACAGATCGGGAAAAACCAATTCAAATCGCCGAGTTCCTCTACCAGTCTGAAAATGTCGGGGAAAACCGAGCCAAAACGCCGAGTTTATCCAACAAACTCGTTGAGTTCACCAGAAACCCACCCCTTAACACATTAAGCACTTAATCCATAGGGACATGACTCCAAATCATAGATCTGACTCCCTTGAGCTGGAAAACCACGTGAAGTTGCCAACTTTACGTTCATGCATGTCTAAATGAAGCTCTTAACCTTGGAATGGGCTTAACAAATGACTTAATGCATGCATGACACCAAAATCCTCATAAAGTTTGCACCTTTAAGCTCAAAGGTACCAAAACCAACTCAGATCTGAAAGGACAACCCCTCAAATGACTTTACTCCATCATCACCCCCAAAAAGAGGCCAAAACACAACAAAACCCAAAATAAGGAGATCTAATCATCTACAAGTCAAGGTATGAACTTGATACCTTAGAATGACTGTAAGAAATGGAGTGATTCTGGATCCAAGACTTCCTTCCCCAAGCTAGAAACTTCAAGATCTTCTAATTCCTTCACAATGCTAAAAAAAGAACACCAAACTTCCTTCCAAGGCTCTAAAATCTTGACAATGGAGGCTACAATTCGTTTTAGGGTTTGGACAACCATGGAGGCTGATAAGGAGGCAAGAAAAGGACTTAAGGATCTTAAATAGGTTGCAAGACCCTAAAAATTAGGGTTTCCTTCCCAGCTGCCAACTCGTCGAGTTGAGGCTCCCCAACTCGTCGAGTTGGTTCATTAACCTTCGCGATCCGCCCATCTTCAACACGACGAGTTGGTCCCTCCAACTCGTCAAGTTGACCTAGAATTAGGGTTATTCTTAACAATTTCTCTTCAAGAATCTGGATGTTACACCTAAGGCTAAAAAGTATTTTATCAAAAATTTATTTTGTACATTACGTAGAGTCACGTCGGTTTAATCGCGAAACTTTCATGGGTCATAACTTATTCGTTATATGTCGGATTTCAGTGTTCCTTATATCTCCGGAATCCTTGTTACGGCTACTTCATCTTTCTTCAAGGACATTAGGTCTATTTATTATTGTATTTTAGATGTGTATTTTACCCCTATTTTATTATATCGTTATAAGCACGTATATTGCACATAGTTTACACATAAATCACATAATACTCAAATAATTCTTCTTTTATTACATCAAATAGGTTATAATTGTTGACCCTAACTATTACATCATCTTATTAATGCTTAGCGAGAAATGCGGGCGTTACATATGAATAATCAGATTTATCATTCAACACAATCAGTCAGATGAATAATCAGAGCGGTAATATGATCATTTGCATTATTCAGCACAACCATTTAGATGCATAATCAAACAACATTATTTCATTTAGAGCCAGAATCAGTCAGGTCTCTGACCCATTCATATCTGACTCAATCAACAACTATCAGACAACCTCTTAGACTTTTTATTTGAATAAACAATCATACGACTAGACACTAATTTCTAAAAAAATGTGAAACATCCCAAAAATATAGTTCAAAATTTTCGTTTAGTTTCAACCATAAATATCATTCATCATATAAAAATCATAAACCATGTTTCTCAAAAATAACATAATATCTGTCAATGTATCAAAATCATATGTCAAACATCAGAGTAAATCCTCCCAGGCTAAAAACTGTGGTCTGTGCCATGCAGTCATCCGGAGCTCTTCCCCTTACTAGCGGAAGTACCTGAAACCAAATCTGAAAACTGTAAACACGAAGCTTAGTGAGTCTCCCCAACTACCACATAACATACACATATCACATAAACATATATTGGGCCCCGCCCCTGCTACATCGGGCCCCGCCCGACATCGAACCCTATTCGGCATCGGGCTCCGCCCGGCATCGAACCCCGTCCGACATTGAGAACATCTCGGAATACTTGTGAGCATAATCAAATAATACACATAAACCTAAACATATAACATTAACATGTAAACATTCCTCGGGCCCCGCCCGTCATCAGACCGTAATCCGGAAGCATACTAACATTCGTCGGGAACCGCCTCTGCATCGGATCGAAATCCGGAAACATACAAGTACAAACACATGCAAGAATCAAAAAGACATCAAGAATACAAGCATTCCTCGGGACCGCTCCGGCATCGGATCAAAATCCGGAAAAACATATAAACTTACATCGGGCCCCTCCCGGCATCGGACCGTAGTCCGGAACTACTACTATCTAAATGGGTCGGCCTTGGTGCCTTAGACCCGTTTCTACTGGAGGAAAACTCACCTCTCAAACTAGCTGCTAAAATCTCGAGTGTGGAATATCTAATGGCTACTCCAACGACTCCCCGACTATCATTATCACAATAATCACTTAATCAAAAACTGATAATCCTTCTAAGGGTAGAATGACCATTTCTTATGTCAAGACCCCTTCACGGATCAAACTTGGTCAAGTCAATGTCCCAGACAAAGTTAACGCTCAGTCCAAGTCAAAGTCAACAAATTTGAGTTGACTCAACTTGTCGAGTCAATCCCCTGACTCGCCGAGTTCCCTTGCTACACTTAGTCATGAAAACACGAACTAACTCGTCGAGTCCCTTCACAGACTCGTCAAGTTCCATCTTGTACATGATCGGGAAAAACCAACTCAACTCGTCGAGTCCCTCCATGGATTCGCTGAGTTCCTCTGTCTGTTTGAGCCATCTCAATGGATTAAGCTCCTATCCTTCAGATCCAAATCCCATACTTCATCTACATACTGGGGATACACTTTTAAGGGTAAAGTTTCCAACTTTACCCGCTATTAGTCCTCCTCAAAGGGTTTAGCTCAAACCCTAGCTCTCTAGAACATAGATCTTGGTCCAAAAGCCATAATACTCCAAACTAAATCATCTTAACATAAATCTAGGCCTTAGACATCACTTGGACACGTAAAGCTCCTAACTTTCCTTCCATGCATGGCCTTTTGGGGCTAAAAAGGCCAAAGTAACACCCTAAAACTTGCATGGGGGTTCCAATGGCATAAAGTTTGCACCTTTATGACATAACAACCCTCAATGAGTCCAGATCTGGAGGGATCCTTGCTTGGGACGCCCATATCCCACGAACTAAGCTTCTTGGACCAAAGACCTCATAAAGTGAAGATAAGGAGATTTATCAAGCTATTAAGCAAGGTTGTAACTTTCTTACCAAAAAATGAAGAGAATGAGAAGTTGCTTCTGGATCTACAATATTCTCCTAGAACCCTCTAGCTTCTTGTTTTTCTACAAGCTTCAAATCACACAAAGTTCACTAAAAAATGGCTCACAACTCACTCAAAGCTTTAGGGTTTCGTGGATTAGGGTTTGGGACTTGGAGGTTGGAAATGAGGCCAGCAAGTGGGGATTAAGATGCATAAATAAGGTGCAAAACCCCGAAAATTAGGGTTTCATTCTGGCAGACCTACTCGCCGAGTCGAGGCTCTCAACTCATCGAGTAGGTGGCTTAAGATCCCGCGTCCAATCTCATTTCTACTCGACGAGTCTGGGGCTCCCAACTCGTTGAGTAGCTCTTCAAAAATCAATAAATTATAATTAAATGCGTACCAGGAATCAGGCGTTACAAAATGTGTTGAGGGGGGTGACTGAGACGTTGATGCAAAAAATATGATCCAAGGGATACTAGAGCTTAAGGAGTGATGAGATATAGATAGCTTGTGTTATCACATTTAAGGAGAGTTTGATGAGTCCGCCAATCTTTCGTTAAAAAACCAGATTTGTTCAAAATTCAGTAGTACATTTACTATCACGAGTAAATCGAAAGACACAAATAAGGCTTTTTTGAATAAACCGAGGCAATATGATAGCATGATTAAGGGAAATCATATGGTAGGGGTTAGGATACTAAATGCTGGTATGTCATGCTTTAGTTATAGGAATTTTAGATCCATCATCGACTAATATTGAAAACGAAATGTTGTTATTGCTAATAGAATTGAGAATATGTTTATTGGCATGAGGTTGGATGTGGCTTTGGAGTCCATATATCATCATGTATTGCCTAGGTCCATTAATGACGTAATATTCAACATTTAAGGGAGAGTTATCACTTGGTATTACAAGACAGATCTGAACCCTTAAAACATGTCCATGGGGAGACATACCAAGGGGTTGTTAAAAATGGCCTAAGATGATGGGTTGTTGCCTCACGATCTAGAAAATGAATGGGCCGGGGCGGCACACTGGATGTTGTTAGGTTGAACGACGTACTAGTGATACCAGTAAGGGGTTGTTGGCAGCGAGCCTGATAAAGTTGGGCTAGTCCAATGAGACATAAGGCATTCAAAAGGAGGCCTATATATCCATTTGTACCCTCACATGTATTCGACTGACGATAGTATCCGGGAAGAGAAGGAGGATAATTGGCATTTAATATGTTCCCAACCACAACCAACTCGATCATTTTGACCCCCATAATGACCTTTGTAGTTGGGCACCCCCATGATTAGAATTGCCATGGTTTGGACTGTTTGGTAGCGAGAACGGTAAGAGACAATGAGTATTCACTTTGAGATGCTTGGAATGAGCGATTTTGAACTTGGTTCATCCTTTGTCCATCTTGAAAAAAATGGGAAGAGGCGAAAAATGATGTATAAGACTAGCAACATAGTGAATTGACAGAGAGGCAATTGATGATGTGTGAAACCATTTTTTTTAAACGATGTCATCATTGTTGCCAAGGAGGTTGACAATCGATTTGATGCATGTGCAGTATTCTATGGTGGATTAATCACTAATCAAGATGTTATGTAGTTCATTGTCCAATTGAATGGCTTTGGCGTCTTTATTATCACATAATAGTGTCTCGAGATTCTTCCATGTTTGTGTAGTTGTTGCACTTTTCTCAAGATCATGTGCAACAGAGGCTGTGAAATTGTTCCATAGATCCACAATTTCATGATGGAATTAATGTGAGTACATTTAGTATTATCAGAGGTATGAGGGGATTTTTCATTTGGTTCTTCAAGATGACCACCAACTCCAAATTCGATACAATGAGTTTGGAAAAGTACCAGTGTTCTAAAAGGCGCGCCATGGCGCGTGCCAAGGCGTGAGGCATAGCTTCGCCGTTATGAAAAACTTCATAATGTTGTTGTTAGGGGTGACGCGTGGCAAGGCGTGATATGGCGTGTCATGGCGCGTTATGGTGTGTGTTTTTTCGTTTGAGACACGTTTTTTTGCTCTTTGTTAACTTTTTGTTATTAGTTATTGATATAACACTTCTAAAAAGTAGTTATATTTAATATAAATTTATATTTATGTGGTAATATAATTATAAATTAATACAAAATCGCCACCGTACATCACGTCTTGAAAAATATCATGACTCGTTAAGCTTGAGGTTTGGCATTGCCGCCACGCCACGCCTCACACCATTTAGAACCTTGAAAAGTACTCACCATGTATCATAATTAATTCAAGCAATCATAAATAATAATGAGATGAATATACGATTTGATAGGGATTTCAAGGTTGGGGGAGTTCGCCATGGTAAAGTCGATGATGAGAAGGCTTCAAAGAGGGTATTGCAAAGACGAAGGGCGCCGACAACAACTAGGGTTAAGGAGAGATGATTGAGATTTTAGAGAGAGAATAGAAGAAGGTAACTTTGCTCTGATACGGTGATACCACGATAATTATGAGTTTTCCATGAATAATCATCTCTCATTAATAATAATAAATCGAAGATTACATTGTAAAAAATGGCTATACAAACATGGGCTTAATATGGAACGAGCTATACTAACCATCAGTTTGGCTTTGGCTTAGAACTAGAAGTGTGACTGAGTCAAGCCAGCTCGTGAGATACTCACGACCGAGTCGAAAAATCCTCGAGATCAACTCGGTTTAATTCGAGCTCAAACTACTCGAGTATATTATCGAGTCGAACTCGAGTCTTGAAATACTCGGCTCGTGAAGCTCGTGAGCTTAATCGAGCTTAGCTATATTTATACTTTTACTCTTTATTTTATTCATATTTTACATAATCGAGTTGAGTCGAGTCGAATTCACGAGCTTAATCACATTTCCATTTCAGTTTAATGTAGTTATATATTTTTAATAAATATTCGAGTCGGGCTCGAGAGTGTCGATTACTTTTTCGAGCTCGATCTCGAGTTTAATATTTAGGCTCGTGTCGAGTTTCGAGCCTGAGTTTTTAGCCGAATCGAGTTTCGATCTTGACAGTAGTCGACTCAACTCGACTTGATTACACCCTACTCAGAACATATGGCCACAACTCGAGTACAAACGTCAAGAATTTTAAAAAGAATATAATTTCAATGACGTTTCTAAAACATATCGAATCAAAAATCAAGAAAACTTATTGTCTAAAGCCGATAGTTTGATTTTCTACTTTCATCGATTCACACTAAGGGGTCGTTTGATAGTTGCTGACTGAGAAAGTGCTGATTGAGAAAAGTCTGTCTGAGTAATAAATTCTGACTGACTAAGAAATCATGCTGTTTGATTATACATCTGACTGAATGTGCTGACTGATGCAAAATGACAATTTTACCCTGGTGCTCTTTATAATAATAATAATAATAATAATAATAATAATAATAATAATAATAGTAAAATTAATAATAATAATAATAATAATAATAATAATAATAATAATGTATACAAAACTTTCAGCATAAATGACATTAAATATACTATTTTAGAGATTAAAACACAAAAAACCCTTTAGCTTGCTGGTAAACGTCATTGTGTGTATAGGGGAGACCCGAGTTCAATTCCCGTAACCTCCCATTTCAAAGGCCCAAGGGTATTATTGGAAAGCCTTGCTTTCTTTCTCAGCCTTCTGCCAACTCCTTTCTGAGTCAGACATTTCTTACCGAGTCAGATGGCCAAAGTTGGATTACTAGGTCAGACATTTTTTACCGAGTCAGATGGCCAAAGTTGGATTATCAAACACATTTTGTTGACCGAGTCAGCCAAAAACGTCTGACTTGACTCGGTCAGACGCATATCAAACGGGGCCTAAAACTTTGGAGACCTAACAGAAAAAATGAGTAGACTCTAATCGTAATCGCAAGTGCCGTGTCAACAACATCAACCGTGGCTCGTGGTCCCTCAATTTACACCGCAAATATGACCCTAAAGTTCTTGAGGGGACGGTTTAGACACTCATAATAGACCCATCCTCAATTAACCCCTACATAACAAACTTAATTACACTTTTGCCACTCTCATTTTCCAACATGAGTTAACAGGCAAAACAAAAAGAATGTTATGAATAATCATGACTTAAAATGTTTGAACTTTCTAAACTCTTCAAGGTTTGACAATCTTAAAGTTTTTCTCCTTTTTTCTTATTTGCATTAGTTAATAATTATCTTAAGAGTATTGGAATTTTATAAACAGAAATATAGTATATTGAAAACACATCAAAAAGAAGTATGTACTTTATTACTTGATAATTGATAATTGTTCAAAACGAATAAATTGTTTGGCTTAGCTAATTTATAATTATTTAATCGACCGGTCGATTTGAAATCAAATCAAATTTAATAGCGTATATTGATCAATGTTTTAAAAATCGGTTTTTTAGTTAAGCTGATTTGATTATCAGTTTCCGGTTCCACTGCAGGTTTATCTTGGGTTCAATAATTTTTATGTATTTTCTATTTTCTTACATACATATATGTATATAAAATCAATAATTTTCCTACATATGATAATGATATGCGTCGGCCTTCAAGTTGTGTATACTCCGATTAATCTGATCGATTAAACTATCCAATTTGCTTTGGAAATGCACCGTTTTTTTAACGGGCTATATGAAATTCAGTTATTCATGTCTAATAAACTGGTTCGAACGGGTTTTTACTGGTTCTATCACACCGGTTCAACCTGTTTTTTTTTTTTTTTTTAAAACCGTCCGGTTCGATTTAGTCTAAAAATTAGTATAAACTGGTTGTTGTTGAACCGCTCTCGTCTCCGAGTCCAACTGGTTTTTAATGTTATTGATTGTATACCATCATTGATAAAGCCCATAACAAACGATGTAATTGAATATATTAAATTGGTAATAAACTATAAATAATATCTAGCGATTTCGAGATCTAACGACCAAATGAAAACTTAAAAGCGTGCCAAACTGTCACCTTCGTGTCCAAATGGACGAACGTTGGATTGGATCTTGAAATGATGCTGTCGCATCATTCATAACCACAATCTCTATTCGTACATAATTACATCACGATTCATCAAAGCTTTCATCATTCTTAATACCCACCTTTCTACCTTTTTTGATTCTTTGTACCAATTCACTATGAACGCTGTCAAGGCCGGAACCAGGCCGCCGTGGGTGGGCTTCGCAGCCGCGGTTTGGATCGGAATTTGCGCCGGCAACTCCTACTGTTTCCCTCTGTACTCTCATTCTCTCAAATCCGTGCTGGGTTTCTCTCAACAACAGCTTACGATACTTGGTGTTGCAAATGATTTTGGCGAGAACACAGGGATTCTTCCTGGCATCGCTTGTAATTATTTCCCTCCATGGGCTGTGCTTCTCGTCGGTGTTTTTTCTTCTTTCTTCGGTTATGGCGTCCTCTGGCTTGCTATCACTCGGACTATAGTCAATTTGCCTTACTGGATTGTAAGTATTTCTTCATAAAGATTCAATTTTTGTTAATTTTTTGCATACCCATGTCCATGATCGAATTTAGGACTGTTTCTTTCTGAAAAACAGTTCATGGGATTTGTTCACAAGTTAATCTTTCTCTTATTTTTAAGCTGATTCAAGTAGTGAAACCTCCACGATTTGAATTGCTAGAAACGATCCCCAAGAAGCATTTAGTTTTGAGGTTTGATTGCTATTATGCTACATGACCTTTTATATCTCGCCATTAGCTACAACTTATGGATCGAAGGTGACGCGATCGACATGATTTGCTCAAACATATCACCATTTTAGTGATCAATCAAACACATAAAGTCATGATCTTGAATAGTATAACAGTTTAGAGTTCATCAAGATCAAAAAGTTAAATCAAATACAACGACTCTGAAGTGATCTTCACCATTTAAAACCATACGGATTTCCTGTTTTCACAAGTTGCTTAAATTATAATAATCTGATTTGTTTGCAGTTATGGATAGCTCTCGTACTTGCTGCTAACAGCAGCGCATGGTTGGGAACAGCAGTGATCGTTACAAACTTGAGAAATTTCCCTCTGAGTCGGGGAACAGTCGCCGGACTTCTCAAAGGTTACATTGCTTTAAGCGCTGCGGTTTTCACAGAAGTCTGCACCATGTTGCTAAACGGATCAGCTTCAGCAATCGTTCTCGTTTTCACAATTGGGATTCCTGTTATATGTTTATCCTTGATGTATTATGTTCGACCTTGTACTCCTGCTTTTGAAGCAGACCCATCGGAAAATGGCCACTTTCTTTTCACCCAAGGCTCAAGTCTCTTACTCGCAATCTTTCTTTTAACCACAACGATGCTTAAAGGCACCTTGAACATAAGCAACACCATCTCCTACACTTTTATTGCGATTATGGTGGTTTTTTTACTCGCACCTCTTGCAATTCCGATCAAAATGACTCTGTTTCCCGCTCGCAAGAAGCTAATCCGGCCACCTGGATCTTCCGACAGTTTGGTATTAGGAGAGGGTGATTCGAAAACAGATCCATTGTTAACACTTTCATCTTCAGCAGCAAATCTTACGAGCTTCAATGATAGCGATGATGTTTCAGATGTGGATATGCTTCTTGCTGTTGGAGAAGGTGCAGTGAAGATGAAGAAAAGAAGACCCAGACGAGGGGAGGACTTCTCGTTTCGTGAAGCCATGGTGAAGGCTGATTTTTGGCTTCTATGGACTGCTTACTTTCTTGGCGTTGGCTCCGGAGTCACTGTTCTCAACAATTTGGCTCAAATTGGAGCTTCGCTTGGTGTTGATGATACAAATACACTCTTGAGTCTTTTCAGCTTTTGCAATTTCCTTGGTCGGCTTGGTGGAGGTGCTGTTTCGGAATACTTTGTAAGGTAATCTAATCTTTCTTCTTGATACTGTGTTTTGTAAATTATATTGTTACAAAATTTGGGTGTTTTGTGTAGGTTAAATGCGATCCCACGTACGTTTTGGACGATGGCAACACAAGTGATAATGGTGTTAACGTATCTTCTATATGCATCGGCTTTAAATGGAACATTATATGCTGCAACCGCGTTGCTTGGAACGTGCTATGGTGTTCAAATTGCTATAATGATCTCGACATCTTCTGAGCTTTTTGGATTGAAAAACTTTGGGTTAATATTCAACTTTATGCAGCTAGGGAACCCTCTTGGGGCACTTCTGTTTTCTGGTATGCTTGCTGGTTACATTTATGACACAGAAGAAGCTAAGCAAGGTGGGACTACGTGCATGGGCCCCGCATGTTTTCGGTTCACGTTTCTTGTTCTTGCTTGTGTTTGTGGTCTAGGGACCATCTTGAGTTTGATATTAACTATCAGGATTAGACCGGTTTACCAAATGCTCTATGCTGGTGGTTCGTTTCGTTTGCCTCAAAGTTCGAGCCATTAATGGTGATGATGATGATGATGATGATGATGGGGTTTCAACGACTTGATGATTTGTCAACAGTCAACCGAATGCTACTGTGAATTCTGTGTTTGTTGTATCTATGTTTAAGAGATTACACGAGTTGTTCTCTTCGAAAGATTGTGAACACTACATATGTTCAGTCGACGCCTATGATGTAAAAATCGGTCCTTTTTCCATGATTTTTTTGTATGAAAAACGTTCTTGAATCAATGCATATCATAGTGTTACGCAGTGTTTACTATGTTATGTGAGGTGCATTGAACTTTTGGTGACTTGGAGTTGGATGTATAAGCTATCACGCATGGCATTATGTTTACATTGTTGTCTTGTTGTCATTGAGCTTTATTGATGATTTTTAATAGCATGGTTGTTATTTAAATGATTCTTTCCTAAATAGTGAACTTCTACTTATCTTGTTGAGTTGGTGTGGAGTGATTTTTCAAGTTTTAAATCACTTAAACAAGTTTAACCTCAAATGATGCTTGTCATGTCTCCAAGCCCAACTAATGCATTTTCACATGTGTCCATATTAGGTGCCTTAATTGGTGAACTCTTCCCGGAAAAAGCATAAAGGCATGCAAAATACTTTCTATTGTGTTGTATAAGGAATGTAAGTGCATCTAGTGGTATGGAGCAAATAGCAATTTTAAACAATTTTAACAAAAAAAAGTTTATAAAGATAATACATTACTTTGATTTATATAACAATAAAATACAAAGTGACTTAAGAATACAATATGTTTTTCCAATAACAATTATAAAGATACAACAATATGCAAATACAGAATGTATAAAATTTAAGGTACAAAGATGAAAACAAAGTATACATAGTGGTTGGTATTCTCTTTGTATCCACTATCCACCAAATACACCACTCATGGTTAATCCACTAATATAACTTAAGACTTTTAGGTAATGTAATAAACATTGTTCAAGATTTGTCTATCTTGGACATTCAAACTTTTTGGAAAAGTAGAATGGATCAGTCTCACAATAATTAGGCTCGGTCCTTACATTCCGAATAAATTATGCGAAAATCAAAGTGAGGTCCATAACAAGTTTATTGTAAAATATTATTAAGTAAATTTGGTACTGTTAATTTCAAAACCTAAAATTGGTAATAAACATTTCGTAAATTCCCTACAGTAATTTTCTACAGTAATTTTCTAAAAAAAAGAGAGAAAGTCAACTTATTATAATTTTCTAAACATTGATTTTCTAGCATTTTAGAAGCAAATTTATCTATTATACTTTTGATAATCAATATGTTCAAAAAATTCGTTCTCAATCAAAATAAAAGTTAAAGCATTTGATCTCTCTTCAGGTATCGTCGAGAGCATATAAGACTTAAAAGCTTAAGTTGTCAAAAGCTTATTTTTGCTGATGCAATTGTAATAAGAACAATCATTAATAGTCTATATGTAGACAATAAATTGGATAAGTGCTACTATTTAAAAAAAAATAGTATTGTGTTTGTTGTGTTATGTTCAATCGGTAAATATTTTTGCAACAATTTCAATTCGTTGAATAAATCATCAACATCGATGTTTGTGATATAGCCATTTTGCAACCTATTTTCAGAATATTTTGCAACTTGCGTTTAACTCATAAATTTTCAGTGACTTCAACTTTTCTTTTGTGAATAAAAACCATAAGTATCTCATATTGGTTGTATTACTCAAATATTCGCTCCAATTAACCAATAGCTTGATGAAATATGGATACAAAAAATCATGTACACAAAATATTGAATCCTTACCATATTTGTATTGTCTTTGGATATAGATAACTTCAATAAATTATTGGTAGATTTTAGAATTTATGATTAAATTTTGATTTTTTTGATTTTCTTTAATTTTTTTTTCATAATTCAAATGATTTCAAGATTGCAACCAAATGCTACAGTGTGCATATAAGAAACTAACAGCCAATTTTATTTAATGATAACTCATAAACATTTATTTTACAAATATATCAACACCATAATTATATATTTGTCACAAAATTTGGAGGCCCCCTAAATCAGAGGCTCAGTGCGACTGCACCTCCCGCACACCCCTGGGTCGCCACCGATGGGTTGCCACAGACAGTATTAAGCTGGAGGGAGTGGTGCCACAAAAGTTGCACTCCTTCATTGCCACTTAGGCGCCACCTCACTCTTTACCACAAAAGTGGTTTCATACAACATCCAAGGAGTGGTGCCACACTTGGGTATTTTTTTTATTTTTGTTTTAATAAATAAAAAAGACCAATCAGATGGAGGTAAGAAAAAGTAACCAATCACATTGTTTGAAGGAGTGCTCCCTTGGAATGCAGCACTGCACCCCTACCGCACCTCTACCGCACCCAGGGGCGGTGTTCCTGCTGATGTGGCACTCAAGTGCGGCAAGGGCCACAACCCTCTCCCTCTAGTCTTAATCAAACACTTATACAATATGATAATTTTGAATATAGTCACATAAAACTAAGATATAGATCGAAGCAAGTAAGGATACTTAATAATTGAAAAGTCCAGTAAGATATCGATCTTGAAATACTTAAGGCTATCTCCATTAGCAATCCAACCCAATCTATTTATCCTATAAAAAAACTAATTTCTTTCTCTTTCATATATACAACTCAATCCAATCCAATTATTCACACTCATTAACAACCCAACCCAACCCAACTTTATTTTATACTAGAAATATATATAAAATCGATATTTGTTTTATTTTGTAGAGAAAAATAAATTATATATTTTGGGATACTTTGTTTGAGTTTTACCAAATATTAAATATAGTTATTAACTTAAATAGTTTTAAATATAAAAATAACTTTAAATGCACCTATCAAAAAAGAACACATGGCAATATGAAAAGGTGAAAAGGCTCGAGCCTTCTGAGCAGCCTAGGCCACCAAGTTTGTTTTATTTTTATTTTTATTTTTTTAATATTTTTTGGAGAGCCAATCACCAATGGGAAGAAGAACACTTAAGATTAAGAAATTACGTCTCAAAAATATAGCTTGTAATCCTTTTTTTTTATATAATAAAAATAAACTAAACAACCTCTATGTTTCCTTCACTCTCATTCATTCTTTTCACTTGTATAAAAAAATATGTTATCGACTCCTTTTCAAAATGAAAAGGGACAATAACCTGAAATACTTTTTTTTTTTGGTTTGGCGATGGAGTACAAAAGAGAGAGTTAGCATCAATCTATGTTTCTTTTACTTGATGTTATAACCAAAACCGTACAAAGTACAAACCTTTAAATGCTTTGGAAGAAAATTTGGAGTTAAAAACATGTGTTTGGTTCTTTTGCGCCAACCGCTCACCAAACAAAAAAAGTTTGCCTGGTGCTGTTTCAAGAAATTTTAACCAAACTGATAAATATAAAGCCGTTCAAAAAATATTAATATAAAATAAGTAATCAGGAAGTTGTATATCGATGGTAAAAAACTTATCATTTCAATATTAATATAAAATAAGTAATCACAAAGTTATAGTAGATTGGTGGTAAAACTATATTATAACTAAAAATTGTTGGCCTTACTTCATCGTGGTGTGAACTTTGACACAATATCCTGTGGACATTGTAATAGAGAAAACGAGTGTGCTGATCACATCTTGACTAGATGTAGTTTGGTGAATACCACACGAGAATGGATTTTTAAGTGGTGTAACATTGGAAATATGTCATTCAACAATGTTAGTGAATTGCTCAAATTCACCGCTACCTGGGGGAGATGTCTAAAGAAAAGGAAGTTGTTGAGTGTAATCTGCTATGGGATGTTATGGCTGACTTGAAAAACGAGGAATGATCGGATGTTTAAACAACGCACTACATCCCCTACTTTGGTTGATCGGATGTTTAAACAACGCACTACATCCCCTACTTTGGTGGCAAATAATATTATGTCTTTGGTATTTGTGTGGTTAAAACATAGATAGGGGGAGGGTAAAAAGGAATTAAATGGGTGGAGTGGAGCATCTTCCCTTTCTATGTCTGTAAATGTTCTTTTCTTAATTCTTGTACTGTTACTCTCGTGTTTCGTGCCGGCTAACTTCTTGCTAATCTTGGCATTTTTTATAAACATATTTGTCGTTTTAAAAAAAAAACTAAAAATTATTTTTATTTTATCGTTTCATTGCTTTTAACTTTTATGTGAATTAGTCTCCAATAGTTAACATCTTTACATAATTATTTATTTATTTTAACTGATTTATCTTTATTTATTTAAAATATTGGGAAAACTTCCTTATGTTTTGTTCTCATAATTGAATAAAACCTTAAATTTTTGTTCTTGCAATTAAGCCCAAAAAATTAGCAATTGTTTACAGTTAAATTCCCAAATCCGAGAATTGTTTACAATTAAGTCCAAAAAATTGACATTTGTTTACAATTTTGGGTTTTTATCCCGATAATCGGTTACCAACCGAGTACTAGTGTTTTTCCACAAATGTAATCAAAATTTAAGTTAGTACAAAAAAATATGTACTTAGGTACTCTAATATAAAATATTAAAAAATAGTTTGTCTAAACCCCTAAACATTGCTCATATATGTGAAAAAACATGAAATATTCGGTTGGTGACTGGTTTACCGAGATAAAACCTAAAAATTATTAGTTTACCGGAGTAAAAACCTCATGTTGTCGATTTTTGGGACTTAATTGTAAACCGTTGTCATTATTTTGGGCTTAATTGTAAGAAAACTATATAATAAATTAATCAGTTATGATGTCAAAATGAAGTTTTTCCTAAAATGTTCTATAAAATCCTCTCATTTATATGGAAAACAAACAACTCTTCAATGATATATATGGAATATTAGTGGTAAATAAGTAATTAGACTTTATCCTCTAATAAGGAGTTTAAATAAGTAAGAAGAAACCGACCTATTGAAAAATTCCTTATTTTACCTAAGAACAAATTACTGAAATCGTCCCTGTGGTTTAGTTAAAATTGCGTGTTTGGTCCTAACTTTTATTTTGTACTCGGACCGTCCTTACTGTTTGATTTTGTTGCATTGTTGGTCCCTCGTAAACATAAAAAGACTATAATACCCTTACCAGATTTTAATTATATTTTAAAAAGTATTAAAGATTATTTCATAAAGTATTTTATATATTATTAAAAAATTTGGGTCCCACACATAACACATAACACATCCCACCACCTCCACCTCCAAACCCCCAGTTGAGCCCTTCCCTTCTACAACTAGAAGCAGTCGATCGTATTCAATCCATACATTTCTTCTCCCTCTGAACTCAACCCTAGAGCATTGATCTTCACCTTAACTCCTCATCGATTACATTCTCCAAGTTTTCCCAAACCCTCTTTCGGGCGAGAGACCATCGTCGCTTTTCCGATGATCATCGTCACTTTTCCGGCACACAGTTTTCGCCTCTGTAACCATCTCTTCTCACCAGCCTCACCAGAACCTCAGTTCCTCCCTTCCCGTCACCACCGTTCACCTTTTATTCTCTTTTCTTCAAAATTATCTTCACATACCATTTCAAACCACAACAAACAAATCATCCATCATCCCTCTCCATCGTTCTCTATACTCAATGTGAAACAGAGTCGCTGCCACCTCCATCTTGCAACAGATTTCTTCATTTGAAATCCGTCTCTTTGGTTTAAATCAGTGTTTTCCAGAGATTGACGAAGTTTGTGAAACCATTGTGTTCCAGAAATTGTTTCATGAAATCGGTGCGTTCAAGTAATCGATTGTCGTTTGGGAACACCGCTTATGATTTTGGTTTTCACAAATTGATCGCAAGTGGAGAACCGTGTCCGCCAAAATCCTCCGGCCACCACATCTCTCCTTCACAAATTGGTCGTTTGGGAACCCCGCTTATGAATTTGGGGTTTCATCAGTTTTTTCTTTCATCATCGATTTCATGTTAGGTTTTGCGTTTTGGACTTTGATTTCCATCTCTGATTTTCATTTCACCTTACTGATTTGATCGATTTGATCTCATTATGGTTTTGATTTCTATTTTTAAGTTTGATTTTTGGGATTTGATCTTGGATTGTGACCTGATGAAATCGATTATGTAGTTGTAGTGGAGCTAGAATCAGTGTATGGTGGTGATTTTGGAATCGATGGGTAGCGGTTTGTGATGACCGGTAGTGGTTATCAGTGGCCGGTGGTGGTTGTTGGTGGCCGGTAGTGGTATTCAATGAACTATAGTGGTTATCGATGACATGTGGTGTTAGTAGTGCAAGTGAGAGAATGAGTGGGTCCCACATGCCTATAAATTGATTTTCTTTAATTAATAAATAATAAAGAAAATAATAAAAAAAAGAAAAAAATAATACAAAGGGTAATATAGTCTTTTCACCTCGCAGAGGGACGAAACGCGTAACAAAATCATACTATGAGGACGGTCCGAGTGCAAAACAAAAGTTGGGGACCAAACACGCAAATTTGACCAAACCACAGGGATGATTTCAGTAATTTGTTCTTTACCTAATAATAACTTATAATCTTTGTTTATCCAAACACTAAAATTTCTTATTTTACCTAATAATAACTTATAATCTTTGTTTATCCAAACACTAAAATATGTTTATGGTATAAACTAATAAGTAACTTAAATAAACAAATCTCAAACACGAGTGTAATTACATCAACGACAACACCAAAAACAAATAAATGAAAGAAACAAATGCCTAAGACATCCCTACTACAATTCCACCAATCTAAAGAAATAAATTGGGCGGGTCGGGAGTGGTCTTGAAATTCAAGGAAAGGAAAGTAGAAGAAATCTAAGTCGGGAGAAACGGACAAATTCGGGCCAGGCGAAAATAGAAGAATTCCACCCCTCTTAGACATCCTTACTACCAAGCGAAAGAAATGCAAGTGATGTCTAGCCTAGCCGGATTGATGCGATTTGATACCCACGTGGGTTTGAGGTCAGGAGTTCAAATCTTTGAACCTGTTAAATTTGCCTCTTGTAATTATGCTCTATGTGTGAGAAGTTTTCCCTGGAAATCTCCTTGGGGTTGATTTTGTCAGGAGCTCGAACTCGGGGTCACCATTGAAATATTATGGTGAATCGTTTGCCGTTTCCAAAAAAAACCAAGCGAAAGAAATAATAAAATATGATAGCAAGTTAAAATATCTTAAGTTGTACAAATGATATTGAGAATGAAATAATAATTTTGCACCAGGAGTACACAAAAGTACAAGCATGCACCAACAACATAAATCATATAAGGATGCACCAATAATAATATCCAGTAGCATGCAAGCAATTGTTAGACTGTATCAGTTGTTGGAAAAAAATTAACAAATAATCCAAAAAGAAATGTTAAAGGAAATTTATCTATTTTAATTAGGAGTGTAAAAGAATTGAACAAACACGAACAAGGGTTGTTCATGTTTGTTTGTTTAAGTTAGTCGGACAAACAAATGAACACGAACGAATAAACGAACAAGTTTTCTTGTTCATGTTCGTTCATTTAACAAATTAAATTGTTTATGTTCGTGAACATGCTAAACGAATATAAACGAACAAAGATAAATAAACACAACTGAATATATATGAACATAAATAAACATATTATATAGTAATATAATAAAAAACAATTGAACATATATAAACATAAATAAACTTAAACGAACGAACATAAACAAACGTTTACGAACAAAAATGAATAAACATGACAATTGTTCATGTTCATTCGTTTAACTAAACGAACGATAACTGGTGTTCATTTTCGTTTATTTATTTAATAAACGAACATAAACGAATTTCCCGTTTAACGGTTCGTCGAACATTCGGTTCCTTTACGGCCCTACGCTCAACTCGACTAAATCAAATATTGTAAATTGTCAAATAATTAAATAGAGCAAATACTAAAAAATCATATATTTTATACATTGGGTTGGAAAAAGCCACTTATTTATTTATTTTGTCACTCTAGCCATGATTTTGGCATTAAATATTGGCAATAGCCCTTTCAGCATATCCCGTTAGCAGGTCATCTTTTTCACATCTCCTCTTCTTCACCAAAAGTCAACAAAAACCCATCTACTCTTCTACTTTTCTTCCATGTAAAAATTGACGATTTGCTAAATCAGCACCACCATTGCAACAACACCAAGGGGTAAATGGTCACAGGACCTCTTTCAAGAACACTATCAATGGTTTAATGTTGTCACAAATATAATCACATAACAAAATAAATTACAGTAGATCTATATTTCTCAATTGTATAAAATATGAGTATATGACAAGAAAATAAGAATGCTTACTATTACGCCCTCGGGTTCACCTTCCATCAGTTGTGTGGGTTAACGATTCCTTCATGATTAATCAACCTGGAGACTACAAACAACTCCGTAAGCAGATTGGTCGGGAGTTGATCTCTGACCAACGCTCTGATGATAAAGTCAGTGATGACCTTAAGAGAATATGTCGTAAGATAAACGGAGCTCAATAAAATGTATATGTAAGAGTGCATACCTTGTAAAGTGATTCATATTACTTATTTATAGTCGATGTTAGGAGGTTGCGACCTCTTCATGTACCGAGCAGGTTTGTCATCTTGTCGTATTAATGGTCGTATACATGAAGGTACACTTTGGTGTACTTACTAGCCGTTTAACACCAGTTTCTCGTTGGTCAAAGAATCCATCAGTCACATATCGTTGTACCGACTGTTAAATTTGAGTTCCAATGTACTGTGATACTATTATGACGTTATCTTGTACCTTAGTCATTACTTTCTATGGTTCAGTACTCATGCCTTGTTTGATATGCATTTGGCTCGGTATATATCTGGTCCGGTATATACCTGGTCCGACATATACCTGGTCCAACATATACTATGTTCGGTATATGCGAAACATATTGAGGTTATGATCGTAGCTTCATGCTAGACTATACCCTATTACTTACGAGGATATTTTTGGTTTTATCTAATTCCCTTTGAATTTTCAACAACTTATCTGCCTCCCAAGGTTCCTAAAGAGATTAAAAATCAATTACCCAGTAACACCCAACCAATCAGGTAATTTCCTTTCTTATCTCAACGTATTAAAGTATTGCAAAAATGGTCCTTACATCATGTGTATCTAGGGCGCAACCGCGCAAGCCCTTTGTGACAACCCGTAATTTCAATCTTGTAAAAGTCAAACTTGATCAACTAAAGTCAAACTTGTGCTTTGATGTAATATTAAGGTTAGATTAATAACCTTTACATGTTAAACACTTAGTTAAAAGGGTTATGGAAATTTGAAATTTAAACACTCAAAACCGAGGAGCCTCGCAGGAACCGAAAACCCCTTCGCAACCGAGAACCTCGTTCTCGGCTGTGAACTCGCTTCTGACCGTAAACGGTTTTCGGCCGTAAACTACCCCCTATATATATATATATATATATATATATATATATATATATATATATATATATATATATATATATATATATATATATATATATATATATATATATATATATATATATTTGACTGAAATAATCCTCACTTCTACACTTCTAGCTGAAAAATCAAGCTTTTTCTCTCAAGATCTTTAACCGAAAACCCCTAGTTTTTTCTCAACTATTATCCGATGATCATTTGATTCACCTTCGGATCTTGATAAGAACATCTAGTGTTCTTCTTCTCATCGATCAATCACCCTTCATTCCGGGGTTTGCAGCCGTAAACCCTTGAATCTCATTAGTTTCACCAAGAACATACACTTGAGTTTACAGCCGAAAACACTTGAATCTTCAAGTGGATGTGGACCGTTTGCGGCCGTAAACACCGAAGCCCAGCCGTGAACTCCTAGCAGCCTTCCATTTTGCTTCTAACACTCTTATTTGTAAGTTAAACTTACAAATTAGTCCAATTCCTTATCATTCTTATGTTTATATACAGTAATTGTGTGTGTGTGTGTGTGTATATATATATATATATATATATATATATATATATATATATATATATATCATGTGAAAATGCATTTTAGGACTTGTTTTGTCTCGGGATCTAACTTGTGGAAACAATCATCCTATATCGAACATCCAAACGAATCACCCACTTAAGGTGAGTTCACACCCCTACAATTTACCTTTCTAAATGCTTTTTAGGGGGGAATACAAGTAGACCACAATTTAATTGTGTTAACATTTACATATGAAGACAAACAAACAAAGGATTTCTTATGCTTTTAAAGGTTGTTAAAATCATTTCAAAAACTCTTTTAAACTATTTTTAGATTTCTGTTTATATCAAAATCATATTCATCTATGTATTTATGTATAAGTATGCTTTAACGGACTTAGGACTATTGCTAAATACCTTAACTCATGTTCCTTGTTTGGTTGTGGACTTAGGGTAGGATCACTTGTCCGACTGCCGGCTAAATCATAATTATATATGCTAAATATATACATGAATATTAAATCTCATTTTCAAGAACATACTTAACTCACTTGTAGATGCTGAACCAAATGAGTCTTTTCTTCAAATCATTTACAGTTCAAACAAACATACTAGTAAACTATAATAGGTATAGTTTAGAGAATCAACTCATACTATTTTCTAGATCAGAGAAGCAATTTCATGTACTAATATATACACATTAATAGAATTACAAACAATTTACAAACATGTTAAGACACAACATTTTTCATAACAAAACAGGATCAGACTTACAATTTATAACGAATAATGTTAAGGGACAAACAAAACTATTTTTACAAGGTTAAGTTATAAACAAAAAGGATTTCTCAGTTATTACTCGTAATACGTTGAAACAATTTGTGAGTCAGTTTTATGTACTTATCTACATATGGGTAAAAAGTCCTGAACTTATAACCACAGTCTCTTGTAGGGAGAGCAATGACAATTGTGTATAGATCTATGTTGGGACTGACAATCCCACATCCCGAATGTTAGCTACAGTCAGGTCGGCAGGCCTGGGATGACAAATGTTGTTAATAGTTTTAAACGCCTGAAAGACGTCTTTATCAGACCGACATGGTTAGTATGGTTATAAGAACTCACAGGGAGAAAACAATGTCTTATTCACGAGTAATATATATTCAAATAACTTCATTTGATTGTAATCTTACAATCGGTTTACAAAACAAACTTACTTCGGTGGTGTTACTTTAAACAAAACAACTGCAAGTTATTATTTTCCATTATCTGCATACAGAAAGTTCATACATGAACAAACATACTATTTTTCTAGTAAAGATAGTCTACTTTTATGGAAAACATACATTTACACTGTTTCAGAGAAAAAAACATACATTTACAATGTTGCAGAGAACAAAACATACATTTACACTGTTACAGAGAACAAAACATACAAACATTTGGGTCTTAGGGTTGAAGACTACTTTTCATTCTTAGAAGAAAATATGGAATTTTCTGGAAAACATAAACTAACACTTTCATAGGTCAAATACAAACATTAAACACTAAATACTTATGAACTCACCAACTTAAATGTTGATACTCTCTTTCAAAATAATTTGTATTCTCATGGAATCAGTAGACAGGTATGCTAGTACAGGTTTCGAGAAGACAGAGCATGTTCAAGACTCGTCTTTTATTTTTCTATACTTTTTGTGCCATACAACTATACAATGAACAAACATGTATTAACTATATTATTAATGCAATGGATGTTGTTTCTTGTTTTACTATTGTACATTTGTTGTGATACTGAGCATGACGTCCTCCGCCCCCGAACGCTTCCGCCGTTCTGGTTTAGGGGTGTGACAGATTGGTATCAGAGCATTGTTTATAGTGAACTAAGTATATCAACCCATAAAAAATATACAACTATATATACAACGGGATTAAAAATACTATGACCAAGAATTATACTTTTAAAAATATAAATATTCTTATATTAGTATACATACATGTATATATACATACTAGAACTAGTATTACAAGAAGAACAAAACAGAAGTATTTAACGTTGGGCACTATGGTCAAACCTGGACAATTATGTGATCATATCTGGGATAAATATAGCCTGATCAACTATATTTGTTTGAGATATGACCAACATGTATTTGGGAGTGATAGTGGTGTTGCAGCAAGTCTAAAACTTACCAACTCCATATACAAAGAAATACTAGAATCAATCATAAAGTTTAAAATACTATAGGAGTATTTTATGATACTATACAATAACAACAAGTCTAGAAACCTACTAATTTCGTATACCAAGAAGTTGTAGAATCAAGTATGCAATTTTAATACTATAGGAATATCTTAGGTACTAAAAATAACTTATGTGAAAAGTAAAAGACCTTTACTAGTAAGGCTATAATTACCGAGTGTATACATTAAGGCTACATATAATTGAGATTTTATAGACCTAGAATTCCTGATTTTCACTCTACTTCCTGTTCCTTGTTTGGTTGTGGTCTTAGAGTAGGCTCACTTATTCGAAGGCCTATTTGATATTGGTTATATATAATCGGTATACACTACGTGTCATAGAAGGACCCGGTTAAGATCATCATAAAAAGCTCAATGGAGATACTTTTATTAATTTCATAGATTCTTTAGACACTCTCATTCTCGCACAACCGACACACCTAGACATCGCAAACAGCCAATAAAGGAGTGGAGGCAGAACTAAAAGAGGGTTCACGAGGAGGATTCCGAGAAAGGATCGGACAAACAGAAAGGCACTAGAGGGATCATTAGCAAACCTTATCCTATCAGAAACAAAGTAGAGAGCACCTTATACGTCATACTAAGAAAACCTAGTGATTTAGTGATCACACTACTCACACTATGTGTTAAATTTACCGTACATTTCATCACAACTAACAACGGTAAAATCAAGAGAGATACTCCCTTCCAAAACCCATGAAACCCGATCAACTTAAGATTTCAATATCTATACTCTATTTGGCTAAACTTGACTTTGATAAAATATCTATTCTTACTCTCCACCAGAAATACATCATAGGGAAGTAGGTCGAAACATTGGGAATGGCACAACAAAACGAGAAATTTATATGTATAGATAAATAGATAGAGTACAACTAGCAACGATCATAGTTATTAAAGAAATCGTTTCAAGTTATGTAACAGAATCATGTCTTCACATGGAAATAACCTGCCAACCGACGAAACCCCGATCCTACATATAGACTCCGCTACATTCCAAGCTTCCGTAACAGCTTTTGTGACAGCTGTCATGGCCATATTCAGTTCCAACAACCCAAACGAAAATAGAAACAATGTCGACACTTTAGACCGTAGTAAGAATTAAGGAAACCAACGAGCGCCTACCTATGAGAATACCCCAACCCACAAACCTAATAGCAAGAAACGAATGTTTTGGGATAAAAAGAAGTGTAAATCATCCCAAAGATTTTCCGAGAGACAGAAACCTATGGCAGCCTCTGCGGCCACAACATCTGTCGCCCCTGCTACCACAACATCTGCCACTCCAACACCAACACCAGTGCGACAATATGCTGGAAATCTACAAAAGTGCAACAAGTGCAACTTCCATCACCTGGGAGTCTGCCGAGTGTTGCATTGCATGAACTGCAACAAGAACCGGCATACTACCCGTTTCTGTAGAATTCCGATCCAGCACATTACTTCAACCACCGATGCTAGTACAAGTCAAGCGTGCTATTTATGTGGTGAAATACGACATTTCAAAAGAGATTGTCCAACAGAGAAAAACGACGGAGGAGAGGGAGGAGTCTAATGACAAAACATAAAGGAGCAACGAGGAACTCTTCAGAGATTTTTGGTACATTTCCAAACAACAATAGTTAAACATCAAACGTTCATGAAAAATTATTGAAATGTCAAAATCATAAATTAAAACATCATTCATATAAAGACTAAGAACCCTTGCAAGTGAGCTATGATGGTTTAGTGTATACACAAAGGTCATTTATAATTAAGATTTGTAGGCTTAGAGTGAGTGATTCCGCATTAATTCCTGTTCCTTGTTTGGTTGTGGATTTAGGGCATAGTCACTCAGTCAACTGTCTTTCCAATCTTAATTATACATGACTTATATACACCAAGCGATTTTAGCGGGACCTGGTAGGGATTACATTATGAAAGTTCATTATTTTCAATTATCAGAACACTCGTACTGCTAGTACTCGTTAAATGCGATTCAAAAATGTCCACAGCAGTAATAACAAGGATAAAACAGAAACCCTGAAAAACATATACATAGAATAGTTCATCGTTCTATCAATCATTCCTTTCCAAATCGACTTAACATCGTTACTATAAAGAGTTCTGACGTCATCATTCGACGTGGGATTGTCTTGGTCCTCACCATACCAATTTTCTGTGCCACGTAAAAATCCTTCGCCTTAAACGACCGTCTAACGAAATCCTTCACTACAAATAAAATTACATTTAGTGGCACAAAGTTTTAGTGGCATTTTGCTTTTGTGCCACTATAGACTACTTTTAGTGGCAATTTTTTTTATGCCTTTATTACTTTTAATAGATATAGTGTCACTTTATATCTCATGACACTAATTTCTATCTTTATTAATGTAACGACCCAAATTTTACAAAGAATTTTTTTTTTCATTTTTAAGTAGTCAACCATTTTTCATAAAACATAAAGATTCCATTAATTGTTTTCAAAACCACCAAGATTACAACATTATTATTTTCAAAACATCAGAGTGTCCCCCAAACCAGATCGGAAAAGAGAGATAAAGTGCACACCGCATCATCACGCCTTGCCTTTGCCCTTGGGCTCCGATGTACCTGAAACAAATCCACAGACGGTAAGCTGGAAGCTTAGTGAGTCCCCCAGAGCATACCCCACACAAACCACATATCACATTAGCTATAAAGCTACCTCTACCACATATCACATGTCGATTAGCCATGAAGCTATCTCTACCGTTAGCCACAAAGGCTATCTCTACCATCAGCCATAAAGGTTGTCTCTACCATTAGCCATAAGGCCAACTCTACCATTAGCCATAAGGCTATCTCTACCGTTAGCCACAAAGGCTATCTCTACCACATATCATGCACACATACATATCACACCTCTACATAACAAGTAAACCAACTATCACAAAACGGGCCGGCCTTGGTGCCTTAAACCCATTGGTATGGTGAGAAAACTCACCTCACAAAGCTGAATCGGCAACTAAATTCAGGTATGTCCTGTGCTGCTCTTCCCAAATTGTTTATAATCAATGAGTAAATAACTCAGCATAATCCCATAAATACCCCCAGGGTCAACCCTAGTCAAAGTCAAGGTCTATAGCCAAGGTCAACAGTCCATATTGACCTTGACTCGTCGAGTACAATCGTTCACACATCGGGTTCCCAGCTTAACTCATTGAATCGCCGAGTCAACCGAGGGACTCGTCGACTTCCTTGATGTTTACGGCTGTAGACCACCAACCGTACACTCTTGACCGTAAACCCTTGGCCGTGAACCCTCTCGACTCGTCGAGTCACCAGAGGGACTCGACGAGTTCTCACGTAATTGATTCATTCCAGTGGGATTTAAGGTTTCAAACTTCAGATCTATACTCTCCTAGTGAATATATCACGTAAAGTTGCAAACTTTATGTGCATGCATAGTCTCTCATGGTCATAACACCCAAAACTAACCTTCAACCAAGGTTCTTATGCATGGAGAGGGAATGAGCTCAATAAAAGATGCAACTTTATGATATTTGGGGCCTAAGAAGGTCCATATCTGGAACCATATCCTTGTGATAGGTCCAGATCTAAGCTTGCTTCCATTTCCTCAAAGTTGGTCACAATTCTCAAATAGAATTTATGCTTAAGGTAACAGATTCATACCTCAAATCAATGCCCCAGACTAAGTAGATGCTAGATCTAGTGTTTTCCCCTTGATACTTCTTCTTCAAGCTTGGAATCCTCCCCAAAATCACAAGGATAAGCTCCCAATTGATCTTGCTCTACTCACAAGAGGGTGTGCGGCCGTAAAAGTCCTTCTATGGTGCTAAGGGAGGCTACTGGGGCGGATAATGACGTTTATATAGGGAGCAAACTCCAAAATTAGGGTTTTCATTAAACAGCTCAGACTCGCTTAGTCGAGCCTTCCGACTCGCCGAGTCACATCGGATCCGCGTCCCAGATACACGACCCTACTTGACAAGTTGACCTCCCAACTCGTCGAGTCCATGCATAAATTCTGTCCAATTCAAACCAGGTGTTACAATTAATGTTATAATAAATTGAAATGCCACAAAAACTTTCTATTTTATGACATAGCAAAAAAAATTCATCAAAATATTTAAAAACCTCAAAATATAAAACTTAAAAACTTTTTAGGACCGCCTCTCTTTCCTTCTTAGCGGGAAAACGAAAAATGGGATCATAAGATCCCGCTTCAGAAATCCATCGATTTAGACTTTAGAACGGGGTTGTACACATGCTCCGCTTCTCCCTGCTCCGCGCTCGATCGCTCCGACCTAGATGCGTATAAAAAAATGGAAGTCTTTGATTGAGAGCTCTGAGTTTATTGTTGCTCACAACCTTCGGTGCCACACTCATCTGCAGCATCTGCTTGTATCGTATGAAGATACGAGAATCATCATGTGCTGAAGTTATATCGATGATGAGACTTTCCCCCAACAGATGTATATTCTGACTCTTCCTCTTCCTTTGACCGTCGAAGAAATTATTGTTGCAGACATAGTTGGTTGCTCACGGGGCTTGGTGTGCTTGTGTGGTCGTGCTCCTGATTGGGATGACGTTTGGAGTAGGACTGTTATGGCTCTACTTTGGAACCCTTCGATTAGAAAAATGGTTGTTGTTACTGCGCCTACCGGATCAAGTGGTTTAGGTTTTGGGGTTTGTCCTGTGACCAATGACCCTAAGATTGTGTCATTTAAATGCTCTTCTTGGAAAACCGGTTATCATTGTGAAGAAGTTTTGGTTTACAGCTTGAGCTACGGGAAATCGACAATTCTATCCACCAATCTCCCCACTCAACCAATTCGGGTCTCTTCCACCTGCTCTGCCCTCTTTGCCCTGCTCAACCCTAGATAGACTACACTCCTTCGTTTTAGTGTAAGTTTCTCTTCATCTCTATCATTTTTAATTATATTGATTTTTATTTGAATTAATCATATGAGGAAATTTATGTTTTGGGGTTTATATGTTTATTTACATCAAGAGTCGAGGGATTTATGGGGTTTTAGAGAAGATGGGCATTCTGCAATAGTCTGGAATTCCAAGATTGATACTTAAAAAGTCAAATACTGGAATGGAATCGATTAGATTGTGCTTTGGAATCCAAAATGCGCTTTTGCTAAGGTTTTATCCATTTTTAAACCTCGTTTCCATAAATTCTTGATCATATAAATGAAGTAATTTAGTTCTTACTTTTTTGGTTAGAATTTTTTACTTAATCCTACAAATTAATTGTTCCAGCTCACGACCAGGTCATTTCATTATAGAATGATCAAGACCGTGAACTCCTGTTTACTGGAACTAAGGTTACCATTTCCATTTATGTTGTTGCAATATCTATAGAATTTATGAATCTTGTGAAAACTCGTGTGATTTGGGATAAAAAGATGATGATATTGTAACTGATTATGCAGTTTGGTAATTGTGGTTCACTTGAGAAACATGGATTTTCAAAAAACAAAATATGGGTTGTTGATAAAGATCCTCCACCTCTTCCCACAAATGATTAAAATGGGGAATAGTTTGTTGATTTTCTACTAAAACCATCTGAAGAACATATGAAGTCTTGGCCTCATAGGTTTTACTTTGGGCTTTATCATTGTGAACTATATAATGAAGTAAAGCTTCTTTTTGTTTTAAGGTTAAAAATTGATTAAGATGATGCTTTTTTAGCTTTGAACTTCGGCTTCTTTATCATGAGTTTACTACATAAAATAATTTGGATTGTTACTTTTATGTATGTTTGCTTAGTATTATTACACATGTTTGTCTTTAGTTGATTGTATTGTAGGATTGAAAGAGGTTTTCTAAGCTTGAACAAACACGAAGATCTTGGTATCATTTTGGAAGGTAATATATCTTTTTACTTCAATATTTTCTATATTTTACATTAATGTGTGTCAAATTAGTTTGAAAGTTGTGTGTTATTTTGTGTCCTATGGTAGCAATTTGGTATATATATGATCACTGTGGTAGCAATTTGTTAAAAAGTAGTCCCTATAGTAGCAATATGTCACAAAAGTAGTCCCTATCAATCTGTTACAAAAATGGTCCATGTTGTAGCAACATGTTTTTTTCTTCTTCACTTCATTTACTGCTTTGTCCTTCTTCACTTCATTTACTTCTTCACTTCATTTACTGCTTTGCCATTCTTCACTTCATTTACTGTTTTGCCCGTTTTCACTTCATTTACAAAAATGGTCCCTTTATTGATTGTTTCTTTTTTGTTGTTTTGTATCTAATTTTTAAAGGAGTTCAAAAGAAGGTTAGGCTTCATACCGTAAAATCTGTGACATGCCGACCCGGAAGATGAGAAGTGATTGAAAAATAGTAGTGACATTTAATAAGTTTGGGAAAGCAGTTGGAGAAGAAGAAAATGGACCTACACAATTTCTTGGGGGGCACTTGTAACGATGGCTAACCTTGTTTGAATAGTAGTGACATTTAATAAGACGGTTGTGTTATAAACATATTGAGAATATTGTTTTTAGACAAGTTTAAATTGATGTAATGATATTTTGTTTTTGTTTATTATTTTAATTGTCCTATTATTATTTTATATTCCATTTAAAAAAATTAGACCTAATTTATTAATATTTTTTTGTATTAAAAAAGTGCCCCTGAAAGTATGAAAATAATAATTATTTTTGTGGTTAAATAGTGTCATCAAAATAGTGCCACTAAAACTACAAGTGCTTTAGTGGCATAATCAAAAAGTGCCACTAAAACCCAATTAAGCTGCAGCGGCACAACAAAAAAGTGCCATTAAAGGTCTTTAGTGGCAGCTCTTTTAGTGGCACTTTTTTTTGTGCCGCTGATTGCCTGAGGGGATTTTAGTGGCACTTTTTCGGTTTTTAGTGGCACTTTTTCCGTGCCACTAAATGTCATTTTATTTGTAGTGCTTTCAATCTATAACGATAAATTCAACACGAACCTCAGTAGTGTCTCACGTTTTGAAACTCAGAAGTACCCAGGCGAGGGGTACCACGCCTTTCTAGCTTCCCCGTAGACAAGAAACATAAAGTAAACAACACCGAGGAATGTTCTGGAAGTCCGTAATCTTCCCGAAGCATCCCCAGTAGTTCCTGTTAGAGATGCACAAACCCAGGATCCGATCCGGTCAACAATCCGATCCGGCCAAATCCGATCCGGATCCGGTCAAAATCCGGTCCGAATCTGGTCAACAATCCGAATCCGATTTGAAACCGGTTTGATTCGGATTTTTTTAGGTTTTACCAGATTTTTCGATGGTTTAAGAGCCGGTTTTTGTAGAATCCGGTTTGTGATCCGGGGGTAAATCCGATTTCGAGTCCGAAAAGTCAAACCGGTTTGAATCTGGTCACCGGTTTAATCCGATCCGGTTTGGTCAAAATCGGTTTTCGGATTGGATCGGTTTCATTTCGAGGATCCGGTTTTTGTGTGCACCTCTGGGTCCTGTAGGAATACCACTCGTACAGCAAGACAAGTTCAAGAATAAAGATTAAGGACTGATACCACTAGTCTATCACTACTAAGTGTATACGCGAGAGTAGTATATAATTAATATTTTTGGGTTTAGGATGTGTGCTTCCGCCCTATCTCCTGTTCCTTGTCTGGTTGTGGACTTGGGGAAGAGCTACCCATCCGAACATCTTTTCAATCTTAATTATATGCGACTTGTATACACGAGGTGATGATAGATGAGCCAAGTATGATTCTTACCATGAACTTCAAAACAAAAGTCGTCCAAGTCAATGAGTGAGCATGCTATGATGCAGACAAACGTAGACAAGTAAACCAAACCCACATCATATTGACAATGACAATCCATTCACATCCGTCCACACAATTTAAGGAGGCTCAACAGGAAGCCTTGAAACCGGAAAATGTGGCAGGTGAAACCCTAAGAGGGATGGATAAAAACTTAGAAGTCAAGGGTGAGGGAGTCTTATACCTCGTGGATCAAATATGGACACCAAAGTTCGGTGGTTTCAGAGACGTTGTCATGAACGAAGCGCACAATGCTCGATACTCCGTTCATCCAGGTTCATACAAGATGTATCTAGATCTTAAAGAGTTATATTGGTGGCCTAACATGAAAGCAAATATTGCTACCTTTGTAGGCAAGTGTCTTACTTGTGCCAAGGTAAAGGTAGAATAACAAAAGCTCTCAGGTTTACTACAACAACCGGAGATAACTGAGTGGAAGTGGGAGCGGATTAAAATGGATTTCATAACCAAGTTGTCCAAGACAGCGGGTGGTCTTGATACCATTTGGCTGATCGTTGACAGGTTAACTAAGTCCGCACACTTCCTGCCAATCAAAGAAACCGACAAGATGGAGAAACTGACAAGAACATACATTAGAGAGATAGTACGACTGCATGGTGTTCCCATATCTATTATCTCCGATAGAGACAGTAGATTCACCTCAAGATTTTGGCAGACGCTACAGAAATCCCTGGGAACTAGGTTGGACATGAGTACAGCCTACCACCCACAAACTGATGGACAGAGTGAAAGGACTATACAAACGTTGGAAGACATGCTGAGAGCTTGTGTGATCGACTTTGGTAAAGCGTGGGATATCCATTACCATTGGTCGAGTTTTGATACAACAACAACTACCATACTAGTATCAAAGTTGCTCCATTTGAAGCCATTTATGGCCATAAGTGCAGATCCCCTTTGTGTTGGGCTGAGGTGGGTGACACGCAACTAGCAAGGACAAGTTCCTGACAACACTCTCACTGGTCAGGAAATCATCAGAGAGAGGTTTGAAAAGATTGTACAAATTCGTGAACGATTGAAAGCCTCTAGAGACAGACAGAAAAGCTACGCTGACAAAAGACGAAAACCCTTGGAATTTCAGGTTGGTGACCTTGTTCTATTAAAGGTCTCACCCTGTAAGGGTGTTGGGAATAAAACCCTAATTGAGATTTGATGAACAAGATGCGAAAAATAAGAACAAACACAATTATGAAGATATGTTGAATGATCACTCGATTTATTCAATTATGAGGAACAAATTACACTTTAAGAATAAGAATATAACTCTACAAGAAACCTCACAACGTGGCGGCTACATTTTGCCTCACTCTTAACCCTAATTATGAATAATACATGACTATTTATAGGGAAAAGACAAGTCTTGGGCTTTTAACCTACACTTCATCAAGGGGGCCCATTGCCATCATCCATGGAGTACTTTGAAACCCTACAATCTCCCCCTCAAAGTATGGAATGAATGACAATGCTTTAACTTCCAAAACAAAAGCCCATTTCAGAACAAAGAAACCAAATCACTTCTTGTCTTTGAAGAACTCCCCCTCCAAGTCACAATGATCTTCAAATAAGCTAATGATATAAGCCACCAAAAATTTTCATGTAACAACCCAAATTTTAAGATTCGTAACGCCACTTGATCGAGAAAATACTAGAAGTCGGAGATATAACAAGCCCTTAGAAGAGCTCGATGAAGAACTGTTACTGTAAAGGATACTTCTCTACAAAAGCTTTAGAAGAGCTAGATGAAGAACTGCTACTGTAAAAGCTACCTTCATAATTCTACCACAAGCTTTATAAAAAATCTTCAAATTTGGAAAGTCACAAACCCAATTTCGAATGACCATACCAAATTCTCCCCCGATTTATAATAAAAAACGTGATTATAAAGCCATCAAATGGTCATGAGAATGATCTTGAACGGATAAAAAATTACTATGCTTCTCCGCGACAAAATGATATGTGACATCCCCATTTTCACGGCCAGAAAAGACCGATTTTGTTTATGCTTTATAAAAATCATAGTACCTCTTTTAATAAAAATGTTGCGGAATTTGTTCCCAGAAAAACATGATAAATACGTTATCAAATCATTTCCGAAGAAATGTATTTCATTCATTTTCAAAACATTGGGATGTCATCGTAAATACAGAAACATAAGCACAAACAAAACTTACATTCATTTACACTAGTGATCTAAATCTCTTTTAAATCTCTCAGTTTAAAGTAGCTTCATATCGACACCTGTGATACAAATAAGCTTGAGTGGGTCAGGTTGGGAAACCTGGTGAGTACATAGGGTTTTCAACCCACAATAATATAATTATTATGTTTAAACAGTCAAACAATCAACCCAATTATCCATCCCCATTTTCTTCATTTAATATTCCCTAAAGAATTATCTTAAGGGTCATCTCCTATGTCGTATTTACCTCTCATCTCTTTACATCACATTTCCTTATATGTTCGTTCCTAAGGCATGAATACGCAGTTACAACATCGCCTGAACTCGTAATTCATAGTAAGGGTTAGAGTATCATCACATGAATACGCAGTCATAACATCGCCTGAACTCGTAATTCATGACCTACAGGTTATAAGTCTGCTGGTGTTTCCACGGGTTGTCTAGAATAGTCCGTGGTCGCCATCTATACTCTAGTAGATGACTACATCTCCAAATTGCCGAACAAGGTTATAGTATCTTTCATCCTACATCACCGATTCTTCATCACCTATCCATCACCTAATTATCATCACCTTCCTATCATCACCTATCTCTCATCATTTTATTTCATCACACACCAACTATTTCATCTACCCATGTTTTATCCCAACATATTTGTAGATATAAAATAAATATATATTTAAATCATTTAAAACATCTATAAAATCATTCATCCAGCATAGATAACAAGTATACAGATAATATGCACACATAGCACGTAATTTATTTAAAATACTTCATATCTATGTGTAAGATGAAAGTAACTATGCACTCACTTGAAAAGGTGGTGAATCCGAACTCAGACAGCGCTTCGCTTCTTAAAAATAAATTCCTTCGACGAAACCTAGTATTATTACCACTAGAGTTTAGTCTATTATTCGCCGAGACTAATTAATAGTCTAGCTATTATTACTTATTATATAAGCGTTAAACAATACTTATATAACCCATAATAATAGCCCAAGTACTTATTATAAGTTCCTAATAACGCTACTATAGTTAAATAAACGATATATTAAAAATAGCGTAGGCGTAGCTCACTTACAGCGGGTTTTATAGAAAACCGGTCTTTGCTTGGAGCAGCGTTCCCGAGCCGAAAAACTCTTCTTCTCGGAGCCGTCGAGCACTCCGGGGCTTCCGCCTCGTGCTATGGAGGTTCCCTAGGCTTTTCGGGGGGTTTCGGGGCTAGAGAGAGAGTAAAGAGAAGAAAGAATGGGAAATGTGTGAAGAAAATGAGGGTGGGAGAGGTTCTATTTATAGGGTGAAAATGGCTGAACTTGGTGCCACATGTCACCATCTAGTGGCAAGACTTGGGGAGAAAGCAATGACCAAGATTGTGCCACATCACCCATTTTCGCACATCACACTTCCGACTTCTAAAATCCATAACTTTCACATACGACCTCCGTTTTTGACGTTCTTTATATCCACGCGTAGGTAAAAATAAGATCTACAACTTTCATTTTGACTCCGTCGGCTAATTCTCGACCGATCTTAAATTTAACAGTACGAGGAGATTATACTGTTAAATATCCGCGTAAAATTCATAACTTCTACATACGGACTCCGTTTTCGTCTGTCTTTTTACCGTTGAGTTCCTATTAATGAGACCTTCAATTCTCGTTTAGGTCGCGTAGGCCAAAAACCGCTCGATCTAAAATTCGAGTTTCGGGTCGTGCACTGCTATGCCAAATCTTAGAAAATTCATAACTTCCTCATACGAAGTCAGATTTAGGCGTACTTTTTTGTATGTTCTCGGTTTAACGTTTTCTATGACTTTTGTTTAGATAACTAAGGCTAAAAGTCGCTCTATCGTAAATTCACTATTTACGTCTCCCGGTGTCGTGCCGGTTCTGCCGTAAAACTTCGACGGGTCATAACTTCTTCGTTATAACTCGGATTTCGGCAATCTTTATATGTACGGAAACCTTGAGACGTATTCTACAGCTTGGTTAAGATTATTTATTCTAAATAATCTTTTTTCAAAAAGTCGTTTTCGACCCCTATTATCTCTAAATTGACTAGCCCGGATCTACGGGCGTTACATGATATACACAATTAAGTATAAAATCCGAAAAAGTCGTGAAAATTTGTCGTTATCACGAAAAACGACTTTCCGAACCGCCAAGACTTGATGAAATCTTTAATTTTCTGTTCATGAAAAAATATGTGCGATAAAAAATCCAAAACTGTTCATCAACCCTTAAATTTGCAAACTTTTCGTAAGATGGGCTGAAACTGTCACACTGCTGAAAGATAGGGATTATAATAATAAATCTGCATCACATTCCCTTTCATTTGTAACAATTTCTGGAAATGGTCCAAAACTGCCAAGCTGTGAAAACAATAGGGACCAAAAGTGCCAATTCGCTGAAGTTGCGGGTACCATTAATGTAACATTGTGTCTTCATCCCCAATATACGTGACTGAATTAAAGAACACGACTGGAACGGTACCACCACGATTTGTACTTTCGTTCCGAGCACAAGCAATCGAATCCAAGTTCGTTCCAAGATCGATGATACAAAAACGAAATCATGTTCGGTCTGAGCATCACGATGCGAACAAAAGCGAAACCTTAGCCAAACCGAATCACAGGTTCGATTTCCCCTCTTTCGTTCCAAGGCTAACAAACGAACCTAAGTTTGTTCCAGGTTCATTGTTGAGCAATAACGAGTGCGAGTCCAAGATCCAATACCGAATCCTTGATCGTTCGCTCCGAATCAATTCCAAAATCGGAACAACCCAATCAACGAGCACAGGTTCACATTTAACAATTGTAGAAGTTACGAATCTAAGATTGGTTAAGTATCCAACAACGAACCTGTTCGTCCATATCGATCAAACACAACGCCAATACCGAGCCATGTTTCACATCCGAGTCATAGTCGATTTTGACTTTTTTGATTGACTGGTAATAGCGAATAAGCACACAACCACCCCAATTTCGTTCGTTCACATGCCACTCCCGATTACAATTTCAATTATGAAGGCAGAGAGCCCGATTGCCCCAATTTTGACTTTTGCATTGACCAATGTTCATCCCGATTAACACTCGTTCGCAGGTAAGGAATCCATTCACAAATTTGACTTTGCAGTTTCGTTTTAACCTTTTGATCCGATTTTGACTTCCAGATTTAACTATTCAAATTGATCATCGACAAAAATCAAGTTCAACATTTCTTAGATCGATTTCAAGATCAAACGATTTCTCTAATTAAATTCATCACTATCTTCATTAGTTCTTGACTTCACAGAACGATAAAAATCGATATTCGATAAAAACTTGAATGAACAAATTGATTTGGTTAAAACACAAAATAAATTAAGAGGATTAGAACCGATTTTGATGACAGATGATTCGATTAGCGATAAACGATTTCATGGAATGATAGATCAATGAACAGAAATCGATCTTTGGTATGTGGAACAAAAACGATACGAACAACAGTCGAAACTATGGGCTTAGGGAATGGATCTTTAATAGTAACAGACCAATTATTTGGGCCAAATTAAAACAGTGGAATCGATGTTGATATTGGGCGAATTAACAAACAGATCCAATCATGAATACAAACAGTAAGACGAATCAGATTAAAAAATATACCAGATGAACAGTGGAAAATATCATAAATCTTCATGAACAGTTGCATGAACAGAAAAATTGATTCCAAGATGCCAAAACACAATTAATCTTCAATATATGTACAGAAAATCACCAAATCAAGAACCGATACTTCAAAAATCAATAGATCTTCAAAGACCCGCTCTGATACCACTTGTTGGGAATAAAACCTTAATTGAGATTTGATGAACAAGATGTGGAAAATAAGAACAAACACAAATATGAAGATATGTCGAATGATCACTCGATTTATTCAATTATGAGGAACATATTACACTTTAAGAATAAGAATATAACTCTACAAGAAACCTCACAACGTGGCGGCTACATTTTGCCTCACTCTTAACCCTAATTATGAATAACACATGACTATTTATAGGGAAAAGACAAGTCTTGGGCTTTTAACCTACACTTCATCAAGGTGGCCCATTGCCATCATCCATGGAGTACTTTGAAACCCTAAAAAGGGCACGATACGCTTCGGAAAGCATGGCAAACTAAATCCAAGGTACATTGGACCTTTCGAGATTCTCTCAAGGAGCGGTCCAGTAGCTTACAAACTCCGACTACCTCCAGAACTTAGTAACGTACACCCTACCTTTCACATATCCAACTTAAAGAAGTGTCTATCTGATGAGACTCTTGTTATCCCACTCGATGAAATTGAGATCAATGAGAGCTTCAACTTCGTGGAAGAACCAATAGAAATCACGGATAGGGAAGTCAAGCAAACAAAACTAAGCTGTATCCCGATAGTGGAGGTTCGTTGGAATGCAAAACGGGGACCTGAATTCACTTGGGAGCGGGAGGATCAAATGAAACATAAGTATCAACATCTTTTCCCTTAGTCCATATGTAACACTTAGACTTAATTTCGGGACGAAATTCCCTTTAACGGGGGGATGATGTGTGATATGGGCTTATTTAGTCATAAAAATCATGCATGATCTTAATACTTTATGTTAATTTTATCTCAAATAATGAACCAAAGGTGCTTAATTAGCTTAAATATTTCATTTTCAGCAATAAAGACATGCTCGAAAGGAAAAGGAAGCGGAATTGGCGATTGGAAGCTTGGATCTTGGATTTTGAAGAAAGAAGGATGTCGTTGGACAGCTTGACCCCTCGTCAGTGTTTTGGCCATATCTCATGAACCGTAACTCCGATTGACGATATTCAAAATGTTCTGAAAACTAGACATAATTTTGGACGACGTTTGTGTTTTGAGTAAATTCTAACTCCAAACGGAATCGACGAGTTAGCCATCAACTCGACGAGTTGATCAGAAAGTTCGCGATTCTTGACGCTGACTTGTCGTACACGGGATTTTAATGACCAACTCGACGAGTTGGTTCACAAACTCGTCGAGTTGGCCCTGTTTTCAGAATTTATATATAGAAACTCTTCTCATTCGAACCCTAATGAATTGAGCTTTGGACGATTTTTGGAGGCCAGAAGGGTTCTTAGAGCTGTGGTTTTCGAGATTTCAACTTGGATATCAATTTGGAAGAAGATCAAAGGCAATAAAACATTACTTTTATCTTAATATTTTGCATGAACCATGTTTCAATCATTAGATTTAGTTTTTAGTTTGTTATTTGCTGTAGATATGAGCTAAAACTCATATCTTCTGTTTAGGGTAGATGAATTTATGAATATGGCTTGATTTTATGGTTGGATTAATTTGATTTGGTGAATTTTGTTTTGTTAAGCTTGTTAAAGATCCTTATGTGTTAACAATAACCATTTTCTGTTAATTAACCAGTAATTAAGTTTCTTGAACATCTCTTAGTTGCTAATCTCATATGATTTATGTGAAAACATTGTTATATGCCTAGGAATAGCGAACGTGAAATTAGGGTTAACTAGAAAATAGACAAGTTAATGTGTGAGCTTGTGTGACGAACCATCAACAAGGAGTTAATTGAATTAGCATATTTGATTAGCTTACTACAAGTCTTACTTAACCCGAATCAATAAACTAGGAAATCTATTAGTTTAATCAACTGGCCACTGCTTGAATTGGTATGTTTTCTAAGAATTAGTAATAGCGAACGTGAACCTAATCACACTAATCGGTAGCCAATGCCAATTAATTCATTGCACTTGTCTTAAAGTCAACCATAGGAATAAATGATTCGAACCTAAACAGAAGTCTCCTCTATTATGGAATTTAGTTGATTTTTATTTGCTTAGCTGTTAGTTGCTTAGTTTGAGTGTTAGTTAAGTATTTAAGTTTCTAGTCTTGTAAAACTAGAGAAAACCCATTTTTATTACTTGTTTTATTTAGATAATATTAGCATTTATTTTAATTGTTTACCGTTCCCTGTGTTCGATACCATACTTACCTGAACTAAACTGCTAATCGATAGGTACACTGCCTTTCGTGTATTTGTCTTTGTGTTTAAGTTAGTAGGATTAAAACTAGTTCGTTTTACACACATCAAGTTTTTGGCGCCGTTGTCGGGGAACGGTTCAAATAGTTAATTTTATTTGATAATTGTTATCGTTTTTAATTTATTGATTATTCTTATATATATATATATATATATATATATATATATATATATATATATATAGTTTAATTTTTATTTTTATTTTTATTTATTATGTATTTTCCAAATCTCGATGCTTTTGATGCTTTTCTTGAGGAAGTAGTACAGGAAATTGAGCAAGAAGATGAGGAGTATCACTCAGATGATGATTTGAAGAAATTTGGAAGATGGTTAGATAACATCTTGGCTAATAAACAAGAGAAATCTGAGTCACAAGAGCTAGAGTTAAAAGATGAAGAATTTAATCCCGAAAGAGACTTGGAGGAGCTGGAAAGATTGCTGGCAGAGGGGTTAGATGAAGAACAAGAACAAGCTGATTTGCAGGAACCATGACATGGTTTGACCGTTACCACGACATGGTCCCCTGTATTTCCGGTTTGTGTTTCGAAGCATGAGGTGACGATTCCAACTTTGGAGAAAGTTCTGAAGCACGATCCATTTCTGATTAGTACCCGACCGGTTCCAACCCTTGTCAAGATTCTTGGGTTACATGAATTAAAGCTTGTTTGGCCAATTTTTGAAGCAAATAGCCAAATTTTACAAATTGGTCCAAAGAAAATATTCAATGCAACGGATGGATTGACATTGAGTTTATTGGAAGTTTATTAAGTTGAGAGTCCAGCTAAAGACTCGCACAAAAAGAAGCGCTTGCGGAAGGCAACCCGTCATTAGAGTTTGCTTTTCTTTTTCTTTCTAAACTTCTAGTATTTAGGGATAATTTAGGATTTTTATTTTGATGTTTTTTTATTACTTGGTATTTGTTTTTGATCTTTTTAGAATATAGGGTGAGGGATAGAATGAACGAATAAAGCATGAGGAATAAAACATGGGATCGAGTCTAAAACGAGAAGAATGGGAGAATTGAGTCTAATTACGAGTCCGGTAATTAAACAGCTGAAGGGATGTGCTTTTACTAAAGAAAAATGAGGGGGAATATTGCTATAATAATCTCCTCAAACCCCAGAAACGAACCTGAAGCAGGAGCTAATTTTATTTACTCAGTGCAGAAAACTCGTCGAGTTCCATTCAGATACTCGACGAGTCCAAGCGAGAAAACCCGACTGTGACCACTTTTATCGACTTAACTCGGCGAGTTCACTCTTAACTCGACGAGTTACTCTTTCTCTTACCTTCAAGTTGGCGATTTGATTCCATTCGACATGGGCATTGTCTATATTTTTGAAGATCATTTCCAAGAAGCTTTTTCCTCGATATTTTGGAGCTGTCAACCACACGAGACATTTGACACCCAAGGCGTGGATGAGCTGTTCCCATGCCAAAGTCAGCTGAAGTTGGAGATTAAAAAGAAGAATATCAACCTCGCGACTACTATCCCAGGGGAGTTTGTTCTAATTCTCTCTTTACTTTTTGTTCTTTATCATGCATAACATGCAATGGGGGCATTGCATGAATTAAGTGTGGGGGTAGGGGTTGGTTACATTAGTTGACTTAGAATCTTAATCATAGTCTTAATTTTAATTTTTTTTGCATAAAATTGCTAGGACTTAATTTAGAAAATTTTGGTAAAGCAATTAGGATTCCATACTAGTATTGTGTTTGATGATTTTATGAGGATCCAAATGTTAAGTTGAGCCAATATACGTTATAATGCATTTGTGGCCCCATTTATTCTAGTGAAATCATGAGACAAAAATACAACATCGCTTAGTTTGAGGATCACAATATGTTTAGCACCGTGTACTTGAAATGTATCCAGGAAAGCTTAAGTAGTCATTGCACATTAAGACTAATGCCTTAACCAATAATGGTTGAAGTTGAGCGCCCTTGCTTAAGCATGTAGGATTTGAGTGAAGAAAAAAAGTGATATACATGTTAAAAAAAAAGAGAAATTACTAGAAAAGTTGTAAGAATTTTGGAGCAGTCAAAGTATAAAGATCAAAAGATCAAAATTCTAAAGAAATTCAAAAGTTGAAGATACCAAAAATCAAACAAAGAAGTTGGTGAGTTCAAAGAAATCAAAGATCAAATTATCAAGGAAGAGAAGAATTCCAAAGAGCTCCATTGTGGTATCGAAAAGTTGTAATTTTCTTTCTAGATTATGTATGCTTGGGTTGCTTCAAAAATACCTTTATGTTAGAAAGTTTTCTGGGGATGGATTCGGAGGGATGCATAAAATGAGCGTTGTTCAAAAGAAGTGGGCGAGTGTTTATGAGGATTGTAAGTATTTAGGATTAAGGGGGTCCTTAGGAAAAATTTTAGACACAAATGCATGCGTTGCGGTCTTGACATAATGGTTGGGTTTGATTAGCATTGTCTTATGTGATATTGGTGTGCTAAAATTCAGTTTTGCTTGGGGGCAAGCAAAAGTCAAGTGTGGGGTATTTTGATATGGGCTTATTTAGTGTCACACCCCCGAACCAAGGATGGCGGAAACATCCGGGGTGGAGGACTTCATGTATATTATCACAACAACGAGTATAATAGTGCTCATAGTAATACAACCATCATAAATATAATTGAAAAAGTTACACCATAGTATGAGTTTACATGTTTCAAAATCAATTACATTATGATAACAAAAATGTAGAAATTGACGTCTTGCGTCCCATCCTCAAAAGCAGTTGGTTACCTGTTTCACTGGTTTCCTGAGAATACAAGTAGTTTTGAAAGAGTGTCAACAATTAAGTTGGTGAGTTCATAAGCTTTTGGATGAAATGTTGGAAAAACCTTTATTTGTAAATGTAAATGAATACTCAAGAAAAATGCAATATTTTCCTTATACAAAGTCGTGTAGTCTTAAATCCCAAGACTGAGAGTATGCAGTTTTACTTTTAGATCGATAAAACCCCTTTTTGTAAAGTAGCATTTTCCCATAAACTTGAAATGTTGTTAACTCCGTATGTGAGTCGTTATAACCATACTATAACTAGAATGAACCTGCTACAACGTTTTTCAAACGTCAAGATCCTATGACTTTTGTCACCCGTAGACCTGCAGGTCCAGCTGTAGCTAGCAGCTAGGTGTGGGGTGTCAATCCCAATATAGATCTATACACAATTATTACGCTCTCCCTACAAGAGATTCTGGTTATAACTTACAAGAATTTTTAACCCGTACTCCAAGAGTACAATTGAAGAATTGTCTCACAACTTACGTTAATGAGTTTACGTGTTGTGTTTGAGTAAAAACTTTTTTCTGTGGTGGAAGTGAAATCTCCCGTTGTGTAATAAATTAGTGATGTGAATTTCACAAACTATACCTATTATAGTTTATCATGTAGTAATTGAAAATCCGTTTCTATTATGGTAAGACCCTTCATGTGTATGTAATAGTTTAACCAATGCATAACTATCCTTATTATATTTCATCTTTCATTATTTGTAATTACAAAGGACTCTTATATTTCATAGAGTATTTTCTGTTATATAAATATATCACAACAGAAAAACACATGCAAAATATGAAGTCATCAAAGATTACACTTTGCTCAACATGTTACAAAGTGTTACGAAAATTGTAAGCTGTTAACTTGTTTTTAACTTTTCTACACTGTTTTAGAAAAATCATAGAAAAATCTTACGAAGTCAAAAACCAAATCCGTAAACTCTGAGAGTTTAGAAAACGTGTCTAGTTTGTTCATAAATTTTATTATTATTTTTAGAAGTCTCTAACTTGTGTGGAAATGTTCATATTCACAGACTGGTCCGAATTCGGCTCTGAAATGATAGGCAGTTTTGTAAAAATCACCATAAACTGTAGAAAAATCGTATGGAGATGTGCAAGTAGTCATTTTAAAGGTATGAACCTGAAATATTTTCATGTTACACATGTTTGAAAGAGATTAAGTTTAAGATGGTCAAAACAGTCCGAGAATGAAACTAAAATTTCCTGTTGAAAGCTGATGTTTGAGTTTAGTTAAGTTTTTGGTATTTCAACTTGTATTCCCCCCCTAAAATTTGAAGAAAAACATGATAGTGTGGGGGTATGAACTAACCTTGAGTGATCTCTTAGGATGGATGATGAAGAGAAGAAGTTTCCAAGTCAAGAACACTTGGGAGTTGCTTGAAGATTTGAAGATTCTATGAACAAATATGATGATATTTGTGTAAAGATTCCATGATTTGGGTGAAAGAGTGTAAGATAATCAAGTGAAAGATGAAATTACTTACCCAAAAGTGAAGGAGAATGCTCAAGAACAGCCTTGAATTTCGAGTTTAGTGTGAGTGATTGAGAGAGAGAAATGGGTTTGCTCTTTGGTGAAGGAGTGAATAATGTGGGAGTAGAGATGAAGATCTCCAGCCCTTGAATCAAGATCATTTACTGGAGAAAGAGAGTGAAAGGACAAATAGTTGACTAGGTAGGGAGGAATAGTGACTGAGGATGGTCATAAAGTGGTATGGGAGGTAGCTTGTGTCATAGACTTATAGAAAAGTCAACACTCCACCTCAAAATATAACCCACTAGATATTATTCTTACACAAAGATTTCCCTTAATATGTGCTTAAAATATGAATATATAGGGTCTCTTATGCCAAAATACGAGTTTGGGTGAAAATCTCGCGTTAAAATAACCAAAAACGGGCTTAAAACGTGAAAATAGTCGAAAACCGGGAAAAAGGAGCGAATCTGCGAAAATCCGGGTTCAGGAGGCGAAGTTCGGTCCTTGGAGCTTAGAACCGAAGGTTGGTTCGGTCTATGGTGTTGAGAACCGAAAGCAGGTTCGATCCGAGAAGGGTTCGGTTGTGAGGGTAGGACCGAAGGTGGCTTGGAAGCGAAATAGACCGAAAGCGGAAGAAGCGAAATGGACCGAGAGGCGCTCCAGGAAGCCGAACCCGAAGGTACAAGGAGCCGAACCCGAAGGTGACTTCGGTCCATAAGAGGTTTCAGTTCATTAAGGGTTGTTCGGTTCTATTAAGGTTTCGGTCCTTAAGGGTTGTTTTTCAAATAAACTTCCCGTTTTGAGTAATTTTTGACCAAGTTAAGGGTCGGGATGCCCCGAATGATTATAAAAAGTTGAAAGAGATTTTGAGAGAGATTTGGGAGAGATTTAGGAGAGATTTGAGAGAGAGAGAGAGAGAGAGATCGATAAAGGGAGATTGAGAGAGACTTCGTTTGTGACCTTTTTGGATGATTAGCTTCGCAACGAAAAAGGTTTGTACACCCTTTAAGCCTTGTTATGAATGTTATACGCCCCCGATGGGTACGAAATAATGTTTTACCAAGTAGTTTCATCACTTACCCTAATTAGGGTTTAAGAATTTTGAACCTAGGAATTTTCCAAGTGATAACTTCTTATTAAAATAGCGAGTTGTACAGTAGTAACATAATGTAAACCTTAATATACAAGGTTAATTGAGTTGACCGGTTTGACTTGTTGACTTTATTGGACTTTGACTTGACCAGAATTGACGGTTGTCACATTTAGTCATAAAAATCATGCATGATCTTAATACATTATGTTAATTTTATCTCAAATAATGAACCAAAGGTACTTAATTAGCTTACATATTTCATTTTCAGGAATAAAGACATGCTCGAAAGGAAAAGGAAGCGCAATTGGCGATTGGAAGCTTGGATCTTGGATTTTGAAGAAAGAAGGATGTTGTTGGACAGCTTGATCCCTCGTCAGTATTTTGGCCATATCTCATGAACCGTAACTCCGATTGACGAGATTCAAAATGTTCTGAAAACTAGAAATAATTTCGGACGACTTTTGTGTTTTGATAAAATGCTAATTCCAAACGGAATCAACGAGTTGGCCATCAACTCGACAAGTTGATCAGAAAGTTTGCGATTCTTGACGCTGACTTGCCGTACACGGGATTTTAATGACCAACTCGACGAGTTGGTTCACAAACTCGTCGAGTTGGCCCTGTTTTCAGAATTTATATATAGAAACTCTTCTCATTCGAACCCTAATGAATTGGGGAAGCTTTGGCCGATTTTTGGAGGCCAGAAGGGTTCTTAGAGCTGTGGTTTTCGAGATTTCAACTTGGATATCAATTTGGAAGAAGATCAAAGGCAATAACACATTACTTTTATTTTAATATTTTGCATGAACCATGTTTCAATGATTAGATTTAGTTTTTAGTTTGTTATTTGTTGTAGATATGAGCTAAAACTCATATCTTCTGTTTAGGGTAGATGAATTTATGAATATGGCTTGATTTAATTGTTGGATTAATTTGATTTGGTGAATTTTGTTTTGTTAAGCTTGTTAAAGATCCTTATGTGTTAACAATAACTCTTTTCTGTTAATTAACCAGTAATTAAGTTGCATGAACATCTCTTAGTTGCTAATCTAATATGATTTATGTGAAAACATTGTTATATGCCTAGGAATAGCGAACGTGAAACTAGGGTTAACTAGAAAATAGGTAAATTAATTTGTGAGCTTGTGTGACGAACCATCAACAAGGAGTTAATTGAATTAGCAGATTTGATTAGCTTACTACAAGTCTTACTTAACTCGAATCAATAAACTAGGAAATCTATTAGTTTAATCAACTGGACACTGCTTGAATTGGTATGTTTTCTAAGGATTAGTAATAGCGAACGTGAACCTAATCACACTAATCGGTAGCCAATGCCAATTAATCCATTGCACTTGTCTTAAAGTCAACCATAGGAATAAATGATTCGAACCAAAACATAAGTCTCATATATTATTGAATTTAGTTGGTTTTTATTTGCTTACTGTTAGTTGCTTAGTTTGAGTGTTAGTTAAGTATTTAAGTTTCTAGTCTTGTAAAACTAGAGAAAACCCCTTTTTATTACTTGTTTTATTCAGATAATATTAGCATTTATTTTAATTGTTTACCGTTCCCTGTGTTCGATACCCTACTTACCTGAACTAAACTGCTAATCGATAGGTACACTTCCTTTCGTGTGTTTGTCTTTGTGTTTAAGTTAGTAGGATTAAAACTAGTTCGTTTTACACACATCAATGTGACAACCCGTAATTTCAATATTGTAAAAGTCAAACTTGGTCAACTAAAGTCAAACTTGTGCTTTGATGTAATCTTAAGGTCAGATTAATAACCTTTACATGTTAAACACTTAGTTAAAAGGGTTGTGGAAATTTGAAATTTAAACACTCAAAACCGAGGAGCCTCGCAGGAACCGAAAACCCCTTCGCAACCATAAACGTCTCGCAACCGAGAACCTCGTTCTCGGATGTGAACTAGCTTCTGACCGTAAACGGTTTTCGGCCGTAAACTACCCCTTATATATATATATATATATATATATATATATATATATATATATATATATATATATATATATATGTTTGACTGAAATAATCCTCACTTCTACACTTCTAGCCGAAAACTCAAGCTTTTTCTCTCAAGATCTTTAACCGAAAACCCCTAGTTTTCTCTCAACTATCATCCGAGGATCATTTGATTCACCTTCGGATCTTGATAAGAACATCTAGTGTTCTTCTTCTCATCGATCAATCACCCTTCAGTCCTGGGTTTACAGCCGTAAACCCTTGAATCTCCTTGGTTTCACCAAGAACACCAAGAACACACACTTGAGTTTACAGCCGAAAACACTTGAATCTTCAAGTGGCCGTGAACCGTTTACGGACGTAAACACCGAAGCCCATCCGTGAACTCCTAGTAGCCTTCCATTTTGCTTCTAACACTCTTATTTGTAAGTTAAACTTACAAATTAGTCCAATTCTTATCATTCTTATGTTTATACACACTATATATATATATATATATATATATATATATATATATATATATATATATATATATATCATGTGAAAATGCATTTTAGGACTTGTTTTGTCTCGGGATCTAACTTGTGGAAACAATCATCCTATATCGAACATCCAAACGAATCACCCACTTAAGGTGAGTTCACACCCCTACAATTTACCTTTCTAAATGCTTTTTAGGGGGGAATACAAGTAGACCACAATTTAATTGTGTTAACATTTACATATGAAGACAAACAAACAAAGGATTTCTTATGCTTTTAAAGGTTGTTAAAATCATTTCAAAAACTCTTTTAAACTATTTTTAGATTTCTGTTTATATCAAAATCATATTCATCTATGTATTTATGTATAAGTATGCTTTAACGGACTTAGGACTATTGCTAAATACCTTAACTCATGTTCCTTGTTTGGTTGTGGACTTAGGGTAGGATCACTTGTCCGACTGCCGGCTAAATCATAATTATATATGCTAAATATATACATGAATATTAAATCTCATTTTCAAGAACATACTTAACTCACTTGTAGATGCTGAACCAAATGAGTCTTTTCTTCAAATCATTTACAGTTCAAACAAACATACTAGTAAACTATAATAGGTATAGTTTAGATAATCAACTCATACTATTTTCTAGATCAGAGAAGCAATTTCATGTACTAATATATACACATTAATAGAATTACAAACAATTTACAAACATGTTAAGACACAACATTTTTCATAACAAAACAGGATCAGACTTACAATTTATAACGAATAATGTTAAGGGACAAACAAAACTATTTTTACAAGGTTAAGTTATAAACAAAAAGGATTTCTCAGTTATTACTCGTAATACGTTGAAACAATTTGTGAGTCAGTTTTATGTACTTATCTACATATGGGTAAAAAGTCCTGAACTTATAACCACAGTCTCTTGTAGGGAGAGCAATGACAATTGTGTATAGATCTATGTTGGGACTGACAATCCCACATCCCGAATGTTAGCTACAGTCAGGTCGGCAGGCCTGGGATGACAAATGTTGTTAATAGTTTTAAACGCCTGAAAGACGTCTTTATCAGACCGACATGGTTAGTATGGTTATAAGAACTCACAGGGAGAAAACAATGTCTTATTCACGAGTAATATATATTCAAATAACTTCATTTGATTGTAATCTTACAATCGGTTTACAAAACAAACTTACTTCGGTGGTGTTACTTTAAACAAAACAACTGCAAGTTATTATTTTCCATTATCTGCATACAGAAAGTTCATACATGAACAAACATACTATTTTTCTAGTAAAGATAGTCTACTTTTATGGAAAACATACATTTACACTGTTTCAGAGAAAAAAACATACATTTACAATGTTGCAGAGAACAAAACATACATTTACACTGTTAGAGAGAACAAAACATACAAACATTTGGTTCTTAGGGTTGAAGACTACTTTTCATTCTTAGAAGAAAATATGGAATTTTCTGGAAAACATAAACTAACACTTTCATAGGTCAAATACAAACATTAAACACTAAATACTTATGAACTCACCAACTTAAATGTTGATATTCTCTTTCAAAATAACTTGTATTCTCATGGAATCAGTAGACAGGTATGCTAGTACAGGTTTCGAGAAGACAGAGCATGTTCAAGACTCGTCTTTTATTTTTCTATACTTTTGGTGCCATACAACTATACAATGAACAAACATGTATTAACTATATTATTAATGCAATGGATGTTGTTTCTTGTTTTACTATTGTACATTTATTATGATACTGATCATGACGTCCTCCGCCCCCGAAAGTTTCCGCCGTTCTGGTTTGGGGGTGTGACACCCTTAATGATGGACACAAATGTTTGTGAGTACGCAAGGCATACTCAACTGGTACACAGAGGGTACTCATCAGTCATGTAAACCCTAAATTTGGTGTAACATCCCAAAAATTATAGGTAAATATTTCAATTTTAAGTTAACCAAAAGTCAATAAGTATTCATATCAAACCATCCAAAGTATATCATAGTGAAATAACATCAGAGTACAAAATCTCAAAATCACATAATAAGTAAAACATGGGCGGATGCGATGCGATCAAGTTGGGCCCTTCCCTTTCGAGCTGGAAGTACCTGAAACATAAACATGAAACTGTAAGCACAAAGCTTAGTAAGCTCCCCCAAAATACCCCATACCACACATACATAACACTCAAAGCATAATTGGGTCTATTTCAACCCTTTCGATATCTTTCAATCGGTACTGGGTCTATTTCAACCCTTTCGGTCTCATTCAACCGATATTGGGTATATCTCAACCCCTTCAGTCTCTTTCAACTGGTACTGGGTATATTTGAACCCCTTTGGTCTCTTTCAATCGGTATCGGGTCAATTTCACCCCTACAGCTAACACACAATCATAACAGTAAGAGTCGCATATACAAACAATATAAGAACTTGTCACAAAGACAATTGTCATCATACCAACATAGTCTAGTGGGTCGGTATTGGTGCCTTCGACCCACAAGTAAAACGTAGGAAACTCACCTCTCAGTCTTAAAGATCGCTGAACAGGACACTGCTCAGAATATTAGGTCTACGGGTCACATATTCATTGGAACATGACCAAAATTAACTTATAATAAAAATACCCAAAATACCCTAGGTTATACTTGGTCAAAAACAGGTCAATGTTGAAAAGTCCAAAAAGTCAACCGAGTCAACTCAACTGAGTACGCCCAGTGTTCTTAGCTTGTACGCTTAGCGTACTCAATCCTTGACTAGAAAAGGGGTGTTGACCTCGTACGCCCTTCATAGCATAGCATACTCCCAGAGTACGTTCAACCATCATTTCCTTCTATTAAGAGCTTAATCCCTTAAACTCTTCCATCCAAATTCCAGATCTAGTCCTCAAATGATGTCCTTAACCATAAAGTTTCCAACTTTATGGTCTTGCATGGCTATTAAGTGCTCAATACGAAAAACCCTAACTTATTAACTCTTTAAGACATCCTAACTCATGCATGGAAGGAAACTAAGGTCCAAGATCACATTTTTATGGTTCCTAATAACTCCATAATAGATAAAGTTTCCAACTTTATCCATTAGAATGGTCCAAAACAACCAAGATCTAGTCTTTAAGTCTCTAAGGTACCAAAAATGCATGTTTTTCAACTTAATCAATTGAGTCCAAGTCTCCAACCTTCATATCTGAATCAATATGATGTTTAGATAGATAAAGTTTCCAACTTTATCCATTACAAGGTCATAAGCTTTCAAGATCTAAACTTTATGCACTAAAGTGACCAAAAGCTCTTAAGACCCAAAACTAGCTAGATCTAACAAATGCATCATCAATATTCAAACTTTATACCTCTTGAAGAAAGATCAAGGTGAACAAAGTCTGTATCTACAAGCTCCAATGCAACCAACACTTCTCTAATGAGCTCATTCTTCTCCAAGATGCACCAAGAAAACTCCAAAGCACTTAAAAACACCTTCTTTTTGCTCACAAGGCTCAAACTAGGGTTAGGGTTTCAAGGGAGGGTGTTGGAGAGGTGGAGGTTGAGAATGGAATGAGTTTGGGTTTGGGGAAGTTAAGGAGCTTAAATAGGGCTCCAACCACGAAAATAGGGTTGGGGCACTGATCGCGTATGCCCAGCGTACAAGGAGTACGCCCAACTTACTCAGGGATATCCAAGTACACCCAGAGTACTTCCCCCGTACACCCATCTGTCACAACTAGCGTTTTAGCTAGGAAATTCTGTACTCTTGTAAACATCATCTATTGTGAAACTTGTAACTCTAACTCGATATCATACACTATGATCATTCTATAATAACAAATTCAGTTCAGGATCACCAAGTGAAGATCAAAACTCTATACAAAACACCTCAAATAAGGGATGGAAACCCTAAGACACCATGACGCCGTTGTCGCCGCTCCTTCTCCATCAGACCCCATGACGCCGTGGCTGTGGTTCCCCATTGGAGCTTGTGCACCTTCCTCGTCTCCATCGTTGGCTGTCGATGTGTCGCCGTCGTCGTCACTCCGGGAGGCTGAAGAGCTGCTGCCGTGTTCCGACTGCCGCTGCCACCTTGTGGGCAGCCATGTCGGGTGCGTTTTCCGGGATTCTTCTTGCATTAGTGTTCGAGTGCTGCTGTTAAAAGACTTACGGTGCTTGTGAGATTTTCGGTCGAGTGTGACTGTGAAGAACCACCATGGCAGCCGGCCATGGTGGCTGTTGCCGCCGTTAGTGAGTACACTACCGCCGCCGTACGCCGCTGGATCGATGGATGGATCCGTTTCAAGCAAGAAAGTGTGTGGGTGTTTGTTTTTGCTATAGTTGGTGTCGTGTTCCTGGAGCGAGTGTGTGTGTTGTTGCTGATCAGAGAAGCTCAAGGAGAAACTGCCATGGCCGCCGCCACTCGCCACCGCCGGCCACCGCAAGGTGGCTGTTCGTGCATGTTATTTTTGATATGTTCTTTTGAGCTAAGCATTGTAAAATTATAATAGTGGCTAGAATAATGAAATGAAAACTCAAAACCACCACTGTGAGGTGGTGGCTGCCGCCTCCCGCCGCCACCGGCCACCGCGTTGGGTAGCGGTGTGCTTACCTCGTTGAGTTTGATTCGTTTGGGGTGCTTGAAACCCTAATGGGCCTTGTAAGCCCTAATGGGCCCAATGAAGCCTAATGGGATTAATGATATTCTAGTGGGCCTAATAGGCCCAATAAAGCCCTAATTGACCTAAAAGCACAACAAATTCATAAATGGGCTGGTATTTGGGTTGGAAACCCTAATTAGGGTTTGGAAAACCCTAATGCCAATAAAACCCAAATTTTGAGAATTAATCGGGACACACACGAGAATTATTTAATAGCTTGAAATATTAAATAATAATCATTGGCAAAGATTAATCTAAGCAATATTGGACTTAATGGATTAAGTCCTTAGTGGATTAAGTCCTTAATGGGTTAAGTAGGAAACTTAACCCTAATCATCATTTTATGTGAAACCCTAATTTCAGTTGGGCCTAGATGATTGGGATAATAATGGGGCATCCAAGAGCAAGCAATTAAACTTGAATAATTTAATGGGCCTAGGGTAAGGCCCATGTAAGGGGTTGGGACCAATTTGGAAAATTGGGCCATAGATGGGCCATAGTTTGGGCCTTAATGATAATTTGATGTTGGGCCTTAGAATAAGACCATGTAAAGGGTTGGGCCCAATTTGGAAAATTGGGCCATATGTTGGGCTTTAATTCCTAGTCGACCTTGAGCCTATGGATTGGGCCTTGGGCTTGGATAAGCCAAGCTTGGGGTAATGTAGTAATTATCCAAAGTAGGTACTTATGGTTATGTAGTTGAACCCAATTATTAATTGGGTGTTATTTTGGTGTTGACAGTTCGGGAATCTGTCATCCAGCAGCTGGGGTTGAGTCTACGGGACTTCAGCAGTGTGGGGTGAGTCTTCTCACTATACCTTACCTAGAGTGGTAATTATGTGTGACCGGAAGGTCTTATGTTCTTATAAGGGTTATGTGATATATGTTTTTATGTGATATGTATATGTTATATCCTGAGTTTGCATGGTTTGGACCGGAAGGTCAATAGAGTTTGGACCGGAATGTCAACAGAGTAGGACCGGAAGGTCTACAGATTTAGGATCGGAAGGTCATCATGGGTAGGACCGGAAGGTCTACTAGAGTTATGGGACCGGAAGGCTCCACTGAGACACATTGACCGGAAGGTCTCGTAGGGTTATAGCCTCGAGTGGCTAATTATGTGTATGTAGTATTTTGGGGAACTCAATAAGCTTCGTGCTTACAGTTTACAGTTTTGGTTTCAGGTACTTTGTTTCAAAGGAGAGGAGTCGGCTTGGTCGCAGCGCATCACACTATGTTTTCCGCACACGGGATCTTTGGGATTACACTCTGATATGTTTTTATGATACTATGTTTTGATTATTGACACTTTGGTTTTGACATGAGATATTATTATGAAAGTTTTTATATTGATCGGTTTTATGCAATAACTTAATTAAAATAAAATTTTTGGCCTTGAATTTTGGGATGTTACAAGTTGGTATCAGAGCCTTGGTTTGAGGGATTCGGGCACACTTTCGGGTGTGTTTGGACTCAAACTGAGGACTTGGTATAAAAAATTTCAAAAGTAAAACCATTTTATAAAAAGGAGTTTGAAAGAAATCTGAAAAGAGAAAAGAACAAGGTGTGTGATGCGTGCAATCAGCCGAGCTCAAGTAAGTTTTCCCCAAGATACCCATACATGTTATGATATGGTATGTGTATGAGAACTGCATGCTAGATTAGGGCTAAGGATCTAGGAAGGATGCCTTATATGCCTGCTGTATGTTCTTAAGGAGCTGCACGATAGTACTGATCAGTCAGTGATAGTATAGCATGTTTAGGTTATGCCTGATTGTATGAGCCTTTGAATTGCATGTTCAGATCCCTGAGTAGAGGATAGAATGGTTTGATTGGAATATGATGGTTAGATTTTCCATTGTCCGAATGCTGCTTGCTTTGTGCTTTGTGGGACTCTTAGTAATGTGAGCTAGCTATATTCATGAGGTAGCTAGTTGACATTATTAGGAATCTTTCAGCAGTTGAGGACTGGGTGAGTACGGGAACCTAGGAAATCCTAGGATATATTTCAATGGGTTAGTAGTGAGGTTTATTGAGACTGGGTGTACCAGTTTGAGGAAGTGACTTGGGGGATTCGGGAGGATTGCTGAGGAAGGTATGGATAGGTGTGGAAGGTAGTATTGGGCCCGTACTACTGTAAGAACAGGATCCATACTCGAATCGGTGAGAGTCTTGGAGAATCTGAGAAGCTTCTGGGAGGAGTTTGTGCCCCAGTTTGGGGACAGAGGATGTTCCAATTGTTGCAGCTTAGCCATTGGCAAGTGAGCTAGTGAGTGTGACAGGGTGTCAGACCCTGAAGGATATGGTTTCCAAGAGTTGCAGATGCGAGATCAATTTGGAGCACCCTGGGAAGAGAGGGTCGTGCCAGGTGCGTATAGTAAAGGGTCTCGGGAAGAGACCCATGACTTCTGATCAGCAGGTGAAAGGCCAGTAGGGTCAGAGTCAGTGTAGCACGCACGGGAAAGTGCACAAGGGAGTTGACATTCCAAGGGTTTAGGCTGCTACAAGAGTAGCGGGGTTGATCATGTCCGCTGAAGGTGATCAGTGTTCCTCCAGATGTGCGGGTATGTCATCTTCTACTGCTGCTAGATGGATGTTGGGAATACGTATCGCTTTGGAATTGTGAGTGAGTTTGGATAAGTCAGATCTCGGGTCGGTTTTCTGTTAGTGTTTGGGTTATCAAGGATCTTATATGCCATCTTGCATGCCGAAAGGTCCTTGATGAACCTATAGAGGGACGTACGTTGCAGAGTGGGTTTTGCGTGTATCGTTATCATTCCGTATTTTGTCGGGATCTGTGCAGGAGTACTATTTAGAGGATACTCGGTCAGAGTTAGAGTGATAGTACTCCAGTGAAGTCAGCGTTCAGGGGTTCTATCATTGTTCAGGTGTGGTCGATAATTGTCTATGGATGAAATTTGGAGTTCAAGGCACTACCGTTGCTAGGGAAAGACCGGTAGCATGAAGATAGTAAAGCCAGTTGCGAGTGTCAGATGCATGAGTGTTCGGATGTGGATGTTCAAGAGAAATGTACTTTCGCATGGGTTGTGATCAGTTAGAGTTCAGTAGTGCTGCAAGATCGGAAGTGAGGACGAGGATTCGTCAGCCAGTGTAAAGATTAAGGCCTCTAGTTGTTAGCATGAAAGGTGGATTGAGGTGTCAGACTGGACCAGATTTCAAGATTTCCGAGTATGGGCGATCTTAAGGATTAACTGGTAAGTGATCGCTAGTGTTGGTAAGCACAGGTTGTCAGCCGTGGTTATTAAAAAGCAAGAAGGATTGGGAATCCTTCAATTTTCACGTACCGTGAATACTTAGTTTAATCTAAGTGGGGGAGAAATTTTTATGAAGTTCTCCAAATGTGAGTTCTGGTTGCGCGGGGTGCAATCTCTTGGGCACTTTATTAACCACAAGGGTATTCTGGTCGATCTGGCCATGATAGAGGCCGTGGTACAGTAGGAGATTCCGAGGTCTCCATTTGAGATTCGGAGTTTCCTGGGTCTAGCGGGTTATTACCGGAGATTCATACGGGACTTCTCTGAGATTGCGGTTCCTTTGACCCGACTGACCAAGAAATCGGTGACCTTTTCGCTGGTATCTGAGCAGCAGGCATCCTTCGAGACTCTCAGACATCAGGATTCGAGAACCAGGTTAGAACCTCGGTTGGGACTCAGGTTCAGTTGAGGGTTAGTTCGAGTGTGTGTTCGACCCGGTTGGGAAAGTGTTGTAAGACTACGGGGGTAGCCGTAGCATTCACTAGCATTTAGTTAGTATGGAAAGTGTTGTAAGACTACGGGGGTAGCCGTAGCATTCACTAGCGATCAGTTAGCATGGAAAGTGTTGTAAGACTACGGGGGTCGCCGTAGCATTCACTAGCAGTTAGTTAGTATGGAAAGTGTTGTAAGACTACATGGGTAGCCGTAGCATTCACTAGCAGTTAGTTAGTATGGAAAGTGTTGTAAGACTGTTGGTATAGCCGTAGCATTCACTAGGTTGGTAGATGGAATGAGCGTGTTGTTAGAACGCGGAAGGAACAGTAGTCCCCACCAGTTCGGGTGTAGCAGTGAGGATATGGAAACCCACGAATTTGGACTTTGGAATTACCCAGACGGATTAGATCTTGTTGAACCAGTGATAAGACTGTAGGAACGCCACCACAGTTATAAGATCAAGGAAGCAAGGGATTGCTTAAGGTCGTTTGTGATATAAGTCTACCGTTGGTCATGTAGCAATCACTTTTAGCCTTGGACTTGGTGACGTCAGGATTTGACGCATGGATCCGATCATTTAGATCAGAAGGTTATTAGGACCTCAGTGACATGATAACTAGTGGCAACTAGTTCCAGGGAAGGATTTCGTCCATAAGTCGTGTGAGGCGACTATGTGGGAGCCTTTTAGCTCAGCGACCAGGCCGAAACCCGATATTTTAGATGACTGACGAACGAATTGAGACCAGGAAGGCCTTTGTAGATTTTGGAAAGCGGTCATGTAGCAGCATGTTGTTTCAGGCAGTTTCAGCGATTGGCAGTATTAGTAACAGTGTTTTAGGTTACGTATACGAGCGGAATAGCTGGTTGACGGGGAAGTGACAAGTCACTCAAAACGGGAGTATATGAGCATGGGTCAATTATAAGTGATCTGCGGGGATAATTGGGTTTGTGACCTTGTTTTATAGTGGGAACCTCGAGTTATCAGAAGTTGAGTAGTCAGTTGAGGGATAAGCAAGATGGTTTCATTGATAATGATTCAGTATGAGTGGTTTGTCAGGGGATCAGACCATCTCAAAATAGCAGATGTCAGACAGAGTGGATGGTGAACATGTTACTAGAGTGGTTGGGTGCGTAAGGATGGTAAGGAATGATTTCGAGGACGAAATCTAATTTAAGTGGGGGAGAGTTGTAACACCCGTTATTTATTAAATAAATAAATAAATTGATGAATGTATAGTAGCCCTAAAATCAATAATTATATATGCAGGGTGATGGTTTCGAGGAGTTAATTGGCATAATTTAGAAGTTGAGGGTTAAAAGTGTAAGTTCCGGACTCAGTTTATAATTATTTATGAAGACAGGGGCTCCGTGGTAATTATTTGGATTTAATTTAAGAGGAAATGAGGTGGAATGGCTAATTATGTCATCATTAAGATATTGGGGGTTGTTTTAGTAAAATTTGGACTTAATATGTAAAGGAATTGAAGGGGCAGGATTTAAATGGTATATTATAGACTTCTTTTGAAGGGATTTTATGGAGGAGGGGCTGGAACTTCCATTATGGCAAAGATATGATGAGGGACCGGGTATATAGCTTCCTTACTCGTCAAACCCTAACCCTAAGCCCCTTATGTTGCAGTCGTCACTTACACCCACCTTATGCCTCCCTCATCGGCCGCCACCCCATCCTCCCTTGCTCCTCCAACCACCGAGCCTCCGTTGTGTCTCTCCGGTGCTGCTGAAGGCGGAGACCATCGCGTAATGCTGCCATTCAATCGGTAACGGAGGGAAGCGGGTTGCAGTCGCCATCTCCGGCCGTTAGATCCCGCTGTCGCCGCTCCTTCTCCATCAGACGCCATGACGTCGCGGCTGTGGTTCCCCGTCGAAGCTTGTACACCTTCCTCGTCTCCATCGTTGGCTGCCGATGTGTCACCGTCATCGTCACTCCGAGAGGCTGAAGAGCTGCTGTCGTGTTTCGACTGCCGCTGCCACCTTGTGGGCAGCCATGTCGGGTGCGTTTCCGGGATTCTTCTTGCATTAGTGTTCGGGTGCTGCTATTAAAAGACTTATGGTGCTTGTGAGATTTTTGGTCAAGTGTGACTGTGAAGAACCACCATGACAGCCGGTCATGGTGGCTGTTGCCGCCGTTCGTGAGTACACTACCGCTGCCATACGCCACTGGATCGATGGATGGATCCGTTTCAAGCAAGAAAGTGTGTGGGTATTTGTTTTTGCTATAGTTGGTGTCGTGTTCCTGGAGCGAGTGTGTGTTGTTGCTGATCGGAGAAGCTCAAGGAGAAACCGCCATGGCCGCCACGGTGGCCGCTGCCACTCGCTACCGCCGGCCACCGCAAGGTGGCTGTTCGTGCATGTTATTTTTGATATGTTATTTTGAGCTAAGCATTGTAAAATTGTAATAGTGGCTAGAATAATGAAATGAAAACTCAAAACCACTATCGTGAGGTGGTGGCTGCCGCCTCCCGCCGCCGCGTTGGGTGGCGGTGTGCTTACCTCGTTGAGTTTGATTCGTTTCGGGTGCTTGAAACCCTAATGGGCCTTGTAAGCCCTAATGGGCCCAATGAAGCCTAATGGGCTTAATGATATTCTAGTGGGCCTAATAGGCCCAATAAAGCCCTAAATGACCTAAAAGCCCAACAAATTGATAAATGGGCTAGTATTTGGGTTGGAAACCCTAATTAGGGTTTGGAAAACCGTAATGACAATAAAACCCTAATTTTGAGAATTAATCGGGACACACACGAGAATTATTTAATAGCTTGAAATATTAAATAATAATCATTGGCAAAGATTAATCTAAGCAATATTGGACTTAATGGATTAAGTCCTTAGTGGATTAAGTCCTTAATGGGTTAAGTAGGAAACTTAACCCTAATCATCATCTTATGTGAAACCCTAATTTCAGTTGGGCCTAGATGATTGGGATAATAATGGGCCATCCAAGAGCAAGCAATTGAACTAGAATAATTTAATGGGCCTAGGGTAAGGCCCATGTAAGGGGTTGGGCCCAATTTGGAAAATTGGACCATAGATGGGCCATAGTTTGGGCCTTAATGATAATTTGATGTTGGGCCTTAGAATAAGACCATGTAAAGGCTTGGGCCCAATTTGGAAAATTGGGCCATATGTTGGGCTTTAATTCCTAGTCGACCTTGAGCTTATGGATTGGGCCTTGTGCTTGGATAAGCCAAGCTTGGGGTAATGTAGTAATTATCCAAAGTAGGTACTTATGGTTATGTAGTTGAACCCAATTATTAATTGGGTGTTATTTTGGTGTTGACAGTTCAGGAATCTGTCATCCACCAGCTGGGGTTGAGTCTACGGGACTTCAGCAGTGTGGGGTGAGTCTTCTCACTATACCTTACCTAGAGTGGTAATTATGTGTGACCGGAAGGTCTTATGTGCTTATAAGGGTTATGTGATATATGTTTTTATGTGATATGTATATGTTATATCCTGAGTTTGCATGGTTTGGACCGGAAGGTCAAAAGAGTAGGACCGGAAGGTCTATAGATTTAGGACCGGAAGGTCATCATGGGTAGGACCGGAAGGTCTACCAGAGTTGTGGGACCGGAAGGCTCCACTGAGACACATTGACCGGAAGGTCTCGTAGTGTTATAGCCTCGAGTGGCTAATTATGTGTATGTGGTATTTTGGGGAACTCAATAAGCTTCGTGCTTACAGTTTACAGTTTTGGTTTCAGGTATTTTGTTTCAAAGGAGAGGAGCCGGCTTGGTCGCAACGCATCACACTATGTTTTCCGCACACGGGATCTTTAGGATTACACTCTGATATAGTTTTATGATACTATGTTTTGATTATTGACACTTTGGTTTTGACATGAGAGATTATTATGAAAGTTTTTATATTGATCGGTTTTATGCAATAACTTAATTAAAATAAAATTTTTGGCCTTGAATTTTGGGATGTTACACAAGCACTTAAGGCCCAAACCATTCCTCATTCATTCTCTTCTTTCTCCCTCTCGGCCCAACAAAAGAGAGAGAGAGAGAGAGAGAGAGAGAGAGAAAGCCCATGAATATAACAAGTGACACCTCATTGTTATTTTAAGGGTAACCAAGTTAATTACATAACATATATCTAAGCACAAACACCCTTAACCATTATGTATTAACCTTTTATCCTTCCCCTTCCATCTTTTTATTTGTGGCTGAGAACCACCATTCATCCCACCATCCTCATTTTCTTTCAAACATTCTCAATAACTCACTCAAAAACTCTCCCTCCCCCCCCCCCCAAATTTTCGTGAGTTGGAGCAAGATTTCAAGAATCTTCATCAAGTTTTTCAACCTTTGGTAAGTTGTTATCGAGCATAAACATCTACTTTCCATCTTAATGATAAGAACTCCTTCTTACATAGCTTTATTTCATTATTTAACTCCTTAGAGCCATCTAAGTTCTAAAGTTCTTCAAGAAGCTTGCTAGGACCGAAATCTCTTCACATCTTCACCAAAAACCGAGAACAACAAATCAAGGTGAGTTCATACCCCCTTGTTTTTGGTTTTATTTTGTTTTTGGGGGAGAATACAAGTCACCATGTGTTAGATCTATGTATTTGTGCATGCTTATGTGTGTTTTCTTGATTTAAGTTGTGATTATGTGATGAAACACTATAGATCTCGAAAATCACTAACCAAAAGTAGTGGTTTTGAAAACTAAAACACTTCATATAACTTACTATAAAGATGAATGTGATATACATGTAAAGATCCTTAAGGAACTTAACAAATCTTGAAAAACGGACCATTTTTGGCACATAAACAAAAAGTTGAGGTTTTTAGTTTATTTTCGATTTTTATAAGGGTCACAAGAGTCATTTTCTTTTTAAAAATGGGTCTTTATGATATTTATAACTTTAAAGGGGCTAAAAGTAAATTTTTTGCATAATGGACCATAATATGGGCCATTACGATTTCCTTGGGCCTAAATTGTAAAAATCTTGATTTTTATGGATAAAATTGTCATTTGATACAAATTTTAGCTAAAAGTTTTGTGGAATTAGGGGCTGAAAATGACACTTTAATAGAAATGGGGCCAAAATGTTATTTTTATAAAATTGGGCCGAAATTGTCATTTTTATGAAAAATGGGCTGAAAATGTAATTTTTGTAGAAATGGGTTGAAAACAGCAAAATTTACATATTTTGGCCAAAAATATTCATTTAGATGTATTTGGGTCGAAAATGTTAAATTATATTTAGTTGGCCGAAATTGTAAATATTTATGAATTTTGGGCCGAAAGTAAAATTTTAACCAAAATTGGCCACAAATGGTCATTATATTTGAATTAAGCCCATAAATTGAAGACTTTTAGTCTTAAGGGATCTAAAGTGTCAAATTTTCCAAAAATGTGACGAAAATGTATATTTTCGGTCTAGTGGGCCAAAAATGTCACTATTACAAAAATTAGATATTATTGTTGTCTTGGTAAACCTCGAGCTAAAACAAACAACGAAATAATAACGTATTGAAGAAATACTCTAACGCCATAAATTTTCAAACAAAATTTTCATTTCAAAGATCGTATAATTCTCATAACACATATCACAAAATCTCTTTTATTTGATTTATAAAACACAACTCCATAAATGTTTGATTAATAATCCAGGATCCTCAAAACATAACGCCTTCTCTGACGTGTACAATCAAACCGGTGCCTTCCCGCGATCCTGAGAAAAACGTGAAACACATATCACAATACACGGTAAGCACAAAGCTTAGTGAGTTCTCCAAAATACCACGCACAAATAATTAGCCACTCGAGGCTATAGCTCTGTAAGACCTTCCGGTCAATGTGTCTCAGTGGGACCCTCCAGTCCCAAAGCTCGTTGGACCCTCCGGTCCGGTCTAAGTGAAAATCCTCCGGTCTCACTCCTCGTTGGACCCTCTGGTCCGGTCTAAGTGAGGACCTTCCAATCTCATAATTCGTTGGACCCTCCAGTCACGGACCAAAAATATCACATAATATAGCACATAACACATATCACATAGATACTGCACAACTCAGGCAAGCATATATGATCCTCTAGTCACACATAACTACCACTCTAGGTAAAGTATAGTGAGAAGACTCACCTCAAAGCAAGCAAGCACTAATCCACGTACTCAAATCTCGAACCAGCCACCGCCTAACACATATGGCAAACATCTCTCATCAATACTCTACTCATACTCAAATATACCAAAGGTTGCTCTTCCTCTCTCTATAATCTCCTGGAATGGTAAAAGACCATTTTACCCCTCCAGGGTCTCCATTTCTCATGTTGACCAAACCCCAAAGTCAACAGAGTCAAACTCGAGTCAAACTCGAGTCAACAACCCATATTTGACCTGACTCGCCAAGTGCACCAGTGTGACTCGTCGAGTCCCATGGATTTCCTTCGAAGTCTCATGAAGGTTGACTCAACTCATCGAGTTGACTCCCAACTCGTCGAGTTATTGCATGGTCGTGTATATCGGGACAAATCCTAGCTGACTCGTCGAGTCAGCTCATGGACTCGGCGAGTTCAGTAGACCTAATTTCTCATGCAGACATCCACGTTAAGATCTACTAGACCAGACTCTAGATCCAACCCTTAAAGGCACAAAAGTCACATAAAGTCTCGACCTTCACGTTCATGCATGGCATATATGCCCAAAAATGCCAATTCAAGGTCTTACAAAGGGTTAGGTGCTCAAAGTCTAGTCTTTAGCTCAACAAAGCTCAGGTCCTTGGGCTCACAAGACCTCCTACACTCCAGATCTGAGGTTTCAACCTCAAATCGTACACATAAGGCTCAATAACTCTAAACAATGGGAGAAAGCCCTAGAAAACTCCCATATCAAGATCTCCTAAGAAGATGATCAAATCAGCATGTTTAGCTCAAGCTAGCACTGCTGAATCTGTGGATACAAAGCCTCCTCTTGTCCTAATCCTCAATACTCTTCACTTCTTCTTCAAAGAATGCACCAACAACCACCATTTTAGCTCCTCACTCACTCTCTAGCTCTAATGGCGATTAAGGTTTACTCTCAAGGGTGTATGGTAGCAAGTGAGGCGGAAATGGGGGCATAAGTTCCTTTATATAGGCCTCAACCCCGGGAAATTAGGGTTTCTCTACGCAGCATCTACTCGGCAAGAAAGTTTCTCGACTCGTCGAGTCCATTCATTAAAGTCCCGCGAGCATATCGACTTGACTCGGCGAGTTGGTCCCTCAACTCGTCGAGTCTCGTCAGAAAACTCCAAATCACAATACACAATAATATATCCGAAAATCCGGATGTTACAATTCTCCCCCACTTGAATTTGATTTCGCCTTCGAAATCGCCCCTCAAATTACATAGATCGAACCCAACAACCCGAAAAGCACCACTGAAAAGATCTCATACCACTCAGATATCTTTCCCCATGGACACATGAATCCAAACAGGAACCTCTAAATCCAGAAAAGGTCAACCTCCTCTGTCGCCATGATACTCTCTCTGACTCCCCGAAAGCTGGGTACTCTAGTGGCTTGTCTCACTGCTAGACCGCCCTCTCAAGATATCACCATGTTATTTGCTCCTAGAATAACAGACCCCGATGACTCACTACTCCTCTGATCCTTTCGTTGCGACTGATAAACAAGTCAACTCCCCAAAAATAGGCTCCCGATCACTGAAACCTGATATATTAAACAATCCAGGTCATACTCCAAAATGAAAGGGTCACATCACACCAGGGACCCATCCATTGAACTGCACTCAAAACCCATCTGAACAATGAACTATCAACACCCTGTCCTTGGACACAAGAAAAAGATCATGCTTTCTCAACAATATCCTCTGACTTCTACAATTATGAACCTCCGTTCCCTCCCAGATATCCCTTTCAACACTGAGCACCCGGTCAACTCCAGACCCCACAGTTGAACCTCAAAACTGTACCCATAACATAACCCAAAATGTCTCACTTTCTTCCTTTTCTCAACAACTATCTCGGCCCGTTGTGACACACAAGTCACGAAGTTCGCCTTACCCCAAGCGAATACTACAATCCCAACTGAAATCGTCTCACCCTCGACCTCTGTCGTCTACTACTCATTAGCGCCATGCGTCTCGAGGTCCTTTCCATACAAACGAACTAACTCACACAGGTCTAAGACATCAGATGACACACAAAACCTCTCAACAAGAAACCCACCTCGAAGCGCAGAATCTGATCTCGCCCTCATAATACACCACTAGAGCCAACTCAAACTCGAGAGTCTGGCCCGACACGAAATTGGAACCACCCGTCCCGATGAAGCACCCAACTCATAACCCATGAATTGCAACTTCCGCGTACATCACTACATCTAATTCCTTCTGATTGCGATAACCACACCTTAACTCAGAATATGATAACTCCCGACCATTAGGGAGACCCCATTCTCACCCATGGCCTGACCACCAGGTTCCCACAGACTCAATGATAAGACTACCCAAGCCTAGGAACTCCTCTGCGCCATGTTCTGGCTAGTGAAACTACGGCTCCCCACAGTTCCACAACGCTCTCTCACTGACCAGTGAAAGCTACGACTCCCCGCAGTTTCACACTGCTTGGCAAATACTACGGCTCCCCGCAGTATCGCCACACCATCTCATTGATTGGTGGATACTACGGCTCCCCGTAGTATCACCACACCCTCTCGCTGACTGGTGATTACTACGGCTCCCCGTAGTATCACCACACCCTCTCGCAACAATTCATGGATGCTGCAGTCCCTCGCAGTATTACAACACTTTCTCTTACAACCCCACGATCTCATCCTCAAATTGACGTTATAATGCGTTCACTAACTCCTGTTCCGCGGCCCAACATAGGTAGGTGCATTCACACCCGTCCAAAAATAGGCATCACTACTCCTGACGGCAACCGCCATGACAAAACTCCTTTCCTCGCTGCAATTCACATTCTTAAATAATCTCGCTTGATATCAATTAGCCGAAAGGCTCCCACTGGAACCATAGATACTTGCTACACCTCATGCCATCTCTTAACTCAAAACTCAAAATAACCCAAAATCTAGGACATCATACTCGGATACCTCAATACACCGTCACATATTCTCACGATGTCCCATCCATACAAACGAACTAACTCACACAGGTCTAAGAAATTAGATGACACACAAAACCTCTCAACAAGAAACCCACCTCGAAGCGCGGAAGCTCATCTCGCCCTCATAATATTGTTGGATTAATGTCTAAGTCCATAACTATAATTGGTAAGACTTGACCCGACCCGGCATGGTCCATTTGGGTTGCATGACATCATGCATTTGGATAGACTATAATGAGAGAAATAACATTTAAGGTTGGTTAATATATTATAAGTTCTAATATATTAATAAGGTTATTTAATTAGTATTGATCAAAAATTAATTTGGAATTAATTAAGTGATCAAAAGGAGACTAATTAAATATATGGGTTGATTGTGTAAATCATTCATTCTTATATATGTGGGCTTGTGATCCAAGATTTCTAAGTCCATGGGGTGACCCATGGATACTCCATGGAGGTTAAAATCCATGGAGCATAAGGAATGGGTAAAGTTATGAGTTACATGGTGTAACCCTAATAGCCACCATATAAAAGAATCCCATGGCTCAAGAAATCGTGCACTAATGTGTGAATATGAGGGCTAGACGATTTCAAGGAGTGTTCCATTTCTCTCAAGTCATTCCATGTGCATTTGGTGTTGTGTGAACCATTTGAGGTGTCACACTTGGGGCACTAGGCACTCAAGCTTCATGGAGACAAGCTACATCAAACAAAGGTATGTATTCTATCCATTTGATTACCCAAGTATCAAGTATTGTATGCTAGATAGGGTAATACCTTGGAAAGTTCATAATTGCATGTATAATAGAGAAAACATAGATCCAAGGTATTTAGGGTTGCATGTACACTTAGGAGTGTTAGAATGCGCAAAACCCATCAGTGGTATCAGAGACAAGGCTTGTTTTCTTGTTATACTTGCAAAATTAGCTGAAAAATCGAATTGTATTAGTTTAAAAGTTATGCTAATTACTTGAAAAAAATTTGATGTGAATTATCTTTGTTCATATGAGTTTATTAGATTAATAAAAAATTTAATTGATTACGTGTTTTCAATCCATTTTAATCTAAGAGTTGATTCTAAAATGTGTTTTTGTAACTTGTCCTCAAGTTATATGAAAAGTCACATTTAAGTTTCATAAAACTCATAAAAAGTTGGCAATGGTTACAAAAATGAAGAGTCTAGTCCTCATTAAATGGTTTTATGACTCCATAACTTGTCCTCAAGTTATGGAGGTTCAAGAGTCACTTCATTAAATGATAAAATGTGTAACCTTAATTAGTTCCATAAGTTACAAAAATAAAGAAAAGTTACATTCTTTTATTAGTTTAAAGTCTTCCATAACTTTTCCTCAAGTTATGGAACTTGAAGAGTTTTTTTTAATTAAAACTACTTTAAACACATAAGTTATGGAATTAATTAGTTTTGAATATTTTCAAAACTTGCCCTTAAGTTTTGGAATTTGTAAAGTTTTCCCCATGAATACTTTAATTCCAAGTTAGCCCTTAGAATTTTAAAAGTTAAAATTCAACCCTTATACTTTATAGTATTATAAGTTAATAATAAATATATGTATAAGAGCAAGTCAGTCTTACCGTTAGTAGGCCTCATTCACGAAGCCGGTCTATAAGGGGGTATAAGGTTACTGCCTATAAAATGGCAGTTTAATGGGTGTCTACTCTCACCCACCGCTTCCTTGACTGGTGGAGGGTCGTTAGCCGAACGGGTAGGACAAGGACTATAATTCTCCCTTCATTAAAAGTATTAATGATAAATACTAAGTAACTAAACTTTTTATAAATTCCCAATCTTAGTTACTTAGGAAAATGTGAATAAGGTGCTAATCCATAAAATTACACTTTGCACTTTGTTTAAACCGTTAGTGGAGCGTGTGTGGTTAACCGGCACACTAACCTGGATTTAACAAAGTAGGCAAAGGGTAACTTAATATTTATCATAGTATCGGTGGAGCTCGTGTGGTTAACCGGCACATCGATTGAGGGGTAAATATTAAGGGTACCAAGTATATTTGCATGGTTACTTCACACCTTGTTTTGTGATCCTCGGCATCCCAGTCACAAAACCTGAAGGGCACACTCGAGATTGAAACATGCCATTGAAAAGTTCAATGAATCTCAAAAGATCTAGGAGTTTCAAATCCAATTAAAAACCTAATTACATTATTTCGTTTTTCATGGTGGAAATTGGTAAATCGTCATTTACCTACCTTCAACTATTTTATAACTCGGATTACGGCATCCCTCTTCCAGTTATAAATAGGTTGTTGGATCCTAGCCTTAATATTTCATATTGGGTGTTATATTAAGGACTTTAGATCAACTATCTTGAATATCTCCCAAAAGATGTCTAGTTCAGACATCTATGATCTTCCCAAATCTCTTGGAACTTTACTTCCTCCACCTCCTCCAATTATTCTCCCTAACCCACAAGTTCAAGGTCACTCAAGCCCTAATGGCAAGCAAGGTCTATGTGTGATCACATCTTAGAGATGAAGTCACATATTGACAAGCTGGGAGAGTTGGGTGTCAAAGTCTTGAGAAAGTTGGATGTTCAATCACTTTCTAAGTCACATAGTGAGTTCCTTTGGGACTACTATGAAACAGACTATGACATGAACCTTAATGATCATATCTATTTGCTTGGTGCTGCTGAATCAGCAATGATTTGGAACGATAGTAAAGCAAATTTGATTAGAAGATCAACTTCCCAAAAACTTTATGGACAGTGACAATGGTGACACTGGAAATCCAGAAAAAACATTCTCTTCCCAATGGAAAGGGATTGGCCATAGTCAACCCGGTTGACCAAATGGTAAGGAGAAAGGCTATGTCTGAGATAGTCCCATTACCAAAGGGTCCATATGTTTATTTTTCCAAAGGAAGGGGCGTTGATTGCAATGCTGCCAAATTTACCTAAGGATGTTAAAGTCAATAAGTTTGACTCTACATCAGGTAGAGCCCATTATCTAACTCTGTTAAGTTTCTATTCTAAGATCCTCATTACATGATGTGACTGGGTCACATGTTGATGTTTTAAGAATCAAAGAATAGAGAGAAAGCTTAAAGGAAGTATATGCTGATTCTGATCGCGTAGGTGGATGTCGATCGCATCAGAATTTTGAAGCTGTTACTTAGGAGTTATGATATATTGCTTAGGAATAGATAACAACAAGTTTTTCCGTATGCATTTGCACTATAAGAATAAGTTTTTTCCGCAAAGTTTTGAAATAAAATAAAAGTTTTTAATTTTATATTTATTTTAAATATCCTTACAAGTGGCATTTGTGAAAAATGGTTGTTTATATGATTCCATTGATAGCAATATTTGAAAAAAAATGGACTTGATTCTTTCGTTTGTGGTAGTGTCATAATTTACCAAATAGGGAAAGATTCTCATTCCCAAGGCTTCAGTTGGATAGAAACTTGGAATCATGCAAGTTGAATAGTATGATGAATGAGAACTTTCAAGCATTGGAAAATTAAGACTTGTTCACATGGATGTGTGAGTCAAGTTAAGGACTAAAGGGATCGAGTACACATTCTTGTGCACTGGTCAAGTCCACCACAAAGCTCGTTAAGACTATTCGTCATGATTTACTAAATTTTAGTAAATATGGCTATACTTACAAGTTTAAGTATAATTCTGAAACATTGGAAAAGTCTCAATGTATGGCAGAACGAATGGGAAGAATCAAATTAGGCAGACAGATAAAAGTTTCTCAAATCTGAAAAGATGGGAGAGTACTTTAGTATCATGTTTGTGATCATCTTAATGATTTAGAAATCATATCACAATTAGTCCTCTAAAGGTCATCTTAGTGCATTCTTATGACTAAGAAGAGGAGTCATGAATTGTTGAAATGGTTAGATCAGGAAGATGAGTCATACTTCGTTCCAAAACAATTCTTAGAGTCATACTCCAAGATTGTAACTTGAGTGACATATCTTAAAGAAAGGTTTAAAACACTTGTCAAATGTAAGAGTAAAAGTGTCCTACTCTTGTACATTTGAAATTGGTAAGTTGTGATGTTTTGGATAAAACAAAGACCAACTAAGGCCAATTGTGTGAAGTGTTTGTCTTGATAAAAAATCCGCACTATCTCTTGAATATTTGGCAAGATAGTCTTATATGTCAAGAGGATAGTGGGAGTCTTAAAGATCCTTAAAAGAATTTCAAGAACTAATCAAGAATAAAACCTGAGGTTCTTCACTAGCACACGACTTGAGGTTTATAACCTATCGTGTTGACATATTCTGTGCCCATTCCAGTTAAAGTTGGCTTTGCATAGGAGTTCTGAAAGTTCTTAATTGGTTGCATAACAACTTGGAAGCAATGACAGGCCCTGTACTGCCAGGTGGCAAGAAGTTAAGATTGCATATGTTCAGTCCATATGAGTTTGGATTTGTCATTATCCTTGTCTTGTGACTATGGTTTTGACGATTCACATGGATAAGAACACATACACCATAAAATCTAAGGGTCATAAGGTTTCTCTCCGATTCATGAAAATGATGGTGAGGAAACACTTCCACCAAGTAGATTTGAAGCAGATGGCAAAAGGTCTAAACAATTGAGACTATGATTACGACATCCCTTTTCATAGTTCTGAAATTGTTTAGACACACATGCATGCTATCTAAGGAAAGGTGTATGATTTTGATAAAGTTTTATCAAAGCATCTCGTATCAGAAATCTGAACTTTGGTAAGAAAGTCAATAAAGTATTGATTTCTAGAAGTCCAGCTGATTTCTGAGTACATGTCAAAGCTAGTGGGAGCATAAGTGTTATGCTAATAATCATCATGTTAGTGGGAGCATGATAATTATTGTTAGTGTTGCAAGTTAGCAATGTTAATTATAGAAAACAAAAGTTTCAATTCGTGAGGCTGCAGGGATTGAAAAAGTTGTTTTGCTATAATTAAGGGAGAGGATATACTTCATTTCAGTTCTAAAGGCTTAGATTGAGATCTTAATCATCTTTAGTCAAGAATATATATATGAATTTCATGTTGGATTGGTTCAACTTAAGGAAATTCTATATATTGCGTTCTCAAAATTTGACTATGATGATATACTTCATTTCAGTTCTAAAGGCTTAGATTGAGACCTTAATCATCTTTAGTCAAGAATATATATATGAATTTCATGTTGGATTGGTTCAACTTAAGGAAATTCTATATATTGCGTTCTCAAAATTCGATTATGATTACGGCATCCCTCTTCATAGTCAAATTTTAAAAACATGGCAAATAAAAATATTGTAGCAAAAGACTGATCTAGAATCATGTCTTTATGTGAGACATCATGAATCGTGTACCATTTGCTTTGGGTACAGGATCGATTGCATGTGCTATAACATTTGTCATTTCTAAATTTTTCCAAATGCCCAGAGGCATTAAGAAGGGAAAAGGTCTAGAATTGGATATGACTAAAATGATTAAGCAACTGTCGAGGACAATCTGAGGTTTACCAAAGATTGGTTGCTCAGGGACAGTTGGAAGTATAGTGCTAATTTTGGAAGGACCATATTGACATATTCTGAAAAGAGGCATCTCTTATTCAGAACTGATAGTCAAAATGAGAATATGGAGTTGTCTCCATAGGTGGAAGTTATCTGTGTAAGATTAGAAAACTTAATGCAAGAAGCATGTCCAAAGCAATGCACTTTGAATATGAGACTTAGTTTCCATGGAGTTGATCTCCATTGGAATACCTTATAATGACTGTTGACAAGTCTTTGTGACTTTGTACATATTCATTACAGGAGGGTCAATGCATATAAGTTTAAAATCTAAACAGATTTCGATAAATGATAGGAATTTGAAATTCTCACATTTTTCGATAAGGATTTGGGAGTGTGAAATTAGAATCATTGAAATTATGTTCAATTGGTTTATTTCACAAAGTAAGGATCATAGACAAACATAAAGTGCATACTTGGTGTATGGCAAAGCTATTGTTTAAGAAAAACATAGTGTACATGCTTGGAGCATGGGACAACTAGTGTTTTTAATTCAAGTATAAAGTTGATAAAAGCGAAACAATGAATAATGAGTAATCAGTATGGTGATAAATAAAAGTGTTTATTTATATTCATAGGGTTTGATACCATATTTGATTCATTTATTCTTGTGTTTCACTTTGCATGTTTTGACTTCCAGAATAACTAAGTCGCTCTTCCTGAATGATTAAGTTATTCAAACCATCCACAGTCGGTCATATGTTGGAAGTAGATATGAATCAAGACTGTCATGGGTTGGTTTGTAGAGGTCCAAGTTGGTGGACAAAGTGGTGCTACAACACTCATGAGTGCTCATAAGTTCTGAGTATTGGATTCAACCCGCGCTCATTTGAATCACTTCATGGATTTTATCACGAGTGATCATGAGACGATAATATCTTATATTCTTCAAACCTAGAGATATGAGTTGTTACTATGAGTTGGTTGTACATTGATTGCACGAAAACGCATTCGGTAACTCGATGTTATAAAACGTGCCTTTGTGTATGATTCAACAAGTAGTAGAACAAGCCATATGAGTCGAAGTTTATCCATTCCTTTTACCTTCGGGATAAAAGCGATATCTGTGGGCCCCTCGATGATTTAAAGATGATACATATGAGTGCTTGGCCAAGCCAGGACTGATTTGATTTGTTCAATCAGTCAGTCATCATGAATCGGAAATCGGGAAACTACAAATGGACAGAGAGAATGATTGATAATCCATGTCTCAGTCCATATGATATCTAGAATGGAGGAATATATGATCCCTTATCTAATGGACAAGTCATTGACAAAGGTCAGAGTTCATCGACAAGGTCAGAGTTCGACAGAAGCTTTTGAGAGCTACGATTGCTGATCGGTTCCTGAAGTCATACGCAATAATAGTTTTAGACTTATCCAAGTGGGAGACTGTTGGATTAATGTCTAAGTCCATAACTATAATTGGTAAGACTTGACCCGACCCGGCATGGTCCATTTGGGTTGCATGGCATCATGCATTTGGATAGACTATAATGAGAGAAATAACAGTTAAGGTTGGTTAATATATTATAAGTTCTAATATATTAATAAGGTTATTTAATTAGTATTGATCAAGAATTAATTTGGAATTAATAAAATGATCAAAAGGAGACTAATTAAATATATAGGTTGATTGTGTAAATCATTCATTCTTATATATGTGGGCTTGTGATCCAAGATTTCTAAGTCCATGGGGTGACCCATGGATACTCCATGGAGGTTAAAATCCATGGAGCATAAGGACTGGGTAAAGTTATGAGTTACATGGTGTAACCCTAATAGCCACCATATAAAAGAATCCCATGGCTCAAGAAATCGTGCACTAATGTGTAAATATGAGGGCTAGACGATTTCAAGGAGTGTTCCATTTCTCTCAAGTCATTCCATGTGCATTTGGTGTTGTGTGAACCATTTGAGGTGTCACACTTGGGGCACTAGGCACTCAAGCTTCATGGAGACAAGCTACATCAAACAAAGGTATGTATTCTATCCATTTGATTACCCAAGTATCAAGTATTGTATGCTAGATAGGGTAATACCTTGGAAAGTTCATAATTGCATGTATAATAGAGAAAACATAGATCCAGGGTATTTAGGGTTGCATGTACACTTAGGAGTGTTAGAATGCGCAAAACCCATCAAATACACCACTAGAGCCAACTCAAACTCGAGATTCTGGCCCGACACGAAATTGGAACCACTCGTCCCAATGAAGCACCCAAATCATATCCCATGAATTGCAACTTCCGCGTACATCACTACATCCAATTCCTTCTGATTATGATAACCACACCTTAACTCAGAACATGATAACTCCCGACCATTAGGGAGACCCCAGTCTCGCCCATGGCCTGACCACCAGGTTCCCACAGACTCAATGATAAGGCTACCCAAGCTTAGGAACTCCTCTGCGCCATGCTCTGGCTAGTGAAACTACGGCTCCCCACGGTTCCACAACGCTCTCTCACTGACCAGTGAAAGCTACGGCTCCCCGCAGTTTCACACTGCTTGGCAAATACTACGGCTCCCCGTAGTATCGCCACACCATCTCTTTGATTGGTGGATACTACGGCTCCCCATAGTATCACCACACCCTCTCGCTGACCGGTGATTACTACGGCTCCCCGTAGTATCACCACACCCTCTCACACCAACTCATGGATGATGCAGTCCCCTGCAGTATTACAACACTTTCTCTTACCACCCCACGATCTCATCCTCAAATTGACGCTATAATGCATTCACTAACTATTGTTCTGCGGCCCAACATAGGTAGGTGCACTCATACCCGTCCAAAAATAGGCATCACTACTCCTGACGGCAACCGCCATGTCAAAACTCCTTTCCTCGCTACAATTCACATTCTTAAATAATCTTGCTTGATATCAATTAGCCGAAGGGCTCCCACTGGAACCATAGATATTTGCTACACCACATTCCATCTCTTAACTCAAAACTCAAAATAACCCGAAATCTAGGACATCATACTCGGATACCTCAGTACACCGTCACAGATCCTCACGATGTCTTGCCTCTACCATTGATCTCATACTCACAGCATCATACTCAGATACCGCATTGCCTTCTCGGAATCTCGCAACCGATCTTCCCCTCGTACCACTTGTATCCTTGGTATACTCCATCTCCCAATTTGAAACACAGGTGCATCGTCAATGGCCCTAAACATGTTGACGAAAACCTCAAGCTTCACCCTCTACTGATCACCACCCATACGAAACTACTCATACCGACTCTGAATTTGGTTGACAATTCAACTTCCGCCCCCCCCCCCCTCCTGTAGTATAGATCATAATCTATACATATACCTGTAAATCCCTGCTATTGCACCCTAAATTCAGCGACCCAGCCGTACTCGAACTCAACATTCGCAGCCCGAAAAATCCCTGGCCATAATAAATTCTCCAACCAATGGCCACATATCGTGGATCCTCATAACCATTTCTCTAACCGCACTTGAACGGATCACAGATCCCCTCACTAGAATGCCCAGTTCTCCCCCACTTAGGGTTTAAACCATCACCAATTGGCATACCTACAATATACTCCATAGATTGCTTCACCAGGCATATTACACTTGACTCTCGAAACGTACTACATATTCACTCAAGGACCTTCCCGATGGAACCAAGCGAACTCCAATATCCTGTCCCTGACCAAAATCCCGGAATTCTACCCACATGACTGCCTCTAGTCATCTCGAAGCCTCAGACCGACACACCGCCGGGTACCCCACTGTTCCGAATTAGTTTTGACTCTCGGTCCGGGAATAATGCACTATCACCCACTTCAACTTTGACCCCTCGACCATCTTCCCAATTTGGGAATAATCATGAAAGCAATAGACCACACTCTCATGTCGATACACAACGCAGACCACGAGGGCCACCGCCCCGATATACTCCTATTTCCTACCTAGAACTGCTAACAACAGTTCGCCTTCCTTAATAAGGTACTTCCTTGATATCATCCATTTATTCCCACTAATGACTCTCTCATGGGATAAGAATACCTCGCAGCAAACATACTGCCCAAATACTCTGGTGAAAAGGTCGCAACCCCTGGCTACCCCACCAGGTCTACCTCAAACTCTGAAACCGGAAGCTCAAAATTCCTTCTGCTTCTCACAGAAAACAGCACAACTTTGGTCACATATAGTGACATCTCCGCTATCGGCCGACTGCTCAGCTCAGACCGCAATCCTCCAAAAAGCACCACTTCTGCTTATCCCTGAGTCTTTCAAATTTCTCGAAATCCAACTCGATCTCCCCCTCAAGGTATGCTCCATTGAAACTCGTTCAACATGGCCCTCGGCCCCACACTCCATCACCCGATCCCAGTCTAATCAATCCCAACGGGATAACTGGTAAAACCAGAAACACTATCCGCCATGAATCATGGTACTCAAACTATGTTATCTCCTCTCAATCTGCTGCTGATCATGGTACTCGAACCATGCTATCTCCTCTCAATCTGCTGCGGATCATGGTACTCGAAGCATGTGATCACCTCTCAATCTGCTACGGATCATGGTACTCGAACCATGTGATCACCTCTCAATCTGCTATGGATCATGGTACTCGAACCATGTGATCACCTCTCAATCTGCTACAGATCATGGTACTCGAACCATGTGATCACCTCCCAATCTGCTACTTAGAACCTCTGAAATTCTCCTAGTATCGAGTATGGGTCCTCTGTTTTCAGTAGTACGGGCCCATACTACCTGCCACATCTACCTATACTTCCCACACGGATCATCCCATATTTCCTAAGTAGCTGCTCAACTTCCTCAATCCCTAATCCCGTCATACTTGGTCGCTCTCCTGCGAATACTCTCCTCTATCAGCATACTCATCTGAAAAAGGTCACGCTCTAGGCTCTTCCTAGGTTCTCACACTTCTCTGCCCTCAGCTGCTGAAGAACTTCTTATAATGCCAGCCATCTACCTCCTGAATATCGTCATATTCACTTAGTAGCGAACTCCCATCATCATGAATTCCACAAAGCACGAAGCAAACAGCATCCGGGCATCGAATAATCTCCTCCAACACGTAAAACCACTCTAGGATACAACTCCACTTGCTCTACACACACTCAAAGGTGTCACCGAACTCAAGCAACTCTACCCCACGTGGGTATCTAACTACTCCCTCAGTAGGCTCCTCCAATGCTCGTCTAGGTATCTCTCCTAGATTACTCCGCTACTCAGAACACTCTCTATAAGATTCCTATTGGATACTCTTACACCGTGCATACTCAAAGCACATCACAAATAACAACTCCTAGGCTAAGGCATCACAAATCAGGCAACTCTAGCCCTAATATATGAAATACCTAGCCTATCTTCTAGCATGCATTACTAATATCTCAATAATAACTCATAACACAAATAAATAAGGGAATTTTAGGAAATCACCGTTCGGGCCCTGGCTGATTGTACACACTGCTCTTTCTTGTTTTTCTCTTAGGAACTCTTGCTCGTTTTAGAAAATCATTTCTTTTGAAAAATCTCCTCAAATCCTCAGTTTGAGTCCAGACTTGCCCGAAGGTGCATCTGAATCCCTCAAACCAAGGCTCTGATACCAACTTGTAACGCCGTAAATTTTCAAACAAAATTTTCATTTTAAAGATCATATATATCTCATAACACATATCACAAAATCTCTTTTATTTGATTTATAAAACACAACTCCATAAATGTTTGATTAATAATCTAGGATCCTCAAAACATAACGCCTTCTCTGGCGTGTACAATCAAGTCGGTTCCTTCCCGTGATCCTGAGAAAAACCTGAAACACATATCACAATACACGGTAAGCACAAAGCTTAATGAGTTCCCCAAAATACCACACACAAATAATTAGCCACTCGAGGCTATAGCTCTGTAAGACCTTCTGGTCAATGTGTCTCAGTGGGACCCTCCAGTCCCATAGCTCGTTGGACCCTCCGGTCCGGTCTAAGTGAAAATCCTCCGGTCTCACTCCTCGTTGGACCCTCCGGTCCGGTCTAAGTAAGGACCTTCCGATCTCATAATTCGTTGGACCCTCTGTTCCGGTCTAAATATCACATAGTATAGCACATAACACATATCACATAGAAACTGCACAACTCAGGAAAGCATATAGGACCCTCTAGTCTCACATAACTACCACTCTAGGTAAAGTATAGTGAGAAGACTCACCTCGAAGCAAGGAAACACTAATCCTCGTATTCAAATCTCGAACCAGCCACCACCTAACACATAGGGAAAACATCTCTCATTAATACTCTACTCATACTCAAATATACCAAAGGTTGCTCTTCCTCTCTCTATAATCTCCTGGAATGGTAAAAGACCATTTTACCCCTCCAGGGTCTCCATTTCTCATGTTGACCAAACCCTAAAGTCAACAGAGTCAAACTTGAGTCAACAACCCATATTTGACCTGACTCGCCGAATGCACCAGTGTGACTCGTCGAGTCCCATCGATTTCCTCCGAAGTCTCGTGAAGGTTGACTCAGCTCATCGAGTTGACTCCCAACTCATCGAGTTATTGCATGGTCGTGCACATCGGGACAAACCCTAGCTGACTCGTCGAGTCAGCTCATGGACTCGGCGAGTTCAGTAGACCTAATTTCTCATTCAGACATCCAAGGTAAGATCTACCAGACCAGACTCTAGATCCAGACCTTAAAGGCACAAAAGTCACATAAAGTCTCGACCTTCACGTTCATGCATGGCATATATGCCTAAAAATGCCAATTCAAGGTCTTACAAAGGGTTAGGTGCTCAAAGTCTAGTCTTTAGCTCAACAAAGCTCAGGTTTCAACCTCAAATCGTACACATAAGGCTCAATAACTCTAAACAATGGGAGAAAGCCCTAGAAAACTCCCATATCAAGATCTCCTAAGAAGATGAGCAAATCAGCATGTTTAGCTCAAGCTAGCACTGCTGAATCTGTGGATACAAAGACTCCTCTTGTCCTAATCCTCAATACTCTTCACTTCTTCTTCAAAGAATACACCAATAACCACCATTTTAGCTCCTCACTCACTCTCTAGCTCTAATGGCGATTAGAGTTTACTCTCAGGGGTGTAGGGTAGCTAGTGAGGCGGAAATGGAGGCATAAGTTCCCTTATATAGGCCCCAACCCCGGGAAATTAGGGTTTCTCTGCGCATCATCTACTCAGCAAGTCAGTTTCCCGACTCGTCGAGTCCATTCATTAAAGTCCCGCGAGCATCTCGACTTGACTCGGCGAGTTGGTCCCTCAACTCGTCGAGTCTCCTCACAAAACTCCAAATCACAATACACAATAATATATCCGAAAATCCGGATGTTACAAATACATCGATAACAATTTTTATGGGGCCTAATACTCTCGTTACATGGCCAATGGGCCTTAAGGGCCCATTTAAGTGTATATTGGGCCTAATATTTTCCATGACATGTTTATTGGGCCTTGCGGCCCATTTACATGTTAATTTGGGCCTGAACTATGGATCACATGTTTATTGGGCCTTAGTGGTCCATTTACATGCCTAGTGGGCCTAAATTACCCTTTCACATGTTTATTGGGCCTTAGTGGTCCATTTACATGCTAGGTGGGCTTGGACTGAAAATCACATGCTTAGTGGATCTTAGCTATACCTCTACATATTTATTGAACTTCATATATTCATATACATACTTTTGGATTTGAAAACTTAAAACATACACGTAAACATTATACTTGGTGAAATACATTACTCGTGAACAAGTTGAGAATCTAGTGAGACTTGTCGGTTGACACCTTTGAGTGTATGATCGTAGCATGTAGTTATAACCAGAGTTTCCTGGAAGGAGAGCGGGAGTTTGTGTATAGATCTATACGGGGTAACCCCCCACGCCTTAGCTGTTCGCTACAACTAGACTAGGTCAGTCTAGGGCGACAAACCTTACCTACATCAAAACCGGCGCCTGAAAACGCCAAGACAGGAGAATTAGTCATTATCAAGCATGGTTGTAACGGCTCACTTTGGGATAAATACATTTATACATTACGTTCTACTTCCAACAGAAAATACAGGGTTTTTATCTGGATTACATTGTTGTTTATTTATACATTCCAAAAGCAGCACACATACATGCATTAATACTTGATTTTGACACATTACTTTCAAACTACTTTATAGAAAATATCGGATTTTCTAGTGTTTTATGAACCATACAAAACTTTTCAATCAAACATGCTTATGAACTCACCAAAATTATATATGTTGACGTTTTCAAAATAACTTGTATTCTCAGGGACTCGTTAAGCGGAAGAATCAACAAGAATATGGGATTTTGTTTTGTGTGCTGTTAAACATCATACATTGAATGTTTTGGTCAAATAAATTAAAAGATTGTGCTTGATGTAAACAATGGCAGTTGTATTATATTATGCATGGTGATGATGATTTGATGTTTCATTTATATTCACTGTAATGATATTTTAAGATGAAGTCACGCACAAGCCCCCGGACGTTTCCGCCGTCTGGTTCGGGGGTGTGACACCATCATACGCGGTTTAACCCAAAACCGCCCTAACTTCAAACGGTAATAACTTCTTCGTTTCAACTCAAATTTCGACGATCTTTATATCCACAGAAAGGTATTGAGGAGATCTACAACCCTATCTAATTACTTTTAACTTAAAACACGTCAAACTAAAATTCTTAATTCATAAAGGGAGTTTGAAACACCATTTTTCCCATTATACCCTTGGGCTCCAAAGCACAAACCAAATGGGTCTAAATACATTATTCACATCCAAATGGGTCTAAACCTCTCCTTCCCCAAGGCCCGAAGCCTTATGATAATTGATCTTCGGGTCACGGCCCCGAATTATGGAACGACTCGAAACAGGGTGTTACAACTCTCCCCGACTTAAATTAGATTTCATCCTCGAAATCACTCCTTACTACCTTCCAGGAAATCAGACGATCCATCCAATTCCTTTCGAACCCTGCTTCGACGAAAATTTGACTCATACTCATAGCGACTGTCCAATGCTACCATCGAAGCCTAATCATAGCAATACACATACGTCCTAATGGAGAACGAATTATTGATCCACTAACTTATTCAATATAGAAAAACAAGAAATTCAATGCTATAAGTTCGAGACCCCCAAAACTTTACCTGACCTCCTCACAGCCAGAACCATTCCGAAACACAAACAATAGATCCTCTCTCTGAAATCTGAACTAAAAGACATTCTTCCGATCCTGAATTGTCCAACTGATACCCTTAGAAGGCAAAATCCTTGACCATACCTTGCTATTGAAAAGATCTTTCATAATAGAAAATTCGACTCCCAACGCGAGTCCCAACCCTTCGTGTCAACCGAGAACATGACTCACATTACGAAATCCAAAGACTCGCACTTGCATCTATCTGAAATCTTCTAATTCCATGGTGACCTCCAACTGAACTGAGATCTAAACTCCTCAATCAACCACGGAGACTGACAGTCTCACACCTGGTCCCACCACAAGGCTCCGACTAAGAGTCTAGCTGATAAGGGCTACCCTAGCCTAATCATCACACTGATACTAACCACTAACCACATAGTCATACCACTCTAAACCTGATCTACTACCTTGCTCAAGCCAATTTCCACCGAGTCTCACCCACTCTATCATAACCATACTGGCCTCGCCCATGGATCTCACCAAAACGAGTGCTGCACATGCCTAACCTTGCCTTGGATCCAAAGATTCTCATACCAAAACAAGAGAAATCCTCTGATAATATTGTCCGTCTCAATCCAGGCATGCGTTGATCCTCTATCAGTCCAATGACCACTCCTACAATGGCCTACCTCATTCTGGTGAATGTTGCGACTACATCGTAGACTTACAACACTTCCCCGTCAGCCTATCATCCTTGTGTATGCTACGACTACCTCGTAGTCTTACAACACTCCCATATCATACATGAGCCCGACTCATTGTCTTGCTTTCCATCTATCACACCAACCTATAATTAAACATGGGTCAAACCACATTGACTGCATCCCAATCAGGTGTTCGGTTCATGCTTCGAATCCCAAAGCCCTCATCTGACAAGAACAGGCAGAGATGCTCTATCACAACCCTCAACCTGGATCCAACCAGATATCTGCTATGCAACACTAAGAATGCACCACCCTATCGTTGAGAGTTTCTGAACCCCCAACCTTGTACAACCTCTATCCAGATTGCCATTTGAACTGGATTCCCTCTCAACTAGGATGTGGAACTCCTCTTGGTTCCGCACCTGGTTCTATCCCTGGAATCAAAACGGTTCTCCCCCACTTGGATTAACTACACCTTTTCAACCTTACTAAAGACAACGAATAGGAACCCTTTTTACCGGAACTGACATATCACCATCCCAACATGCCACTTACCGAAGGATTTATGCATTCTAAACATCTTCAACAAATACAATTCGAAATTCCCTCGCCAATTCTAGTCCATGCGACTATCATCATCATCCACTCGCCACCGCTCCTTCCCTAGTAACGGTAGCGATCAGACCCGAAAGTCAATCAATAAACCACTGCCATCCATACTAAGCGATCCAAGCACTTCTGAACTTTGACTTTGTTGTCCCAAGAGGGGACAACCAACTTCCAAGAGATCTTTTCATCAAGCTTCTAATGCAAGGACTACCCTCACGTCCTGAGAACATTGATCTGGGGACAACCCTTTTGCACTTAAATCCCAATCAATCCTTTGCACCCCACATCTATCTTAAATTTCCAAAAGTCAATGGACTTGCATTACAACTTCCTCTGCACCGATGCTGAACTAACACGTTGATCCAACTACTGATCTTCCAAGTGGTTCCGCTAAATCGCTTCCACCGATGGCCCAACACAAAGTGCCCGACAATCTAAATCCAGCTCAACAAGACGTGCCCCACTCATAACCCTCGGCTTGCAGAATGGCATATAACGATCCTTGATAATGTTATCACACCCCAAAACCGGAACGGCGGAAACGTTCAGGGGTGGAGGACGTCATGTACAGTATCACAACAATGAATAGTAGTAAACAAGCAACAACATCATCCATTGCATTAATAATATAATTTAATACAAGTGTGTTCTGTTAAGTTTAATAGACACCAAAAACATGAAAAAAAAATAAAAGATGAGTCTTGAACGAGCTCCATCTTCTCAAAACCTGGCACCGGTACCTGTCTACTGGTGACCTGAGAATACAAGTTATTTTGAAAGAGTTTATCAGCTTTAAAGCTGGTGAGATCATAAGTATTTTAGTGTCATTGTTTGTATGAAAGTGTTTGTAAGTACTTGAATGTATAAGTTTGTAAATGTTTGTATCTCCTAGAAAATCATATATTTTCTACTAAACGTAGCCTTCTACCAAGGCATCAAATGAAATGTATGCTAGTTTCTTGTAAAAGTGTGTATTTTCCCAAATATGACTATCATTAACCAAAAATATAGCTTTTACATTACTGTTCATTGTGTGAAGGTCACAAAGTGAATGCAATGGGGAAATAATAAAGTACTGTAGTGTTGTATTAAGTAACTACTGCTGTACTAATTACCTTAAACCAATTGTTATTTAAAGTAACATGTGATATGCCTGTACCATACTACCGACTAAAAACACGACGATGAAAGACGTCGGAAGAAATGACATTTGGCACCCGTAGACTTGCAAGTCCCACTGTAGCGAGCAGCAAGGTGTAGGATAGTCAATCCAGTATAGATCTATACACAAACTCAACGCTCTCCACTTAAGGAGATTCTGGATACAAAACGAGCCATGACAGGTGATGTCATGCCCCGTTACGTGGCTCACATAACTGTTGTAATGTACTTGTATATGTATTGTGTGTACTAGCTGTATTGTATGTTTTCTCTCTGTCTAGTATGTATGTATGTTCTCTCTGTTTCTTATAATAGTATGTTCTCTTGTATAATGTATGGTATGTACTGGCTGTATTGTATGTTCTCTCTTTCTGTCTAGTATGTATGTATGTTCTCTCTGTATGTTATCGTTTGTTTCTCGTTGTAGTATTCTCTATCTGTTTCTCATTATAGTATGTGTTGACTCATGTATGAACTGACTCATTGGATGTTTCATTGTTCTAGTAATAGTATTAGTAACTTCCTAAACTATACCTATTATAGTTTACTAGTAATGTTCTTTGTATGTATGAACATGTTTGTATACCTTTGCTACCCAAATGTATTGAACTGAATGAAGGAACCTTTATATCTATACACATATACATAATATATAACTAAGATTCAAACGACCTTCAGACAAATAACCGATACCCTAAGTCCACAACCAAACAAGGAACAGGAAGCAAGGTGAGCTATAAGTCCTAAGTCCTTTCAATCCTACTTATATAACTATATCTATATAGATACACATTTGACAAAGTATAAGTTTTAAAAGAGTTTAATGAAAGTATTTAACATGTAAAAGAGTTTGCAAAACAATTTGAAGTAGTTTGATTGATAACATAGTTCGAAAAGTAAGAAATCCACTTGTTTGGTAGTTATTAATCACATGCGATTGATATAATAACTATAATAGTTCAACTTGTATTACCCCCCATAAAAGCATTTAAAATCATTTAAAAGGTTGGTTAAGGGGTATGAACTCACCTGTAGTGAGTGGTTTGGATGAACGGATGGTATAAGATGCTAAGTGTCAAGTGAAAACTTGAGAACAAACACGGATCCTATTTAACATATAATGACACATATATGTATCCAATTAGTCATTTAACAACTAATTAACGAAGTTAAGACACCCTAGGACATGGAAAAACACTTTGATCCAAGTTCTAGAAGTACCAAGGGTTGCATATAAGGGTTGTATGGACACTTAAAGGAGTTTTCGGTCCAAAGACCTTTACAGTCCAAAGACCTTTTTGGTCCAAATGGTTTTCGGAACAAAAGGTTTTCGGTCCAAAAGGTTTTCGGTCCAAAAGGTGACCGAAAACCCATGGTCTTTGATGCATAAGGTGATTTCCAAGGGCTTTCAACAATCAATTAAGTGTTCTAGACTCAATACTAAGTAATAGGAAAGGCTTAAAGTCATTTTGCACCATTTAATAGGGTTTTCGGTCTAAGGAGATGCACTAGACCGAAAACGCCTTTTGTTCTTGGATAAATGACGATTTCAAGGCCCTAAATCAAGTATCCTTACTAGATAACAAGTATAGGAGATAGATACTTACAATATGGAAGCAAAGAAGGGTGTTTTCGGCCCAAAACACTAGTGTGTGTTCTTGGTGTTCTTGGTGAAATGAAGAACACTTGAAGATCTAAGAAAATGGAATGATTTCATGGATGAAATCATGTAAGATCACTAGATAATGGAAGAGATCAACTAAACAAGGAAGGAAACACTTACAATCTTGAAAATCTTGACAAAAATTCGCATGATACTTGAGAGAGAATTGTTCTTGACTTGGAAATGGGAAAAATGACTAGAAATGACTAAGTGTCATTTATATACCCTTTAGGGTTTTTTGTCCCTAACACTATTTTGGGCCGAAAACTCCAAACTCTTGGAGTTTTGTGACATAAATGTTGCACAATTAATCCTAAAGTATACTTCCTCTAATTTGTTCTATCAAGAAAATAAATATATATAAAAAAAAATACCCAACCGGACTTTAAACCGAGCTAAAAATTAGCAGAAAAGAATTTGACTTTTAACTGATGTGCTAGACGGTAGAGTTTGTTCAACTAGAAATTCCGGGTTGTCACATCATCCCCCCGTTAGAGGGAATTTCGTCCCGAAATTAGAGTTTAAGCAAATAAGTAGTTACAAATAACTAAGTAAAAAGATGAGGATATTTCAGTTTCATCCGATCCTCTCGCTCCCAAGTGAATTCAGGTCCTCGCTTGGCGTTCTAGTGAACCTTCACTATCGGGATACGGCTTTCCTTGGTTCGTTTGACCTCTCGGTCCATGATCTCTGCCGGTTCTTCCACGAAGTAGAGGCTCTCATTGATTTCGATCCCGTCGAGTGGGATCACAAGAGCCTTGTTGGACATACACTTTTTCAAGTTCGAGACGTGGAAAGTAGAATGTACGTTACTGAGTTCACGAGGTAAGTTAAGTTTGTAAGCTACATGGCCGATTCTAGCGAGAATCTCGAAAGGCCCTATGTATCTTGGATTTAGCTTTCCACGCTTTCCGAAGAGTATCAAGCCTTTCTAGGGCGAGACCATCAATAGAACAGGGTCGCCCACCTGGAATTCCAACGGTTTCCTTCGTTTATCTGCGTAGCTTTTTTGTCGGTCTCTAGAGGCCTTCAATCGTTCACGAATCTGAATGATCTTCTCTGTCGTTTCCCGAATGATCTCCGGACCCGTGAGAGTGCTGTCAGGAACTCGTCCTTTAGCTAACTGGGTATCACCCACCTCAGCCCAGCACAGAGGGGATCTGCACTTTCGGCCATAGAGGGCCTCGAATGGAGCAGCCTTTATGCTAGTGTGATAACTATTATTGTAGGAAAACTCGACAAGGGGTAAATGAGTATCCCATGCCTTTCCAAAGTCAATCATGCAGGCTCGCAACATATCTTCCAATGTTTGAATAGTCCTCTCACTTTGTCCGTCGGTTTGTGGATGATAGGCTGTACTCATGTCCAACCTAGTTCCTAGGGAACTTTGTAGCGACTACCAGAACCTCGAAGTGAATCTACTATCTCTGTCCGAGATAATGGATATGGGAACACCGCGCAGTCGTACAATCTCCTGTATGTAGGTTCTTGTAAGCTTCTCCATCTTGTCTATTTCTTTGATAGGTAGGAAGTGTGCGGACTTGGTCAATCTATCGACGATGACCCATATGGTATCAAGTCCACCCGTTGTCTTGGGCAACTTGGTTATGAAGTCCATAGTGATCCGCTCCCAATTCCATTCCGGTATCTCCGGCTGTTGTAGTAGACCTGAGGGTTTCTGGTATTCGACCTTGAGCTTGGCGCAAGTAAGGCATTTACTCACGAAGGTAGCAATCTCTGCTTTCATGTTAGGCCACCAATATAGCTTTTTAAGATCCAGATACATCTTATCTGAACCTGGGTGGACGGAATAACGAGTGTTATGCGCCTCGGTCATGACCAAGTCTCTGAAACCCCCGTGTTTCGGTGTCCAGATCCGATCCACAAAATATAAGGCTCCGCCACCTTTGACTTCCAAGTTCTTATCCATCCCTCTCAGGGATTCACTCGCCATATTTTCAGGTTTCAAAGCGTCGAGCTGAGCCTCCTTAATTTGTGTGGACAAGTGTGAATGGATAGTCATAGTCAATGATTTGACTCTACGACCAGAGTATTCTTTCCGACTTAGGGCGTCAGCTACTACGTTGGCTTTACCCGGATGATAACGAATTTCGCATTCGTAATCACTGAGTAGCTCGACCCACCATCGTTGTCTCATGTTGAGCTCCTTCTGGTCGAATATATGTTGTAGGCTTTTGTGGTCTGTAAAGATAGTGCTTCTTGTACCATACAGGTAGTGTCTCCAGATCCTCAGAGCAAACACAACTGCTCCTAGCTCAAGATCGTGAGTGGTGTAGTTTACCTCGTGTGTCTTCAGGTGTCTCGAGGCATATGCGATGACCTTACCTCGTTGCATCAGAACACAGCCGAGCCCTTGATTTGACGCATCGCAATAGACAACGAAGTCTTCTATCCCTTCGAGGAGGGATAGTATTGGTGTGGTGAACAAGGCTCGCTTGAGCGTTTGGAACGCTCTCTCCTGCTTCTCTTCCCAGTCAAAGGCCACGCCCTTCTGGGTCAGTGTTGTAAGAGGTTTCACAATTCGGGAGAAGTTCTGAATGAACCTGCGATAGTAGCCAGCTAGGTCTAGAAATTGACGAATTTCGGTAGGCGTCTTCGGTGCTGACCAGCTCTCAATGGCTTTGATTTTGGAAGGGTCCACGTGTATTCCCTCTTCGCTAACCACGTGCCCTAAGAATTCGACTCTTCGGATCCAAAGTTCGCATTTCGAGAACTTCGCATAGAGCTTCTCCGATCGTAATGTTTCTAAGACCTGTCATAGATGTTGACTATGCTCCTCCTTACTACGAGAGTAGATAAGTATGTCATCGATGAAGACGATGACGAACTGATCCAAGTAAGGACGACACACCCTATTCATTAAATCCATGAATACAGCGGGCGCGTTGGTTAATCCGAACGGCATCATTACGAATTCGTAGTGCCCATAACGAGTTCGGAAGGCTGTCTTTTGGACATCCTTCCCTAGCACTCGTGGTTGGTGATATCTGGATCTTAAGTCGATTTTCGAAAAGAAGTTCGCCCCTAGAAGTTGATCAAATAAATCGTCTATGTGAGGTAGAGGGTAACGATTTTTGACGGTTAGTTTGTTGATCTCCCTGTAGTCGATGCACATACGAAACGATCCGTCTTTCTTCTTGAAGAACAAAACTGCAGCTCCCCAGGGTGAGAAGCTTGGTCTTATAAAGCCCTTGCTGAGCAATTCGTTAAGTTGACAGGACAGTTCTTGCATCTCTGCAGGTGCTAAACGATAGGGCGATTTGGCTACTGGGGTAGCCCCTGGCACTAAGTCGATTCTGAACTCGACTTGACGTTGCAGAGGTAATCCTGGGAGTTCTTCTGGAAAGATATCGGGAAAATCGCGTACTACTGGAATGTTCTTAATGTCTTTCGTTTCTTGGCTCACATCGACAACATGAGCTAGGAATGCGCGACATTCCTTTCGCAAGAATTTCTGGGCTTGAATGCTTGAGATGATACGAAGATTTGTGCCGGGTTTGTCGCCATAAACTACCAGAGTTTCGCCAGACGGCAGATTAAGGCGAACCGTCTTTTCGTAACACATGATGTCGGCACGATGAAGACTCAACCAATCCATGCCGATAATGTCGTCGAAACTTTTAATTGGAACCGGCATGAGGTCGATCGAAAATGAATGGCTATCTAGAGTTAAGGTACACCCTATGTATATGAAGTTAGTACTATCTGTCTTTCCATTAGCCATTTCTACAGTGAACGGTTCTTTAAGTGCTCGTGATTTTTGCTTAAGTAAATGAGCAAATTTTTGGTTCACGAAACTCCTCTCCGCTCCACTATCAAATAGTATGCATGCATAAGAGTTATCGAGGAGAAACGTACCAGTGACCACTGTGGGGTCGGCAACCGCTTCCTCGTGGCCTATGGCCAGAAGCCTTCCTACTCCGCCGACATTCCCTGCCTTAGGGCAGTTCCTCTTGTAGTGGCCCACCTCGCCACAGCCGTAGCAAGCTTGGCCCACTCCTGCGCCGGGGACTTGGTTGATTGGCCTCGCCGGTGTTTTTTGTAGAAGCGGGCAGTATGCCCCTTCCTGTTTCAGTTTGAACACTGCATTTCCTGGCAGGCTCCAATGTGGTGGAAGTTTCATTTGTTGCACTTAGGCAAACTTCCAGTGTACTGCTTGACCGGAGCAGCAGCGGCAGGTGCTATCGCAGCAGGAACTGCCACGACCTGTTGCTTTTTGGCAGCCTACTTCTTTTTCTTGTCATCCCAGAACTTCCGCTTGGAATCAACGGTTTTGAAGGGTTCTGAGATGGCTAGGGTCGTTTTTGCGGCCGGGGTACGAACCCCATGGTCAATAAGCCGTTGTGCCAACCGTTTGGCACTCTCGAATGTAGTGGGGTTTGAAGCCAAAACATTCCCTTGAAATGGAGGCACCAGCCCCCATATGTACCTCTCTATCTTCTTTCCCTATGTGTGAACCATGTTGGGACAGAGGGCCACCAGCTCACAGAACCTGGCGGTGTAGGTCACAATGTCGGAGCCTTTCATGGTTAGGCTCCATAGTTCCTGCTCCAGTTTTTGGATCTCGCCCCTCGGGCAATACTCTTCAATCATTAGCTCTCTCAGAGCTTCCCAGCCCATAGCATTAGCCACTATAAGAGAGAGTGACTTGACATGGCTATTCCACCATGTCAGGGCTTTTACCTCAAAGGTGCATGCAGCAAACTTGACTTTGCTTCCCTCCGGGCATGAACAGATCTCGAAGATCGACTCCGTCTTTTCGAACCATTGCGAGAGGGCAATGACTCCTCCAGTCCCTTTAAAGGACAGTGGCTTGCAGTTTGTGAAGTCCTTGTAGGAGCACTCTCTCAAGCGCACAGGAGCTTCACCATGGGTAGAATGAACAGGTGTACCACCTCCGGTGGCACTGGAAGAATGATATTGAGCCATGGCTGTTGCCACAGCCGCAGCTACTGCAGCATTTAGAGTTGCCGTATCAATTTGAGGAGCAGGTGGTGTTGTAGTTATCGGAGGATCGCACCTCGTTGATCGGCGTTGAGGCATCTTGTAGCTATAAGTTTACAAAGATGAAGATATTGATAAGAATTTAATAGGGAGACTTTGATGAGAATGGCTCATGGACTAACTCTCCATAGCCCAACAGCACAATTGAATAGTATGATTGAATGTAGATCTAGTACTAACAGATGAAAGCATTTTGATAATAATTTCCATGAGATTAGATATCTGTTAATAACACTGGTATTACAGATGTAACAAGTTCGGGAAAAATGACCTAGAAGTAGGTCTTACATCAACCAAGATGGGAAAATTTTGACAGAACTACGACCTAATCAAGACCTAACAGGTCCAAGTTTTAACAAAGATAGGAAATTAGACTAGAGTTTTACGTAATTAAGGTATATCCAAAAGAGAAGGTTGAGTAGGCTCTATCTACGATGAGAACCACTCGAGTGAGTTCTTGATTCAGACAGACGGCGCTCTATGTCTCGCATGCGCCTTTCATACATTGACTGTCTAGCCCGAAGTTCCCTAACTTCAGCTTGGGATGCAGCTAGCTGTTGCTGCAGAGTCCCATTGGTTATCCTAGCCCTTTCTATAGCTACCTCGAGTTGGCGAATGCAGACCGTGTTAACGCTAGAGTTGGCGTCAATCTCCATGACTCGGTCAATGGATGCTCGACCTTGCTCGGTGTTCCGAGCAATCCTACGGACCATGATGGGCAGGACTCGATCAGCTGAACCTCCCTCGCTTAAGTCATAGAAGCTTCGGTCTCCGTTGTAAGGTAACGTTTGACCTTGCTCGCGACTCCATCTGTTCAAGTTTGCTGCCCACGGAGGTGTGGGGCCTTGAAATGTTGGACGAGGGTTAGGATTTGGGTTTGGGTTTTGAGCCACTAGGGGTAGGTTGTTGACTTCTGGCTCTGAGTCAGAACCATCAGAAAAGCCTTCTGCTTGGTGATCATCCAAAGGGATTGGGTGATCATCTTCTGGTTCTTCTCCCAACCATCCTGCATTGCCGTTGTTGGGATAGTACGGGTCTCCGGGGATATGGAATCCAGCCATGATATCTACGCGAGAAAAGGGGTAAAGAAATAATTAATAGATGAACTAACTAGATAATTATAGGATGATCTTTATTAGTTACTTCAATATTTGCTTAATGCATACCAGTTATATGAAAGCAAAACAGGATAGACCTTCGAATAAGTGATCCTAACTCCAAATCCACAACCAAACAAGGAACAGGAAGAAAAGCAAAGATCACAGATTCTAAGTCTATGACATCCTAGTCACATATAACCTTAGCGTATCCACTTAGCAATTATTGACCTACTAATAAAAACCTTTAATTCTCAGATAAGTAGTTATAGTAACACAAAATACTCCTATAGTATTTTAAGTTTACGTTTTCTTCAAATGTTTTCGTTGTAGTATTGTTGGTAAGTTTTTAGACTTGTTGCAACCTCACAACCACCCTTAGGCACATGCTAGTCACTCCTCGGATAATATAGTTGATCAGGCTATATCTTCCCAGGGTTGACTATATGTCTCTAAGTCTGATTGTGTTGTCCAACAATCGTAATACTTTTGTTCTGTCCTAGTGACACTGATTTTAGTATGAATGCAGGTAGGTATACTTGGTTAAATATTTTATTATTTAAAAGTATAAACTCTTGGTCAGATTATTTTAATCCCGTTGTGTTTATAGTTTGTATATCTTTTATGGGTTGATATACTCGATTCACTATAAACAATGCTCTGATACCAATCTGTCACACCCCAAAACCGGAACGGCGGAAACGTTCAGGGGTGGAGGACGTCATGTACAGTATCACAACAATGAATAGTAGTAAGCAAGCAACAACATCATCCATTGCATTAATAATATAATTTAATACAAGTGTGTTCTGTTAAGTTTAATAGACACCAAAAACATGAAACAAAATAAAAGATGAGTCTTGAACGAGCTCCATCTTCTCAAAACCTGGCACCGGTACCTGTCTACTGGTGACCTGATAATACAAGTTATTTTGAAAGAGTTCATCAGCTTTAAAGCTGGTGAGATCATAAGTATTTTTGTGTCATTGTTTGTATGAAAGTGTTTGTAAGTACTTGAATGTATAAGTTTGTAAATGTTTGTATCTCCTAGAAAATCCTATATTTTCTACTAAACGTAGCCTTCTACCAAGGCATCAAATGAAATGTATGCTAGTTTCTTGTAAAAGTGTGTATTTTCCCAAATATGACTAACATTAACCAAAAATATAGCTTTTACATTACTGTTCATTGTGTGAAGGTCACAAAGTGAATGCAATGGGGAAATAATAAAGTACTGTAGTGTTGTATTAAGTAACTACTGCTGTACTAATTACCTTAAACCAATTGTTATTTAAAGTAACATGTGATATGCCTGTACCATACTACCGACTAAAACACGACGATGAAAGACGTCGGAAGAAATGACATTTGGCACCCGTAGACTTGCAAGTCCCACTGTAGCGAGCAAAAAGGTGTAGGATATTCAATCCAGTATAGATCTATACACAAACTCAACGCTCTCCACTTAAGGAGATTCTGGATACAAAACGAGCCATGACAGGTGATGCCATGCCCCGTTACGTGGCTCACATAACTGTTGTAATATACTTGTATATGTATTGTGTGTACTAACTGTATTGTATGTTTTCTCTCTGTCTAGTATGTATGTATGTTCTCTCTGTTTCTCATAATAGTATGTTCTCTTGTATAATGTATGGTATGTACTAGCTGTATTGTATGTTCTCTCTTTCTATCTAGTATGTATGTATGTTCTCTCTGTATGTTATCGTTTGTTTCACGTTATAGTATTCTCTATCTGTTTCTCGTTATAGTATGTGTTGACTCATGTATGAACTGACTCATTGTATGTTTCATTGTTCTAGTAATAGTATTAGTAACTTCCTAAACTATACCTATTATAGTTTACTAGTAATGTTGTTTGTTTGTATGAACATGTTTGTATACCTTTGCTACCCAAAGGTATTGAACTGAATGAAGGAACCTTTATATCTATACACATATACATAATATATAACTAAGATTCAAACGACCTTCGGACAAATAACCGATACCCTAAGTCCACAACCAAACAAGGAATAGGAAGCAAGGTGAGCTATCAGTCCTAAGTCCTTTCAATCCTACTTATATAACTATATCTATATAGATACACATTTGACAAAGTATAAGTTTTAAAAGAGTTTAATGAAAGTATTTAACATGTAAAAGAGTTTGCAAAACAGTTTGAAGTAGTTTGATTGATAACATAGTTTGAAAAGTAAGAAATCCACTTGTTTGGTAGTTATTAATCACATGCGATTGATATAATAACTATAATAGTTCAACTTGTATTCCCCCCCATAAAAGCATTTAAAATCATTCAAAAAGGTTGGTTAAGGGGTATGAACTTACCTGTAGTGAGTGGTTTGGATGAACGGATGGTATAAGATGCTAAGTGTCAAGTGAAGACTTGAGCACAAACACGGATCCTATTTAACATATAATGACACATATATGTATCAAATTAGTCATTTAACAACTAATTAACCAAGTTAAGACACCCTAGGACATGGAAAAACACTTTGATTCAGGTGCTAGAAGTACCAAGGGTTGCATCTAAGGGTTGTATGGACACTTAAAGGAGTTTTTGGTCCAAAGACCTTTTCGGTCCAAATGGTTTTCGGTCCAAAAGGTTTTCGGTCCAAAAGGTTTTCGGCCCAAAAGGTGACCGAAAACCCATGGTCTTTGATGCATAAGGTGATTTCCAAGGGCTTTCAACAATCAATTAAGTGTTCTAGACTCAATACTAAGTAATAGGAAAGGCTTAAAGTCATTTTGCACCATTTAATAGGGTTTTCGGTCTAAGGAGATGCACTAGACCGAAAACGCCTTTTGTTCTTGGATAAATGACGATTTCAAGGCCCTAAATCAAGTATCCTTACTAGATAACAAGTATAGGAGATAGATACTTACAATATGGAAGCAAAGAAGGGTGTTTTCGGCCCAAAACACTAGTGTGTGTTCTTGGTGTTCTTGGTGAAATGAAGAACACTTGAAGATCTAAGAAAATGGAATGATTTCATGGATGAAATCATGTAAGATCACTAGATAATGGAAGAGATCAACTAAACAAGGAAGGAAACACTTACAATCTTGAAAATCTTGACAAAAATTCGGATGATACTTGAGAGAGAATTGTTCTTGACTTGGAAATGGGAAAAATGACTAAAAATGACTAAGTGTCATTTATATACCCTTTAGGGTTTTCGGCCCTAACACTATTTTGGGCCGAAAACTCCCAACTCTTGGAGTTTTGTGACATAAATGTTGCACAATTAATCCTAAAGTATACTTCCTCTAATTTGTTCTCTCAAGAAAATAAATATATAAAAAAAATACCTAACCGGACTTTAAACCGAGCTAAAAATGAGCAGAAAAGAATTTGACTTTTAATTGAAGTGCTAGACGGTAGAGTTTGTTCAAATGGAAATTCCGGGTTGTCACAAATGTTAACCAGACAATTATAGGGAAACTAAACCGAAGGCAATGCCTTACACATACAAGCACATGATTCAAAAGCACATATATACAAATAATAAGGCATTAGGAAAACAAAAGATAATATACTCGTGATAGTACCTGATGAAACTCTAGCCTCTCCCGACTGAGGTTGCAATGCTCAGATCCTCACTGTTGGCGATTCGAGCCTGCCCCTCACGATCATCAGTGATCCTCAAAGTAGCTGGAGGAAGTGCCCTCACTGCTCCACTCATCAGCCTTGGACAATCGGCTTTCTTATGGCACACCTGATTGTAGTGAAACCACATTGGAACCGATCCTCAAGGGCAATCCCTACTAAAATGACCCATATAAACGTAACTCAAACATCCCCTTCCTATCTCTCGAAAACCTCCCTCATGGGTCCCCCCACACTTAGCAAAACGACCCCGATCATGATGGCCTTCCAAACACGAATCCTGAGTCCTAAGCCTCTTCTCCTGACCCACTACGATCTAAATCTGCTCTGGCTTCCTCTTCCCTAGGTGCTCCAAGTCAACCTCCTGCTCTCGGGCTCTAGCAATCACATCATTCAGGGTCTTGCACCCTGACGAACTCACAAACTCCCTGATATCATCCCTCATCATAGCATGATACCTCACCATCTTTATCTCCTTGTCCACTGCATACTGCGGAACCAACAAAGCTTTCTCCCGAAACTTGGCAGTGATCTCTACCACCGTCTCAGTAGTTTGGCGAAGGTCCTGAAACTCCCTCGCCAGCTGCTGCACCCCAATCGCCGGTGTGAACTCCTCCTGGAATCTCATGACAAAATCTTCCCAAGACATGGCCACCACGGTCGCAGATCCTAATGCCCTACTTACCTCCTCCCACCAATCACAGGCTCAGTCCCTCGAAAGACAAGATGCAAATTCCACTTTCGCCTCCCTCGGGGCAGAAACTCGCCCGCTGAGCATTCTCCATGTCAGCGATCTATCTGGCGGCTAACAATGAGATCCTTCGCCCCAAGGAACTCTGGAGCTCCATAAGTCTTGAACTCCCGAAATGAAGGAGTTTGCGCTCTTAACTGTCGTGCCGCGAACTCGGCCCGAAAAGCCCTGAGTTGCTCATCTAGCAACTCCATAACCCCAATATGATACGTGACCAGACGCTCCTACATAATCTCTGTGATCCCCTCCTTGATCGTACAAAAGATCACAAGACTTTGTTCTCAAATTTGCAAAAAAAAAAAATAATAATAAAATAAAAAATAAAAAACAATTTTACATTTTTTGCAAATATATCCGGTAAAACTGAATTTTTTTGTCAATTTAAGGGCTTTAATGAAACAGAAAACAAAACTTGAAGACTTTCATAAACAAAAAAAAAGAAAGTAAAACCGAATATTTTTGTCAAACGTAAGGGCTTTAATAAACCAGATGGTAAAATTGAAAAATAAAGTTACAAACATTCGATTTTGATGAACCTTAAATCCGCAAAAAAAATAAAATCGACAAAACTTACGAACTTAATATTTTTATTACATTATCCATAATAAATTTCAATACAAATTTACCATTCACATCCTGAATTTGAAACTTAAAAAATAGAACACAACTGATCTATGTCACATACTATGGTGATACAAGAAATGCCAAATGATTATACTATCAAAGAATCTTAAAATAAAATCACATATCATCAAACATAAATTGAGAATAAAAATAAAGATATTTTCAAAAAAAAAATCATAGCATAAATTTTTAGCAATTTCAATAAGTAAAAAAAACCTTAACCACATAATACAAAATCACATAATATTGACGATTTTAGTTCGGTCAACCAAATCCCTATTCTAATAAAAGAATAAATTTATTTTCCTTTTACCATGTGTCACTCTATTAGACTACATAATTAATGTCATGCCATTTGTCAAATTATTTATTCTCTATTTCAAAATTTAAAATTTTCCACTGTAATTACATTAAATTAATAACATTATAATAAAAATAAAAATAACATTAATACAGATTATAAGATCACGTATTTATTTAAATCAACGATTATAATTGTATATAACTAAAAAAATCATCTCTTACTTAACAATTTATTTAAAATAATTGATTAATATATTTGATCTAGTTACCATAAAATTTTAATTAATTATATAACCGTAGTTCCCACATATTATAACTAGTAAACCAATAATTCAAACAAAATTAATCTAAGAAAACTAGCAAGATTAAAACAAAATTTCTTATGTTAAAACATCAAGTATCATTTACAAACAAACATATCACCTGACGGAGAAAGTCAAATAATCATACAAGACAAAATTTTTTTGCAATTTTCATGAAATTAAGCTAATTAAGATAAGATAATCAAATCATTTGGATAAGCTAAACTTCATGAAAACACTTAAAAATTTAAAGAAATGATCTAGGAAGTGTAGCAAACAATATTTTAAAAACCAGTTTGAACCGGCCGGTCGAACCGGTTGGTCCGGAAACCGGGGGAGAGAGCGGTTCAATTATCACCGGTTCTACATTGATTTCTGAACCGGATTGAACCGACCGGTTTTAGAAAAAACCTGGTTGAACCGGTCAAAATAAACCAGTCGAACCGATTAAACCGAATAAAAAACACATGGAAAAAACCATTTACATAATAAACTTTGATGATTTTTTTTCAAATCTATTGAGTTTTTTTCTAAATAAAAACATATGATTAACGTTATAAATTTTTTTAATGTGGTTGTATTCATTTAAAACTATATTTCGTTTCGGTATTATATTTTATTTTTCTTTTTGACGCATATGGATTTATGTAAACACTAAAACTTATGGTTATTGTTATTTTAATGTATTTGGATTCATTTACAAATTATTTTTAAGTGTATTTTAAATGTTTGAACTTGTAAACATTAAATTCATAATTTATAAAGTATGTGTGTGTAGGAAAATAGAAAAAGACATGAAAAATAGAGAAAACGATTCACCCGGCGGTCGAACCGGTTGAACCGTGAACCGGTCACTATACCGGTTCAACTAAAAAACCGGTTTTTAAAACATTGCTAGCAAACTTCCCATAAAAAATTTCAAAAAAAAAAATGATATTCTTAATTTTTCGAAGATTTGCATATCGTGAAAAACATTACTTTATGTTGAAAATTATTATTCATATCAACCGGTTTTCTTGGTTTTTTTTAATCGGTCAAAAACACACACACACACACACATATATATATATATATATATATATATATATATATATATATATATATATATATATATATATATATATATATTCTAATAAATGAATAGTTTTAATCTCATTTTGTTTAGTGTCATTTTAATACAACTCTTCATTAATATTATGACATGTGTGATGTAGATATATTAGGCAACTCATTTCAAAATTCAAATTTTCATTTTTTAATTATATGCTAAATTTGAAGTTATAATAATTTTAAAATTTTAATATATCTTTTAATTAATAATTTATTTAAAATGACTTATTTAAAATAATTGATTAATAATTATAAATTTTTATTATAAAAGTTTAATTAAATTTATAACCGTGATTCCACGGGTTATAAACTAATATATATATATATATATATATATATATATATATATATATATATATATATATATATATATATATATATATATATATTCACTTTTTGGTAAAAACTGGATGCCTAAAAATGACAGTTTTCATCAAAACAATATCATATGTTTACAAATTTAATTAAATTTTTTTAAGAAAAAATACATGATTTTTAGTCATTTACACAACATATAATAGGAACAAAAAAAAATCAAACACATAACACATAATCATGTTATTACAAATCATTTTCCTAATGAAATGTTACTTCCATTTTCGGAAGCTTGATAAGAAATTACCAAGCAATTTTCATACTACAAATGTCTAAATATGTTGCGGATAAATGAGGTGCTTGATTACAATCATACGCGACAATTTATCTTCGTTTAAACTTGTCAAAACCTGTGTGCCATCATAAGACAAAACATATCAAGGTTAGATTTCATTTTTTTCATGAGTTGGTTCATTGTGGAACAAACACTCAAATTGTCGACATCATGACAAAAGCACTAAAGCTAGAAACTTTTGCCAAGCTACATATAATGCTTGGATTTAAGAGCAAAATAAGTTGCCCACTGCAATCTCGGTTTGGGAAGGATGTTGAGAAAATGTGTTACAATCCCACATCGGTTGAAAGTAAATTAAGTTGGTGGCATATAATTAAGTCTATGTGTCATCTCCTCCTACAAACTGGTTTTTAGGAGTGAGTTGTACACTTGAGTTTATGTCTTGATATGAGCCTAGTATGGGATGAGTTTGTATCAGTTGGTATTAGAGGCATCCCTATGTTTCGAGTTTCCAACACTTAGGTGTCTCCTTCTATAAGCTGACTTTTGGGAATGAGTTCTATACTTGAGTTTCTAGTTTGATGCAAGCCAAGTATAGGATGGATTTGTATCAAAATAGGTCAAACATAGAGCTATTCAACCCTTCCTTCAAGTATGCCTAATTTATAGGAATTTGTTTAAGAATAACTATGTCTTGTACCGAACCTAATTAACTATATGCAAACTCCTTAGGATTATCCTTTTCAGTTTGATTATTTCAGCTCCTTTCAGTTGTATTTACTCTATTTAAAGATGTAACGACCCGAAAATCATGCCATAAAAAAATTTGTTTTAGATTTATAAATCGCTAATACATATTTTTCCCAAAAACTAGGGTAACAAAACATTTTACATAACATCATCAAATCAGAGTAGTTCGCGGAATACGAAAACAGGTGGTGTGTGCTCTGCAATCATCCAGAGCTCTCCCAATTGAAAACCGAAGTACCTGAAACATAAATTGAAAACCGTAAGCACGAAACTTAGTGAGTTCCCCAAAATACCATACAACATACAAACACAAATTATCATGCAACATACATATAATTGCCATGCCCCCCTGGCCTTTATCTAGTATGTCATGGGCTCCCCCATGGTCTTTACCTGGAATGTCATGGGCTTTCCCCCCATGGTCTGATATCCAAATGCCATGGGCTCCCCCCAGGGTCTTCCATGAAAGTATCACAGTGTAACACCGAAAATTTTCAAACAAAATTTTCATTTAAAGTCACATAATTCTCGTAGCACATTTCACAAAAATCTCATTTATTTAATTTACAAATCGCAACTCCATAATTGTTTGATTAAGATCCACTATCCTCAAAACATAACTCTTTCACTGGTGTGTACAATCAAGCCGGTGCCTTCCCGTGATCCTGATAAAAACCTGAAACACATAACATATAACACGGTAAGCACGAAGCTTAGTGAGTTCCCCAAATACCACACATATCCCATTAGCCACTCGAGGCTATAACACAATGAGACCATCCAGTCAATGTGTCTCAGTGGGACCCTCCAGTCCCATAACTTGGGTGGACCCTCCAGTCCTAACTCAGTAAGCACAAAATAATACACAACAAAAATCACATAGACATAATGCAGGATATCACAGTACTCTGTATAACACATAAGACATCTCAGTCACATAAAGGTACCACTCATTGTAATTATAATGAGAAGACTCACCTCGCAAGCAAGCAAATAACCTCGTACTCGAATCTCGAACTAATCTCCATCTAACACAAAGGATGAATATCTCAAATTAATACTTTTTTCACGACTCTAATAACGAAAGGCTATTCTTTCTCTCTCTAACTCTTGAAGTGGATAAAAGACCATTTTACCCCTCTGTGGTCTCCATTACTCATGTTTGACCCAACCCTAAAGTCAACTGAAGTCAAACTCGAGTCAACAGTCCATGTTTGACCCGACTCGCCGAGTGCACCATGTGACTCGTCGAGTCCACTCGTTTCCTCAGAAGTCTCGTGAAGGTCCAGCTCACCTCGTCGAGTTGGCCCCCAACTCGCCGAGTTATCGCATTGTAACATCCGGAATTCCAAGTATATTGTTTATTATTTTATTATTTTGAGGACTATTGAGCTACTCGACGAGTCGGTGCTACAACTCGTCGAGTAGAGTCGCGATGTGCCACACGGGATTAATGGCCTACTCGACGAGTACAGGAGCCGACTTGCTGAGTAGACGTTGTGATGAGAAACCCTAAATCCTCAGGTTTGGGACCTATTTAAGGGCACTTATAGCCTCATTTGCGGCTATACTTCGCTGAGAGTAAACCCTAAACAGCCTGTGAGCTTAGAGAGAGAGTTTTGGTGCTAACCTTGAGTGTTTGGTGTATATTTTGAAGAGAAGAGAAGGATTCCAAGCCAAGGGACGAGAAGGAGTTCCTAGATCCATGGCTATTTCACCTCAGAGCTTCTGGGAAAGGTATAAATCTTGCACCTTTCTCATTTTGTTGAGTAGATCTCATGATTTTTAGGAGTTTAGGGCTTTTTCTATCTAAAATGAGTACCTTGAGTGTTTTAAGTTCATATAGAGGTTTGGCCTTCAGATCTGAACCATGTGAAGTCCCTAGAGTTCAAAAGTCTCCGCTTTATTCAGCCATAATAATGATCTTGTGTGAAAAACCCTTTCTAAGGCATATTTTGGCATTCCAAGCCCTAAGTTCCATGCATGGACGTAAATGTCACACCCCAAAACCGGAACGGTGGAAACGTTCTGGGGTGGAGGACGTCATGTTTAGTATCAAAAGTCATGCATCATAGTAAGCAAAGTAATAAACAACCATTTCATTAGAAAGAAAGTGTTTACAAAGTATGTGATTCACATAATATAGAATACATAGCAAATAACAAAAAGACATGAAGCTATACTGCTCCATCTTCTGAATCCCAGTGCGCGTACCTGTCTACTGGTCTCCTGAGAATACAAGTTATTTTGAAAGAGTAGATCAGCATTTAAGCTGGTGAGTTCATAATATTTTAGTGATGTAAGTAAGTTGTAAGAAAGTTGTAGTAACTTGTAAGTTCTGTTTAGAAAAGTTCGCCTGTTCCTCCAGAAAATCCTATATTTCCTGCTTTGATGAAAGATAAGTAAAAATGACTCTACAATCCTTTCTATGAGTACTAAATGGATACAAGTTATATAAAACCCAGAGTAAACAAACAATCGGTTGTGTGTATCTGCCTTAAGCCCACAACAAAACAAGGAACAGGAAATGAGGTGGAAGGCACACATCTCATTGTTTGTTAGATCATCGTTGTATATAACCCTGACGTATTCACTTGGTACTCACGGAGTTAACTGTAATAGTTCCTTTATATTTGATGAAAAGATTCTTTAAGAAAACCCTTATTTCTTTTAATAAAAATGGTAACCACAGTGGTTCCTTCTATAATCACTTAGTTTATACTAGCTATATATAATCTAATATCGAACAATTAGTTAATTGTGTAAATCTGCCCTAAGCCCACAACCAAACAAGGAACAGGGAATGAGGCGGAAAGCACACATCCAACTACCTATCAGATATTAATTATATATAACCATGATGTATAAACTGAGGTATTATAGAATTAATCACCTAAGGTCCTTTAAGTTATACTGGTTTAATAAAATGGATTAAACCCTTTACTGGTAAGTTTCTAGTTTTGTATACCAAAAGTTCTTATTTGAAAAGTATGTTTTGTACTAGAAAACGGTGCATTGAATTAGTGTCCTATGACCTGACCCATACATGGTACCCCTTATGATTACTTAGTGTATACAGAACATATATAAAGCTAATATCGGATAGATAGTAGGCTGGGTGAATCTGCTCTAAGCCCACAACCAAACAAGGAACAGGAAATGAAGCGGAAAACACACATCCTACTACCTGTCGGATCCGATTAATATATATCCCTGAATGCATGCACTAAGGAATCATAAAGTTAGCATTATAGGTCCCTTTCTACTGAATGTACTAGACCCGACTGTTCTGTTTGTCGTTTGTAAAATGTAAGTTTTCCCTAGTTTATAACTATCTTGACTCGAAAATAGTTTGCATTAACTTTCAAGTGGAACTGTCACAAAATGAAAGTAATGGGAAAATATAAGTACACAGTTGTCTTTTGAATTGACAACCTGCAGTACTGATTACCCTAAAACATGTTTGTTTTATTAAGGTCATAATGTGATGAATAGTCCTGATACTATACGCTCTTCCTGCAAGAGATTCTAGGAACCAAACGCAACTTCAACAAACCAGTTTCTGAGCCGTGAAGTAGGCTCACATTAAAGTTATACGATCATGTATACCCAATTTAACTATTACCTTTTGTTTAGAACAATGAGTTAATGATTCATTGGTATACTTAGATCCTGTAGTGTTCTTATGCTATAGCATCTTAGTATGTTCGTTCTGTTATAGTATCTTAGTATGTTCTCTTTGTATAGTGTATAGTATGTCTCTCTGATGTATTGTATCTACCTCCTTGTTTCTCTTTATAGTATGATCTCTATGTTATCGTGTATTGTTTCTACTTCCCTCTTTCTCTTTATAGTATGCTCTAGTATCTAGTATGAATTGAATCCCTAAACTATACCCCTTATAGTTTACTAGTATTTTACTTGAACTGTTATTGAAAAGACTCATTTTCCTACTAAGTTATGATTTTACTTTAAAAACGGAGTTTTGTTAAACTATAAAGTAACATAACTTTAAAAGAGCTTTTTGAAGTGTTTTGATCACTTATAAAAACATAAGAAAACCTTTGAAAGATGTTTATAACAAACATTTACACAATTATCATTGTGTTCAACTTGTATTCCCCCCCCCCCCCCCTTAAAAGCATTTAAAACAGTTAAAAGATTCATTATAGGGGTATGAACTCACCTTATGTGGATGATTCAAACGAATATGCGCGAAGGATGAGAAGTTCCACGAGTGAAGTCCTGAAACACAAACGAGTCCTAAATGACATATATGGCATGAATTTGCATGAATATAGTGTTTATAAGCAACTAAAATGCAAGGAAACACCCTTAGGGACTAGGAAACACTTTGACCAAGTGTTAGAATCACATGTGATTCATCATAGGGAGTTTGCGGCCAAAGGGATGAGTTCACGGTCAAGGGGTTTACGGCACTATGTGTTTACGGCCAAGGGGTTTAAACCCCTATGTGTTTACGGACAAGGGGTGTACGGCCAAGGGAGATTGCATGGCTGTAAACTCCTGGAGATCATCCTCATTCGTTTTCTCCAGGTGTTTAGGCTACTGTCTCTACTGGATAGCAAGTGTAGGGAAAGAATAATCACCTTTGGGATGCTTTATGGAGTTCACGGCCACCAAGAACAAGTGTGTTTTCTTGGTGAAAGATGAAGATCTAGCCAAAAGACGATTTTCATGGATGGACTCAAAGGGTGATACTAGTTAAGGAGATGTATCAACAAATAGATGGAAGAAACACTTACGTTTTGAAGATCTAGGATGAAGAACTCGATGATACTTGAGAGAGAATGGGAGTTTCTTGAGTTGAAAGTGTAAAAATGAAAGAAAAGTGAAGGAGTATGACACTTATGGACATGAGTTTACGGCTGGCAAGAGTTTACGGCCAGCCTAGAGTTTACGACCGTAAACTTTTGTGCTATGGCCGTGAACTCCTTTTGTTGGTGGTTAAGGCTTGAATGTTGTACAGTGTCTCTAGCAGGTACTTCCTATCACTCATTCCTTGAATGTACTAGGCTTAGAACACTCAAACAGACTCTAAACAGTGCTAAAAGATAGCATGAGTGAGTCTGACTTAACGTTGATTGTACTAGCTTTACAAGGCAAAAAATTTCGGGTTGTCACAATAAACGAGCCTTAAGAGTGTAAATCTAGAGTTTGGGAAGGTTTTCTGCTTTGAAATCGTCTGAATGAGAAAAGAGTCTGAATGGACTCGCCAAGTCGAGTAGCCGACTCGACGAGTCGGTTAGGGTTTGTCCCGATGAGCTAGCTATGCTGTAACTCGGCGAGTTAGGGGTTAACTCGATGAGCTGGACCTTCACGAAGACTTATGAATGACGACTAAACTCGACGAGTCACATGAGTGCACTCGGCGAGTCAGGTCAAACTGGGACTGTTGACTCGAGTTTCACTTCTGTTGACTTTAGGGTTTGGTCAACATAAGTAATGGAGACCATGGAGGGGTAAAATGGTCTTTTACCCATTCCAAGAGTTAGAGAGAATGAGAGAGCAACCTTTGGTGTATTTGAGTATGAGCGGAGTATTGATTAGAGATACTTATCCAATGTGTTAGGCGGCGGCTAGTTCGAGATTTCCGAGTACGAGACTTTTACTTGCTAGCTTACGAGGTGAGTCTTCTCACTATACTTACCAAGAGTGGTATCCTTGCGTGATTGAGCTGTCTTATGTGCTTATCTATGTTTTGTGATATTCTGCATTATGTCTTTGTGATTTATGTTGAATATTGTTATTGTGAGTTTACTGAGTTGGGACCGGAGGGTCCCACTGAGACACATTGACCGGAGGGTCTTACTGAGTTATAGCCTAGAGTGGCTAATGAGCTATGTGTGGTATTTTGGGGAACTCACTAAGCTTTGTGCTTACCATGTTATGTGTTATGTGTTTCAGGTACTTCTCAGGATCGCGGGAAGGCGTCAGATTGATTGTACACACATCTGAGACTGAGTTACGATTGAGAGGATCATGGAGTTTTATATATAGTTTTTGGAGATGGGTTTTGATGAATTGACATTGTGACACTTTGTGGTTTTATTATTGGAATAAATGTGTTTTGAAATTGAAAAAAAAATTCTTTTGGTTTGAAAATTTTCGTTGTTACAAGTTGGTATCAGAGCCTTGGTTTGAGGGATTCGGATGCACCTCGGGGTGTGTTTGGACTCAAACTGAGGATTTGAGAAGAATTTTCAAAAGAAAAGAATTTTTCCAAAACGAGAACGATTTTAAGAGAAAACAAGTTGAAGCGGTGTGTACAATCAGCCAGAGCCCGAACAGTGATTTCCCAAAATACCCTTACTTTTGTGTTATGCGATATTTATGAGATATTTTGTTAAGATTGCATGCAAGAGGATAGGCTAGGTATTTCATATTCTAGGGCTAGAGTTTCCTGATTTGTGATGCCTTAGCCTAGGAGATATTTTGATCAGCGTTATCTGTTATTTGCTTGAGTATGTGTTGACTTCTGAGTCGGGAGATGATCTAGGACGAGATACTTAGATGAGCTTAAGAGAGGGGTCTACTGAGAGAGTAGCTTGTGATTCGTGAGATATAGAGTATTTGTGAATTAGAATCCTAGGAGGACGACTTGAGGTGACTACAGGTGGGGTGCGGAAGGTAGTATTGGGCCCGTACTACTGAAAGCACCCGGTCTGTGTGAAATCCAAGTAAGAATACTTAGGATGCTAAGGAGCAAGTAGGGATGAGTAGTCGAGTTTGATTATGCTCGAGCGAGCATATGATGTTTTTGTGTTGTATTTTAGAGACATCATGGTAGGTACACGCCACACCGCAGAGAGCAGTGGAGTCAGCGATGATGAGATTCGCAGGCTATTTCGGATATGTTTGGGTCTATTAAGACCATTTTGATGGAGACGTTTGATGAGCAATATGCTGCAGTTTCTGAGGCGGCTGCTGCTGCAGCCACCGCAGCTGTCGCTGCTGCCAGACCTCAGGGAGGTGACTCGTTGCTGTACCGGGAGTTCAGCAACACGAAGCCACCAGAGTTTGATGGGACTCAGGATCCTATTGCTGTGATGAGATGGATCTCTGATATCTAGGGGTGTTTCTATACTTGTTCGTGCCTAGATCACTTGAGGGTACGGTTCGTGCTGAACCAGCTTCGCTTGGGAGCGAAGGACTGGTGGAAGTTTGTGACGGCCAGTTTTACTCCTGTAGAGCATGTTGTGGTGACTTGGGAGAGCTTTGTTGTGATGTTTCGTGATGAGTATGTTCCCCCGGTGGAGAGGGAACGGTTGGCCCAGGTGTTTCTGTCTCTCAGACAGAAGACGGAGTCGGTGACTGTGATTATACAGATGTTTCATGAGAGGGCGTTGTTCTGCCCTGAGCATGTGTCGACTGAGCAGGCATGCATGAGCAGGTACTTGAGCATTCTGAGGAGGGATATTCGAGAGTTCGTGGCGAACTCGTCTTACCGGACATTTGCTGAGCTTCAGGCAAATGCCAGGAGGAGGGAGATCGAGCTGGAGACTCAGGCAAGGGAGGATGCGGAGTCTCAGAGGAGAGACTGGCGGCCGGCACAGTCCCAGCCGGCAGCCAAGCAGGCTAAGCCCGCTGATTCGAGATCAGGAGGCCAGAAGGGTCGCACTTGTGGCAAGTGCGGTAAGAGCCATGAGGGATATTGTCGGGTGGGGATTTGCTACAAATGTGGCAAGGAGGGGCATATGGCGAAGGATTGCCCCAAGGGATTTGTATTCTGTTTTCACTACAATCAGACCGGCCATCGGAAGGCCGAGTGCCCTCAGCTTGTTCAGCGATCATCCCAGGGTTCCACTCATTCTGCTTTGCGTGCTACTAACGTTCGGCTGGTGAAAGCAGAGGCTCCGAAGGCTCGTGGGAGAGCTTTTCAGCTGAAAGCGGAGGAGGTCCGTGCAACACCTGATGTCGTGGCTCGTACGTATTTCCTCATTTATTTATTTGGAGATTTATTGTCTTTATTTTGTGCTATATTTAGGTACATTTATTGTGAGTTCTGTACCTACTTTAGTGTTATTTGACTCGGGTGCGAGTCGATCCTTGGTGTCTTTAGCTTTTAGTCGTCACATTGGTAACCGGCATGAGGCGTTGAGTTGACCTCTGAGGGTTTCTATAGCAGATGAGCATGCGGTTTTTGCTACCGATGTATTCCGAGGATGTGTACTGGATATTTTTGGTGTCAAGTTTCCAATTGACCTGGTACCGATCGCGATAGGTGATGTTTGTGTCATCATGGGAATGGATTGGTTGAGCCGCTTTGGAGCAGTGATTGACTGCGAGCATCAGTTGGTGACTATACGAGACCGTAATGGAGGAGTGCTTACAGTGTATGGTGAGGGTACCAGATACGGGTCAACTTTCTACTCTGCTGCCAGGGCGAGGCAGAGTTTTCAGCAGGGTTGTATGTGATTCCTGGCGTATGTGATGAATTCGCGGACTGTGTCAAAGAGGCCAAGTTCTATCTCCGAGGTTCTGTTAGTGTGTGAGTTTCCTGATGTTTTTCCCGAGGAGTTGCTGGGTGTGCCTCCCGAGAGGCAAGTGGAGTTTCAGATTGATTTGGTTCCGGGAGCAGCGCCTATCGCCAAGGCACCCTATCGCCTAGCGCTACCAGAGATGCAGGAGTTATGCTCACAGCTTCAGGAGCTACTGGGGAAGGGGTTTATTCGACCGAGTAGCTCGCCGTGGGGAGCGTAATCCTTTTTGTCAAGAAAAAGGATGGTTCATACCGGATGTGCATTGATTACCGGGAGTTGAACAAGTTGACGGTCAAGAACCGTTATCCGCTTCCGAGGATTGATGATTTATTCGATCAACTGTAGGGGGCATCTTGGTTTTCCAAGATTGATTTGAGATCAGGATATCACCAGATGAGAGTATGCGAGGAGGATATACAGAAGATAGCCTTTAGAACTCGTTACGGGCATTACGAGTTCGTGGTGATGCCTTTCGGGTTCACCAACGCACCGACAACGTTCATGGATCTCATGAACCGGGTGTGCAGGCCTATGTTGGACCGGTCGGTGATCGTGTTCATCGACGATATCTTAGTATATTCGAGATCCAGACAGCAACATGAGGAGCATCTGCGAGAGGTTCTTGGGGTTTTGAGGATGGAGAGGTTGTATGCTAAATTCTCCAAGTGTGATTTCTGGTTACGAGAGGTCCAGTTCCTGGGACATCTTGTCAATCAGAATGGGATATTGGTCAATCTGGCCAAGATTGAGGCGATTAGGCGATGGGAGGTGCCGAGATCCCCATCCGAGATCAGTAGTTTTCTGGGATTGGCCGGCTACTATCGGATATTTATTACAGATTTCTCCAAGATTGTCGTTCCTCTCACCAAGTTGACCCGGAAGGACGTTACTTTTGTTTGGCGGCTTGAGCAGCAGGCATCATTCGAGACTATTCGCCAGAGATTGTGCGAAGCTCCGATATTATCCCTTCCGGGGGAAGTGGAGGACTTTGTGGTCTATTGCGATGCGTCTATCTCAGGGATGGGTGCAGTGTTGATGCAGAGGGGTCACGTGATAGCATATGCGTCGAGGCACCTGAAGCCTCACGAGACGAGGTATCCCACCCATGATTTGGAGTTAGGGGCGGTAGTGTTCGCCCTCAAGATTTGGCGCCACTATCTTTATGGTGTTCGGTTTACCATATACACGGACCACAAGAGCATGAAGTATCTCATGGATCAGCCCAACCTAAATATGAGACAGAAGAGGTGGTTGGATGTGGTGAAAGACTATGACTGCGAGATCTTGTACCATCCGGCAAGGCTAATGTGGTAGCTGACGCCCTTAGCCGTAGAGCAGAGAGTGCTCTGATCCGAGATGTGTGTATGAGTATGATAGTGATGACTCCAGTCTTAGATACCATTCGAAAGGCCCAGGTGGAGGTCGTGAGATCGGAGAACCGCAAAAGGGAGCGGGTGATTGGGCAGGTGTCCGAGTTTATGACGGATAGTCGAGGGCTTATGACTTTCCGAGGGCAGATTTGGGTGCCCTATACTGGCGGAGCTTGTCATATTCTGATGGAGGAGGCGCATAGATCGAGATTCTCGATCCATCCAGGAGCCACTAGAGATGTACTTGGACCTGAAGAGAGATTATTGGTGGCCCTGTATGAAGAGGGACGTGGATTTGGGTAGTCAAGAGGTGCTTGACCTGTTCTTGGCTTAAGTTCGAGCATCAGCGTCCTAATGGCAAGTTGCAGCCACTAGAGGTTCCCCAGTGGAAGTGGGAACAGATATCCATGGATTTTATCACCAATTTTCCGAGGACCGCGCGAGGTGTCGACGCGATTGGGTGATTGTGGACCGGTTGAAGAAGAGCACTCACTTCCTCGCTATTAGTGAGAGTTCTTCTGCAGAGAGACTGGCCGAGATATATGTAAAAGAGGTGGTAGTTCGGCATGGAGTGCTGACATCGATAGTCTCAGATCGGGATGTGCGCTTTACTTCTAGGTTCTGGAAGAAGTTTCATGAGGAGTTGGGTACGCGATTGCACTTGAGTACAGCCTACCACCCTCAAACAGACGGGCAGAGTGAGCGGACGATTCAGACGCTCGAGGACATGCTTTGAGCATGTGTAATGGAATTCGGTGGAAGTTGGGACACATATCTGGCCTTGGCTGAGTTTTCTTACAACAACAGCCACCATTCCAGTATTGGTATGCCTCCTTTTGAGCTTCTTTATGGGAGGAGGTGTCGGACTCCTATGTGACATCCCCAAAATCACGGTCAGAAAAGACCGATTTAATTTATGCTTTTAAAATAATTTCAGAGTAATCCTTTGATTAAAAGAGTTGCGGAATTTGTTCCCAAAACAAAATGTGATAAAATAAAGTTTATCAAATCATTTCTTAAAGAAATGTATTTTCATATATAACAAAACTCGGGATGTCATGTTCCGATACAGACCAAAAGCATAAACAACACATTATAGGACTTACAACAGTTATATACAACTACTGGCCTATAAACAAAATATCTTGATGATTCATCCAACTTATGCTCTCGCGCCACTACCTGTAATACAAATAAAACTGGGTGGGTCAGGCTTGGGAGCCTGGTGAGCATATAGGGTTTTCAACCCACAATAAATAATTATATTTTATTTCACCAACCAACAATAACCCGATTACCCATTCCCGTTATCCTCACTTTACGTCCCTAAAAACAACAACTATCACAAGCGACCTAGTCTAAGGATTTTCATCGGGATAGACATTACTGCGAAGGGGTTTCCTCCACAATAAATGTCCTAAAGGCAACCATGAGGGGGATAGAGTACACCGGTGAACACATCGTTCACAACACCTACAGGTTATGAACCTGCCAGCGTTCCACTGGACAGTCTAGAAAGAGTCTGTGGTCGTCATCCATACTCTGCTAGATGACTAGATCAACAACAACATCGAGGCCCTTCGTCATTTTATTTCATCACCCACCAACTGTCTACCCATGTTCTACCCAACATATTAGTAGATAAAAATATATACATTTATATACAGCTTAAAACCTGTACAAATCATTCATTCAACTATTATTTCAAATAAACAAATAATATATAAACACATAGCACGTACTTTTGTAACACCCGATTCCCGGTACGCATCTAATGTAAGCATTCTTGTGTTTTTCTCTGGGACTCGACGAGTTGGATGCCCAACTCGTCAAATAGAGTCGAGATCCGTGGACAGTTTAAGTGACCTACTTGACGAGTCGAGAGACTGACTCGGCGAGTAGGTGTTGTTTGAGTGAAACCCTAAATTTGAGGGTTTGCACCCTATTTAAACAATTTATCTTAGCCTCCATCGTCCATATCACTCCCAGAGAGCTGTATATCGAAACCCTAGCCGTTTTTGTGTGTTCTAAGGCCATTTTGGTGCATTGCGATATGATATTATGTGTTAGCAGTAGGGGGTGAAATAGTCCCCGGGTTCGGTTTAGATAGATCGGAGGGTAGGTCAGCATCCCAGAATGGCTTGACATGGGTAGGTCAGCACCCCAGAATGGCTTGACATGGGTAGGTCAGCACCCCAGAATGGCTTGACATAGGTAGGTCGGGCACCCCAGAAATGCCCTGCAGTATGTATGTTATGTGATTGTATGGTATGTGGTATGATGGGGGAACTCACTAAGCTTTGTGCTTACAGTTTCAGTTTGGTTTCAGGTACCTCTTCGTCCAAGGGGAAGGAGCCGGCAGTGTAGCAGCGCACCACACACACATGATTTCCGCATGGAATATTCTGGGATTGTACTCTGATTTTCATTACTTTTGATAATTTGGTTTTGTGACATGACATTATGGTTTTATGAATTGATGTAATCTCGACAATGTTTTGGTAAACTAGTTTATAAAGTACCTAATTAAAAATAAAATTTTTGGCCTCGAAAATTGGGATGTTACAAGTTGGTATCAGAGCGTTGGTTTGAGGGATTTGGACACACCTTCGGGGGTGTCTGGACTCAAACCAAGGGACTAAAAGATTTTTCACAAAGAAAACCGTTTTCTGAAATTTAAGAACAAAGAATGTTGAGAAATAACAAGGTGTGTGATGCGTGCGACCGGCCGAGCTCAAGTAAGTTTTCCCCAAGATACCCATACTTGATATGTTATGTTATATGATATATGATTCTGAGAACTGCATGCTAGATTAGGGCTAAGGATCTAGGAGGATGCCTTGTATGCCTGATATATGATTCTAAGAACTGCATGCTAGATTAGGGCTAAGGATCTAGGAGGATGCCTTATATGCTTGATATATGATTCTAAGAACTGCATGCTAGGCTAGGGCTGAGGATCTAGGAAGGATGCCTTATATGCTTGCTGTATGAGCTGTATGCTAGGACTGTGTAGTCAGCAGTAGGATAGCCTGATTAGGTTATGCTTGATGTGGTTACTCAATGCACGAATGCTGCTTGCTTTATGATATAAGGGTCCTGGCTAACTCTAACTAACTAGTGAGTGGATATGTAACAGTATCCGCAAGCCAGTTAGGGAAGGGTGGTAGGGACTCCTAGTGCAGCTGATGGCAGAGAGTAGGTCGGAGGGTGCCCTAGGAACGCTTAGGATGAGATTATTTGGAAAGGGATATTGGTTAAGGGACTTGGTGAAGTTGAGGCAATCCTTGAGGAAAGTACGGATAGATGTGGAAGGTAGTATAGGCCCGTACTACTGGAAGCAGAGGATCCGTACTCGAGTCAAGGAGGGCCAAGATGGTACCAGGAAACTTGGAGAGTGTGTGAGGCCTCTCGGGAGTATGATTAATCCTGACGTTCATGTGTTCATTTTCAGTATGGTGACCACACGACATGGAGCAGGAGGTTCAGGATCCGGGTCAGGATCTGGATCAGGCTCGGGTGCGGGGTCCGAGCAGGTTGATGACGGGCTACGCGAGTTCATCGCATCCGAGATCACTAGAGGTATCCTTGAGTCGACCCCCATCATTTTCGGGTCGATCAAGGAGGGGATTATTGAGTTGATGGAGGATCGCCTCCAGGCATTCAGGAGGGACTCGGCGCCCAGCCAATCGGGTACGCGCACACTGTCCTTCAAGGACTTCAAGGGGAGTGGTGCGCCGGACTTTCATGGGGTGAAGGACCCCATTGCTGCTAGGAGATGGATCACAGACATTGAGTCTGTACGGTTGACGAGCTTCTGCCCGGAGGGGTCGAAGGTCCGCTTTGCTATGGGATGCTTGAGGGATAGAGACAGAGATTGGTGGGAGTCAGTTGGTGACTCGCTGGGAGCCCCAGCCATCGAGGCTATGACTTGGTCAGATTTCGTGACCAAATTCAGGGCTGAGTTTGCGCCGGTTGTGTAGCTTCAGCAGCTGGCCAGGGAGTTTTTGGATATGAGGCAGACGACTGAGACCATGGCGGAGATCACCACCAAGTTCAGGGAGAGGGCCTTGTTGGTACCTCAGTATGCGGGGGACGAGGAGATGCGGAAGACCCACTACCATGATATGTTGAGGGCTGACATCCGGGAGTATGTCATCTATTCAGCCTGCCCGACCCTGGAGTCCATGATTACCAGGGCGTGGGAGAGGGAGCTTGATTTGAAGCACATCAGGAAGAGGAGGGCAGAGACTGAGCAGGTTGCAGGGGTTTCGGGGAAGAAACCCAAGGGATCCGACGTTAGGTCGAAGGGCCAGCCGGGCCAGAGCCGCTGTAGGAAATGCGGCAGGCCGCATGAGGTAGCTTGTAGAGCGGGATCGACAAGCTGCTACAAGTGCGGCAAAGCGGGGCACTGTGGCAGGGATTGTACTGCCCATGCCCCCACGGTTCAAACATCAGACTTGATTTGCTTCCATTGCAATCAGTGGGGCCATAAAAAGGCCAACTGCCCTAGATTGACAGCAGCAGCGTCAATGGTGACGCCGATTCCAGCGACAGCACGGGTTGCGGATGGCCGGAAGGTCAAGCCAGAGGCTCCAGTGGTGCGGAGCCGAGCATTTCAGCTGACAGCCGAAGAGGCACGCGCCGCACCCGATGTGGTGACGGGTATGATTTCTTCGCTTTACTCTTTTATATTATGTCGCTGTGATTTTGATATGTTATGTATGTGCTCTGTTTAGGATCGTTCCATATGAACGGTATCCCAGTTCAGTTATTGTTTGATTCGGGTGCCACTCGATCGTTTTTCTCTCTTGCGCTTAGCAAGAAGTTTCCTGAGTCTTCGGGCATATTGGATTGCCCTCTAGAGGTCGAGATTGCGGACGACCGGTGAGTGCAAGCATCAGACGTCTACCGAGATTGTGTTTTGAGTTGTTCGAGGAGCGTTACCTGGTAGACTTGGTTCCCATACCCTTGCGGGGGAATAAGGTTATTATTGGTATGGATTGGCTAAGCCCCAATGGGGCAGTAATTGACTGCGCGCAGCAGTTAGTGCGGATCAGGATCCGAAGTGAGGGAGAGCTGGTGATTCAGGGCGAGAGGCCACAACGAGGACCAGCCTTATGTTCAGCAGCGAGAGCTAGGCACTACCTTCAGCAGGGTTGCGCAGGATTTGTCGCCTATGTTATGGATACCCAGGAGGCGGGTAAGGCGACGGTGGGCGATGTTCCAGTGGTACGAGAGTTTGCAGATGTATTCCCCGAGGAGTTGCCTGGGATACCTCCGGAGAGACAAGTAGAGTTCAGGATCGACCTAGTCCCTGGTGCAGCTCCGATAGCCAAGGCACCGTATAGGTTGGCTCCTCCTGAGATGCAGGAGTTGTCTACACAGCTACATGAGCTGTTAGACAAAGGATTCTTTAGACCGAGCAGTTCACCCTGGGGAGCCTCGATTCTGTTTGTGAAGAAGAAGGAGGGGTCGCATCAGATGTGTATAGATTATCGGGAGCTGAATAAGGTAACGGTGAAGAACCGTTACCCACTTCCGAGGATCGATGACCTCTTTGACCAGCTACAGGGAGCATCTTGGTTCTCCAAGATTGATTTGCGTTCAGGATATCATCAGATGAGGGTCAGGGAGGAGGATGTGCAGAAGACTACTTTTCGGACGTGTTATGGCCCATATGAGTTCGTGGTGATGCCTTTTGGGCTCACCAATGCTCCTGCCGCGTTCATGGATCTCATGAACCGCGTGTACATACCAATGTTGGATCGGTTTGTGATAGTGTTCATCGATGACATCTTGGTTTATTCCAAGACGCGAGAGCAACATGAGGAGCACTTGCGAGAGGTTTTGGATACTTTGAGGAAGGAGAGCTTGTATGCTAAGTTCTCCAAGTGTGAGTTCTGGTTGCGCGAGGTGCAGTTTCTTGGGCACCTTGTCAACCAGAATGGAATTTTGGTTGATCCGGCCAAGATGGAGGCCGTTATGAGGTGGGAGATTCCGAGGTCTCCATCTGAGATCCGGAGCTTTCTGGGACTGGCAGGCTACTATCGGAGATTCATTTAGGAATTCTCCAAGATAGCAGTGCCCCTGACCCGGTTGACGAGGAAAGTCGTGGTCTTTCGCTGGGGGCCTGAGCAGCATGCCGCATTTGAGATGTTAAGACAGAGATTGTGCGAGGCACCAATCTTAGCCCTGCCAGAGGGCATGTAGGACTTTATAGTATATTGTGATGCGTCCATCTCAGGCTTGGGCGCGATGTTGATGCAGAGGGGGCATGTTATTGCTTACGCTTCGAGGCAGCTGAAGCCTCACGAGGCGAATTATCCAACGCATGATTTGGAGCTGGGGGCTGTTGTTTTCGCTCTCAAGATTTGGCGTCATTACCTCAATGGGGTTCGTTGTACCATTTACACAGACCACAAGAGTCTGAGGTATCTCATGGAACAACCAAATCTGAATATGAGGCAGCGTCAGTGGCTTGATGTGGTGAAGGATTATGATTGTGAGATCCTCTACCACCCGGGGAAGGCCAATGTCGTGGCCGATGCGCTTAGTCGTAAGGCCGCACCGATCAGGGACATCTGTCTGAGGATGACAGTTGTGACTCCGCTGTTGGAACAGATTCGGGAGGCCCGACAGGAGGCCATGAAGGAGGAACATCGGAAGAGCGAGCGAATTGTGGGTCAGGTTTCCTCCTTCGACTATGATAGTCGGAGATTGTGGACTCTTCACCGTAGGGTGTGGGTCCCTTATCATGGGGGTGTGTGCCAGGTATTGATGGAGGAGGCGCACAAATCCAGGTTCTCTATCCACCCCGGGGCAACGAAGATGTACAGGGATCTTCGACTTGATTATTGGTGGCCCTGTATGTGACAACCGTCAAAATTCGAGTCGGTTCTAGATTTGACTAAACTTAGTTGCACGTATAGGCACGACACATACTAGACTTAGTAACTAGAAGCTAAGTTATAACCTACTAGAAACTTGGAAACAAGTAGAATCGAATGATAATGTACTTAGATTTCACATGGTTATGTGAATTCTACAACTACTTACCTTTAATGACTATCCACATTCGGGTCATTCCTTGACTTGAACACCATTTCATGAATCATATACACCCATCTTGCACTTGACCTAGTAGTACAAATTAGGTCATAATCTCATAGAAACTTGAGTCAAAGTTGAAAACTAGGACTAGTATACTTGATTTCCTCAATTTCGCTTGAATCTCGAAACCACTACATAGAATGTCAATAAGCCGATAAAATAAGTTACAAACATTATTATAACTATAAAAGATTTATAATACCATAAGATAAATTTAAGTCTCAAAGATTCTATTGATTTTGATATCCAAAGATTACAAACTCTCAAAAACCCTAAATGCCCTAAAAACCTAAATTTATGAAATTTAACCTTAAAATTTCTATAAACATAGTTATGAACCTCATAATATGATCTTATAATAATTAAAATTATAAAAATGCATTCAAGGAAAATAAAATTTAACTCATTAACATTTACCCTTAATTTATAAATCAAAAATCAAGGTTTTATGAATAAAAACTTGATTTTAGTGAACATTTTATATAAAAATTGAGATATTTTATAAAATAACTTAAATTTTATAAAAGAAAATGAATGAGAAAGGGGTATTATACAAAAAAATTTGGATCCCTCTCTCCCCATATCTCTCTCTCACACTCTCATTCTCCAACACACACACATCTCTCTTCTTTCTCTCTCTAGAAAACTCTCTCTACCTTCTCTCTAATTTTTTTTTCTCCAAACACCACTCCATTATCTCTTCCTCCCTCTAAGAACCATGAAATTTTCCAGAAAACAAACCCAAGAACACTCCTCAAACTCAAAATCTTCATCATCTTGTGGTGTTCTTGAAGGTAAAATCGATTTCTACTTCACTTTTCCTTCAAGTTTTGCTATTTTTCTTACACTTTCTCCTTCTTCATCTTCTTCAAACTTGTTTTCTTTTTGTTAAAATGGTTTTTAGAACATGATGGATGTGTTTTAACACCATGCTTGTATGATAAACAAGGTTGCATGTTCATGATCTTAGTGCAAAAATCGATTTTAAGGACTAAAACATCAAACTCAAGTTAAGAGTTTTTGAGAAACAAAATTTTGTTCATAAATGAATGTATACATTTTGATAAGTTTTAATCTTTTGATCTCTGGAAACATGACTAAAATATGAGTTTATCATCATATATTTTAAATATTTCAAAAGATTTACTCAAGGAAATGATGAAAACTCACTTTTCTAACCAATCATCATGCATGCAATCTGCCAGATTTCTTTACCTGACTTTAAACTGTCATATCTCACCCATTTCTTAACCAAAATTCGTGATTCTTTTTCTGAAATATAATATTTTGAGTTAGATTTCAAACCCACCTGACCTCACTGGAAAATTCCAATATTTCGATTTTTAACAATTTTTACAAAACTGTTGCTCAAACAACACTTTCCTTATGAACATTTGTTTTGTGTTGCATGTTCAAAGGACTTATTCATCACTAAAAATCATTCAAAAATTATTTTGAACTCTTAACATCATGTATTAATAAGTACAAAAAGATCTTGATTCAAAGTCTTTGGAACATGTTACAAAAATTCTCAAAGTAACATCAATAATCTTTACCAAAATCACAAGAACCAAGTTTTCTCTATAATTTATTGAGCCTTTAGGATTGTTTTTCGACATCAAAAAAACAATTTTTCATTGTTATTACATGGTATGAAGATGCATTCTGGAAATTATCAGCTCAATATATATTTCCTTTATTTTTACATGAAAATAATAAGAAAATAGAGTGTTAAATCATATAAAATACTTACACTAGTAAATAAATTCTGGAAAAATTGTTGGATGATCCACTAAGTTAATAAACATCTCCCATGAAGTTTCAATGACTTTTGTTACTGTTTAATATGGTTTTGAATTTTCTTTTTGTTTAACTCTAATAAATCATAAAACCACATTAGGGAATATAAAAATGGTATCTAATAATTTTCGCAGCTTCTACCCTGTGAGGAAGACTCAGGAAAATATTTTAGGAATTTTTAAAAATGTGTATCTATTTTTCATGATTTGTTGTGTTTATAATGGACTAAAAACAGGAAAAATAGTTTTACTCATCCAAAATTCATGAAAATTTACCAGAACACCTTATAATATATTAGGATGCTACATAAAAATTTTGATAATTTTTCTCTTCTGTATGCTATTTTTCATCTATTTTCGCAAGATTAAATACACTTAAATCCATTTTTATTAGAATAAATGCACAAAAATCATAAAATTGGGTTAAACAGTTTAGAAATTCATTTTTATATTTTTCCCAGCTTAATAATGTTTAATAACAGTAATAGAAAAAGTTTGGGTAATGTTGGAAACTGTTTTCTATTTATTTCAATTTTTATTAGAATAAATGCTCAAAAATCATAAAATTGGGTTAAATAGTTTGGAAATCTATTTTTATATTTTTCCCAGCTTAACTATGTCTAATGGCAGTATTATAAAATATTTGGGAATTTTTATCATCTGGATCCTATTGTTCACGAATTTATATTGTTATGAAGGCTTAAAAACTGGGAAAAATAGTTAATCACATCAAAAATTCAAGGGAAAATTTCTGGAAGACCTCTACTGTGTTTAGAATGAAAATGCAAAGTTTGAGAAGTTTTGGAAATTTTTTGATAATATTTTGGCTTTTTAAGAGCTTAAAACACATTTAAATGTGTTGAAATACCCTCAATTAATATTACAAAAATCTGGAAATTAATATCCAAAATTGTCTTAATCACATGAGCTATAAAATTTCACCATTTCAGAAAAATGTTTGTAACTTATCAATATTAAATTTTCACACAATATTGGCATAATTCTATTGTAGTAGTAAGTATACTAGTGTTAGATTTCGATTAGAGACTCACTAGTGAATACCATTATTGTAGGAATTGGTAGTGGTACACGTGGAACGTAGTTCAAGGCATCATTTGCATCATCTCAATGCATTGTGAGTATTCACGCACTCCCTTATTTTCATTTTTTATGTTTTGGGGTGGAAAAGCATGTCCCGGAAAACTATTATTTGTTCGTTGTATTTAAATTGATTTGTATCAAACATGATTGCTATTTTATTGCTATATCTCTCTATGTATGTCTATGCAACACGGAACATGAGAACTTATCGTCTTAAGGCCCTACCGTTACACTTTTCTCTAACCATTAACTCTTTGAGCCAATGGTCATTGTGGATAGCGCTATTAGGAATTGACAACTACTCACTCGCCCGATTGCTGGAGTGCATGATACCATATAATCTATGGAACGATAAGCATAGATCTTGATAGGGCTTCAGTCATAGGCTTGGTTGAGAACTCATTGTTTGCTCATACACATACAAACTTGTTACTTATTATAGTAACACACTTGTTTATTAATTATAGCAATGAACTTTGTTTCTCATTATAGCAACAAAATTTTATTACTGGAAACTTATTTACTTGTCTTAACAATAAATTTGTTTGCTCCTTGTAGCAAAAAAACCTGATTGCTCATTATAGCAATGAAACTTGTTTACTCGTTTTAGCAACAAACTTTATTTCCATGAGGATATGAACGTTGCATATCATTTGGGCAACGTAACTTTATTTCTCACGATGGCAACAAACTTTGTTTATACAAACTTATTTACTCATTTTTGCAATATATTTTTATTTATGAAAAACTCTATCAAAACTTCGATTTCGATTCATGAAACTTATATTATTTTTACTCTGTGAGTACTCACCAACTATTTTATAGTTGACGCTCGTTTTACATGCTTTTTCAGGAATCATCGAGTAAGTGGCACTTAGGGGCACTTCACTTTTAGGAGCATTCGCATGTGTTGTATTTCAATTTACATTGTAATTTCTTTTAAAAGTTGTTCAAACCCATTGTAAATTTGTAATGATTGTTAATACTATGGTTGGTGTTGTCTTTTAACTTTTGCTATGAAACCCTTTATACTGCCACGCCTCGTGTTTCCGATTTAGCGGGGTGTGGCACTGTATGAAGAGGGACATAGCTTGGTTCGTGGAAACGTGTCTGATCTACAGGAAGGTCAACACTGAGCACCAGAGACCTCACGGCAAGGTCCAGCCGTTGGATGTCCCGCTGTGGAAGTGGGAGGATATTACTGATGGGTTTTGCGCATTCTAACACTCCTAAGTGTACATGCAACCCTATATACCTTGGATCTATGTTTTCTCTATTATACATGCAATTATGAACTTTCCAAGGTATTACCCTATCTAGCATACAATACTTGATACTTGGGTAATCAAATGGATAGAATACATACCTTTGTTTGATGTAGCTTGTCTCCATGAAGCTTGAGTGCCTAGTGCCCCAAGTGTGACACCTCAAATGGTTCACACAACACCAAATGCACATGGAATGACTTGAGAGAAATGGAACACTCCTTGAAATCGTCTAGCCCTCAAATTCACACATTAGTGCACGATTTCTTGAGCCATGGGATTCTTTTATATGGTGGCTATTAGGGTTACACCATGTAACTCATAACTTTACCCATTCCTTATGTCCATGGATTTTAACCTCCATGGAGTATCCATGGGTCACCCTATGGACTTAGTCCAACATAAGGAATCTTGGATCACAAGCCCACATATATAAGAATGAATGATTTACACAATCAACCCATATATTTAATTAGTCTCCTTTTGATCACTTAATTAATTCCAAATTAATTCTTGATCAATACTAATTAAATAACCTTATTAATATATTTGAACATATAATATATTAACCAACCTTAAGTGTTATTTCTCTCATTATAGTCTATCCAAATGCATGATGCCATGCAACCCAAATGGACCATGCCGGGTCGGGTCAAGTCTTACCAATTATAGTTATGGACTTAGACATTAATCCAACAGTCTCCCACTTGGATAAGTCTAAAACTATTATTGCGTATGACTTCAGGAACCGATCAGCAATTGTAGCTCTCAAAAGCTTCTGTCGAACTCTGACCTTGTCGATGAACTCTGACCTTTGTCAATGACTTGTCCATTAGATAAGGGATCATATATTCTTCCATACTAGATATCATATGGACTGAGACATGGATTATCAATCATTCTCTCTGTCCATTTGTTGTTTCCCGATTTCCGATTCATGATGACTGACTGATTGAACAAATCAAATCAGTCCTGGCTTGGCCAAGCACTCATATGTATCATCTTTAAATCATCGAGGGGCCCACAGATATCGCTTTTATCCCGAAGGTAAAAGGAATGGATAAACTTCGACTCATATGGCTTGTTCTACTACTTGTTGAATCATACACAAAGGCACGTTTTATAACATCGAGTTACCGAATGCGTTTTCGTGCAATCAATGTACAACCAACTCATAGTAACAACTCATATCTCTAGGTTTGAAGAATATAAGATATTATCGTCTCATGATCACTCGTGATAAAATCCATGAAGTGATTCAAATGAGCGCGGGTTGAATCCAATACTCAGAACTTATGAGCACTCATGAGTGTTGTAGCACCACTTTGTCCACCAACTTGGACCTCTACAAACCAACCCATGACAGTCTTGATTCATATCTACTTCCAACATATGACCGACTGTGGATGGTTTGAATAACTTAATCATTCAGGAAGAGCGACTTAGTTATTCTGGAAGTCAAAACATGCAAAGTGAAACACAAGAATAAATGAATCAAATATGGTATCAAACCCTATGAATATAAATAAACACTTTTATTTATCACCATACTGATTACTCATTATTCATTGTTTCGCTTTTATCAACTTTATACTTGAATTAAAAACACTAGTTGTCCCATGCTCCAAGCATGTACACTATGTTTTTCTTAAACAATAGCTTTGCCATACACCAAGTATGCACTTTATGTTTGTCTATGATCCTTACTTTGTGAAATAAACCAATTGAACATAATTTCAATGATTCTAATTTCACACTCCCAAATCCTTATCGAAAAATGTGAGAATTTCAAATTCCTATCATTTATCGAAATCTGTTTAGATTTTAAACTTATATGCATTGACCCTCCTGTAATGAATATGTACAAAGTCACAAAGACTTGTCAACAGTCATTATAAGGTATTCCAATGGAGATCAACTCCATGGAAACTAAGTCTCATATTCAAAGTGCATTGCTTTGGACATGCTTCTTGCATTAAGTTTTCTAATCTTACACAGATAACTTCCACCTATGGAGACAACTCCATATTCTCATTTTGACTATCAGTTCTGAATAAGAGATGCCTCTTTTCAGAATATGTCAATATGGTCCTTCCAAAATTAGCACTATACTTCCAACTGTCCCTGAGCAACCAATCTTTGGTAAACCTCAGATTGTCCTCGACAGTTGCTTAATCATTTTAGTCATATCCAATTCTAGACCTTTTCCCTTCTTAATGCCTCTGGGCATTTGGAAAAATTTAGAAATGACAAATATTATAGCACATGCAATCGATCCTGCACCCAAAGCAAATGGTACACGATTCATGATGTCTCACATAAAGACATGATTCTAGACCAGTCTTTTGCTACAATATTTTTATTTGCCATGTTTTCAAAATTTGACTATGAAGACGGATGCCGTAATCATAATCGAATTTTGAGAACTCAATATATAGAATTTCCTTAAGTTGAACCAATCCAACATGAAATTCATATATATATTCTTGACTAAAGATGATTAAGGTCTCAATCTAAGCCTTTAGAATTGAAATAAAGTATATCCTCTCCCTTAATTATAGCAAAACAACTTTTTCAATCCCTGCAGCCTCACGAATTGAAACTTTTGTTTTCTATAATTAACATTGCTAACTTGCAACACTAACAATAATTATCATGCTCCTACTAACATGATGATTATTAGCATAACACTTATGCTCCCACTAGCTTTGACATGTATCCAGAAAACAACTGGACCTCTAGAAGTCAATACTTTATTGACATTCTTACCAAAGTTCAGATTTCTGATACTAGATTGCTTTGATAAAACTTTATCAAAATCATACACCTTTCCTTAGATAGCATGCATGTGTGTCTAAACAATTTCAGAACTATGAAAAGGGATGACGTAATCATAGTCTCAATTGTTTAGACTGTTTGCCATCTGCTTCAAATCTACTTGGTAGAAGTGTTTCCTCACCATCATTTTCATGAATCGGAGAGAAACCTTATGACCCTTAGATTTTATGGTGTATGTGTTCTTATCCATGTGAATTGTCAAAATCATAGTCACAAGACAAGGATAATGACAAATCCAAACTCATATGGACTGAACTTATGCAATCTTAACTTCTTGCCACCTGGCAGTACAGGGCCTGCCATTGCTTCCAAGTTGTTATGCAACCAATTGAGAACTTTCAGAACTCCTATGCAAAGCCAACTTTAACTGGAATGGGCATAGAATATGTCAACATGATAGGTTATAAACCTCAAGTCGTGTGCTAGTGAAGAACCTCAGGTTTTATTCTTGATTAGTTCTTGAAATTCTTTTTAGGATCTTTAAGACTCCCACTGTCCTCTTGACATATAAGACTATCTTGCCAAATATTCAAGAGATAGTGCGGATTCTTTATCAAGACAAACACTTCACACAATTGGCCTTAGTTGGTCTTTGTTTAACCCAAAACATCACAACTTACCAACTTCAAATGTACAAGAGTAGGACACTTTTACTCTTACATTTGACAAGTGTTATAAACCTTTCTTTAAGATATGTCACTCAACTTATAGTCTTGGAGTATGACTCTAAGACTTGTTTTGAAACGAAATATGACTCATCTTCTTGATTTAACCATTTCAACAATTCATGACTCCTCTTCTTAGTCATAAGAATGCACTAAGATGTCCTTAGAAGACCAATTGTGATGTGGTTCTTTAATCATTAAGATGATCACAAAACATGATACTAAAGTACTCTCGCATCTTTTCAGATTTGAGAAACTTTTATCTGTCTGCCTAATTTGATTCTTCCCATTCGTTCTGCCATACATTGAGACTTTTCCAATGTTTCAGAATTATACTTAAACTTGTAAGTATAACCATATTTACTAAAATTTAGTAAATCATGACGAATAGTCTTAACGAGCTTTGTGGTGGACTTGACCAGTGCACAAGAATGTGTACTCGATCCCTTTAGTCCTTAACTTGACTCACACATCCATGTGAACAAGTCTTAATTTTCCAATGCTTGAAAGTTCTCATTCATCATACTATTCAACTTGCATGATTCCAAGTTTCTATCAAACTGAAGCCTTGGGAATGAGAATCTTTCCTTATTTGGTAAATTATGACACTACCACAAACGAAAGAATCAAGTCCATTTTTTTTCCAAATATTGCTATCAATGGAATCATATAAACAACCATTTTTCACAAATGCCACTTGTAAGGATATTTAAAATAAATATAAAATTAAAAACTTTGCGGAAAAAACTTATCCTTATAGTGCAAATGCATACGGAAAAACTTGTTGTTATCTATTCCTAAGCAATATATCATAACTCCTATGTAACAGCTTCAAAATTCTGATGCGATCGAAATCCACCTACGCGATCAGAATCAGCATATACTTCCTTTAAGATTTCTCTCTATTCTTTGATTCTTAAAACATCAACATGTGACCCAGTCACATCATGTAATGAGGATCTTAGAATAGAAACTTAACAGAGTTAGATAATGGGCTCTACCTGAAGTAGAGTCAGACTTATTGACTTTAACATCCTTAGGTAAACTTGGCAGCTTTGCAATCAACGCCCCTTCCTTTGGAAAAATAAACATATGGACCCTTTGGTAATGGGACTATCTCAGACTTAGCCTTTCTCCTTACCATTTGGTCAACCGGGTTGACTATGGCCAATCCCTTTCCATTGGGAAGAGAATGCTTTTTCTGGATTTCCAGTGTCACCATTGTCACTGTCCATAAAGTTTTTGGGAAGTTGATCTTCTAATCAAATTTGCTTTACTATCGTTCCAAATCATTGCTGATTCAGCAGCACCAAGCAAATAGATATGATCATTAAGGTTCATGTCATAGTCTGTTTCATAGTAGTCCCAAAGGAACTCACTATGTGACTTAGAAAGTGATTGAACATCCAACTTTCTCAAGACTTTGACACCCAACTCTCCCAGCTTGTCAATATGTAACTTCATTTCTAAGATGTGATCACACATAGACCTTGCTTGCCATTAGGGCTTGAGTGACCTTGAACTTGTGGGTTAGGGAGAATAATTGGAGGAGGTGGAGGAAGTAAAGTTCCAAGAGATTTGGGAAGATCATAGACGTCTGAACTAGACATCTTTTGGGAGATATTCAAGATAGTTGATCTAAAGTCCTTAATATAACACCCAATATGAAATATTAAGGCTAGGATCCAACAACCTATTTATAACTGGAAGAGGGATGCCGTAATCCGAGTTATAAAATAGTTGAAGGTAGGTAAATGACGATTTACCAATTTCCACCATGAAAAACGAAATAATGTAATTAGGTTTTTAATTGGATTTGAAACTCCTAGATCTTTTGAGATTCATTGAACTTTTCAATGACATGTTTCAATCTCGAGTGTGCCCTTCAGGTTTTGTGACTGGGATGCCGAGGATCACAAAACAAGGTGTGAAGTAACCATGCAAATATACTTGGTACCCTTAATATTTACCCCTCAATCGATGTGTCGGTTAACCACACGAGCTCCACCGATACTATGATAAATATTAAGTTACCCTTTGCCTACTTTGTTAAATCCAAGTTAGTGTGCCGGTTAACCACACACGCTCCACTAACGGTTTAAACAAAGTGCAAAGTGTAATTTCATGGATTAGCACCTTATTCACATTTTCCTAAGTAACTAAGATTGAGAATTTATAAAAAGTTTAGTTACTTAGTATTTATCATTAATACTTTTAATGAAGGGAGAATTATAGTCCTTGTCCTACCCGTTCGGCTAACGACCCTCCACCAGTCAAGGAAGCGGTGGGTGAGAGTGGACACCCATTAAACTGCCATTTTATAGGCAGTAACCTTATACCCCCCTTATAGACCGACTTCGTGAATAAGCCCTACTAACGGTAAGACTGACTTGCTCTTATACATATATTTATTATTAACTTATAATACTATAAAGTATAAGGGTTGAATTTTAACTTTTAAAATTCTAAGGGCTAACTTGGAATTAAAGTATTCATGGGGAAAACTTTACAAATTCCAAAACTTGAGGGCAAGTTTTGAAAATATTCAAAACTAATTAATTCCATAACTTATGTGTTTAAAGTAGTTTTAATTAAAAAAAACTCTTCAAATTCCATAACTTGAGGACAAGTTATGGAAGACTTTAAACTAATAAAAGAATGTAACTTTTCTTTATTTTTGTAACTTATGGAACTAATTAAGGTTACACATTTTATCATTTAATGAAGTGACTCTTGAACCTCCATAACTTGAGGACAAGTTATGGAGTCATAAAACCATTTAATGAGGACAAGACTCTTCATTTTTTGTAACCATTGCCAACTTTTTATGAGTTTTATGAAACTTAAATGTGACTTTTCATATAACTTGAGGACAAGTTACAAAAACACATTTTAGAATCAACTCTTAGATTAAAATGGATTGAAAACACATAATCAATTAACTTTTCTATTAATCTAATAAACTCATATGAACAAAGATAATTCACATCAAATTTTTTTCAAGTAATTAGCATAACTTTTAAACTAATACAATTCGATTTTTCAGCTAATTTTGCAAGTATAACAAGAAAACAAGCCTTGGCTCTGATACCACTGATGGGTTTTGCGCATTCTAACACTCCTAAGTATACATGCAACCCTATATACCTTGGATCTATGTTTTCTCTATTATACATGCAATTATGAACTTTCCAAGGTATTACCCTATCTAGCATACAATACTTGATACTTGGGTAATCAAATGGATAGAATACATACCTTTGTTTGATGTAGCTTGTCTCCATGAAGCTTGAGTGCCTAGTGCCCCAAGTGTGACACCTCAAATGGTTCACACAACACCAAATGCACATGGAATGACTTGAGAGAAATGGAACACTCCTTGAAATCGTCTAGCCCTCATATTCACACATTAGTGCACGATTTCTTGAGCCATGGGATTCTTTTATATGGTGGCTATTAGGGTTACACCATGTAACTCATAACTTTACCCATTCCTTATGCTCCATGGATTTTAACCTCCATGGAGTATCCATGGGTCACCCCATGGACTTAGTCCAACATAAGGAATCTTGGATCACAAGCCCACATATATAAGAATGAATGATTTACACAATCAACCCATATATTTAATTAGTCTCCTTTTGATCACTTAATTAATTCCAAATTAATTCTTGATCAATACTAATTAAATAACCTTACTAATATATTAGAACTTATAATATATTAACCAACCTTAAGTGTTATTTCTCTCATTATAGTCTATCCAAATGCATGATGCCATGCAACTCAAATGGACCATGCCGGGTCGGGTCAAGTCTTACCAATTATAGTTATGGACTTAGACATTAATCCAACAATTACTATGGACTTCATTACGAAGCTTCCCAGGACCGTGTGAGGAGTGAATTCGATTTGGGTCATCGTTGATCGATTGACCAAGAGCGCCCATTTTATTCCGATTCAGGAGAGCATTTCGGCTGAAACGTTGGCCGACATCTATATCAGGGAGGTAGTGGCGCGGCACGGGGTGCCAGTTTTAGTGATTTCCAATAGGGATGTGCGGTTCACTCCCAGGTTTTGGAATAAGTTTCATGACGAGCTGGGTACTCGTCTGCATTTTAGCACCGCCTTTCACCTGCAGACGGATGGTCAGAGGGAGCGAACCATCCAGACACTAGAGGATATGCTGCGGGCGTACGTTTTAGACTTCGGAGGTAGTTGGGATACTTACCTTCCGTTGGCTGAGTTCTCCTATAACAATAGCTATCATGCGAGTATCGACCGTCCTTATTTCGAGATGTTGTATGGGAGGAAGTGCAGGACCCCGATATGCTGGGGAGAAGTTGGACAGAGGGTCATGGGGAGTACCGAAGTGGTACTCAAGACTATGGAGAGGATCCAGCAAGTTCGGAGCAGGCTTCAGACTGCTCAAAGTCGACGGAAAAGTATGCCGACAAGCGTCGGTCGGACCTGGAGTTCCAGGTCGGGGATATGGTACTCCTGAAAGTGTCGCCTTGGAAGGGCGTCATTCGATTCAGGAAGCGGGGCAAGCTGGGCCCCAGGTATATTGGACCCTTCAAGGTTATCGCCCGGGTGGGCAATGTGGCATATAGGTTGGATCTGAGAGCCGAACTCAGTCAGATCCATAGCACTTTTCACGTCTCCCAGTTGCGGAAGTGTCTGGTGGACGATTCGGCAGTGGTGCCTTTAGAGGATATTCAGGTTGATGACAGCCTGAACTACATCGAGCGACCAGTAGCGATCCTCGACCAGAAGTCGAAGGACCTAAGAAACAAGAGAGTGGAGCTGGTAAAGGTGCAGTGGCAGCACCGCAATGGATCGGAATGGACCTGGGAGCCGGAAGACGAGATGAGGGAGCATTACCCCGAGCTTTTTCAAGACCCAGTGGCTGACTTCGAGGACGAAGTCTAAAATAAGTGGGGGATATTTGTAACACCCGATTCCCGGTACGCATGTAATGTAAGAATTCTTGTGTTTTTCTCTGCGACTCAACAAGTTGGATGCCCAACTCGTCGAGTAGAGTCGAGATCCGCGGACAGTTTAAGTGACCTACTCGACGAGTCGGGAGACTGACTCGGTGAGTAGGTGTTGTTTGAGTGAAACCCTAAATTTGAGGGTTTACACCCTATTTAAACACTTTACCTTAGCCTCCATCCTCCCTATCACTCCCAGAGAGCTGAATATCGAAACCCTAGCCGTGTTTGTGTGTTCTAAGGCCATTTTGGTGCATTTGGTGGATTGTGAAGCTTGAGAAGAAGGAAGAAGCTTGAGAGTTCGAGTTGAGGCTTGGAGATCCAGAGATTTTGGTCCATTTCCAACTCAATCAAGGTAAAATGCCCCTGTCTTGGTCTTCCATGTGTTTATTCATCCTTAGAAGCTTGGACTTTGGGTACATTTAGGGCTTTCCAAGCCATTTTCGGATTTGTGAGGTGTACATGGAATCTTGACTTCAAATCTGAGTCATTGGAGGGGTCTCATGGCATAAAGGTGCCAACTTTAAGGCCATGAGAGCCCCATGCATCTTGTAGAACACCTTTTATAGCTTTTTGAGCCAAAGACCCCATGCATGTGCACCAAGTTTGGAGCTTTACATGTAAAATGGACATTAGAAGGCCAGATCTATGGTTTTGATGTGTTAAGACCCATTTAAATCGACTGTATAGTAATGGTCAAGGTTGGACTCGATGATTCGTTCTTGGGACTCGGCGAGCCGGGGTGTATTGACCACCAAATCCATTATGTGGATGGACCAGTTGTTAGGATGGAAAGTCCCTTAGTTGTTTAGACGCGTAAAGGGACCTAGGAATCATAGTACTCGACGAGTGTATGAACAGACTCGGCGAGTACAAGGCAATCTCCCAACCTTTGAATATGAACTCGACGAGTTGTTCATACAACTCGACGAGTCATAGACTGGATGCATTTGTAGGAGGGAGATGAACTCGACGAGTTCAAGGTCGAACTCGACGAGTTCAAGGTCGAACTCGACGAGTCGGATGAAGATGGTCCCGATGGTGATTGAAGGAGAACCCATCAAGTTCTTGCTAGACTCGACGAGCGGAGACAACGATTGTATCGGGTTAAAGGAGTATGGGCTCGACGAGTTGGTAGGCCAACTCGGCGAGTCAGGTCACCTGGATGTTGACTTTGACCAATGTTGACTTTGACTGAGCTTGTGTTGACCCTGGTTAGGCTTGTATATTCTATGTGATGACTTATAATGGTTGTCGTGTAGGTATTGAGGAGTCGAGGGGAGTCGATTTTCACACCGAGGACAATTCAGACACTACACGACATCGAGGTGAGTTACCTTCCAGTAGGGGTGGGCCTAAGGCACCAAGGCCGACCCACTAGTAGTTGATTAGTTGAGATGATTGTCTTTGTGAAAATTGTCTTGTCTGCTAATGCTTGATATGTGAGTATGCTAGTTTGGTATGATATGTGAGATAGTACCAGTAGAAGGGGACTAGTCTCCGATTCAGTCGCTAGAATCAATGGGTAGGTCGGACACCCCAGATATATCTGACAGCATGATTGCGATATAATATTATGTGTTAGCAGTAGGGGGTGAAATAGTCCCCGGGTTCTGTTGAGATAGACCGGAGGGTAGGTCAGCACCCCAGAATGGCTTGACATGGGTAGGTCAGCACCCCAGAATGGCTTGACATGGGTAGGTCAGCACCCCAGAATGGCTTGACATGGGTAGGTCGGGCACCCCAAAAATGTCCGACAGTATGTATGCTATGTGATTGTATGGTATGTGGTACGATGGGGGAACTCACTTAGCTTTGTGCTTACAGTTTCAGTTTGGTTTTAGGTACCTCTTCGTCCAAGGGGAAGGACCCGGCAGTGTAGCAGCGCATCACACACACACATCATTTCCGCATGGAATATTCTGGGATTGTACTCTGATTTTCATTACTTTTGATGATTTGGTTTTGGGACATGACATTATGGTTTTATGAATTGATGTAATATCGACAATGTTTTGGTAAACTAGTTTATAAAGTACCTAATTAACAATGAAATTTTTGGCCTCGAAAATTGAGATTTTACAATTTTATAGAGAGTAATTCATATCTATGTGTTAGAAGAAAGCAACTACACACTCACTTTATAAGACGATGATTGGACAACACCTCGTCTCTTAAAACAATCGTTTCCGATAAAACCGGGATGTGTTTCCCAAAAACCGGGCTTCACGCGGACAGGGTTTCGGCTTGAAAATATAATTTTCTCGCAAACTTCGGAGCGTCGGGACTTGCTTCGGGCGTCGGGATGATACCGGGGCTTCGGGGGTATTTCTCGCAAAGTAGAAAAAAGAAAAAAAGGTGAAAGAAGTGGAAATTAGCAAAAAGATCGGCAGCCCTCGAGTTCTATTTATAGGGTGCTGAGCATCGGATTACGCTGGGCGTAATCTCAGAGTACGCGGGGCGTACTTCCTCTACAAGCAGTACGTTGGGCATACATCGGGTACACTGGGCGTACTGGTTCGTCAACATGTACGCTGGGCGTACTCTTTAAGTACGCTGGGCGTACTAAGTGGATCGGACCGGATGCGTCATGGCTTCGAACCCGAGGCACTCGAGTGGTGGAGTAGGGCGACGTGGCCCAACCCAGACCATGAACCATGAGTACGCTGGGCGTACTCCTGTACGCTGGGTGTACTCCCATTTCTCAAACTTCAAAAATTCGTATCTTTCGCATACGAGCTCCGTTTTTGACGTTCTTTATATCCACGCGTAGGTGAGACTATGGTCTACAACTTTCATTTAGACTCCGTCGGCTAATTTTGACTTTATTATTATTATTATATTTTTAACAGGCCAGGACAGGAAAAGTCCGTTAAAAATTCACAACCTCTTCATCCGACGTCCGTTTTCGTCTGTCTTTTTACCGTTGCACTACTATTAACGAGATCTTCGATTCTCGTTTAGATTGTTTCGGCTAGAAACCACTCGATCTCATATTCGAACTTTGAGCTGCATACCGCTAAGTCGAAACTTCGAAAAATCATAACTTCCTCATACGAAGTCAGATTTAGACGTTCTTTTTATGCACGCTCTCTGTTTAACGTATTCTACGACTTTTCTTTAGATCACTAAGGCTAAATATCGCTCTATCGTAAATTCACTATTTACGTCACGTAGTGTCGTACCGGTTCTGTCGCGAAACTTCGACATGTCATAACTTCTTCGTTATAACTCGGATTTCAGCATTCTTTATATACTCGGAAACCTTTGCACGACCACTAAAACTTCCTTCATAGATATTGGGCTTATCTAATATTTTATTTTATCGCTTATTTTTATCCTTAATTCATTTAAATCACACAATTAAGCAATAAACACATAATACTCAAATAATACATTCTTATTATTTCAAAACGAGTTACAAATGTTAAACTATAATGTTACATCATCATTAATGCCTAGACTAGAAACATGGGCGTTACAATTCTCTCCTCCTTAGGATGATTCCGTCCCCGGAATCACACATCAACAAACAAATGCGGATAGCGACTCATCATGTCGCTCTCCGTTTCCCAGGTGAGATTTGGCTCATTCGTATGTTTCCAACGGACAAGAACTAATTCGACCATCTTGCGTCATAACTTCTTAGTCTTCCGGTCAACGATTGCCTCTTGTTCTTCAATTAACCTTTTGTTCTCATCAATTCTTAACTCAAAAATTGGAATTATATCAGGAACTTCTCCCGTGAACTTCCTCAAATAACACACATGGAAAGTGTTATGAATTCCATTCAGTTCTTTGGGTAATTCGAGCTTGTAAGCTTGGTTCCCAATCTTCTGAAGAACTTTAAACAGTCCAATAAACCTTGGACTTAACTTTCCTCTTTTTCCAAACCTTATAAGTCCCTTCCACGGTGAGACTTTAAGCAAAACCGAATCTCCAACTTCAAAAGTCATCGGTCTTCGGTTGTTGTCAGCATAGCTCTTTTGACGATCATGAGCTGCTAACATTCTCTCCCTAATTATTTTCAACTTTTCAGCAGTGTGATGGACTATCTCAGGTCCCATAAACTGCTTTTCCACAGCCTCAGGCCAACAAGACGGCGTACGACACTTTTGTCCGTACAAAGCTTGATAAGGTGCCATCTTTATGCTCGAGTGGAAACTATTATTGTAGGAAAATTCTACCAAAGGTAAATGTTCATCCCAGTTACCTTGGAATTCCAGGGTACATGCTCTCAGCATATCTTCAAGCGTTTGTATCGTTCGTTCGCTCTGCCCATCAGTCCGTGGATGGTAAGCTGTACTCAAACACAACTTGGTACCCAATTCCCCTTGTAGACTTCTCCAAAACCTTGAGGTGAAACGGCTGTCACGATCTGATACAATCGTTAATGGCACATCGTGAAGCCTCACAATTTCCTTCACGTAAGAATTCACAAGCTTATCCATAGACCATTTCTCATTGGCTGCTATGAACTGTGCACTCTTAGTGAAGCGATCAACGACCACCCAAATCATGTCGTGACCATTCTTTATTCTGGGCAGTTTAGTGACAAAATCCATGGCAATGTCTTCCCACTTACCCATCGGTACAAGTAAAGGTTCTAAACTCCCATATGGTTTCTGATGTTGTGCCTTAACTCTCGTACATGTCACACACTCGGCCACATACTTTGCAATATCGAGCTTCATCGTCGGCCACCAGTAATAGGGTTTCAGGTCCCTATACATTTTAGTGCTGCCAGGATGAATTGGGTACATGGTTTTGTGAGCTTCTTCCATCAGAAGATCTCTTATTCCTCCTGACTTAGGCACCCAAATTCGATCTTGGAATACCTTCAGTCCATGACTGTTTATACCGAACAGTAACGTTTTGCCCAAACGTTCTTCCTTTCGGTCATTCTTCTCAGAAGTTTCTTCTTGAGCTTTCTTTATACTCTCCACAATTGTCGAGACAACTTCTATTCTCAACGCTCTTGACCTTTTTCTTTCAAGATTAACTTTCCGACTGAGAGCATCAGCAACAACATTTTCTTTACCGGGGTCGTAAAGTATCTCACAGTCGTAGTCCTTGAGTAACTCCAGCCAGCGTCGTTGCCTTATATTAAATTCTTTCTAATTAAAGAGATATTGGAGACTCCTATGATCAGTGAAAAGTTTTCACTTCGTGCCATAGAGGTAATGCCTCCATATCTTTAGAGCAAATACTACCGCTGCCAACTCCAAATCATGAGTGGGGTAGTTCTTTTCATGCTCTTTCAGCTGTCGAGACGCATATGCTATCACCTTTTCTCTTTGGGTCAAAACACAACCCAACCCAACTCCAGAAACAGCGAAGTCCTCAATTCCGTCGGGTAGAGAAAGTATCGGTGCTTCACATAACTTATTCTTTAGCAACTCGAATGCTTCTTTGTGCTTGTCACTCCAAGTATAAGTAGCTCCTTTGTGGGTCAAAGCTGTCAATGGAGTAGCGATCGAAGAAAAGCCTTGGATAAACCTTCGGTAATATCCAGCTAATCCCAAAAAGCTTCGGACCTCTGTGGGACTTTTCGGTTGTTCCCACTTCATCACAACTTCAATCTTTGCTGGATCAACCATTATCCCTTTTTGGTTGATCACGTGACCCAAGAATTGGACTTCTCGAATCCAAAAATCACATTTGGAGAACTTTGCATACAAATTCTCCTTCTTCAAGACTTCCAACACTTCTCGCAAGTGTCTACCATTCTCCTATTGGTTTTTTGAGTAAATCAGAATGTCATCTATGAACACTATTATAGATTTATCAAGGAATGGGTTACAAACCCTGTTCATTAAATCCATGAATGTTGCGGGAGCATTGGTTAGTCCAAACGACATAACCAAGAACTCGTAGTGTCCATATCGTGTTCTGAATGCAGTCTTCTCGATATCCTGCTCTCTCACCTTCAGCTGATGATATCGTGACCTAAGATCGATCTTCGAGAAATAGCTTGAACCTTGTAGCTGATCGAACAAGTCATCAATCCTTGGCAATGGATATCTAGTCTTTATCGTTGCCTTATTCAGCTCTCTGTAATCAATGCACATCCTCATACTCTCGTCCTTTTTCTTTACGAATAACATCGGAGCTCCCCAGGGTGATGAACTAGGTCTAATGAAACCTTTGTCCAATAACTCATGAAGTTGCATCATCAGCTCCTTCATCTCCGTTGGTGCTAATCGATACGGTGCTTTTGCTATTGGCGTCGTTCCTGGTAACAAGTCAATACAGAATTCTACTTGTCGATCAGGCAGTAATCAGGAAGATCCTCGGGAAATACTTTCGGATAATCACACACGACAGGAATGATCTGCATCTCCTTTTTCTCCTTCTTTGCATCAATCACGAATGCCAAATATGATGTACATCCTTTGGCCAAACACTTTCTGGCTTTCATTAGAGAAATAATCCCAGAATTCACTCTGCGTTTGTCCCCATACACCATAAATGACTCTTTCCCTGGCGGTTTTATTTTTACAATCTTCTTCTTGCACAGTATTTTGGCATCATTGGCGCTAAGCCAATCCATTCCCAGCACGATGTCGAAACCATTTAACTCAATAGGCAATAATTCCTCGTGGAACTTATTCCCATTCAAATCAATTAAGACGTTTTTCATACGATGGCTAACAGGTATAAACTTGCCACTAGCAACTTCGACTAATAAAGCATTATCTAGTCTATCAACAGGCAAAGCTAGTTTTCTACCAAATTCATGCGAAATAAAGGAATAGTTGGCTCCTGAGTCAAACAAAATTTGGGCAGGCAATTCGTTTACGAGAAAGGTACCTGAAGCGACATCAGCTTCTTCTTTAGCAGCTTCCAGTGTCATCTGAAAGGCTCTCGCGTTCGGCTTTGGTGGAATGTTGGGTTTTGCTGCCACCTTCTTTTTCGGACAATCCCTCGAGATGTGCCCCTCCTCACCACACCCATAGCATACTTTCTTGGTAAGGGTGCATTCGTTGGCATAGTGTCCTGGCTTTCCACATTTGAAGCATGTGACTTCCCCATCACATTTCCCATGATGCTTCTTCTTGCATTTGTTGCACCATTTCGCTTCGCCTCCTCCACCTCCTCTCGAACCGGATTTCGAGAATTTATTTTTCTTGTTGGACCCTGAAGGTCCATCGAACTTCCTCTTCTCACCAACCTCTGACCTCTCCCGACCCTTCTCCCTGATCTGAGTCTCAACATTCTTAGCAGCCCAAATGGCGGCTTTTAATGTGGTTGCTTGCTTAACCATTGGACCAAAGTCTGTTGGTAATCCACGGGAAAACTTGTTGACCTTTGAGAGTTCAGTTGGAACTAAGTATAGGATAAGCTTCATCTTTTCTGTGAAACTTGCAGCGTATTCAGTAAGGCTCATTTTTCCCTTCTTCAAATTCTGAAACTCATTATTGATTTCCAAAAGGTCCTGCTCTGAGTAGTATTGCAGTTTCAGTTGTTCCACAAAGTCTTCCCAATACATCTTGCTAGCTTCTCCCTTGGGCATCGAGTCGGCTAATAGCTTCCACCAACTCAATACTCCAGATTTTAACAAAGGGATCGCAAGAGCGGTCTTCTGCCTGTTGCTGCATTCACAACTTTCAAACATTGTCTCCATTTCGGAGATCCAGTTTATAACTTCTACCGGCGCCAGGCTTCCGGATAGACATGGTGGTTTGGATGCCATGAAATCTTTATACTTGCATCCACGTCTGTCGTTTCCTCCATCCTGGTTGTTATGTATAACCAACGGTGGGTTGGCTTGACCAATAATCCCACTGAAGTTTCCTCCTTCCGACTGCCCTTCACTTAATTCGGGCTGTACAATCGGCATCGAAGGTTCTTCACGATTCTACTGAAGCAGACGTCTAGTTTCTTCCATCTGACGATCCAACATCGTCTGAATCATCAGTTGTACACTAACCATTGTCATTGGCTCAGGTGCTGCTGCTACAACAGGTATTTGCTCGATTACAATTGGTTGATTCGTGTTTTCGTTCACGTTTCCAACTCCGCTTCTTGTTCTTGCCATTGTTGATCTATACACCGAACAAGGTGAATTTAGATCCTTATTCACGATAGATAATTAAACCATCCATATCACTCCGAAACGTTTACATGCTAGTTCTAATACCGTAGTCCTACACTTAGAACCCTAAACACATAAGGTTTCCAGATCCAGTTGGCAACAAACCGTAGATCCGAACAAATAATATCATATATGGCAAACATATAACATTTAGCACATAAAAGCATTTTAGACAACTTTCCTAAAATAAACTAGTGCTCGTGTCTTAAATATAACAGACACTCATCTCACAATCTTCACTTAACATTCTAAGTTTAAGTCTAGAAATCCTACAAATTCCTAGTTCGCTTAAACTAATGCTCTGATACCAACTGTGACATCCCCAAAATCACGGTCAGAAAAGACCGATTTAATTTATGCTTTTAAAATGATTTCAGAGTAATCCTTTGATTAAAAGAGTTCCGGAATTTGTTCCCAAAACAAAATATGATAAAATAAAATTTATCAAACCATTTCTTAAAGAAATGTATTTTCATATATAACAAAACTCGGGATGTCATGTTCCGATACAGACCAAAAGCATAAACGGCACATTATAGGCCTTACAACAGTTATATACAACTACTGGCCTATAACCAAAATATCTTGATGAATCATCCAACTTATGCTCTCGCTCCACTACCTGTAATACAAATAAAACTGAGTGGGTCAGGCTTGGGGGCCTGGTGAGCATATAGGGTTTTCAACCTACAATAAATAATTATATTTTATTTCACCAACCAACAATAACCCGATTACCCATTCCTGTTATCCTCACTTTACGTCCCTAAAAACAACAACTATCACAACGGACCTAGTCTAAGGATTTTCATCGGGATGGACATTACTGCGAAGGGGTTTCCTCCACAATAAATGTCCTAAAGGCGACCATGAAGGGGATAGAGTACACCGGTGAACACATCGTTCACAACACCTACATGTTATGAACCTGCCAACGTTCCATTGGACAGTCTAGAAAGAGTCCGTGGTCGTCATCCATACTCCGCTAGATAACTAGATCAACAACAACATCGAGGCCCCTCATCATTTTATATCATCACCCACCAACTGTCTACCCATGTTCTACACAACATATTAGTAGATAAAAATATATACATTTATATACAGCTTAAAACCTGTACAAATCATTCATTCACCTATTATTTCAAATAAACAAATAATATATAAACACATAACACGTATTTTATAGAAAATAATTCATATCTATGTGTTAGAAGAATGCAACTACACACTCACTTGATAAGACGATGATCGGACAGCACCTCGTCTCTTAAAACAATCGTTTCCGATAAAACTGGGATGTTTTTCCCAAAAACCGGGCTTCACGCGGACAGAGTTTCGGCTTGAAAATATAATTTTCTCGGGAACTTCGGAGCGTTAGGACTTGCTTCGGGCGTCGGGATGATACCGGGGCTTCGGGGGTATTTCTCGCAAAGTAGAAGAAAGAAAAAAAGGTGAAAGAAGTGGAAATTAGCAAAAAGATCGGCAGCCCTCGAGTTCTATTTATAGGGTGCTGAGCATCGGATTACGTTGGGTGTAATCTCAGAGTACGCGGGGCGGACTCCCTTTACAAGCAGTACGTTGGGCGTACTGGCTCGTCGACATGTACGCTGGGCGTACTCTTTAAGTATGCTGGGTGTACTAAGTGGATCGGACCGGATGCGTCATAGCTTCGGACTCGAGGCACTCGAGTGGTGGAGTAGGGCGACGTGGCCCAACCCAAACCATGAACCATGAGTACGCTGGGCGTACTCCCATTTCTCAAACTTCAAAAATTCGTATCTTTCGCATACGAGCTCCGTTTTTGACGTTCTTTATATCCACGCGTAGGTGAGACTATGGTCTACAACTTTCATTTAGACTCCGTCGGCTAACTTTGAATTTATTATTATTATTATATTTTTAACAAGCCGGGACAGGAAAAGTCCGTTAAAAATTCATAACTTCTTCATCCGACGTCCGTTTTCGTCTGTCTTTTTACCGTTGCACTACTATTAACGAGATCTTCAATTCTCGTTTAGTTTGTTTCGACTAGAAACCACTCGATCTCATATTCGAACTTTGGGCTGCATACCGCTAAGTCGAAACTTCGAAAAATCATAACTTCCTCATACGAAGTCAGATTTAGACGTTCTTTTTATGCACACTCTCGGTTTAACGTATTCTACGACTTTCGTTTAGATCACTAAGGCTAAATATCTCTCTATCGTAAATTCAATATTTACGTCATGCAGTGTCGTACCGGTTCTGTCGCGAAACTCCGACAGGTCATAACTTCTTCGTTATAACTCGGATTTCGGCATTCTTTATATATTCGGAAACCTTGCCACGACCACTACAACTTCCTTCATAGATATCGGGCTTATCTAATATTTTATTTTATCACTTATTTTTATCCTTAATTCATTTAAATCACACAATTAAGCAATAAACACATAATACTCAAATAATACATTCTTATTATTTCAAAACGAGTTACAAAGTTTAACCTAGAATGTTACATCATCATTAATGCCTAGCCTAGAAACACGAGCGTTACAATTCTCTCCTCCTTAGGATGATTCCGTCCACGGAATCACACATCAACAAACAAATACGGATAGCGATTCATCATGTCACTCTCCATTTCCCAGGTGAGATTTGGCCGATTCGTATGTTTCCAATGGACAAGAACTAATTCGTCCATCTTGCGTCGTAACTTCTTAGTCTTTCGGTCAACGATTGCCTCTGGTTCTTCAATTAACCTTTTGTTCTCATCAATTCTTAAATCAGAAATTGAAATTATATCGGGAACTTCTCCCGTGAACTTCCTCAAATAACACACATGGAAAGTGTTATGAATTCCATTCAGTTCTTTGGGTAATTCGAGCTTGTAAGCTTGGTTCCCAATCTTCTGAAGAACTTTAAACGGTCCAATAAACCTTGGACTTAACTTTCCTCTTTTTCCAAACCTTATAAGTCCCTTCCACTGTGAGACTTTAAGCAAAACCGAATCTCCAACTTCAAAAGTCATCGGTCTTCGGTTGTTGTCAGCATAGCTCTTTTGACGATCCTGAGCTGCTAACATTCTCTCCCTAATTATTTTCAACTTTTCAGCAGTGTGATGGACTATCTCAGGTCCCAAAAACTGCTTTTCCCCAGCCTCAAGCCAACAAGACGGCGTACGACTATTTTTGTCCGTACAAATCCAGGGTATATGCTCTCAGCATATCTTCAAGCGTTTGTATCCTTCGTTCGCTCTGCCCATCAGTCCGCGGATGGTAAGCTGTACTCAAACACAACTTGGTACCCAATTCCCCTCGTAGACTTCTCCAAAACCTTGAGGTGAAACGGATGTCACGATCTGATACAATCGTTAATGGCACATCGTGAAGCCTCACAATTTCCTTCACGTAAGAATTCACAAGCTTATCCATTAGACCATTTCTCATTGGCTGCTATGAAGTGTGCACTCTTAGTGAAGCAATCAACGACCACCCAAATCATGTCGTGACCATTCTTTGTTCTGGGCAGTTTAGTGACAAAATCCATGGCAATGTCTTCCCACTTACCCATCGGTACAAGTAAAGGTTCTAAACTCCCATATGGTTTCTGATGTTGTGCCTTAACTCTCGCACATGTCACACACTCGGCCACATACTTTGCAATATCGAGCTTCATCGTCGGCCACCAGTAATAGGGTTTCAGGTCCCTATACATTTTAGTGCTGCCAGGATGAATTGGGTACATGGTTTTGTGAGCTTCTTCCATCAGAAGATCTCTTATTCCTCCTGACTTAGGCACCCAAATTCGATCTTGGAATACCTTCAGTCCATGACTGTTTATACCGAACAGTAACGTTTTGCCCAAACGTTCTTCCTTTCGGTCATTCTTTTCAAAAGTTTCTTCTTGAGCTTTCTTTATACTCTCCACAATTGTCGAGACAACTTCTATTCTCAACGCTTTGACCTTTTTCTTTCAAGATTGACTTTTCGACTGAGAGCATCAGCAACAACATTTGCTTTACCGGGGTGGTAAAGTATCTCACAGTCGTAGTCCTTGAGTAACTCCAGCCATCGTCGTTGCCTCATATTCAATTCTTTCTGATTAAAGAGATATTGGAGACTCTTATGATCAGTGAAAAGTTTGCACTTCTTGCCATAGAGATAATGCCTCCATATCTTTAGAGCAAATACTACCACTGCCAACTCCAAATCATGAGTGGGGAGAGGTGGGGCATCGAGTGATAGGTAGCACTGAGATAGTGCTCAAGACGACTGAGCAGATTCAGCAGGTCAGATAGAGGTTACTGACGGCCCATAGTCGCTAGAAGAGTTACGCAGACAGGCGACGATCCGAGCTCGAGTTTCAGGTTGTAGATTTTTTCCTCCTGAGGGTATCCCCTTGGAAAAGGGTGATCCGATTCAGGAAGAGGGGCAAGATGGGGCCCCGATACATCGGTCCTTTCACGGTGACCGCCATAGTGGGTAAGGTAGCGTACCGTTTGGAGCTACCTGCGGAGTTGAGTCAGATTCATAACACCTTCCATGTGTCTCAGATAAGGAAGTGTGTAGCCGGTGAGACGGCAGTGGTGCCATTAGAGGACATTCAGGTGGATGCGAGCCTGAATTACATCGAGAGGCCGATTGCGATCATGGATCAAAATGTGAAGGTTCTGAGGAACAAAGAGGTACCCCTGGTTCAGGTCCAGTGGCAACATCGGAGAGGTTCCGAGTTGACTTGGGAGCCGGAGTCCGAGATGCGAGGGCAGTATCCAGAGTTATTTCCAGATCATGACTTCGAGGGCGAAGTCTGATTCTAGTGGGGGAGAATTGTAACATCTGGACTTCCAGGTATATTTTTTATTATTTAATTATTTTGAGGACTATTCAGCTACTCGACGAGTCAGTGCTACAACTCGTCGAGTAGAGTCGCGATGTGCTACGCGAGATTAATGGCCTACTCGACGAGTCCAAGAGCCGACTCGTCGAGTAGACGCTGTGATGAGAAACCCTAAATCTCCGGGTTTGGGACCTATTTAAAGGCACTTATAGCCTCATTTGCGGCTATACTTCCCTGAGAGTAAACCCTAAACGACCTGTGAGCTTAGAGATTGAGTTTTGGAGCTAACTGTGAGTGTTTGGCGCATCTTTTGAAGAGAAGAGAAGGATTCCGAGCCAAGGGACGAGACGGAGGTGCTAGATCCGTGGCTATTTCACCTCGGAGCTTATGGGAAAGGTATAAAGCTTGCACCTTTCTCATTTTGTTTAGTAGATCTCATGATATTTGGGAGTTTAGGGCTTTTTCTATCTAAAATGGGGACCTTGAGTGTTTTAAGTTCATATACAGATTTGGACTTCAGATCTGGACCATGTGAGGTCCCTAGAGTTCAAAAGTCTCTTTTTTATTCAGCCATAATAATGATCTTGAGTGAAAAACCCTTTCTAAGGCATGTTTTGGCATTTCAATCCCTAAGTGCCATGCATGGACGTAAATCCTGTGACTTTACGTGATAAAAGAGCCTTAAGAGTGTAGATATACAGTTTGGGAAGGTTTTCTGCTTTGAAATAGTCTGAATGAGAAAAGAGTCTGAATGGACTCACTGAGTCGAGGAGCCAACTCGACGAGTGGGTTAGGGTTTGTCCCGATGAGCTGGCTATGCTGTAACTCGGCGAGTTAGGGGTTAAATTGACGAGCTGGTCCTTCACGAAGACTTCTGAGGGACGACTTGACTCGACGAGTCACATGAGTGCACTCGGCGAGTTAGGTCAAACTGGGACTGTTGACTCGAGTTTGACTTTTTTTGACTTTAGAGTTTGGTCAACATAAGTAATGGAGACCATGGAGGGGAAAATGGTCTTTTACCTATTCCAAGAGTTAGAGATAATGAGAGAGCAACCTTTAGTGTATTTGAGTATGAGTAGAGTATTGATTAGAGATACTTATCCAATGTGTTAGGCGGAGGCTAGTTCGAGATTTCCGAGTACGAGACTTTTACTTGCTAGCTTACGAGGTGAGTCTTCTCACTATACTTACCAAGAGTGGTATCCTTGCGTGATTGAGTTGTCTTATGTGCTTATCCGTGTTTTGTGATATTCTGCATTATGTGTTTGTGATTTATGTTGAATATTGTTATTGTGAGTTTACTGAGTTGGGACCGGAGGGTCCCACTCAGACACATTGACCGAAGGGTCTTACTGAGTTATAGCCTAGAGTGGCTAATGAGCTATGTGTGGTATTTTGGGAAACTCACTAAGCTTTGTGCTTACCGTGTTATGTGTTATGTGTTTCAGGTACTTCTCAGGATCGCGGGAAGGCGCCGACTTGATTGTACACACATCGGAGACTGAGTTATGATTGAGAGGATCCTGGAGTTTTATATACAGTTTTTGAACATGAGTTTTGATGATTTGACATTGTGACACTTTGTGGTTTTATTATTGGAATAAATGTGTTTTGAAATTGAAAAAAAAATTCTTTTGGTTTGAAAATTTACGTTGTTACACGCATGCTCAAGCTCATCGGGACAAACCCTCACCGACTCGTCGAGTCGGCTCATCGACTCGGCGAGTCCATTCAAACTCAATCCTCACTCAGACGAATCTAAGCAGATCTACCACTCCACACACTAGATCTAGCATCTCAATACTCAGTTGTCACGTTAAGCTTCGATCTTTACGCTCATGCATGGTGGTTTTGCTCCAATCTACCAATACATGTTCTCATAAGGTGTTAAACACCATACTCCTCATATGGATGAATAAAGGTGGGACTTTTGGGCTTTAGGGACCTCACAAGGTCCAGATCTGAGGTCTAAACCTCTTGATAACTTAATATGCTCGAAGTCCCAAATAAAATGTGATGAAAACCCTAACTTCTCAAACTCATGAGATCTAACTAGAGGTGCACACAAAAACCGGTTTCACTATTCAAAACCGGATCCAAACCGAAACAGGATTGGGTGAAAACCGGTTTTGACCAAACCGGATCGGATCGGATTGAAAACCGGATTTTCAATCAGATCGTAATCCTATATTCCAAATCGGATTTGATACCGGATCGTAAACCGGATTCGCTAAAAACCGGATCCAAATCCGCCCCAAAATCCACTTAAAACCCACTAAAATTGGTTTAAACCAGTTTCAAATCGGATTAGAATCGGATTCGGATTTTTGTTGGAACCAGATCAGATTTTGACCGGATCCAGATCGGATTTTGACCGGATCGGATTTTTGATGACGTAAGCGAAACCTCATCGGATTTGTATCCGGATCAGATCGGATCGGATTCGGGTTTTGTGCATCTCTAGATCTAACCAAATAAAGGGTAAAGATTCAAGCTTTTTACCTTCCTCTTGAAGCTCTGGATGAAATGGCTTGAACCCCAACATCTCCTTCTTGTTCCTTGCTGAACAAACTCCTCTTCCTCCTCAAAGATGCACTAAAATCCTTCAAGGTTAGCTTGGAGACTCTCTTAGCTCACTACACTCGTTTAGGGTTTCACACAGAAAGGTTAGGCAGCTGGTGAGGCAGAAATGGGGGCATAAATTTCCTTATATAGGCCCCAACCCCGGGAAATTAGGGTTTCAGAACACATCACCAACTCGGCGAGTCGGCTCTCTGACTCGTCGAGTCCATTCATAAATCCCACGCGGTCAACTTGACTCTACTCGACGAGTTGGACTCACAACTCGTCGAGTCACTCAATAAACCTCAACATTAAACACATGAAATAATATACCTGGGTGTCCGGATGCTACACATAGAGACAACTAGCATACCACATAACACGTAATGGGTCGGCATTACTGCCTACGACCCATGGATATAGTGAGAAGACTCACCTCAAATGCAGAAGCTTACTAAAAGAAATTCCTAGCTGCTGCCCTAAAGACACCTCCGAGCTATCAGATCCAAATAACACCCAATTAGCAATTAGGTTCCATTCTAAGGCCCGCATCCATACTTGGGGTAAAATGACCATTTTACCCCTGACCCAACATGCATCAAAACTGAGGCCGAAATCCAAAATATCCACAAAGGCCCACTAATGGCCCAATTTTCCAAATTAGGCCCAACCCCATATGGGCCTTATCCTAAGCCCATAATTCCTTTAGTTACAATTATGATTACCTCAAGTACCCCCTTAGAATAACTTGGTCAAAGACAGGGTCATAAGTCAAGGTCAACGGCCAGAGTTGACCTAACACGCCGATTTGTCCTTCAACTCACCGTGTTTCTCCATAAACACACCACTAGAAACCCAACATCTTAATACATTAAGCCGACATTATCGACTCTAAGAGCTTCACAACTCAGATCTTGACCAAAATGAGATCTAGAAGGGTAAAGTTTCCAACTTTACCCCTAGGAACCACCGAAATGGGTCCAAGCCCAAACCCTAGACTTAGTAGAGTGAGGGCTTAACCATTAAGCACTTAATATTCAAAGACAAAGCCCCAAATTGCAGATCTGACACCCTAGAGCTGGAAGACCACGTAAAATTTTTAACTTTATGCTCATGCATGACTAGGAGAGGCTCAAATGTTCAAGAAGGGCTTAATAAGGGACTTAATGAATGCATGAAGCCCTTAAATCCATAAAGTTGGCACCTTTATGCTAAAAGAGTCCATGAAAACCTCAGATCTGAAAGAATAAGGCTTTGGGACGTCCTAATCCCAACATCCATCCAAACCATGGCTAAAACATAACAATTTAACCCAAAAGAGAGATCTAAGAATCTAGCAAACAAGATAAGAACTTGATACCTCAAACTCCTTGCCAAATGGATAATGATTTTGGATCCAAGACCTCTTCTCCAAGCTTAGAAACTTCAAGATCTTCTAACTCCTTCACAATGCACAAAATGGACCCAAACTTTCTTCTAAGGCTCAAATGCTTGACAATGGAGGCTACAACTCGTTTTAGGGTTTTGATAACAATGGAGGCTGAGAAGGAGGCCAACCAAAGGGACTTAAGGCCTTTAAGTAGGGTGCAACACCCTAAAAATTAGGGTTTCCAACCCAGCTGTCAACTCGCCATGTGCCGAGTTTGTTCATTAAATTCTGTGGCCAATAACATTTTGACACGCTGAGTTGAGGCTCCAACTTGCCGGGTCCCAATGAGAAAACCTAAACAACTTGGAATCAACTTCATACCGGAAATCAAGCGTTACAAAAGAGTCAAAAAAATTTTAAGAGTCAAGCTTCTTTAATAAAGCGTTAGCTTTTCTTGGCTACATATCTATAAGTATTGTTCCGGTTTAACAATCAGAAGTCACAACATTTATTAGCGTTCGGGTAAAGTTATTCTGATCCTGAATATTTGAAAGTCAAATAATTAGTTTTTCGTAATTACAAGTTAAATAATTACTTTCTAATATTCTTTTTAGGAGTAGGTGCAACAAAACTGATTAAGCAAAGGTAGACAATAATTGTTATATTAGCCTTATTTTTAACCTTTTCTGTTCATGTTCTGTGCATGTGTTATACTATACATTCATATTCCCCTGTTATACTCTTGTTTTTGAATTCATATCCCTCCATGTGGGTTTGTGTTTGTGTGAACAAGAACCAGGGACTGAGATGTATTTCCTGATTTGTGAAAACATAAATGATTGAATTGCAGTACATGAATCCAAAAACATCAAACATGATATCGTTGTCTTTTGAAGGTTATTGAAAAGGCCAAACATTCAAATCAACATCAATGGTTAACTCGTCCCTACTAGTTGGTTGGTTGGTTGGTAGGACAGGATCCATGGCTCATTGGCTCCACACCACCACACATTGTTGGGTCAGACCCAAGTGCACCACCTACTCTGGCTAAGGTGGGCCTAGCAAGTAGCAACAATTAAAATCACACTTCCATGTTTTCAACTTCGTGTTATGGTATCTAAAAGAAGTAATCAATGATAATCAATGATTTTGCATGTAGCAAACAATTATCTTATAATTATGTTTAAAATTATTGTTTAATGCTAAAAATATTATTTAACAAATGTTCCGAATGGTAACTTCTAAAAATATTATTTAACAATGTTCCGAATGGTAACTTCAATTGTCTAAATTTTATTGACCTGTAAGTTATTTAAATAAAAGTTATTCGATATACTATGATATTTACTTAATTCAATTATAATAAAAAATCATTAATTACTTCGAATATAAGCTACCAATTTAAATATATTAAAATTTGAAGAAAACAGTTTTAATGGGAACCTTAAGCTTAACATTTGTGAACGAATATGAAAAATTTAGAAAATAAATATAATTCAAAATTGAAAATTGAAAATAGCACATTGCGTTGTTGTTTAAATAAATGATATTTAAAAAATATCTAAATTAACAAGAACATCCCAAGAAACTCATTTAAATGAAAAATAGACACCATTGATACTATCTTAAGTAAATTTACACTAAATCATGATTTCCTCATTACGTGAAAAACTGGCCTAAATACGTACTGGATTATGTAGTTTCAAGATCAAGTCAGAAAATAAACAAGCACCTTACGAATTACAAACGGATAGCCAAGAATCAGGGGTTTTCTTCGGTTTAATTTCCGATTTGATCTTAAGTGGGTTTTAAGTTGTGGAACATAGCGTCCCACTTGATCTCTTCAACACCTCTACCAGACCAATATCTGCCACCATCGCCGTCGTCTTCATCGTCGGTGAAGCAATTTCCTTCATCGTCGCCGCCTTCTGTTTTCCCTTGGTCATAGTGGAGATCGTAAACCAATGGACTCGATAAGCTATTCACTCTCGCGCCTCCGGATTTAACCACCGGCGGGTAGCCATTATTGATCAAAAGAGTTGCAGAGCCTCGTCTGTTCATCACCAACCTGTTGCTCCTCTTGGCCATGGCCTCTTTCCATCTTGAACTGTAACTCCTTCTCTTCACCCTGATCATAGCCGAATCATTGTGGTGCACCCATGTTCGAATGTAACTACCCAAGGTTCTTTTGGTTTTCTTGATGGCTATCATTATTTTAGCAATTGGGTGCCAAGCAGATGAGCCTTTTGCGAGCTTGAGTATCTCAAGCCTGTGTTTGGCTATGGAGATTCCCATGCTTTGAAGGAATTCATGGTTGAAATAAGCGATATCGTCTTCTTCGAGTTGATTTTGGGAGAACGCTACTGCGTATTCGTGAATGAATGGAGGTTTAAGATGAGTTTTTGATAGCCATGAAAACCAGTCCATGGCTTGATGCAATGCTTGTGATGCTTTGAGTGGAAGATAAACTGATAAGTCTTTATATATAAAATGTAAAGGGCACCGAAAACATGTAAAAAGCTAAGATGATAAAAGTAGGGTAAAAATATCTAAGTTTTCTTTTTCGACATTTTACTAAAAAATCGATAAAACTTCAAAAACAAAATCCATTAAAATGTAACAGAAGAGGTGGATTTCCACAATCATATTTTCACAAAGAAAAAACAACCAAATCATATAAATGACATCCGACATATGCAAAATGTTACCCAAGGTGTAAATGAGGCAAATAATTGAAAAAAAAAAAAAAAAATAGACTAAGTAGAAAGACAAACATAAAAGTTGGGTAAAAATAGGGTTATTGACATAAAAGTCTCTAAGTTTTTCAGTTTTATACGGTTTGTCGCTGTAATGATTTTAGGTGTGTTAATGTCTAACATTTAGGCTCTTTTTGTCAAATATGTCATTTAGCAGGTTAATAGAGTTGTAGTCGGTAACCTGTCCCTTCACAACCCTTCTTCCCCATACAGCCATACCCCCACCCCTGTAGTCCCCCTAGTCACCGTCGAAACCCAACTCCCACCGTCGCCCCTTCTTGTTCATCACCGCCCACCCCTAGCAAGCTACGGTGACGGTGGCTTTAGACCCAGATGCAATCACCGCCCCTAATTGTTCATCACCACCATCTCCTTCACCTTTCTACTCTCTAAAAAGGTAAAACATGAATAAGAGCAAAGAGGTTCAAGGGGAAGCCGATCTTGTAACGACCAAAAAATCCAGGGTAAAAATTTCATTTTTCATTATAGTCAAACCCAAATGTTACTTAATCCAACCATTCAAAAACATTGCTTAATTAAAACATTTATCAGAGTTACATCCCAAAATCACATAATGCGGAAAACACGGGTGTGTGCGTTGCGATCAAGTCGGACTCTTCCTTTCCAAACCGATTATACCTGAAACCATAAACAAAATTGTAAACACGAAGGTTAGTGAGTTCCCCATAACATACCCCACACAATCCACATAATCACATAAACCATATCAGCCATATAAGCTACATAAGCCACATCAACCACATAAGCCATGCATATACACATATAAGGATGCCATGGAAACCCTCCAAGGTCTCATACACATAATCACATAAATCATATCAACTACACAATTCATGCATATAAACATATAGGGATGCGATGGAAACCCTCCAAGGTCTTACACCGAGTGCCACTAGAACCCCCACGTGGTCTTAACTACCTGCCATGGGAACCCCCACATGGTCTTCACTAACCGCCATGGAAACCCCCACATGGTCTTCACTGACTGTCATGGGAACCCCCACATGGTCTTAACTAACCAAGGAAATATCATGCAAGCTAAACATACTAGGATGTAATGGAAATCCTCCAAGGTGTTACACCAATGCCATGGGAACCCCCACATGGTCTTAGCCTGGAATGTCATGGGAACCCCCCAATGGTCTGACATCTAACTGCCTCGGGAACCCCCCGAGGTCTTCCATGCAAGTATCACAGAGACGACTAGCATATCACATAAAACATAATCAACTAGCATACCAGATATCACATAATCGGCCATGGGAACCCCCACATGGTCTTCGCATAAATACATAACATATTGACAACATATTGGCAAGTAACCACTACATGTCGGAGTCACGAAGACAACTGGCATTGAAACATCCCAAAAATACAACCCAAAAATTTTTGTTTGAAAACTTTACTATACCATAATATCAAATATTAAAAGATAAATCCATGAATCATGTATCTCAAAATATCATAATAAATTTATCAAATCGAAACTAGTGTCAAGATCATATCAAAATATCAGAGTCTAACTCCCAAGCTGAAACTGTGGTGTGTGCCATGCCATCATCCCGAGCCCTTCCCTTTGCTAGCTGAAGTACCTGAAACCAAAACTGAAACTGTAAGCACGAATCTTAGTGAGCTCCCCCAAACTACATATACCATACAATAACATATAAAGCAACTACTGGGCCTTGCCCACTGCATCAGACCGAAGTCCGGAAGCTGCATCGGACTGAAATCTGGAACTAACCAGGGCCTTGCCCTCTGCATCGGACCGATGTCCGGAAACTACATCGGACCGAAGTCCGGAACTAACCAGGGCCTTGCCCTCTTCATCGGACCGAAGTCCGGAAACTGCATCGGACCGAAGTCCGGAACTAACCAGGGCCTTGCCCTCTGCATGAGACCGAAGTCCGGAACTGACTGAACATAGCATAGCATAATCATAACTACTAGCATAAACACATATACTGCATACTGCATCAGACCGAAGTCCGGAACACATAACACAAAGACATGCTTGAATCACAAAGACATCGAGCACACTGAACTACTGCATCAAACCGAAGTCCGGAACTACTGCTAACTAAACGGGCTGGCATTGTGGCCGTAGACCCGTTCCTACTGGAAGGAAAACTCACCTCGAAACGCTGGCTGCTGAGATGCTAAATCTGAAACTGTCTGACTGCTGCTCCGGAACTCCCCGGCTACAAATGCCATGAACACTAAATCAAATACTGATAACTACTCTCAGGGTAAAATGACCATTTTACCTTTCTGATTAGAGTCAACGCTAAGGTCAAAGTCAACTCTCAGTCAACCCAACTCGCCGAGTCCCTCTACCGACTCGTCGAGTTCAAACGATCATAACATCGGGACATCTCAATTCTACTCATCGAGTCTCACCTTGGACTCGTCGAGCTCCTTTGTTTCCGAGTCTCACTCCTGTCCAACTCGCTGAGTCATCTCCTTAACTCAGTGGTATCACTCATAATCGAAGAAGGGTTTGGGGACATCGATCCGACTCGTCGAGTCCCAAGAACAACTCGGCGAGTCCATTGCATGTTCAGACTATACAGTTGTTCCTAGGTGATTCCACTGCCTCCAATTCATAGATCTGGACTCCTTAAGCTAGAATAACACGTAAAGTTGCTAACTTTACGTGCATGCATGATGCAATGAAACTAAATCACCCAAAACAAGCTAGAAATGAGAGTCTATGGCATAGAATGGGATCTTGGCTGAATAAAGGTGGTAACTTTGAGCTTCTGGACCTCAAGAGTGCCTAGATCTAAAGTCCTTATAGACCCAAAAGCTCTCTACCCGAAATTATCTTGGAAAGGACCCTGTAGCACCTGGTTCCCGGTATGTATTTTAATTAAGTAATTTTGCATTTTTGGGCTGGGACTCGGCGAGTTGAAGGCCCAACTCGCCGAGTAGAAGCGGGATGTGACGCGGGATTTAAGTGATGGACTCGTCGAGTCGGGTTCCGGACTCGACGAGTAGGCTCTGACTCGACAAAACCCTAATCTGAGGGTTTTCACCCTATTTAAACAACCTTATACAGCCTCCATCGCCCCTTTATGCTCCCAGAAACCCTCCATAGCAAACCCTAAGTGTTTTGGTGCAAGATCTAAGGCTTTTGAGTGATTTTTGCGGGTTTTGACCTCAAGGAAGGAGGAAGAACATAGAAGGATCAAGAGGAGACTGAAGGATTCGATTTTGGTTCATCATTTGCAGTCTTTGAAAGGTATAAAGTCTGTACCTTGCTTGCTCGTTTGTTAGATCCCTTTTTGGGGAAGATTTAGGGCTTTTTAAGCCATATGAGGTAGCCAACCATGATTGCAAACATGGTTGGGGGTCAAGACTTCGGATCTAAGTCTTGGGAAGAGTCACAAGGCAGATTTGGGTTGCTTTTGCACCCAAGGAAGGTCCCATGCAACAAAAGAGCCATTTTAGAGCCTTTTTGGCTCAAAAGTCCCATGCATGCACGTAAAGTTCGTAACTTTACGTGCTAGATCGAGCTTAGGGGCTTGGATCTATCATTAGGACAAGTGTTGTACTTCAGAAATCGAGGATTTAGGGTGTGGACATTATCGACTCGGCGAGTCCGTTCTTGGGACTCGACGAGTCCAAGGCTTTGAGTCCCATATCTGTTGAGGGTCAAAGAACTCAGTTGGGTGTTAGAAGGGTTGTAGCAGGACAGAAAGAGTGACCCAATGCATTGGACTTAGTTTTAGACCTGGAGTTCATGGGACTCGACGAGTACTAGAACATACTCGGCGAGTCCAAGGCAATCTCCTTATGATTGAAGATAAACTCGACGAGTTGTTCATACACTCGGCGAGTCAAGGTCACAACTTGTTCATCAAATGAAGGTGAACTCGACGAGTTGTTCATAAAACTCGGCGAGTCGGATGAAGGTTCATTCGATGTTCACATCGAAGAGGAAATCGTCGAGTCGTCGCTAAACTCGACGAGTAGGGTCGTGGATGAGGACAGTTGAAGAGATAGGGACTCGACGAGTTGGCGGCCCAACTCGGCGAGTCGGGTCAACTGGAAGTTGACTTTGACTTTGACTTGGACTTGGTCAGGGGTAAAATGGTCATTTTACCCTAAGAGTAGATATCAGATTCTGACTGAGTGTTTTGTGGGGATTGTAGCCGGAGGATTTCCGAAGCAGTAGCGGACAGAGGTTTCCCGCACAGATTATCAGCAGCTATTCGTACGAGGTGAGCTACCTTCCAGTAGGGGTGGGTCTAAGGCCACAATGCCGACCCACCAAAGAGGGGTATTTAGAAGATGATTGTCTTTGTGATAATTATCTTGGTCTGGTTACGTGCTTTGGTCATGAGTTTTATCTATATGATATGTTACGTGTATAATAGGGATTAGTTTCCCTGACAGCGGTCCTTAGGACCGAGGGGTAGGTCAGTACCCGGATATGCCTGACTGTATGTTTATATCTTGTTGTTGTATGCTAGTGGTAGGGGGTGGTAGTCCCCAGTTACCGGTTGAAAGATACCAATGACAGTTACCGATTGAAAGATACCGATGATGATTACCAGTTGAAAGATACCGATGATGATTACCGGTTGAAAGATACCGACGATGATTACCGGTTGAAAGATACCGATGATATTGTATGGTATGTGGTATGATGGGGGAACTCACTAAGCTTTGTGCTTACGGTTTCGGTTTTGGTTTCAGGTACCTCTTCGTCTAAGGGGAAGGAGTCGGCGGCGTAGCATCGCATCACACACACACACATATGATTCCGCATCGGACTTTCTGGGATTGTACTCTGATATGTTATTATTTTATGACTTGGGTTTTCAGACATGATACATTGTTTTATGAGATGATGTGTTTTCACAGTATTTTCTTATGAATCTTTTTATGAGTCAGTTAATTAAAAAGAAATTTTTGGACTTGAAAATTGGGATGTTACAAGTTGGTATCAGAGCCCTGGTTTGAGGGATTCGGACACACCCTCGGGGGTGTCTGGACTCAAACCGAGGGGCTAAAAGGTTTTTACAAGGAAAATGGTTTTCTAAAATCTAAATGGAAGGATTTTAAGAAAGACGAAGTGTGTGATGCATGCGACCGGCCGGGCTCAAGTAAGTTTTCCCCAAGATACCCATACTTGCTATGTTATGCTATATGGTTTTGATTCAGAAAACTGCATGCTAGAATAGGACTAAGAATCTAGGAGGATGCCTTGTGTGCCTGATATATGATTATGAGAATTTCATGCTAGTTAGGGCTAAGGGTCTAGGGAGGATGTCGTATATGCCTGTTGTATGAGTTGTATGCTAGGACTGTTTAGTCAGCAGTAGGATAGCCTGATTAGGTTATGCCTGATGCGGTTACTCGATGCACGAATGCTGCTTGCTTTGTGCTTAAGGGGTCCTGGCTAACTTTAACTAACTAGTGAGCGGATATTTAACAGTACTCGCAAGCTAGTTAGGGAAGGGAAGTAGGGACTCCTAGTGCAGCTGATGGCGGAGAGTAGGTCAGAGAGTGCCCCAGGAAAGCCTGGGATGAGACTAGATGGAAAGGGATATTGGTTAAGGGACCTGGTGGAGCCGAGACAGTCCTTGAGGAAAGTACGGATAGATGTGAAAGGTAGTATGGGCCCGTACTACTGGAAGCAGAGGATCCGTACTCGAATCAAGGAAGGTTGAGACAGAACCGGGAACCTTGGAGAGTGTGTTAGACCTCTCTAGAGTATGTATGATCCTGACATTTATGGGTGTATTTTCAGCATGGTGACCACGCGACATGGAGCAGGAGGTTCCGGATCAGGGGTGCAGGATCCGAGCAGGTTGATGACGGGTTGCGCGAGTTCATCGCGCCTGAGATCACGAGAGGCATTCTTGAGTCGAACCCGGTCATTTTCGGGTCGATCAAGGAAGGGATTGTTGAGCTGATGGAGGATCGCCTCAGGGCATTCAGGAGTGACATGGCGGCCAGCCAGTCAGGATCACGCACACTGTCCTTTAAGGACTTCAGAGGGAGTGGTGCGCCGGATTTCCATGGGGTGAAAGACCCCATTGCTGCTAGGATATGGATCGCAGACATCGAGTCTGCGCAGCTGACGAGCTTCTGCCCGGAAGGGTCGAAGGTCCGTTTCGCTCTAGGGTGTTTGAGACACAGAGCCAGAGATTGGTGGGAGTCGGTTGGCGACTCTCTGGGAGCCTCGGCTGTTGAGGCTATGACCTGGTCAGACTTTGTGACCAGATTCAGGGCGGAGTTTGCGCCAGTTGTGGAGCTTCAGCAGCTGGCCAGGGAGTTCTTGGACATGAGACAGACTACGGAGACTGTGGCGGAGATCACCGCCAAGTTCCGGGAGAGGGCATTGCTGGTGCCCCAGTATGCAGGTGATGAGGACATGAAGAGGACCCGCTACCATGACATGCTACGAGCTGACATCCGGGAGCATGTCAGTTTCTCAGCTTGCCCTACCCTGGATTCCATGATTGCCAGGGCTAGGGAGAGGGAGATTGATCTGGAGCACATCCGGAAGAGGAAGGCGGCGGAGGGGCTGACGACGGGGGCTTCGGGGAAGAAGCCCAAGGGATCCGATGCTAGGCCGAAAGGCCAGTCAGGGCGGGACCGCTGTGGGAAATGCGGTCGGTCACACGAGGGAGCTTGTCACACTGGGCCGGGTTCAGGCTGCTATAAGTGTGGCAAGGTTGGGCATTTTGGCAGAGATTGTACTGCCCCTACTCATGCGATTCAGATATCAGACTTGATTTGCTTTCATTGCAATCAGAAGGGCCATAAAAAGGCCAATTGCCCTAGATTGACAGCAGCAGCGGCGCCGACTCTAGCGACAGCACGGGTTGTGGATGGCAGGAAGGCCAAGTTGGAGGCTCTAGTGGTTCAGAGCCGAGCATTTCACCTGACAGCCGAGGAGGCACGCACTACACCCGATGTGGTGACGGGTATGATTTCTTATTTGTATGCTTTTATGTTATGTCGCTGTGATTTTGATATATTATTTGCCTTGCTTAGGATCGTTCCATGTGAACGGTATCCCAGTTCAGGTGTTGTTTGATTCAGGTGCCACTCGATCGTTTGTCTCTCTTGCGCTTAGCAAGAAGTTTCCGGAGTCTTCGGGCATGTTGGATTGCCCTCTAGAGGTCGAGATTGCGGACGACCGGTCGGTACGAGCGTCAGAGGTCTACCGGGATTGTGTGTTGAGGCTGTTCGAGGAACGTTACCTGGTGGACTTGGTTCTCATACCTTTGCGGGGGAACAAGGTTATTATTGGTATGGATTGGCTGAGCCCCAATCGGGCAGTGATTGACTGCGCGCAACAGTCAGTACGGATTAGGACCCCTAGTGGGGGAGAGCTGGTAGTTTAGGACGAAAGGCCACAACGAGGACCAGCTTTATGTTCAGCAGCGAGGGCTAGGCGCTACCTCCAGCAGGGTTGCGCAGGTTATGTCGCCTATGTTATGGATACCCGGGAGGCGGGTAGGGCGACGGTGGGTGATGTGCCCGTGGTACGAGAGTTTGCGGACGTATTCCCCGAGGAGTTGCCTGGGATACCTCCGGAGCGACATGTGGAGTTCGGGATCGACCTAGTCCTTGGTGCGGCTCCAATAGCCAAGGCAACGTATCGGTTGGCTCCTCCTGAGATGCAGGAGTTGTCTACACAGCCGCAGGAGCTGTTAGACAAGGGATTCATTAGACCGAGTAGTTCTCCCTAGGGAGCCCCGATTCTGTTTGTGAAGAAGAAGGACGGGTCGCATCGGATGTGTATAGATTATCGGGAGCTGAATAAGGTAACGGTGAAGAACCGTTACCCACTCCCGAGGATTGATGACCTCTTTGACCAGCTACAGGGAGCATCTTGGTTCTCCAAGATTGATCTGCATTCAGGGTATCACTAGATGAGGGTCAGAGAGGAGGATGTGCGGAAGACTGCCTTTCGGACCCGTTATGGTCACTATGAGCTTGTGGTGATGCCTTTCGGGCTCACCAACGCTCCTGTCGCGTTCATTGATCTCATGAACCGTGTGTGCAGGCCGATGCTGGATCGGTCTGTGATAGTTTTCATCGATGACATCTTGGTCTATTCCAGGACGCAGGAGGAGCACGAGGAGCATCTGCGAGAGGTTCTGGAGACTTTGAGAAGGGAGAACTTGTATGCTAAGTTCTCCAAGTGTGAGTTCTGGTTGCGCGAGGTGCAGTTTCTTGGGCACCTTGTCAACCAGAATGGGATTTCGGTAGATCCGGCCAAAGTGGAGGTCGTGATGAGATGGTAGGTTCCGAGGTCTCCATCTGAGATTCGGAGTTTCCTAGGATTAGCCGGCTACTATCGGAGATTCATCCAGGATTTCTCCAAGATAGTCGTACCCCTGACCAGGCTAACGAGGAAGGTCGTGGTCTTTCGTTGGGGGCCTGAGCAGCAGGCTGCATTCGAGACATTGAGGCAGAGATTGTGCGAGGCGCCAATCTTAGCCCTGCCAGAGGGCATGGAGGATTTCATCGTGTACTGTGATGCGTCCATCTCGGGTTTGGGCACAGTATTGATGCAGAGAGGGCATGTCATTGCTTACGCTTCGAGGCAGCTGAAGCCTCATGAGGCGAACTACCCGACGCATGATTTGGACCTGGGGGCTGTTGTGTTCGCCCTCAAGATTTGGCGTCATTACCTCTATGGGGTTCGTTGTACGATTTACACGGACCACAAGAGCCTGAGGTATCTCATGGACCAGCCAAATTTGAATATGAGGCAGCGTCGGTGGCTTGATGTGGTAAGGGATTATGACTGTGAGATCCTCTACCACGCGGGGAAGGCCAATGTGGTGGCCGACGCGCTTAGCCGCAAGACAGCGCCGATCAGGGATATCTGTCTGAGGATGACAGTGGTGACTCCGCTGTTGGAGCAGATTCGGGAGGCCCAGCAGGAGGCCATGAAGGAGGAATATCGGAAGAGCGAGTGGATTGTGGGGCAGGTTTCCTCCTTCGACTATGATAGCCGAGGGTTATTGACTCTTCACCGTAGGGTGTGGGTCCCTTATCATGGAGGCGTGCGCCAGGCCTGATGGAGGAGGCACACAAATCCAGATTTTCTATCCATCCCGGAGCGACGAAGATGTATAGAGATCTTCGTCCTGATTATTGGTGGCCCTGCATCAAGCGGGACGTAGCATGGTATGTGGAGCGGTGCTTGACCTGCAGGAAGGTCAAAGCCGAGCACCAGAGGCCACACGGCAAGATGCAGCCGTTAGATATTCCCATGTGGAAATGGGAAGATATTACCATGGATTTCATCACCAAGCTTCCCAAGACTGCACGGGGAGTGGATTCGATTTGGGTAATCGTGGATCGGTTGACCAAGAGTGCCCATTTCATACCGATCCAGGAGAGTATCTCGGCCGAGAGGTTGGCTGACATCTATATCCGAGAGGTGGTAGCTCGGCACAGAGTGCCAGTTTCAGTGATTTCCGACAGGAATGTGCGGTTCACTTCCAGGTTTTGGAAGAAGTGTCATGACGAGCTGGGTACTCGTGTGCATTTTAGCACCGCCTTTCACCCGCAGACGGATGGTCAGAGCGAGCGGACCATCCAGATGCTAGAGGATATGCTGCGGGCATGTGTTTTAGACTTCGGGGGTAGCTGGGATACCTACCTTCCGTTGGCGGAGTTCTCGTATAATAATAGCTATCATGCGAGTATCGACCGTCCTCCCTTCAAAATGTTATACGGGAGGAAGTGCAGAACCCCGATATGTTGGGGTGAGGTTGGCCAGAGGGTCATGGGGAGCACCGAAGTGGTGCTCAAGACGACAGAGATGATTCAGCAGGTTCAGAGCAGACTTCAGACTGCTCAGAATCGGCAGAAAAGTTATGCCGACAAGCGCTGATCGAACCTGGAGTTTCAGGTCGGGGATATGGTTCTCCTGAAGGTGTCGCCATGGAAGGGCGTCATCCGATTCAGGAAACGGGGCAAGTTGGGTCCCAGGTATATTGGACCCTTCAGGGTTATAGCCCGGGTGGGAAAGGTGGCATATAGGCTGGATCTGCCAGCCGAACTCAGTCAGATTCATAGCACTTTTCACGTCTCCCAGTTACGGAAATGTTTGGTGGACGACTCGGCAGTGGTACCGTTAGAGGATATTCAGGTCGATGACAGCCTGAATTACATTGAGCGGCCTGTAGCGATTCTTGACCGGAAGTCGAAGGATCTGAGGAATAAGAGGGTGGAGCTCGTGAAGGTGCAATGGCAGCATCGGAAGGGCTCAGAATGGACTTGGGAGCCGGTGGATGAGAATATGGAGCATTTCCCAGAGCTTTTCCAGGAACGAGCAGTAGACTTCGGGGACGAAGTCTAAAATAAGTGGGGGAGATTTGTAGCACCTGGTTCTTGGTATGTATTTTAATTAAGTAATTTTGCATTTTTGGCCTGGGACGCGGCGAGTTGAAGGACCAACTCGCCGAGTAGAAGCGGGATGAGACGCGGGATTTAAGTGATGGACTCGTCGAGTCGGGTCCCGGACTCGACGAGTAGGCTCTGACTGGACAAAACCCTAATCTGAGGGTTTGCACCCTATTTAAACAACCTTATACAGCCTCCATCGCCCCTTTATGCTCCCAGAAACCCTCCATAGCAAACCCTAAGTGTTTTGGTGCCAGATCTAAGGCTTTTGAGTGATTTTTGTGGGTTTTGACCTCAAGGAAGGAGGAAGAACATAGAAGGATCAAGAGGAGACTGAAGGATTCAAGTTTGGTTCATCATTTGCAGTCTTTGAAAGGTATAAAGTATGTACCTTGATTGCTTGTTTGTTAGATCCCTTTTTGGGGAAGATTTAGGGCTTTTTAAGCCATATGAGGTAGCCAACCATGATTGCAAACATGGTTGGGGGTCAAGACCTCGGATCTAAATCTTGGGAAGAGTCACAAGGCAGATTTGGGTTGCTTTTGCACCCAAGGAAGGTCCCATGCAACAAAAGAGCCATTTTAGAGCCTTTTTGGCTCAAAAGTCCCATGCATGCACGTAAAGTTCGTAACTTTACGTGCTAGATCGAGCTTAGGGGCTTGGATCTATCATTTGGACAAGTGTTGTACATCAAAAATAGAGGATTTAGGGTGTGGACATTATCGACTCGGCGAGTCCGTTCTTGGGACTCGACGAGTCCAAGGCTTTGAGTCCCATATCTGTTGAGGGTCAAAGAACTCAGTTGGGTGTTAGAAGGGTTGTAGCAGGACAAAAAGAGTGACCCAGCGCATTGGACTTAGTTTTAGACCTGGAGTTCATGGGACTCGACGAGTACTAGAACAGACTCGGTGAGTCCAAGGAAATCTCCTTATGATTGAAGATGAACTCGACGAGTCAAGGTCAGAACTTGTTCATCAGATGAAGGTGAGCTCGACGAGTTGTTCATACAACTCGGCGAGTCGGATGAAGGTTCATTCGATGTTCACATCGAAGAGGAACTCGTCGAGTCGTCGCTAAACTCGACGAGTAGGGTCGTGGATGTGGACAGTTGAAGAGATAGGGACTCGACGAGTTGGCGGCCCAACTCGGCGAGTCAGGTCAACTGGAAGTTGACTTTGACTTTGACTTGGACTTGGTCAGGGGTAAAATGGTCATTTTACCCTAAGAGTATATATCAGATTCTGATTGAGTGTTTTGTGGGGATTGTAGCCGGAGGATTTCCGGAGCAGTAGCAGACAGAGGTTTCCCGCACAGATTATCAGCGGCTACTCGTACGAGGTGAGTTACCTTCTAGTAGGGGTGGGTCTAAGGCCACAATGCCGGCCCACCAAAGAGGGATATTTAGAAGATGATTGTGTTTGTGATAATTATCTTGGTCTGGTTACGTGCTTTGGTCATGAGTTTTATCTGTATGATATGTTACGTGTATAATATGGATTAGTTTCCCTGACAGCGGTCCTTAGGACCGAGGGGTAGGTCAGTACCCGGATATGCCTGACTGTATGTTTATATCTTGTTGTTGTATGCTAGTGGTAGGGGGTGGAATAGTCCCTAGTTACCGGTTGAAAGATACTGATGACAGTTACCGGTTGAAAGATACCGATGATGATTACCGGTTGAAAGATACCGATGATGATTACCGGTTGAAAGATACCGATGATATTGTATGGTATGTGGTATGATGGGGGAACTCACTAAGCTTTGTGCTTACGGTTTCGGTTTTGGTTTCAGGTACCTCTTCGTCTAAGGGGAAGGAGCCGGCGGTGTAGCATCGCATCACACACACACACATATGATTCCGCATCGGACTTTCTGGGATTATACTCTGATATGTTATTATTTTATGACTTGGGTTTTCAGACATGATACATTGTTTTATGAGATGATGTGTTTTCACAGTATTTTCTTATGAATCTTTTTATGAGTCAGTTAATTAAAAAGAAATTTTTGGACTTGAAAATTGGGATGTTACAGACCCCAAAAGTGGAAACAACAAGCTTTCAAGAAGATCTAAGTGAAAATAAGTCAAGGTACAAACTTTATACCTTCAACAGCTCTGAAATGCAACTAAAACTCTGGATCTTCTGCCTCTTCTTGAATCACCAATGGATCTCTTCCTTCTCCTAACCTCAAATCACACAAAAATGGCAAGAAAGGCTTTAAGACACTCAATGGTTGCTAGGGTTTCGAGAATGGACTGTGGAGGTGTTGGATTAGTGTCTAAGTCCATAACTATAATTGGTATGTACTTGACCCGACTCGGCATGGTCCATTTGGGTTGCATGGCATCGGAACATTTGGATAGACCGTTTATGAGGAAAAGACATTTTGTGACATATTAATATATTATAAGTTCTAATATATTAATATGAAATCATGTTATTTAATTAGTATTGATTAAGAATTAATTTGGACTTAATTTAGTGATCAAAAAGAGACTAATTAAATATATGGGGATTGATTGTGTAAATCATTCATTCTTATATATGTGGGCTTATGATCCAAGATTCCTTTATGTTGGGTTTAACCCATGTGGTGATCCATGGATACTCCATGGAGGTTAAAACCTATGGAGCATAAGGAATGAGAAAAGTCATGAGTTACATGGTGTAACCCTAATAGCCACACTATTTAAGAACCCCTTTAGTTCAAGAAATTGGCACTAGTGATACATATTTTGAGGGCTAGCCGATTTGAACATGTATGTCTTCTTCTCATGGTTATTCCAAGAGTTCATGATGTTGTGTGAACCATTTGAGGTGTCACACTTGGGGCACTAGGCTCTCAAGCTTCATGGAGTCAAGCAACAACAACAAGGTATGTATTCTATCTATTTTATTATCCTAGTATCAATGTTTTGGTATGCTAGTTAGGATAATACCTTGGATAATCATATTTGCATGTATAATAGAGAAAACATAGATCCAAGGTATTTAGGGTTGCATGTACACTTAGGAGTGTTAGAATGCTCAAAACCCATCAGTGGTATCAGAGCCTAGGCTTGTTTTCAATTATACTTGATGCAAATTGCTGAAAAATGTTGAAAAAGTCGAATTTCGGGCATTCTGGGCACTGGACTCGCCGAGTCCACTGATGAACTCGCCGAGTCCATGAAGAAAATCATCCTACTCGACGAGTAGGTTGATACACTCGACGAGTAGGAGCCCCTGACAGCATATCTTCGAGTTTTTTGGCTAGAAATGGACTAGGAACATTACCATAAGCTGTTTTTGAACCTATAATCCTGTTTTTGATGTGGTAATGTTCATACTAATCCAATTTCAAAGATAATTGTCAATAGATTCATGTTTTGTATTAGTTTAGTGGTTAGGCTAATTACATGAAAAAGTTTGATTAAATTATCTTGTTCTTATGAGTTGCTTAGATTAATAGAAAAGTTAATTGATTATGTGTTTTCAATCCATTTTAATCTAAGAGTTGATTCTAAAATGTGTTTTTGTAACTTGTCCTCAAGTTATATGAAAAGTCACATTTAAGTTTCATAAAACTCATAAAAGTTGGTAATGGTTACAAAAATGAAGAGTTTTGTCCTCAAGTTATGGAGGTTCAAGAGTCACTTCATTAAGTAATAAAATGTGTAACCTTAATTAATTCCATAAGTTACAAAATAAAGAAAAGTTACATTCTTTTATTAGTTTAAAGTCTTCCATAACTTGTCCTCAAGTTATGGAACTTGAAGAGTTTTTTAATTAAAACTAATTTAAACACATAAGTTATGGAATTAATTAGTTTTGAATAGTTTCAAAACTTGCCCTCAAGTTTTGGAATTTGAAAAGTTTTCTCTTATGAATACTTTAATTCCAAGTTAGCCCTTAGAATTTTAAAAGTTCAAATTCAAACCCTTATACTATTATTATAATTTTAATTATATAGATATGTATAAGATAAAGTCAATCTTACCGTTAGTAGGCCTCATTCACGAAGTCGGTCTATAAGGGGGGTATAAGGTTACTGCCTATAAAATGGCAGTTTAATGGGTGTCCACTCTCACCCACTGCTTCCTTGACTGGTGGAGGGTCGTTAGCCGAACGGGTAGGAAAGGACTATAATTCTCCCTTCATTAAAAGTATTAATGATAAATACTAAGTAACTAAACACTTGTACATTCCCAATCTTAGTTACTTAGGAAAATGTGAAAAGGTGCTAACCCATGAAATTACACTTTGTACCTTACCAAGTCATTAGTGGAGCGTGTGTGGTTAACCGGCACACTAATAAGGACTAGTAAGAGTGGCAAATGGTAACTTGACTCTATTATAGATCAGTGGAGCGTGTGTGGTTAATCGGCACATCGATTAGGTGATAAAGTTAAGGGTACCAAGTCAATTTGCATGGTTATTCACACCTTTTTTGTGATCCTCGGCATCCCAGTCACAAACTTGAGAGGGCACAATCGAGATTCAAACATGCCATTGAAAGTTCAATGTATCTCAAAAGATCTAGGAGATTCAAATCCAATTAAAACTTAATTATATTTCGTTTTTCATGGTGGAAATTGATAAATCGTCATTTACCTACCTTCAACTATTTTATAACTTGGATTACGGCATCCCTCTTCCAGTTATAAATAGGTTGTTGGGTCCTAGCCTTAATATTTCATATTGGGTGTTATATTAAGGACTTTAAATCAACTCTCTTGAATATCTCCCAAAAGATGATCTTCCCAAATCTCTTGAAACAAGCTTTCCTAAATGAAGATGATGTCCCATGGAAATCATACTTCTTTCACCTCCTCCAATTATTCTCCCTAACCCACAAGTTCCTGAAAAGTTTAAGGTCACTCAAGCCCTATTGGCAAGAAAATGTCTATATGTGATCACATCTTGGAGATGTAGTCAGATATTGACAAGCCGGGAGAGTTGGGTGTCAAAGTCTTGAGAAAGTTGGTGACTCAACTATTTTCTAAGTCACATAGTGAGTTCCTTTGGGACTCCTATGAAACAGAGTATGACAAGACCCTTAATGATCTTATCTATTTGCTAAGATCAACTTCCTAAAACTTTATGGACATTGACAATGATGACATTGGATATCCAGTAAAGCTCTCTCTTCCCAATGGAAAGGGATCGGCCATAGTCAACTCGGTTGACCAAATGGTAAAGAGAAAGGCTAAGTCTGAGATAGTCCCATTATCAAGGGTCCATTGCCAAAGAAAGGGGCATTAGTTGCAAAGCTGCCAAATTTACCTAAGGATGTTAAAGTCAATAAGTTTGACTCTACTTCAGGTAAAGTCCACTATCTAACTCTACTAAGTTTCTATTCTGAGATTCTTGATACATGATGTGACTGGGTCACATGTTGATGTTTTAAGAATCAAAGAAAAAAGTGAAGAAACTTAAAGAAAGATTATGATGAATCTGATCGCGTAGATGGATTTCTATCGCATAGTTTGAAGATCGGATTCTTAAGCTACATCTTAGGAGTTATGATATATTGCATAGGATTAGATAACAACAAAGTTTTCATGTGCTTTTGCATTGTAAGGATAGTTTTTCCGCAAAGTTTTAAAATAAAAGAAATTTTTTTTTTGATTTTATTTATTTTAAAATATCCTTACAATGGCATTTGTGAAAACTTTTGTTGCTTATAAGATTCCATTAAGAGCAAGAGTGGAAATATGAATTTGATTCTTTCATTTGTGGTAGTGTCTAAATTTACCAAATAAGGAAAGATTCTCATCACCTAAGTTTCAGTTGGATAGAAACTTGGAATCATGCAAGTTGTATAGCATGATGAATAAGAACTTTCAAGCATTGGAAAAATTAAGACTAAGTACTTGTTCACATGGATGTGTGAGTCAAGTAAAGGATCGAGTACACATTCTTGTGCACTGATCAAGCCCACCACAAATAATCGTTAAGACTATTCGTCATTATTTACTAAAATTCAGTAAATATGGTTATACTTACAAGCTTAAGTGTAATTCTGAGATATTGGAAAAGGTTTCAATGTATGGCAGAGCGAATAAGAAGAATCAACTTAGGAAGAAAGATAAAAGTTTCTCAAATCTGAAAAGATGGGAGAGTACTTTAGTATCATGTTATATCATCATCTTAATGATTAAGAGACCTTATCACAATTCATCCTCTAAGTGCATTCTGGTAGCTAAGAAGAGGAGCTATGAATTGTTGAAGTGGTTAAATCAAGAAGATGATTTATACTTTGTTCCAAAAACAATTCTTAGAGTTATACTCTAAGATTGTAACTTGAGTGACATGTCTTAAAGAAGGTTTAAAACACTTGTCAAATGTAAGAGTAAAAGTTTTCTACTCTTGTACATTTGAAATTGGTAAGTTGTGATGTTTTGGATAAAACAAAGACCAACTAAGGCCAATTGTGTGAAGTGTTTGTCTTGATTAGAATCCACACTATCTCTTGAATATCTGACAAGAAAGTCTTATATGTCAAGAGGACAGTGGGAGTCTTAAAGGTCTTGAAAGTCTCAAGAACTAATCAAGAATAAAACCTGAAGTTCTTCACTAGCACACGACTTGAGGTTTATAACCTATCGTGTCGACATGTCTGTGCCTATTCAAGTTGGCTTTGCATAGGAGTTCTGAGAGTTCTCAATTGGTTGCACAGCTACTTGGAAGCAATGGCAGGCCCTTAGCTGCCAAATGGCAAGAATTTAAGATTGCACAAGTTTAATCCATATAAGTGTGGATTTGTCAGTAACCTTGTCTTGTGATTATGGTTTTGACAAAATTCATATGGATAGGAACTCATACACCATAAAATCTAAGTGTCATAAGGTTTCTCTCCGATTCATGAAAATGATGGTGAGGAAACACTTTCACTAAGTAGATTTTAGCTAGATAGCAATTGTGATATTTGCATTCTCAAAGTCGTTAGTGGAGCGTGTGTGGTTAACCAGCACACTAACATGGACTTGTGAGAAGTGGTAAAGGTCTAAACAATCGAGACTATGATTACGACATCCCTTTTCATAGTTCTTAAAATTGTCTAGACACACCTGTGAGCTATCTAAGATAAGGTGTATGATATTGATAAAGTTTTATCAAAGCAATCTAGTATCAGAAATCTGATCTTTGGTAAGAAAGTCAATAAAGTATTGATTTCTAGAAGTCCAGCTGATTTCTGATTACATGTCAAAGCTAGTGGGAGCATAAGTGTTATGCTAATAATCATCATGTTAGTGGGAGCATGATAATTATGATAAAGGTTGCACGTTAGCAATGTTAGTTATAGAAAACAAAAGTTTCAATTCGTGAGGCTGCAGGGGTTGAGAAAGTTGTTTTGCTATAATTAAGGGAGATGAAATTATACTTCATCTCAAATCTAAAAGTTTAGATTGAGGTTTTAAATCGTATTTAGTCAAGGATATATATATGAATTTCATGTTGGAATGGCTCAACATAAGGAAATTCTATATATGGGTCCATTATTTGCGTTCTAAAATTCGATTATGATTACGGCATCCCTTTTCATAATCTGAATTATGAGAACTTGGCAAATTGAAATGGAAATATTATAGCAAAAGACTGGTTTAGTCTTTATGTGAGACATCATGAATCGTGTCCCATATGCTTCGGATATAGGATCGATTAGATGTGCTATATTCATCCTTTCTAAAATTTTCCAAATGTCTGGGGCATTAAGAAGGGAAAAGGTCTAGAACTGGATATGACTAAAAGGATTAAGCAATTGTCGAGGACAATCTAAGGTTTACTAAAGATTGGTTGCTCAAGGACAGTTGGAAGTATAGTGTTAATTCTGGAAGGACCATATTGACATAATCTGTAAGGAGGCAACTCTTGTTCAGAAGTGATAGTCAAAATGGAATATGGAAATGTTTCAAAGTTAGAAATTATTCAATCTGTGTAAGATTAGGAAACTTAATGCAAGAAGGATGTTTCCAAGGAGTTGATCTCCTTGGAATGCTCTGTAATGTTTGTTGTCAAGTCCTTGTGACTTTGTGCATAATCATTACAAGAGGATCAATGCATATCAGTTTAGAATCTAACAAATTTCAGTAAATGGCATGAATTTGGAATTCTTGCATTTGCAGTAAGGATTTGGGACTGTGAAAAGAGAATCATTGAAGTTATGTTCGGTTGATCTATTTCACAAAGTAAAGATCATAGACAAACATAGTATGCATACTTGGTGTATGGCATGACTAGTGTTTAGAAAACATAGTGTACATGCTTGGAGCATGGGACAACTATTGTTTTAATTCAAGTATAAAGTTGATAGTTTGAAACAGTATACAATGAATAATGTGTAATCATATGGTGATAAATAAAAGGTGTTTTATTTATATTCATAAGTTTTGAGACCATATTGGATTCGATTATTATTGTGTTTCACTTTGCATGTTTTGACTTCCAGAATAACTAGGTCATTCTTCCTGAATGATTAAGTTATTCAAACCATCCACAGTCGGTGATATGTTGGAAGTAGATATGAATCAAGACTGTCATGGGTTGGGCTTGTAGAGGTCTAAGATGTGGGACAAGGTGGTGCTACAACACTCATAAGTGCTCATAAGTTCTGAGTATTGGATTCAACATGCGCTCATTGGAATCACTTCATGGATTTTATCACGAGTGATCATGAGACGATAAGATCTTATATTCTTCAAACCTAGAGATATGAGTTGTTACTATGAGTTGGTTATACATTGATTGCACGAAAACGCATTGATAACTCGATGTTATAAAACGTGCCTTTGTGTATGATTCAACAAGTAGTAGAACAAGCCATATGAGTCGAAGTTTATCCATTCCTTTTACCTTCGGGATAAAAGCGATATCTGTGGGCCCCTCGATGATTTGGTGATGACAAATGTAAGTGCTCGGCCGGGCCTGGACTGATTTGATTTGTTCAATTAGTCAGTCGTCATAAATTGGAAATCGGGAAACAACAAATGGACAGAGAGAATGATTATAATCCATGTCTCAGTCCGTATGATATCTAGAATGGAGGAATATATGATCCCTTATCTAATGAACAAGTCATTGACAAAGGGCAGAGTTCATCTACAAGGTCAGAGTTCGACAGCGGCTTTTGAGAGCTACGATTGCCAGTTGGTTCCTGAAGTCATACGCAATAATAGTTTTAGACTTATCCAAGTGGGAGACTGTTGGATTAGTGTCTAAGTCCATAACTATAATTGGTATGTACTTGACCCGACTCGGCATGGTCCATTTGGGTTGCATGGCATCGGAACATTTGGATAGACCGTTTATGAGGAAAAGACATTTTGTGACATATTAATATATTATAAGTTCTAATATATTAATATGAAATCATGTTATTTAATTAGTATTGATCAAGAATTAATTTGGACTTAATTTAGTGATCAAAAAGAGACTAATTAAATATATGGGGATTGATTGTGTAAATCATTCATTCTTATATATGTGGGCTTATGATCCAAGATTCCTTTATGTTGGGTTTAACCCATGTGGTGATCCATAGATACTCCATGGAGGTTAAAACCCATGGAGCATAAGGAATGGGAAACGTCATGAGTTACATGGTGTAACCCTAATAGCCACACTATATAAGAACCCCTTTAGTTCAAGAAATTGGCACTAGTGATACATATTTTGAGGGCTAGCCGATTTGAACATGTATGTCTTCTTCTCATGGTTATTCCAAGAGTTCATGATGTTGTGTGAACCATTTGAGGTGTCACACTTGGGGCACTAGGCTCTCAAGCTTCATGGAGTCAAGCAACAACAACAAGGTATGTATTCTATCTATTTTATTATCCTAGTATCAATGTTTTGGTATGCTAGTTAGGATAATACCTTGGATAATCATATTTGCATGTATAATAGAGAAAACATAGATCCAAGGTATTTAGGGTTGCATGTACACTTAGGAGTGTTAGAATGCTCAAAACCCATCAGGAGGTGATGGAGGCTGGGGTGAGGACTCATAATGATGCTTAAATAGGGTACAAACCCTAAGGATTAGGGTTTCCTCCTGATGGACCTACTCGCCGAGTCCATTTTCGACTCGTCGAGTAGTCCACTTAAACCCCACGGTCCAGCTCGCACCTACTCGACGAGTTAGGGCTACGAACTCGTTGAGTAGCTCTTATAAAATGAACATTTAGAGAATTACTTTCGTACCAGGAATGGGGCGTTACAGGCATACTACATATAACTAATTGCCATGTGAACCCCCAAATGGTCTTCACATAAATACATAACGTATCGATAGCACATCCGAAATAATCATCACAACTAGATAAATGGGCCGGCCTTGGTGCCTTCGACCCGTTGGTACGGTGAGGAGACTCACCTCACACTACCGAAGTCCCGCGGATAAAACTCTAGCTGCTGGATGACAGATTCTCGAACTGTCAACATCAAAACAACACCCAATTAACCATTTGGGTTTCAAGGCATAACCATAAATCCACACATGGGGTAAAAGGACCATTTTACCACCCCCCCTGACCTAGCTTGGTTCAAAACCAAGGCCCAACTCACACTCTGAAGGCCCAAAAGCCAAATAATCAACCAAGGCCCAACATATGGCCCAATTTTCCAAATTAGGCCTAAACTTCTGCATGTCTTACCTTAAGGCCCAACCATTTATTCTAGTCCAAACACTTGGCATTCCGATGGTCCAATATCTCATAATCATCAAGGCTCAATTATGGCCTACCTATGGCCCAATTATCCAAATTGGGCCCAAGTATTTCCAGTGGGCCTTATCCTAAAGCCCAATAATTTCCTTAGTCCATAAACATGTTCCCAATTGGCCCACGAAGGCCCACAACAACTTAGTCCAAGAAATGGCCTAACAAGAACCCAAACCCAATTAGGGTTTTTCACATAAAATGACGATTAGGGTTAAGTGTTCTTACTTAAACCATTAAGGACTTAATGCATTAAGCCCATCACCCCACTAGGCCAAACATGCAATGTAATCAGGCATAAGTCATAACATCAATCCAATGGTCCAAAACGCGGGTCCCGACAATCCAAACTCACATTTCCAAAATTAGGGTTTTCTAAACCCTAATTAGGGTTTCCAACCCAATCGCATGCCAATTAGTCAAATGGATAGGTTTTTAGGTCAAATAGGGCTTCATTAGGTCAATTAGGGTTTCATTGGGCCGGGCACCACCCATTGCCACGTCGGGCGGTGGTGGTCGACGGCGGCTCACGGCGGCATCCACGACCTCGTGGTGATGGTTATGATTCTATTCCAAATTATGTCTAAGCATCGAATCACACACAAAGGCACACCGCCACCCAACACGGCGGCTGGTGGCGGCCAAAGGCGGCAGCCACCACCTCACGGTGGTGGTGATTTCCTTGGTTATTCCGACCAAAATTACGATTATACAACATAATATACAAAATAAACACACACACAGGCTCAGCCACCCTTGTGGCGGCAGGCGGTAGTCGGAGGTGCTAGCCACCATCTCACGGTGGTGGTGATGGCTTCTCTTGATGTTGTTCAGACAAGAAAAACACACACGACATGCGCAAAAGCAGAAGAATCACACACACACACACCTTTGCTTGGAATCTGAACACAACCACCCACCTGGTGGTGTATGGCCACGACAGTGGGTAGAACAGCCGGCAACAGTAGCGCTAACCGCCGACGTTAGCGGCGTAGACACTCGACGGTACCAGTGGTGCGATTGCCGGCAGAACAGAAGAGGAAAAATGAGTGATTACGGCGGGGTGGTGGTTGTTATCTGCCACCAGAAACAACATCAAATGGCCCATGCTAGCTCGATCTTTCACTGCCCATGGATGGACGTTGGCTTCGCAGTTCGTGGTTTCCCCGGCAACAAAACAGCAGCGGCGTTCGGTGGTCATTGCATGATACCGGCGACATGAATGATGGAGAACAGAAGAAGAAGAAGGATGAGGCGCGTCCGAGCATGGCGGCACACAGCCACGACGTCGGTCTTCGGCATTCTCGACTTCATCGAAGGCAACCGTGGTGGCATAGTGGCGGCGCCGGCCGGAGGGAAGAAATGGGGTTGGCAGCTGGAGGATCACCATCTAGGGTTAGGTTTTTGTTTGGAGAAGGTGTCGGTTTTATACCCGTCCATACGTGAACTTATCTTATAATTACATTTCTAGCCCCTCTCTTTTAATTCCTTTCAACATAAATCCATAACTTACCATTCAACCCTTAGCATTCCAAAATCCTTTCAATTTAAGTCCAATAATTTACCAAACACCCCCTAACTTCTGAAAATCTTTACAAAATAAATCCCGGAATTACACTTTAACCCCCGAAACTCAAAATCATAAAATTTTGACTCCCCGAAACCAACACCCCGCTAAATATTATGGATTTTAGGGCTACTATAAAATAATAAAAATATATAAATTTACATCTTGGTGTTCAAGATTTATTATTTAATTACTTAATGTTAAACGGAATGTTACAACTCTCCCCCACTTAAATTAGATTTCGTCCTTGAAATCATTCCTTACCACTCCTGACACGCCAAACAATTTGAGCAACACGACCACAACCACAAGCATACCCCAGCCTGTCCAAGGCAACCAAAACCAACCCCCGCAGGGTTCTAAAACCCGAAGATGAACGAATTCCTTGCAACATGATCATATTTACTCAATCTGAAAACCTGAAGTCTCGAGATGGTCTGTCTCCCTGACAGACCGCCCACACCGAATCATTGCCGAGTTCACGGCACTTATCTCCCAACTGGCTACTCAATTTCTGATAACTTGAGGTTCCCTCTAGAAAACAGAGTCACAGACCAAATTTCCCTGCAGTACACTTATACTTGACCGGAAGCTCAAATAATCCTTCGAGTAGGAGACTTATCCCTACAACGATTAAGACTCAGACATGAGCTGCACAATAGGGTCTAATCAACCACTCTGAGATTATTTAATCCAACTGCAACAACTTAGAGTATACCCCGATTACAAGCAACTCCACACACGAATCCCAAGTCACTAAACCCATTCATTACCCTGGAATCCTGCATTTGATGCACTTTGCATATATATGCCCCAAATCTCATCTCACTAATACGAAATCCTGCACTTGCACAATACACCACGACTTCTCGACATCCCTTACTTTACCGATAAGTAAATATCGTTAAGCCGATGCCTGAGACTACCAGTCTCGTACCTGGTCCAACCACCAGATTCCTAAGAGATCAATATCGAGGCTACCCAACCTAGACTCCTCTGCATCAGATATTGATTATCCACATGATCCTGCAACTCAAGATCAAAACCCTTGACTCAACAGTCTCTACCAGTTCCATCCTAAATTCCTATAATCATCCGGGCTCGCCCGCGGACCCCAAAGATCCTCATCCTAGAACAGAGAGTAATTCCTTGCCAACCCATGGCCGGTGTGCCCAAATCACGAGCTGATCTCCTTTTCATGCTTGTGACCATCACATAAATAGTCTAATTTGGACCGATGAATGTTATGATCCTATCGCAGCCTAACACTACTTCCATCCAACCATGCTTACCATCCATGGCCTTTCCACACTCCACTATCACATCGTCGTACCTCTCTAGCTGAATCATATATCCTAACAGGAGTTCGGGTCGCACCTATGGATTCCTACTGCTCACTATGCATAATCAAGGCGATGCCGACCGACGATTGGGAGTTTCCTGAACTCCCACCAACACAAACTTGGCCTAAGAAGCCACTTGCTTCTCCCCCACTTGGGCTCGACGATGTTCTTCCACCTCTTACACCTTATGGACCTCCGATCCATTTCCATCAATATACATGACCCGCCTAAATCCTGCGCCGAACAACAAAAGCGTCCCATAGTTAGCCAAACACAATGATCACTTAGCTCCGGAAATCCTGAAGAATACTCTTGTATTCTTAACCAATCGGATGATCCAATCACTTCCCAAGGCGCCCTTTTACCAAACAAATCTGAAGGCGAATACAAATTTACCACCATGTTACAGCTGCCTAGGGACTTGTACATGCTACGGGCTACCCCGCAGACTTACAACACTCTCGCCTCATCACAACTGTCCAAAATCTTACCGCCGATCCATCAGATCGAACACCCTAAGTTAAGCATCCACTCGTAATGTTACCTGCTGACACGATCAATCCTGCTACGCTGGTAGCAACCCATACTCCTGGAGCGATAACTCCATCGTATAATTTCCCGCACGTGTCGTACTGACTCCGGCCCTACTGGCCTCTCAAACGCCGTTCAAAAGTCTTGGGTCTCTTCCCAAGACCCTCCACTAAATGCACCTCACCTGAACCTCTCTTTCCGAGGTACTCCAAATCGATCTCCCGCCCTCGGGCTATGGGATTCATATCATTTAAGGTCTGGCACCCTGACTTAGTCACCGACTCAATCGTCAACGACTGAACTGCAATAGCTAAAGCAACCTCTGCCCTAATCTGGGCCACAAACTCCTCGACCTGCAAGGGAACTATTCCCACAATCGGAGCATAATCAAGAATTCTCCTTCCCTAAGCTTCTTAGATTCTCCAAGACTCTCACCGATTCGAGTATGGATCCTATGCTTTTAGTAGTACGGGCCCAATACTACCTTCCACACCTATCCATACTTTCCTCAGCAATCCTCCCGAATCCTCTAAGTCACTTACTCCACTGATGTACTAAATCTTTGCTAAACAACAACACAATACCCACCGAAGCACCTCCTAGGCTCCCCCTAGGTTCCCAACCTCACTGAACCGCCCCACTAAACTCACTGGAGCATATCCTAGGCTTTCTTAGGTTCCCAACCTCGCCTTAGTCATCAGCTGCTGAAGAACTCCTCATGATGTCAGCCATCCACGTCCTGAATATCGTCGTATTCACTTAGTAGCTGTCTCCCATCATCCAAGAGTCCCACAAAGCACAAAGCATGCAGCCTTCATGCAGTAACCTTCCAACCTATGAACCATCATAGAACATTCTACCCACATACCACAACTCATGCTATCCACATCCATCCTCACTGTCGGCTACCTTATGCATGCAAATTATACACATAACAGTATCTAATAGACTGTCGAATAATAGACTCTACCTTATGACCACAACTAGACAAGGAACAAGAAATAAGGCCAAATCATGTATTCTAAGGCTATAAGATCCTAACCGTATACAGTTTTCAAAGCATACACTTGGCAGTTACCAATACCAATAGTCATTCTCATTCCAGCATAGCATCCAATATCTCCAAGGCTAAAAGCATCACATATCAAGCCAATCTATCGCTGACTACTCAGCACTAGCATGCAAGTCTACCAGCTCATGCAACATATAAAGACATCTATCCTAGCCCTAACTAGCATGTGATTCATAGATTCATAAATCAAGTTATAACAAATAACATATATGGGTATTCTGGGGAAAACTTACTTGAGCTCGGCCGATTGCATGCACCACACCCTTTCTTGTCTTAGAAAACTCTTTCCTTGAAAACATTTTTCCTTTGAAAACTTTACAGATCCTCAGTTTGAGTTCAGACACACCCGAAAGTATGTCTGAATCCCTCAAACCAAGGCTCTGATACCAACTTGTAACGACCCAAAAATCCAGGGTAAAAATTTCATTTTTCATTATAGTCAAACCCAAATGTTACTTAATCCAACCATTCAAAAACATTGCTTAATTAAAACATTTATCAGAGTTACATCCCAAAATCACATAATGCGGAAAACACGGGTGTGTGCTACGATCAAGCCGAGCTCTTCCTTTCCAAACCATTTATACCTGAAACCATAAACAAAACTGTAAGCACGAAGCTTAGTGAGTTCCACATAACATACCCCACACAATCCATATAATCACATAAACCATATCAGCCATATAGGCTACATAAGCCACATCAACCACATAATCCATGCATATACACATATAAGGATGCCATTGAAACCCTCCAAGGTCTTATACACATAGTCACATAAATCATATAAACTAAACAATTCATGCATATAAACATATAGGGATGCCACGAAAACCCTCCAAGGTCTTACACCGAGTGCTACTGGAACCCCCACGTGGTCTTAACTACCTATCATGGGAACCCCCACATGGTCTTCACTAACCGCCATGGGAACCCGTACATGGTCTTCACTGACTGTCATGGTTACTCCCACATGGTCTTAGCAAACCAAGGAAATATCATGCAAGCTAAACATACAAACATACTAGGATGCCATGGAAACCCTCCAAGGTCTTACACCAATGTCATGGGAACCCCCATATGGTCTTAGCCTGGAATGCCATGAGAGTCCCCCAATGGTCTGACATCTAACTGCCTCGGGAACCCCCCGAGGTCTTCCATGCAAGTATCGCAGAGACAAATAGCATATCACATAAAACATAATCAACTAGCATACCAAATATCACATAATCGGTCATGGAACCCCGCACACAGTCTTCGCATAAATACATAACATATTGACAGCATATTCGCAAGTAACCACTACATGTCGGAGTCACGAAGACAACTGGCATACCACATATAACTAATTGCCATGGGAACCCCCGCATGGTCTTCACATAAATTCATATTGTATCGATAGCACATCCGCAATAATCATCACAACTAGATAAATGGGCCAGCCTTGGTGCCTTCGACCCGTTGGTATGGTGAGGAGATTCACCTCACACTATCGAAGTCCCGCGGAAAAAACTCTAGCTACTGGATGACAGATTCCCGAACTGTCAACATCAAAACAACACCCAATTAACCATTTGGGTTTCAATGCATAACCATAAATCCACACTTAGGGTAAATGGACCATTCAACCCCCCCTGACCTAGCTTGGTTCAAAACCAAGACCCAACTCACAACACTTGGCATTTCGATGGCCCAATATCTCATAATCATCAAGGCCCAGATATGGCCCACCTATGGCCCAATTTTCCAAATTGGGCCCAAGCCTTTCCAATGGGCCTTATCCTAAAGCCCAATAACTTCCTTAGTCCATAAACATGTTCCCAATTGGCCCATGAAGGCCCACACCAACTTAGTCCAAGAAATGGCCCAACAAGAACCCAAACCCAATTAGGGTTTTTCACATAAAATGTTGATTAGGGTTAAGTGTTCTTACTTAACCGATTAAGGACTTAATCCATTCAGCCCATCAACCCACTAGGCCAAACATACAATGTAATCGGGTGTAAGTCATAACATCAATCCAATGGTCCAAAATGCGGGTCCCGACAATCCAAACTCACATTTCAAAAATTAGAGTTTTCTAAACCCTAAGTAGGGTTTCCAACCCAAACGCGTGCCAATTAGTCAAATGGTTAGGTTTTTAGGTTAATTAGGGCTTCATTAGGTCAATTAGGGTTTCATTAGGTCGGGCAACACCAATTGCCACCTCGGGCGATGGTGGGCGGCGGCGGCTTACGACGACAGCCACCACCTCGTGGTGGTGGTTATGATTCTAGTCCAAATCATGTCTAAGCATCCAATCACACACAAATGCACACCGCCACACAACATGGCGGTTGGTGGTGGCAGAAGGCGGCAGCCACCACCTCACGGTGGTGGTGGTGGCGATTTCCTTGGTTATTCCGGCCAAAAATACAATTATACAACATAATATCCAAAATAAACACACACACAATATAACACACACGTACACACAAACACACTCAGCCACCCTTGCGGTGGCAGGCGGTGGTCGGAGGTGCTAGCCACCACCTCAAGGTGGTGGTGATGGATTCTCTTGATGTTGTTCAGACAAGGAAAACACACAGGACATGCGCACAAGCAGCAGAATCACACACACGCCTTTGCTCGGAATCTGAACACAACCACCCACCTGGTGGTGTATGGGGACGGCAGTGGGTGGAACAGCCGGCAACAATAGCGTTAACCGCCGACGTTAGCAGCGTAAACACTCAGCGGTACCGGTGGTGCGATTAACGGCGAAACAGAAGAGGAAGAATGAGTGATTACGGCGGGGAGGTGACTGTTATCCGCCACCAGAAACAACATCAAATGGCCCATGCTAGCTCGATATTTCACTGCCTACGGATGGACTTTGGCTTCGCAGTTCGTGGTTTCGCCGGCAACAAAACAACGGCGGTGTTCGGTGGTCATTGCGTGATACCGACGGCGTGAATGATGGCGAACAGAAGAAGAAGGATGAGGCGCGTTCGAGCATGGTGGCACACAGCCACGACATCGGTCTTCGGCATTCTCGGCTTCATCGGAGGCAACCGTGGTGGCATAGTGGCGGCGCCGGCCGGAGGGAAGAAATGGGGTTGGCGGCTGGAGGATCACCATCTAGGGTTAGGGTTTGGTTTGGAGAAGGTGACGGGTTTATACCCGTCCATATGTGAACTTATCTCATAATTATAATTCTATCCCCTCTCTTAATTCCTTTCAACATAAATCCATATCTTACCATTCAACCCTCAGCATTCCAAAATCCTTTCAATTTAAGTCCAATAATTTACCAAACACCCCCTGATTTATGAAAATCTTTACAATATAAATTCCGGAATTACACTTTAACCCCCGAAACTCCAAATCATATCATTTGACTCCCCGAAACCAACACCTCGCTAAATATTATGGATTTTAGGGCTACTATAAAACAATAATAAAAATATAAATTTACATCGTGGGGTTCGAGGTTTATTATTTAATTACTTAATTTTAAGCGGAATGTTACAGATCTCCTCCTGTCGCGATGGTTGGATTGGAGGTTGAGGTCTCACCAGAGAAGACGAAGAGAAGAGGACTTCCTCATGTCTCCAATTCCACACACCCCACCTAGAAAATCAACTACATACACCTCACCGGAGAAGACGACCTCTTCATGACTCTGATTGCACACACCTACCACCTCATTCTTCATCGAAAACTACTCTTACTTGAAATGTACCATGTACAATGATGCTTGGATTGTTTATTATTATTATTATTATTATTATTATTATTATTATTATTATTATTATTATTCTTATTATTATTATTATTATTATTATTATATTTGGGTTTGCATATCGATTTCCTAATTTTTCATCTAAAATTGATTTTGACAAAGCACCTCCCTGAGTTCTCGAAAATTTTAGGGTATTTGTATAATTCATAGCAGTTTTTAAAAGACACATATATGGTTGTTGCTAATTTCCTCAATTTTGAATATATATATATATATATATATATATATATATATATATATATATATATATATATATATATATATATATATATATATAAGTTATTGACCTTCAATTTGCTTGACACACCTGTGTGTGTGTGTGTGTGTATATATATATATATATATATTGTTTGGTTTTGAGCATTCTAACACTCCTATGGTGTACATGCAACCCTATAAACCTTGGATCTATGTTTTCTCTATTATACATGCAAATATTAACTATTCCAAGGTTTCATCCTAACTAGCATATTATGAAGCACCTATACTACAAAGTTATAGTTAGATGACATACTTTTTGATGTAGCTTGATGTCTTCAAGCTTTAAGAGCTTAGCCCCAATAGTGTGGAAGCCTCAAATGGAATCACAAATCACCAAAACACCTTGAAAGAACTTGAGAGAATATGTATGCACACTAAAATCAGCCCACTCTTATTTTCACACACTTGTTCCAATTTTGTGAGCCAAGGACCCTTTTATATATTATGGAGGATTAGGGTTACATCCATGTAAACCCTAATACCCATGACCTTTCATTTACATAGGATCCAAGGGTTAAAAGCTCCATGGACCATCCATGAAAGCTTAGCCCAACCTAAATGAATTTGGCCCATTCCATATATATAAGAGTCCATATTTAATTAGTTCTTTTTGATCACTTAATTAATTCTAAATTAATTCTTGATCAATACTAATTAAATAATATGATTCCATATTAATATATTAGAACTTATAATATATTAATATAAATCATAAATATACTATTCTCAAAAGACTATCCATATAAATTGTGCCGGTGAAGTGCAACCCAAATGAACCATGTCGGGTCTGGTCAAGTACATACCGAATATAGTTATGGACTTAGACATTAATCCAACAGTCTCCCACTTGGATAAGTCTAAAACTATTATTGAGTATGACTTCAAAACCTAACTGGCAATCGTAGCTCTTAAAGCCGCTGTCGAACTCTGACCTTGTCAATGACTTGTCCATTAGATAAGGGATCATATATTCCTCCATTCTAGATATCATATGGACTGAGACATGGATTATAATCATTCTCTCTGTCCATTTGTTGTTTCCTGATTTTCGATTTATGATGACTGACTGATTGAACAAATCAAATCAGTCCTGGCTTGGCCAAGCACTCACATGTGTCATCGCTAAATCATCGAGGGGCCCACATATATCCCTTTTATCCCGAAGGTAAAAGGAATGGATAAACTTCGACTCATATGGCTTATTCTACTACTTGTTGAATCATACACAAAGGCACATTTTATAACATCGAGTTACCAAATGCGTTTTCGTGCAATCAATGTATAACCAACTCATAGTAACAACTCATATCTCTAGGTTTGAAGAATATAAGATATTATCGTCTCATGATCACTCGTGATAAAATCCATGAAGTGATTCAAATGAGCGTGGGGTTGAATCCAATACTCAGAACTTATGAGCACTCATGAGTGTTGTAGCACCACTTTGTCCACCAACTTGGACCTCTACAAACCAACCCATGACAGTCTTGATTCATATCTACTTCCAACATATGACCGACTGTGGATGGTTTGAATAACTTAATCATTCAGGAAGAGCGGCTTAGTTATTCTGGAAGTCAAAACATGCAAAGTGAAACACAAGAATAAATGAATCAAATATGGTATCAAACCCTATGAATATAAATAAACACTTTTATTTATCACCATACTGATTACTCATTATTCATTGTTTCGGTTTTATCAACTTTATACTTGAATTAAAAACACTAGTTGTCCCATGCTCCAAGCATGTACACTATGTTTTTCTTAAACAATAGCTTTGCCATACACCAAGTATGCACTCTATGTTTGTCTATGATCCTTACTTTGTGAAATAAACCAATTGAACATAATTTCAATGATTCTAATTTCACACTCCCAAATCCTTATCGAAAAATGTGAGAATTTCAAATTCCTATCATTTATCGAAATCTGTTTAGATTTTAAACTTATATGCACTGACCCTCCTGTAATGAATATGTACAAAGTCACAAAGACTTGTCAACAGTCATTATAAGGTATTCCAATGGAGATCAACTCCATGGAAACTAAGTCTCATATTCAAAGTACATTGCTTTGGACATGCTTCTTGCATTAAGTTTTCTAATCTTACACATATAACTTCCACCTATGGAGACAACTCCATATTCTCATTTTGACTATCACTTCTGAATAAGAGATGCCTCTTTTCAGAATATGTCAATATGGTCCTTCTAAAATTAGCACTATACTTCCAACTGTCCCTGAGCAACCAATCTTTGGTAAACCTCAGATTGTCCTCGACAATTGCTTAATCATTTTAGTCATATCCAATTCTAGAGCTTTTCCCTTCTTAATGCCTCTGGGCATTTGGAAAAATTTAGAAATGACAAATATTATAGCACATGCAATCGATCCTGTACCCAAAGCAAATGGTACACGATTCATGATGTCTCACATAAAGACATGATTCTAGACCAGTCTTTTGCTACAATATTTTTATTTGCCATGTTTTAAAAATTTGACTATGAAGAGGGATGTCGTAATCATAATCGAATTTTGAGAACACAATATATAGAATTTCCTTAAGTTGAACCAATCCAACATGAAATTCATATATATATATATATATATATATATATATATATATATATATATATATATATATATATATATATATATATATATATTCTTGACTAAAGATGATTAAGGTCTCAATCTAAGCCTTTAGAACTGAAATGAAGTATATCCTCTCCCTTAATTATAGCAAAACAACTTTTTCAATCCCTGCAGCCTCACGAATTGAAACTTTTGTTTTCTATAATTAACATTGTAACTTGCAACACTAACAATAATTATCATGCTCCCACTAACATGATGATTATTAGCATAACACTTACGCTCCCACTAGCTTTGACATGTACTCAGAAATCAGCTGGACTTCTAGAAATCAATACTTTATTGACTTTATTACCAAAGTTCAGATTTCTGATACGAGATGCTTTGATAAAACTTTATCAAAATCATACACCTTTCCTTAGATAGCATGCATGTGTGTCTAAACTATTTCAGAACTATGAAAAGGGATGCCGTAATCATAGTCTCAATTGTTTAGACCTTTTGCCATCTGCTTCAAATCTACTTGGTGGAAGTGTTTCCTCACCATCATTTTCATGAATCGGAGAGAAACCTTATGACCCTTAGATTTTATGGTGTATGTGTTCTTATCCATGTGAATCGTCAAAACCATAGTCACAAGACAAGGATAATGACAAATCCAAACTCATATGGACTGAACTTATGCAATCTTAACTTCTTGCCACCTGGCAGTACAGGGTCTGCCATTGCTTCCAAGTTGTTATGCAACCAATTGAGAACTTTCAGAACTCCTATGCAAAGCCAACTTTAACTGGAATGGGCACAGAATATGTCAACACGATAGGTTATAAACCTCAAGTCGTGTGCTAGTGAAGAACCTCAGGTTTTATTCTTGATTAGTTCTTGAAATTCTTTTTAGGATCTTTAAGACTCCCACTGTCCTCTTGACATATAAGACTATCTTTCCAAATATTCAAGAGATAGTGCGGATTCTTTATCAAGACAAACACTTCACACAATTGGCCTTAGTTGGTCTTTGTTTTATCCAAAACATCACAACTTACCAATTTCAAATGTACAAGAGTAGGACACTTTTACTCTTACATTTGACAAGTGTTTTAAACCTTTCTTTAAGATATGTCACTCAAGTTACAATCTTGGAGTATGACTCTAAGAATTGTTTTGGAACGAAGTATGACTCATCTTCCTGCTCTAACCATTTCAACAATTCATGACTCCTCTTCTTAGTCATAAGAATGCACTAAGATGACCTTTAGAGGACTAATAGTGATATGATTTCTAAATCATTAAGATGATCACAAACATGATACTAAAGTACTCTCCCATCTTTTCAGATTTGAGAAACTTTTATCTTTCTGCCTAATTTGATTCTTCCCATTCGTTCTGCCATACATTGAGACTTTTCCAATGTTTCAGAATTATACTTAAACTTGTAAGTATAACCATATTTACTAAACTTTAGTAAATCAAATAGTCTTAAAGAGCTTTATGGTGGACATGACCAGTGCACAAGAATGTGTACTCGATCCCTTTAGTCCTTCACTTGACTCACACATCCATGTGAACAAGTAATTAGTCTTGATTTCCCAATGCTTGAAAGTTCTCATTCATCATACTATTCAACTTGCATGATTCCAAGTTTCGGTCGAATTGAAACTTGGGTGATGAGGAACTTTCCTGATTTGGTAAATTTAGACACTACCACAAATGAAAGAATCAAATCCATTTTCCAATATTGCTGTCAGTGGAATCATATAAGCAACAATTTTCCACAAATGCCATTGTAAGGATACTTCAAATAAACAAAATTAAACAATTTTCTTTTATTTTAAAACTTTGCGGAAAAACTTATCCTTACAATCCACATGGAAAATTGTTGTTATCTATTCCTTACCAATATATCATAACTTCTTAAGCAACTGCTCAAAATTCTGATGCGATCGAAATCCACCTTCGCAATCAGAATCAACATATACGTCCTTTAAGATTTCTCTCTATTCTTTGATTCTTAAAACATCAACATGTGACCCAGTCACATCATGTAATGAGGATCTCAGAATAGAACTTAACAGATTTAGATAATGGGCTCTACCTGATGTAGAGTCAAACTTATTGACTTTAACATCCTTAGGTAAATTTGGCAGCTTTGCATTCAACGCCCCTTCCTTTGGCAAAATAAACATATGGACCCTTTGGTAATGGGACTATCTCAGACTTAGCCTTTCTCTTTACCATTTGGTCAACCGGGTTGACTATGGCCAATCCCTTTCCATTGGGAAGAGAATGCTTTTTCTGGATTTCCAGTGTTACCATTGTCACTGTCCATAAAGTTTTTGGGACGTTGATATTCTAATCAAATTTGGTTCACTATCGTTCCAAATCATTGCTGATTCAGCAGCACCAAGCAAATAGATATGATCATTAAGGTTCATGTCATAGTCTGTATCATAGCAGTCCCAAAGGAACTCACTATGTGACTTAGAAAGTGATTGAACATCTAACTTTCTCAAGACTTTGACACCCAACTCTCCCGGCTTGTCAATATATGACTTCATCTCTAAGATGTGATCACACATAGACCTTGCTTGCCATTAGGGCTTGAGTGACCTTGAACTTGTGGGTTAGGGAGAATAATTGGAGGAGGTGGCGGAAGAGAAGTATGACTTCCATGAGCCGAACTCGGGAAGTCATATTCATTAGGAAAGCTTGGTTTGGGAAGACCATTGTTGTCTAAACCATACATCAACAATGGGAGAAATTCACGTAAAGTTGATTTAAGTCCTTAATATAACACCCAATATTATATATTAAGGCTAGGACCCAACAAACTATTTTATAACTTCGAAGAGGGATGCCGTAATCCAAGCTATAAAATATTTGAAGGTAGGTGAATGACGATTCACCAATTTCCACCAAGATAAACGAAATGTATTATTAGGTTTTAATTGGTTTTGAAACTCCTAGATTCTTTTGAGATTCATTGAACTTTTCAATGGCATGTTTCAATCTCGAGTGTGCCCTTCAGGTTTTGTGACTGGGATGCCGAGGATCACAAAACAAGGTGTAAAGTAACCATGCAGGTATACTTGGTACCTTTAATATTTACCCCTCAATCGATGTGCCGGTTAACCACACGAGCTCCACCGATACTATGATAAATATTAAGTTACCCTTTGCCTACTTTGTTAATTCCAGGTTAGTGTGCCGGTTAACCACACACGCTCCACTAACGGTTTAAACAAAGTGCAAAGTGTAATTTCATGGATTAGCACCTTATTCACATTTTCCTAAGTAACTAAGATTGAGAATTAATAAAAGGTTTAGTTACTTAGTATTTATCATTAATACTTTTAATGAAGGGAGAATTATAGTCCTTGTCCTACCTGTTCGGCTAATGACCCTCCACCAGTCAAGGAAGCGGTGGGTGAGAGTGGACACCCATTAAGCTGCCATTTTATAGGCAACAACCTTATACCCCCTTATAGACCGGCTTCGTGAATGAGGCCTACTAATGGTAAGACGACTTGCTCTTATACATATAATATATTAAACTTTTAATATTATAATAGTATAAGGGTGTATTTTAGACATTTAAAATACTTGATGGTTTAATCTATTAATTAAACTAGACTTTTAATTTAATTAAACTCAAACCATATATTTATGGATTTAATAATACTCTTTTAATTAAACGCTTTAATTAACTATTAATAAAGTCCATAAGAGTTAATTTGAACTATTCAACAAAACATCATAATTCCAATTATTAAACTCAAAATTAAAACCATTTAATTAATTGTTTAAGTTATGAACCCAAGAGTTTTAGAATTCAATTCTTTTTTTCATAAAAAACTTTTTCTCAAATTTCAAAACTTGAGGGCAAGTTTTGTAATTCTTGAAAACCTTTGGATTCCATAACTTATGGAATTAATGGTGTTTTATGATGAAACTTTCCATGTTCCATAACTGAAGAACAAGTTATGGAATTCTTTAAAACATTAACACCAAATTTTGTAACTCCATAAAAACTTTGAATCAAATTTTTTTTTTAAAAAAAACTTTCATATCCATAACTTATGGAAGTTTCAAAAACCCTTAAGATCACAACTTTAAAAAAAACTTTTGAGCTCCAAAATTTTATGACAAAATTTGTAACTCCTTAAAACATTTAGATCAAACTTTTAAAATTAATAAAATAATCATATCATTTTATATTTTACTAAATTTGACCTGATTCAACTCATATAGCAAATGATTCAAATTTTACAAATAATTAGTTTTTCATAGAAACATGTAATTATCTTAAAATTTGACAAACATCATGTTTTTTTTTCCTTTTTTTTCCAACTTTGAAAATAAAACATTTGCATCAATATAACAGAAAACAACCCATGGCTCTGATACCACTGTTTGGTTTTGAGCATTCTAGCACTCCTATGGTGTACATGCAACCCTATAAACCTTGAATCTATGTTTTCTCTATTATACATGCAAATATTAACTATTCCAATGTTTCATCCTAACTAGCATATTATGAAGCACCTATACTACAAAGTTCTAGTTAGATGACATACCTTTTGATGTAACTTGATGTCTTCAGGCTTTAAGAGCTTAGCCCCAATAGTGTGGAAGCCTCAAATGGAATCACAAATCACCAAAACACCTTGGAAGAACTTGAGAGAATATGTATGCACACTAAAATCGGCTCACTCTTATTTTCACACACTTGTTCCAATTTTGTGAGCCAAGGACCCCTTTATATATTATGGAGGATTAGGGTTACATCCATGTAAACCCTAATACCCATGACCTTTCATTTACATAGGATCCATGGGTTAAAAGCTCCATGGACCATCCATGAAAGCTTAGCCCAACCTAAATGAACTTGGCCCATTCCATATATATAAGAGTCTATATTTAATTAGTTCTTTTTGATCACTTAATTAATTCTAAATTAATTCTTGATCAATACTAATTAAATAATATGATTCCATATTAATATATTAGAACTTATAATATATTAATATAAATCATAAATATACTATTCTCAAAAGACTATCCATATAAATTGTGCCGGTGAAGTGCAACCCAAATGGACCATGCCGGGTCGGGTCAAGTACATACCAAATATAGTTATGGACTTAGACATTAATCCAACATATATATAGGCCCACAAATTACACAACACACGTGATTCAACTCCTAGATTAAACTCAAAGGGGAGAGGCTTGTGATTTCAAAGGGTTTGAAATGGAAGATTTATGCGAAAGGATGTGTGTGTTTGTGTAAGACTATTGATGGATACAATCAATATGTATTTCTTCTCCTTCTATGCTTTGTAATTGAAATTCACACACAACACACATTGCATTTGTCTATTTCTCTTTTTCTTCCTATCGTCCATGCACAAACTCAAAATTGAAACCAGGAAACATCTAAAATCCAATTAGCGTGTGTATGATTTTGTTTATGATTTGTGTATTATGTGTGTGTTTGTATGCTATGTGTGTATTTTGTGCTCCTCTTTATTTACCAAGATGAAGAACAGAGTGAATGGGAAGGAAGGGGGTTCTTGTAATCTGAAAACCGGTAGGTAACATGCTAAATGACACATTTGAAAAAAAAAACACCTAAAATATTAGGCATAAACACACTTAAAATCGTCACATGGACAAAACCGCACAAATTGAAAAACTTAGGGACTTTTATGTCAATAACCTGTAAAAATATACCATCTTGATTTTAGAAATTTTATTTGAATATATATATATATATATATATATATATATATATATATATATATATATATATATATATATATTATCTATTATGAAATATTAGTTTGTGAATGACCATTAGATTCCCCATTTCTTCCATAACTCTCTATCATTATTTAGAATTAGTAACAACCATTTCAATGTGTTTTATGAGTGTAATAATGCACCATCATAATGTGCATTCATCTTTCATCTTATTTTGGTTGTATAAATAGTGAGCCATATGTATTAGAAAGTTGATGATGTCATCACAAGTATTGGAATGAAAGTTCTCTCCACTCTTATGTCTTTCTTTACTTTATAATTTAGCTTGTTATTTGATCATATTTTATAACACGTTATCAGCACGACTCTACCATAGAGCTCTAACTCCTTATTGTTCTTGTCATTTTCAGGTATGTATTTTTTATAAGTTTACACATACAATGTTTACAACTTATTTTACGTAATTTCTTAACTAACAATTCCTTAACATACAAGTCTTTATTTTGATTACTATTTTCATTATGGAAGACCATGCTAGAGAAAAGTTTCTCTACTTTTCATGCTACTTACATGCTCCTGCAGTAGCAATATCATGAGAAATGTTTAAAATAAATATGAATTAATCTCATTTCTTCTTGTGGCTAAACAAAAAATGAGTTATTGATGAAAAATCACCAATCAATCTCGACCGGTTCTAGTGCTTTCCCTGAAGTGAATGCAACATCATATAATCATAATAGTCTTGGGTATAGCCGAGGTCATTGAGGTTATCATAACTATCATAAAAATAACAAGATTATAAGTAACCACCGGAAGTTGGAAAATAATAAAACCAACATCCTAGATAAAAGTGGTCAAGGAAAAAAGAAAGTTGAAAATATTTGTCACCGATGTGGAATGACCTGTCATTGGTCTTGTACTTGCCTCTCTCCAAAGCATTTTGTTGATATTTATCAAGCTTCTCTAAAATCTAAAGAAAAATAAAATATCAAAAAAAATTTATTCAAAATGATTTTCACGAAGATCAACCAAAAATTGTACATTTGGATGCTGCGAATTATCTTGTTTACCCAGAAGGGACAAGTGGTGCTATGGATGGTGATGGAAAAATAATATATAATAGTTTTGTTTCATGTCATTTATTATGTTTTTATGTCATATTCGTTTCATGATAAATGATGTCATCACAACCTTCTCAAAGTAATAAAATATGACTTTATTTCTCTAAGTCGAATGTTTGTTATGTTTTATTTATTTATTGAAAAGAAATATGGATATTCGCAAAAGAAATGAGATAGATATATGTCTTGCAGACAGTGCAAGGACACATAGCATTTTTAATAATGAAAAATATTTTATTACAAATGGTGATGCATTATTTTCATCAAAATCACCAAGAAATTTATTAAGTTTTAAGGATATTCAGTCCAACGGATATCATGTTGAAACAACTAATGATGGTGATAAAGAGTATCTCAATATTACAAAACTGATATCGGGTAAGAAAAGTCTTTTGGAAAATTACCTGTATTGTCCTCCGGATTATATTATATAAATATTAGAATGATTGAATCTCATGCTATTGAAAATAAAAGGTATGATAACACATTCAAAGTTTGACATCACCGGTTGGGCCATCCCGGATCAATAATGATGTGCAAAATAATTTAAACTTCAAGTGATCATTCCTTAACAAACCAAAAGATTTTTCAAGCTAATGAATTCTCTTGTGCTGCATGCTCGCAAGGAAAATTAATTTCCCATCCATCATTGAACAAAGTTGGGTATGGAAGTTGTAGTTTTTAGAAAGAATTCAAATGGATATATGTGGACCAATTCAACCACCATGTGGACCATTTAGATATTTTATGGTTTTAATTGACGAGTCAACTAGATGGTCACATGTGTGCTTGTCGTCTAGTTGTAATTTGGTTTTTGTAAGATTACTTGCATAAATAATCAGCCTAATGGCACATTTCCCTGATTACCCAATTAAGAAAATTCGACTTGACAATGCTGCAAAATTTTCATTGCAAGTTATTAATGATTATTGCATGTCGATTGGATTGAACATCTTGTTACACATGTTCATACGCAAAATGGTCTAACTGATTCATTAATCAAACGCCTTCAATTAATTGCAAGACCATTACTAATGCATTCTAAACTTCCTACACCGACATGGGGCATGCAATTTTACATGCAACATCACTTATACACATCATGCCAACTAGTTATCATAAGTTCTCCCTTATTCAACTGGTTTGCGGTCAGGAACCAAATATTTCCATCTAAGGACGTTTAGATGTGCAATTTATGTACCCATTTCTCCACCTCAAAGAAGAATAAGAATTTATGTTGGATATGAATCTCCATCTATAGTAAAATATTTAAAACCATCAACTGGAGATTTATTTACAACTATATTTGATGATTATTATTTTGATGAATCATATTTTCCAACATTATGGGAGAAACAAAGAAGCTGGAAAATAAAATCTCTTGAAAGGAATTATCACTTTCAGTTTTAGATCCTTGTTCAAGTCAATGCGAACTTGAAATAAAAAAGATAATTCATTTACAAAATGTAGCAAATCAATTGCCAGATGCATTTACTGACCTTAAGAGAGTAACAAACTCTCATGTACCAGCTGTAAATGCTCCAGTTAGAACTGATATCCCAGAAGGAAAAAATACAACTGCAAATGAATCTAAGGCATGCCTGAAGCGTGGAAGACCAACCGGTTCCAAAGATAAAAATCTTCGAAAACAAAAGGGAGGAAATATAATTGATGGTCCAAAAGAGAAAACAAAATCTCTTGAAAAGATTAATGAAGCTCTAGAAGAGCCCAATGACACAACAAAAGAAAATAAGGTACCTGAAAAAAATAAAAATGATGAGATCTCAATAAATTATGTCATGACAGGAATAAGATGGAACCGAAATAAGATAGACGTTGACGATAATTTTTCATATTATGTTGCGCGCGAGATTATGGAAGAAAATGAGGATCTTGAACCTAAATCTATAGAGGAATGTAGAAATAGAAAAGATTGGCCAAAATGCAAAGATGTAATCAACAAAGAGCTTAATTCTCTTACTCAACGAAAAAAAATTGGACCGGTAGTCCGTACACCAAACAGAGTAAGACTAGTGGGACACAAATGGGTATTTGTGCGCAAAAGAAACAAGAAAAATGAAGTTGTGAGATATAAAGCAAGACTTGCTGCACAAGATTTTACCCAAAGGCCCAAAATTGATTATGAAGAAACATACTCTCCTGTGGTTGATGCAATTACATTTCGATATCTAATAAGTCTGGCAACACACAAAATATTGGAGATGCGTCTCGTGGACGTAGGTATCGCCTATTTATATGGTTCACTTTAGAATGATATTTATATGAAATCCTAGAAGGGTTTAAGGTGCCAGAAGCACAAAGTTCTAATTCTCGAAAAGTATATTCGGTAAAATTAAATAAATCTTTGTATGGATTGAAACAATAAGACCATATGTGGTTCAATTTTTTAAATACCATTTTGTTGAAAGAGGGCCACAAAAATGATCTAATAAGCCTATGTTAATTCATAAAAAGATTCGGATAAGGATTTTGTCATAATTGATGTTATTGTAGATTATTTGAAGATAATTGGAACTCCTAGAGAATTGGAAAAGGCCACTTCTTGTCTTAAAGAAATATTTGAAATGAATGATCTTGGTAAAATGAAATTTTGTTTGGGTCTTCAAATTAAGCACACAAAAATGGAGTTTTTGTACATTAATATCTAGAAAAGGTGCTTAAAATGTTTTATAGGGATAACTCCCATCCATGAGTAACATGTCACACCCCCAAACCAAGGATGGCGGAAACGTCCGGGGGTGGAAGACTTCACGTATAGTATCACAACAACGAGTATAATAATGCTCAAAGTAAATACAACCATCACAAATATAATTGAAAAAGTTACACCATAGTATATGTTTACATGTTTGAAAATCAATTACATTATGATGACAAAATGAACTGTTTGACGATTTAACGTCCCATCCTCAAAATGCTGTTGATTTCCTGTTTCACTGATTTCCTGAGAATACAAGTAGTTTTGAAAGAGTGTCAACAATTAAGTTGGTGAGTTCATAAGAGTTTTGTTTGAGGAAAAAGTCGTTTTCCTTGTAAATACGATAGAGTATGATTCCAGAAAATCCAATATTTTCCTTATAAAAGTCATGTAGTCCTAAATCCCAGGACCGAGAATATGTGTGTGTTTTGTACTTATAATGTTCATAATGGTAATGTGTTTCCAAAGAAAATCCAATATTTTCCTTATAAAAGTCATGTAGTCCTAAATCCCAGGACCGAGAATATGTGTGTGTTTTGTACTTATAATGTTCATAATGGTAATGTGTTTCCAAAGAAAATCCAATATTTTCCTTATAAAAGTCATGTAGTCGTGATGTCAAGACCGAAATGTACAAGTATTTTTCCATACTTAAAGTAACTCATACAAGTTTAAATCGACATAAACTCGTTTAATTTAGAAGTAAAACCTCTTTTCAAAGTAGAATTTTTCCATGTAAACTTGAAAGATTGTTAACTCCCTATGTGACTCGCTATAACCATACTATGACGAGAAATAACCTGCACAACGTTTTTCAGACGTTAAGATCCTATGACTCTTGTCACCCGCTGACCTGCCGGTCTGACTGTAGCTAGCAGTGAGATGTGGGGTGTCAATCCCAATATAGATCTATACACAATTATCACGCTCTCCCTACAAGAGACTCTGGTTATAACTTACAGGTTTTGGAATCCCGCACTCGAACGTACGGGGAGAGAATTGCCTCACAACTTAAGTTAACTAGTTTACACATAGTTTGATATTAAAACCTCTTTCGTGGAGGAAGTAAAATCACCTTTTATGAATAAATTAGTGATATGAAATCCTTAAACTATTACTATTATAGTTTATCATGTAGTATATGAAAAACCCATTTGTCTTGAGAGTAAAACCTTTTTCATGTAGTAAAAATTCATAAACTATGCTTATTGTAGTTTATTATATGTGTTCGAAATGAATGAAGAAACCTTATCATGAATGACTAAATTTCAGTTTATGATGATACACTAACAAGAAAAGACATTCAATATTTAGAACTTATTGTAATGCACTTTGCTCAACATACTACAAAGTGTTATGAAAGTTGTAAGCTGTGAACTAGTTTTTGACCTTTCTACACTGTTTTAGAAAATTCATAGAAAAATCATACGAAGTCGAAAACTAAATCCGTAAATTCTGAGAGTTCAACAAATGTGTCTAGTTTATTCATAATTTTTATTATGATTTTTAGAAGTCTTTAACTTGTGTTAAAATGTTCATATTCACAGACTGGTCCGAATTCGTTTCTGAAATGATAGGCAGTTTTGTAAAAATCACCATAAATCGTAGAAAAATCGTATGGAGATGTGCAAGTAGTAATTTTAAAGGTACGAACCTGAGATATTTGGATATTAAACAGTTTTGAAAGATATTAAATTTAAGATAGTCAAAATAGTCCGTGAATAAGACTCAACTTTCCTGATGAAAGCTGTTGTTTGAGTTTAGTTAAGTTTTTGGTGTTTTAACTTGTATTCCCCCCCTTAAAACTTGAAGAAAACAAGAAAATGTAGGGGTATGAACTCACCTTGAGTGATTTCAGTAGATGGATGATGAAGAAAAGAAGTGTTCAACTGAAGAACACTTAGATGATGCTTGAAGATTCGAAGATCTAACAACAATTATGACGATATTTGTGTAAGGAACTCATGATTTGAGTAAAGAAGTGTAAGGAAATCAAGTGTAGGAAGAGATTTACTTACCAAGGTGTATGAGAAGCCTTAGAACTCCTGGAGAATTCGAGAATTTGGAGAGAAGAGTGAGAGAGAAAAGTGTTTGCTCTTTGGTGAAAAGTGAGTGAAATGGGAGGAGAGAGGAGATTTTCAGCTTTTGGTGAACCTTTACAGCTGGAGGAGGGGTGTCAAAGGACAAATAGTTGACTAGATAGGGAGAATAGTGACTAAGGGTTGTACCATGAAGGTATGGGGGTGTTTGCTTATGTCTTACTCTAGATAAAGTCAACACTCTACCCCAAAATCTAATTTAATAGATTTTATTCTTGGACAAGGATTTCCCCCAAAAATATGATTAAAAATGAATATTTAGGGTCTCTTATATTAAATTACGAGTTTTGGTGAAAATCCCGAATTAAAATCACGAAAAACGGGCTTAAAACGAAGATTGGGTCAAAAACTGGGAACGAAATGGGAAAATCCGAAATTGGGGCCGAAGTTGCGAAGGTTCGGTCTTAGGAGCATAGAACCGAAGGTAGGGTTCGGTTGTGTGTTGGAACCGAGACTAGGGTTCGGTCTGAGCTTTGTATCTCGGACCGAAGGTGAATCTTGTCAGAGCCGAATCTTGTCAGAAGCGAAGGTGAAGTTCGGTCCAGGAGGCATCTTAGGGTTTCGGTTCCTAGGAGGGTTCGGCTCCTTAAGAGGGTTCAGCTCCTTAAAGCTGTTTTTCGTATAAACTTCCGTTTTCGAGCGGTTTTCGACTAAATTACATGTCGGGATGCCCCGAGTGATTATAAGAAGTTGAGAGAGATTTTGAGAGAGATTTGGGAGAGATTTCTCATACAGAGAGAGATTTGGGAGAGATTTCACATTCTTGGAGAGATTTCTCATATTGAGAGACATTTGGGAGAGATTTCACATTCTTGGAGAGATTTCTCATATTGAGAGAGATTTCAGAGACATTTCACATTCTTGGAGAGATTTCTCATACAGAGAGAGATTTGGGAGAGATTTCACATTCTTGGAGAGATTTCTCATATTGAGAGAGATTTGAGAGAGATTTCACATTCTTGGAGAGATTTCTCATACAGAGAGAGATTTGGGAGAGATTTCACATTCTTGGAAAGATTTCTCATATTGAGAGAGATTTAGGAGAGATTTCTCATACAAAGAGAGATTTGGGAGAGATTTCACACACTTGGAGAGATTTCTCATACAGAGAGATTTGGGAGAGATTTCACATTCTTGGAGTGATTTCTCATATTGAGAGAGATTTGGGAGAGATCTCGTTTGCGACCTTTTTCAGTGTTTGGCTTCGTAACGCAAGGTTTGTATATCCCATTAAGTCTCGTTATGATTGTTATATGCCCCCGAGGGTTAAGGAATAATGTTTTATCGAATAGTTTCATCACTTGCCCTGATTAGGGTTTAGAATTTCCGAACACGTGAAAACTTTAAGTGATACTTTGTATTAAGATTGTGAGTAGTACAATAAGAATCATAATAGGAACCCTAATATGTAAGGGTTAGATGAGTTGACCGGTTTGACATGTTGACTTTGGTTGAATTTAACTTGACCAAGAATTTACGGTTGTCACATAACCCGATAGTGTTAAGGCACTTAGATGCCAAAAGGACCAATTTCAACATCATAAAAAACATGAAAATCTTCTTGTTCCTGAAGAACCATATCTTAGTGCTATTGGTGCACTAATATATATTACTATTAATACAAGACATGATAAATCTTTTGTCGTAAACTTATTAGCAAGATATAGTTCTTTTCCAACAAGAAGATACTTAAATAGAGTCAAACACATTCTTTGGTATCTTCGAGGTACAATGGATATGAATTTATACTAATCAAATTAATCAAATGCGAAGTTAATTGGTTATGTAGATGTTGGATATTTATTTGATCCACATAAAGCTCGAACTCAAACAGCTTATTTATTCAGTTATGGAGGTAAGAAAACTTCTTGACATTATGTTAAACAAAATTTAGTTGTTTCTTAGTCTAACCATGCAGAGATTATAGCAATTCATAAGGCAAGTCATGAATGTATTTGGTTAAGAAAGTTAACTCAACATCTTAGCAAGAACTATGATCTAACTTCTAACAGGGATGTTCCAGCCATACTATATGAAGATAATACGACTTGTATAGCTCCATTCAAGGAAAGATTTATCAAAGGAGACAAAACCAAGCATATATCACCCAAGTTATTTTTCACTTATGATCTTCAAAAAGAGTGTGGCCTCAACATCCAGAAAATTCAATCAAGTAACAACGTTCCCGATTTCTTCACTAAAGCACTTCCTACATCCAAATTTGAAAAGATGGTACGAAACATTGTTATGCGGCTCTTCAAGGAAATCAAGTGATGTGCTCATAAGGGGGAGTTGGAAACATATTGTGTACTCTTTTCCTTAGCTATGTTTTTCCCACTGGGTTTTCTTAGCAAGGTTTTTAACGAGACAATTGTTTCCAATATCTATTATTAATCATGTACTCTTTTTCCTTAATAAAGGCTTTTTCTCATGAGGTTTTACCTATTAAGGTTTTAACGAGACATTATACAATCGTCATTCAAGGGGGAATGTTATGAAATATTAGTTTGTGAATGACCATTAGATTCCCCATTTCTCCCATAACTCTCTATCATTATTTAGCATTAGTAACAACCAAATCAATGTGTTTTATGAGTGTAATAATGCACCATCATAATGTGCATTCATCTTTCATCCTATTTTGGTTGTATAAATAGTGAGTGTTGGAACCTGAAAGTGAACCTCTAGTAATCCTAAGTCCGGATTCGGAAGTACTTGCATTTCAGAACAAATGGTCCGGAGTGAAATGTGAAGAGTGGTCTGGAATCTGTCTGGACCAGGAAAGAAGAAGATGTAGAGCTGAAGGCATTCCAGAATGTCTATCATGTCCGGAATGGATGCTGATCCGGAGCAACTCTATTTTGTCTTTGTGCATTTATTTAGTTTGTCTTTGTATTGATGTGACATTTCATAGGACTTAGTCTTTTGTTGTATTTAGACAATCAGAATGTCAGAAACATTTCTATTGTCCAGTCCGATGTAAGTATTCTAGTTAATTCGTTGTAACCTTCACTCCTATTTATAGGAGCATTCAATACAAGTCAACTACGGATATTTCACTCAACTTTTGGCATCTCACTGAGTTTATTTAAAACATTCTTCTTGTTCTTCATTTATTAGCTTTACCTTGATCATTCATTCTCATTCTTCATTTAATGACTTGATCATTTGTTGAATATATTATCTAAGACTTGACTGATCTTTCCAGGATTGACTTGAACATCTATTAGCAAGCAGACATTGATCTTAAGCATTCCCTCAAGGTTTGAGTTCTCAAACCTTGTCCTTGTGCATCAGATCGATCTTGTTCTCATAATTGGTATCAGAGCTTGAGTGGTTGTCCTTTGAATCCATAAGATCAGATTATAGTTGGTTTGAAATTACCTTGGTATTTCAACCATTTTTGTGTTAAGGATAAAAGTTCTTCTATATACCACTTTAGCTTGAAGATATCTTAACTTCAGTAGCTGCTTATAATCCTCAGCAAATGATTTCAATGCAAATCGCAAATAGTGTGGGTGGCCCTACACGTGCCCCATTACTAGTTATGGAAGAATATGATCACTGTAAAGTTAGAATGGAAAGATTTTTACTTGCCAAAGATAAAGGTGAAGAAATCTGGAGATCCGTCAAAGAAGGTCCTCATGTTCCTGTAAGAACAGTTGTAAGAGATCCAGCTGCTCGGCTCATGCGAGAAGATGAAACTCGCCCAGCTCCTCTAACTGCAGATGATATCGAGAAGCTGCATGCTGATCAAGTTGCTTTCTCAGAAATGGTGTTTGGAGTTTCACCCTCACTCTTCGAGCACATCAAGTTGTGCAAATCAGCCAAAGAGATTTGGGATACTCTTCAGGACCTGATTGAAGGTTCAGAAAATATGAAAAACAAGCCTCACCTCAGTTGTCAACGACTTCGCCACCTTCACTACCACTCCTGGTGAATCAGTGGCCACAACCTCCAACCGTTACCGTATCATGGTCAACAACATGACTGCTCATGGGATTATCCGAAATCCTTTGGAGTACAATCTCAAATTCATAAACAGTCTCGGCAAAGGATGGGGAAATGTAAAATCTTGTCTCCAAAGAAATGGTTCCTTGAAAAAGTTGAAGCTCTATCAAATTTTTAATGAACTTCAAGGACATGAGTCTAATGTTGCTCAAACCTGATTCCACGCCACTTCTGCCTCTGATAAACCCGGACCTGAATCGGACCACGGATTTTCATCACAGTCTTACAAATTGCGTAGATTATGTTCCTAGAAGTAATCACATGAACAATTGTGTGATTGAAGAAATCATTTCGGTGACAACTGAAACTACTGCCTCTGAGTTTGTATGGGCATCCTTAGATGATAAAGTTGAAGTCTCAAGCTGTGTGTCCTCTGATTTTTGCGAATCGGATTCCTTAGTCATCTCAAAAACTAAATTGGTTCCCATTACTCCTGAGTTTAGGAATCCATCCGTAGGACAAACCTCAAAATCCTTTTCTCATCCTAAGAGAAAACCAATGCTGAATAGGAAGGATATTGTAGATCCCAAAGTAGTAGCTCGAAATGCACATAAAAATGAAGTTAAGGCTAGACAAAATTTCAGGTTCATTGCAAACTCCAAACCAAGTTTATCCCAGAATTCTCATGCATCAACCCATAGTTAAAACTCCTTTGTTCCCACTAAGATCCTTAAAAGACCTTCTGAATCTCCTAGTCGCGTAGAACCCAAGAAAGTAGACAGTTCTACTCATCCTAAATCTCGTGTGAATGCCACGACAGTCCAAAACACTTCTCCTCGGACTGTTTCATCTGTTTTTATTGCAAAATCCGATGGCACAATTTTTAAACCCAATCTTTCAAAAACCAATGTGTCATCAATCAAATCCACAAATGCAAAGAAAACATCTTTTTCAAAATCTTCAAAGAAAAATCTTGTGTGGAAAGTTAAAACTCCCATTGATGAAACAACAATTCCAGAGGGTACAAATGTTACCAACACTCCGGAAGTCAAAGGTCCGAAGAAGACCGTTCGGAACCTTTAAGTCATTGAATATGATTACTGGAGAGATGAAAAGACATTAGCCTTCTGTCTGTTCCCAAAGAATTCAAAGAATACCACCCAGAAACACAAAGTTGTTCCTAAGTCACAATCAAATTCCAAAGCCCGTGCCTATGTCCCAAAGTCTAATTCGGAGCCTAAAAACTCCATTACTCACTAACTTTGAAGGCACTTTGTGCTTCGGAGTAAGAAACAATATGGTATATTGATAGTGCTTGCTCCATGCACATGACGGGGCAGAAAGATTTTCTGCGAGATCTAAAGCTTTCTCCAAACGCTGGTTACGTGACATATGGCAACAACTCCAACTCTCAAATACGTGGTTATGGGATCCTCACCAATGGAAACTTCTCTATCTCACATGTGGCTTATGTAGCTGATCTAAAACATAATTTGATAAGTGTTTCTCAACTCACTGATTCAAATCGACGTGTGGAATTTTGCAAAAAGTACAACTACATAATGACTGAAGACCGGAAAGAGTGTTTAATCAAGTCACTTCGCAACAAGAACATGTACCTGCTGGACATCAACATGATTGTTGGCAAACCGCAACTCTGCCTTCTCACCAAAGTTGTTCCTGATGGCAGCTGGTTATGGCACCGAAGGCTCGCTCATCTAAACTTTCGGTACATGAATGATCTCGTATCCGGAGAAATGGTGAGAGGTTTACCTCTTCTCAAATTCGAAAATGATCATTTGTGTGCTGCTTGTGAGTGTGGTAAGCAATCGAAGAAGGTTTATCCTGTTATCATCGAAAAGTTCATTTCGGAACCATTGGAGCTTCTACACATTGATCTTTGTGGACCATCCACAGTAGAAAGTCTTCATCATAAGAAATACATTCTTGTGATTGTTGATGATTTTACACGGTTCAGTTGGGTCTTCTTGCTAAGGCTGAAATCCGAAACAGCCTCAGAGCTCATCAATTTTATCAAAGGAATAGAAGTTCTTATCAAACTCCCGGTTAGTTGAATCCGAAGTGATAATGGATCGGAAATCACTAATTCCACCATTGAGAAATTTCTCACTGAAAAAGGAATCGACCACAATTTCTCCGCTAAAGCTGATGAAGCCATCTTCCTTGGGTACTCCTCAAAATCGAAAGCTTACAGAGTTCTTAACCGGAGAACTCGTGTTCTGGAAGAAAGCTTTGACATTACTTTCGATGACAACTTCATTTGGAATTCTGGCCCAACTCACATTACAACTCACATTATGGAGTCCGATGCTCCTCCGCCAGGATTTCTGAATCCCCAAACAATTCTTGAAGTTGATTTTGAAACTCTCTTTGGTCCTTCCTAAATCGCTCTTGATTCAGAATCTCAATCAAGAACAACTCTCATTCCAATACCCACTTCGGAAGCCCCTGTCTCGCATAACGTCTCCAGTCCGATCCCAAGCCTCCCTCCATTTGATTCCGAACCATTTCAACCTTTTCAAGTTGAGGGGGAGATTGCTCATCCCTCTCTTGAATCAAATGTGGATGGCTTCCAAGATGCAGCTGCTAATTTCGATGATTCCAATCCTCTCAACATTGATGAAAATGAAAACTTCTTTGAGTTCTCTTTTGATGATGATGTCAATCTCTCTGGCTCAGAAGTTTAGGGGGAGCATCATCCTTACATTCAAACCATTCATGGGGAGCAAATCAATTCCACTGTTGATATCGGATCGACGGCTGCACAAGAACTCCCAAGATTACATGTTTGGACAAAGGATCATCCTCCGAACCAAGTAATCGGAAACCTCAATGCTGGTGTACAGACTCGTTTGGCTACAAGTATCCAAAGTGAATGCCATTTCTCAGCATTTATATCCATGGTTGAACCCAAATCCATTAAGGACGCATTAGAGCATGCTGATTGGATTACATCCATGCAAGAAGAACTAGCAGAATTTGACTGAAATGAAGTTTGGATTCTCGTGTCTCCTCCTCAGAATCATCCCATTGTCGGTACGAGATGGGTATTTCGCAACAAGCTAGATGACGCAGGAGTTATTATTCGAAATAATGCTAGATTGGTGGAAAAAGGATTTACACAGATCGAATGGCTTGACTACAATGAGACCTTTGCTCCTGTTGCACGTCTTGAAGCCATCAAAATCTTTCTTGCTTATGCTGCTCACAAAGGCTTCAAAGTTTACCAAATGGATGTTAAGAGTGCTTTTCTTAACGGTGAACTTGACACTGAAGTGTACCTTTAACAGCCCCCCGATTTTATTAATCTCTCCTTTCCGAACTACTGTTACAAACTCCGGAAGGCTGTCTACGGACTCAAGCAGGCTCCTCGGGCATGGTACGAGACCCTCACTGATTTTCTCAAACGCTCCGGTTTTCAAAGAGGAATTGTAGATACTACCCTATTCCGAATATCAAATGGAAAGCATCTTATGCTGGTACAAATTTATGTGGACGACATCATTTTTGGATCTACGGATTCATCTATGGTCGCTGACTTTGCTAAACTTATGATCAATCGATTCCAAATGAGCATGAATCGGGAGTTAAGCTTCTTTCTTGGCCTTCAAGTCAAACATACTAATAGAGGAATCTTCATTCACCAAGAGAAGTACATTTAGGAACTCCTCAAGAAATAATCAATGGACACCTGTGCGTCAGCCAAGGTACCAATGGGCTTCGGACAAAAGATCTTTCCCGAACCTTCAGGTGTGTCTGTTGATGAAAAGAAATACCGCGGAATGATTGGATCTCTACTCTATCTCACAGCAAGTCGTCCGGATATCATGTTTTTAACATGCTTATGTGTCAGATTTCAAGTCAACCCAAAGATGTCTCATCTCTTGGATGTAAAACAAATCTTCTGATACCTTAAAGGCACAAAGAGTCTCGGAATCTGGTACCCAACAAATAAGAGCTTCCTACTTCAAGCCTATTCAGATTCAAACTATGGTGGTCTTCAACTTGATAGAAAAAGCACTTCAGGTGGCTGTCAATTCTTAGGTGGTCGTTTGGTCATCCAAGAAACAGAACTGCATTGAACTCTCTACAGCCGAAGTCGAATACATCGTTGCTGCCAGCTGTACATCTTAGGTTCTGTGGATGAAATCTCAACTCTTGGATTATGGTTACCGCTTTCAACACATTCCTATCTATTGTGACTCTCAAAGTGCCATTGCGATTTCCCACAATCCAATTCAGCACTCAATGACTAAGTACATTGATATACGGTACCATTTCATAAAAGATCATGTTCTAAATGGTAACATTGAACTCATTTTTGTTCCATCTGACGATGAGATTGCTGATGTCTTTACCAAGGCATTAGACGAAACCAAATTCAATGGTTTTCTGAACAAAATGGGTATGATGATACTAGATCCTCAGTTCATTCAAGAGACTTGTTCTCTTTGATAGACGTATTTGAAAGAAAATTAGTTCTGATCTAAATTTTTCATCTCGGAACCACTTTCTCTCTAAATACGTAGGATCATTTTACTTGTCTTTATTTCTGACCATCACTTGAGTTTTAAGCTGTACAGTTCGTCCTAATTGTTTGCTATTTAAAGTCCATATTGTCATAGTGCTCAAATTTTTCATCTCGGAATATACTTCATATTGGCATCCCGGAATTCCACTCCGGAAAAGGTATTGCATTCTGCACTTCGGAATTTCAAAATTCACTCCGGAAGATTTCTCAAATCTCACCCCGGAATGCTTTACAAATCTTGCTCCGAAATTTTATTTAAAATCTCACTCCGGAATGCTTTCCCAATCATGTTCCAGAAACTCTTTCAAATTCTCTCCGGAAATTCTTGAATTTGTATTCCGGAATTTCTGCTCCGGAATCACCAACCTTTTCAAATCAAACTGAATTTCTGTTCCAGAATCTCACATCTGTTTTAGAAATGAAACTAAATTTTTGACTCCGGTATAGAAACTCTCTCCGGATTATTTCTCATTTCGGACCTCTTTTCAAAACAAACATGTTCCGGAACACATTTCCTTTTCCTCCGGATCATACTTTGTCCGGAACCGCTCATCCGAAATTCCAAAGGATAATAAGGTGAAACGTTTTTTTCTCAACGGTTACTTTTCTTGAATATCCTATCCTATCTTTCTCGATTTTCGTGACACGATTGCACGCCCCCATAAAGTAGCCATCGAATCGTCGGTTTGGTATTTCCATTTTTAGCCACAAACAACCTCACCGTTCACCTCCTAGGTCAACTCAGCCCTCTAAACCTCTTTCTCATTTAATGCGACCCGTTTCCCGCTCGGATCCTCATCATTACCCTCTAACCCGACCCACTTCCCTTACCTATAAATACCAATCAAAACCCCCTTTTACCTCTTTACGCGCCCAATACTTTCTAAACCCTTGATTTCTCTCTGTGTTCTTCGTGTTCTTCAAGCATTCATGATTCTGCAACAAAGGCTTCCCCTCCTTCACCACCAAAAACTGCTCCAACCGCTTCAACTCCCAAGAAATCCATTGCCATGAAGAAATGATCAAAGGGTTCATCTTCATCAACCTCCCCTGAACTATTTCTAAGGGACACTACTCAATTGTTTTCCCTAAACCCAGAAGATAATGACGAATCAGTTCGTGTTATGGTGGAGTTCATCGCAAATTACCCCATCTCCATCCCACTCACTAAAATTCCAGAACCACCTCTTCTACTTCATCATCTCCACATAGCTTTCACCAGAATCAAGGAAGTCGATGGCGTGTTGGAGACAAATATCATTGGCGATCGAATCGTTCCAATCTACAAATCCACCTTTTTAAAAGCAATCGGTGTCAAACCAAACCCCAAGGGTTTCATAGTCCAAGAACCAACCACTAAAGAGTTTCAGACCTTTCTGAATCACATTGGCTACAATCAAGATTACAGAGCCAAAGACTTCAAGAAATCAGCCGTCTCCGGATTATGGACGGTGCTAATGTACTTTATCATTTGAGGGTTATCGGGAAAGCACGGAGGAACTGATACACTTAGCAAGGACTGGCTTCATGTTGTCTACAACATTTACTCCGGACGTGACAACGCGATTGATATTCCGGAGGTCCTATGGCAAGATTTCTGCAAGTTTGCCATCAAGAGGAAGGACAATGAAATTTAGAGCCCTAGATTTTGGGCACTGGCGATTCAACAAATCTTCAACGAGATTTCCGAACCAATTCCAGTCTCCACAATTCATCCGGAGGTATGTGTTTCATTCAAAGTGGTCAAGGCCTATAGAATTCCGGACCAATCCTCTTTTGGTCCGGTTAGACAACTTCCGGACCACATGTTGGCCTTAATCCCTTCTGATTCTATTTATCTGAAACAACACTTAGAGACTTCGGTTGTGTTTGACACAACACAACCTGCCCCAGTCTCAGTTGAGCTGCAATGCCCGTGTTTCTAGGCTTGACATTAATATTGATGTGATAGTCTAGGTTAACCTTTGTAACTCATTTTGAAGAAATGAAAAGGAATTATGTGAATAATATGTGTTTTATGTGTTTTATGCTTAATTATTAAGATTTAATTAATTAAGAATAAAAATGAGCGTCAAAAATAAATATTAGATAAAGCCGATATCTATTAAGAAAGTTGTAGTGGTCGTGACAAGGATTGCAGAAATATAAAGAATACCAAAATCCGAGTTACTACGAAAAAGTTATGACCTGTCGAAGTTTTGCGACAAAACCGGCACGGTGCCGAATGTCGTAAAAAGTGAGTTTTTGATAAACTACTTTTTATCCTTAGTGATCTAAACGAAAGTCGTAGTGCTCATTAAATCGATAGTATGTACAAAAAGAACGCCCAAATCTGACTTCGTATGAGGAAGTTATGATTTTTCTATGTTCCAGCTTAGCAGTAGACAGCTAAAAACTCGAATTTTAGATCGAGTGATTTTTAGCCGACACAACCTAAACGAGAATCGAAGGTTTCATCAATAGTAGTACAACGGTAAAAAGACAGACGAAAACGGACGTCGGATGAACAAGTTATGAATTTTTAACAGATTTCCTGTCCCGGTCTGTTAAAAATAATAATATAAAAATTAAATTCAAAATTAGCAGACGAAGTCTAAACGAAAGTTGTAGAGCGTAATTTTACCTACGCGTGCATATAAAGAACGTCAAAAACGGAGCTCGTATGCGAAAGTTATGGATTTTAGAAGTTTTTGCACAAAAATCGAGAAATTTCGCATAGGTGGACTTCGGCCACGTCACCCTCGCTCAAAACGTGCCACGTGTCCGAAATTGTTGTGTCATCAGAAGCGTGTCCAAACCGGAGAGCCATCCGAAGTGGTCCACTAAAAATCCGACGCGTGTCCTTTCTCGCATGTCCGACCTTCGCACCATGTGCCACGACCGAAGCCTCGGACCTAGACCTCGGTCCAATTAGGAGGCGACACCACCCCCTCGCATGCGCAACCCACGTGACCTCTCCTCGCATCTGATGCCATCTGAAAGCTTCTCAGCCGTCCGATCGGGAGCCTCGCCCCTATAAATAGGAGGGTGCGAGACCTCCCGGGTATATTTTGGAAAAGTGACATTTTTCACCCCAAAACCCATATTTCTCTCATTCCAACTTCCCCCAAAAGCCCCGATATCAATTATAACACCCGAAATACGTCCCGAAGTGCCCGAGAAATTTATCTTTTCGGTTTTGAAGCCCGACCCTCGCAGAGCCTGGTTTCTTAATAAAACTCCCGGTTTTATTAGAAACGATCGTTTTAGGGAACGAAGTGCTGCCCGATTATCATCAAATCATGTGAGTGTGTAGTCACTTTCATCTTACACCTAGATATGAAGTATTTTCTATAAAATACGTGCTATGTGTAATTATATTAAGTGTTTATTTGAGGTGACTGTTAAACAGATGTTTTATACAAGTTTTAAACTGTATATGTATTTTATCTACAAATATGTTCGGTAGAACATAGGTAGACGAAATAGTTGATGTGTGTTAAAATGGTGAGAGGCCTCGATGTTGTTGTTGTTGTTGTTGTTGTAGTTGTTGTTGTTGTTGTAGTTGTTGTAGTTGTATAGAGGAGTATAGATGACGACCACGGACCTTTCTAGACAGTCCAGTGGCACACTAGCAGGTTCGCAACTTGTAGGTGTTGATGAACTAAATGTTCATTGGCGTACTCCATCCCCCTCATGGTTGCCTTTAGGACATGTATGGCTGAGGAGTCCCCTTAGAAGTAGTGTCCATCCTGATGATATTCCTTAGGCTAGGTCCCTTGTGATAGGTGTTTAGGGACGTAAAGTGAGGACAACGGGAATGGGTAATCAGGGTTATTGTTGATTGGTGAACTTAATAAGTTTATTATTATTGTGGGTTGAAAACCCTATATGCTCACCAGGCTCCCAAGCCTAACCCACTCAGCTTTTTATGTTACAGGTAGTGGACCCCGAGCATAGTCGGAGGACGATGAGAGATTTTTTTGATTATAGGCCAATAGTTGTAAATAACTGTTGTAAGGGTTATAATGTCTTGTTTATGCTTTTGTTATGTATCGGAACATGACATCCCGAGGTTTTGATATGAAATGAAACTATACATTTCTTAAAGAAAGGTTTTGATAAACTTTTATCATGTTTTGTTTTGGGGACCAATTTCGCAACATCTTTTAAAAAGATTTCTCTGATTTTATTTTAAAAAGCATAAATCAAATCGGTCTTTTTTGGCCGAGAAATTAGGGGATGTCACAGTTGGTATCAGAGCATTAGTTTAAGCGAACTAAGAAATTGTAGGATTTCTATACTTAAACTTAGAATGCTAAGTGATGATTGTGAGATGAGTGTCTACCATATTTTAGACACGAGCACTAGTTTATTTTAGGAAAGATGCCTAAAATGCTTTTATGTGCTAAATGATATATGTTTGCCATATATGCCATTAATTGTTCGGATCTATGGTATGTTGCCGACCGGATCTGGAAACCTTATGTGTGTAGGATTCTAAGCGTATGATTACTCGATTAGAACTAACATGTAAACGTTTCGGAGTGATAAGGGAATTTAAATACCTATCGAGGATAAAGACCTAAATTCGCCTTATTCGGTATATAGATTATAATGGCAAGAACTCGAAGTGGAGCGGGAAATGCAAACAGAAACCAACAACCTCAACCTCAAGTGGTGGAACAGGTGCCTATAGTAGGAGCTGCACCAGAATCCATCACCATGGCTGGAGTACGGACTATGATTCAGACCATGATGGCTGAACAGAGGGAGGAATTGAGGCAAATGTTGCTGAACAACAGGGATGAACCTTCAGTTCCTGTTGAACAACTTGAATTGAATGACGATCGATCTAAAGAAGGAAACAACATCAGATCGGTTGGTCATAGTGAACCGCTTGTGGTTGGGAGAAATAACCACGAGGACAGAGTGGAGAGAAATGGGTGCAAGTATAAGGACTTTATGACTTGCAAGCCATCGACCTTCACTGGAAAAGAAGATCCTGTCGGAGTAATGGATTGGATCTCGGAAATGGAATTGGCTTTCATGACTTGTGGTTGCCAACACAAGTTACAAACCACATTTGCAGTGCGTCAGTTCAGGGGTAGTGCTGCTCGTTGGTGGAACACTTTGGGGAAAACCCTAAGCCCTAATCAGCCACTGCAACTGACTTGGGAAGAGTTCTTGGTGCACTTCAAGCGCAAGTACTGCTCGGCCCAAAACGTGCTTGAGTTAGAAAACCAATTTCTAACGTTGAAGAAGGGGAGTATGACCGTTGACGAATATATGAATAACTTCACTGACAAAATGGAGTTTGACTTGCGTATTGTCCCAGATGAGCTGGAAAAAATTGACAGGTACGCAAAGGGACTTCCATGGGAGTATGCGGTGCTAGTACGTCAGGCACTTACTTTGGAGGCAGCTGTCTGGGCTGCCAAGTCTGTTGAAGATATGATTAAGGGGAGAGCCGCCAGCAAGGTTGAAGTTGGGGAAAAGAGAAAGTTTGAAGGAACTTTAGGTTCCAATAAAAAGAACAAGTTCTCGAAGACCGGTTCGAGAAAATTCGGAGGAGGAGCCGAAGCCAAGTGGTGTGACAAGTGCAAGAAGAAACATGTTGGGAAGTGCAACGTGGAAGTCACTTGTTATAAGTGCGGAAAGCCAGGGCATTATGCCAATGAATGCACCTTCCATAAGAACGTTTGTTTTAGGTGCCATGAAGAAGGGCATATTTTGAGGGATTGCCCAAAGAAGAAGGACGCAGCGAAACCCAATCTTCCACCAAAGCCGAAGGCGAGAGCCTTTCAGATGACACTTGAAGCTGCGAAAGAAGAAGCTGATGTCGCTTCAGGTACCTTTCTCGTAAACGAATTGCCTGCCCAAATTTTGTTTGATTCAGGAGCCAATTACTCCTTTATTTCGCATGAATTTGGTAGAAAACTAGCTTTCCTTGTAGATAGACTAGTTAATGCTATAATAGTCGAGATTGCTAGTGGCAAGTTTGTACCTGTTAGCCATCGTATGAAAAACGTCCTCATTGACTTGGATGGGAATAAGTTCCACGAGGAATTATTGCTTATCGAGTTAAATGGATTCGACATAGTTTTAGGAATGGATTGGCTTAGCACCAATGATGCCGAAATATTATGTAGGAAGAAGATAGTAAAAGTAAACCCGCAGGGAAAGAGTCGTTTATGGTGTATGGAGACAAACGCAGAGTAAACTCTGGAATCATTTCCCTAATGAAAGCCAGAAAGTATTTGGCCAAGGGATGTACATCATATCTAGCGTTCGTGATCGATGCTAAGAAGGAAAAGAAAGAGATGCAGAATATTCCGGTGGTGTGTGATTATCCGGAAGTCTTTCCCGAAGATCTTCCCGGATTGCCCCCTGATCGACAAGTAGAATTTCGTATCGGCCTATTACCAGGGACGACGCCGATAGCAAAAGCACCGTATCGATTAGCACCAATAGAGATGAAAGAACTTATGACACAACTTCAGGAGTTATTGGACAAAGGTTTCATTCGACCTAGTTCATCACCCTGGGGAGCCCCTGTGTTATTTGTAAAGAAGAAAGACGGGAGCATGAGAATGTGCATCGATTACAGAGAGCTGAATAAAGCAACAATAAAGAACAAGTATCCGTTGCCGAGGATCGATGACCTGTTCGATCAGTTGCAAGGTTCGAGCTATTTCTCGAAGATCAATCTTAGGTCAGGATACCATCAACTAAAGGTGAGAGAGCAGGATATCGAAAAGACTGCGTTTAGAACAAGATATGGACACTATGAATTTTTGGTTATGTCGTTCGAACTAACCAATGCCCCAGCAGCTTTCATGGATTTGATGAACAGGGTTTTTAAACCATACCTTGATAAATCCGTGATAATATTCATAGATGATATCTTGATTTATTCGAAAAGCAAGCAGGAGCATGACAAGCATCTGCGTGAAGTGCTAGAAGTTTTGAAAAAGGAGAAGCTGTATGCAAAGTTCTCCAAATGTGAATTTTGGATTCAAGAAATCCAACTTTTAGGTCATGTGGTTAACTAAGAAGGAATAATGGTTGACCCAGCAAAGATTGAAGCTGTAATGAAGTGGGAACAACCAAAAAGTCCTACGAAGATTCGAAGCTTTTTAGGATTAGCCGGATATTATCACCGATTTATCCAAGGATTTTATTCGATCGCTACTCCATTAACAGTTTTGACCCACAAAGGAGCTACTTATACTTGGAATGAGAAGCATAAGGAAGCCTTTGAGAAGTTGAAGAAGAGATTGTGTGAAGCACCGATTCTTTCGTTACCTGAAGGAGTTGATGACTTCGCAGTTTATAGTGATGCCTCTGGAGTTGGGTTAGGTTGTGTTCTGACCCAAAGGGATAAAGTGATAGCATATGCATCGAGGCAATTGAAAGAGCATGAAAAGAACTACCCCACTCATGATTTGGAGTTGGTAGCGGTAGTATTCGCCTTAAAGATGTGGAGGCACTATCTTTATGGTACTAAATGTAAACTTTTCATTGATCATAATAGTCTTCAATATCTCTTTAATCAGAAGGAATTGAACATGAGGCAACGACGCTGGCTAGAGTTACTCAAGGACTATGACTGTAAGATACTTTACCACTCTGGTAAAGCAAACGTTGTTGCTGATGCTCTCAGTAGGAAGATAAATCTTGAAAAGAAAAGGCCAAGCGCGTTGAGAATTGAAGTTGTCTCGACAATAGTTGAAAGTATAAAGAAAGCTCAGGAGGAAGCTTTAGAGAAAAATGACCGAAAGGAAGAACGTTTGGGAAAAACGTTGGTGTTTGATACAAACGGTCAAGGACTGAAGGTATTCAAAGATAGGATTTGGGTACCTAAGACGGGAGGAGTAAGAGATCTTCTGATGGAAGAAGCTCACAAAACCATGTACTCGATTAGAACTAACATGTAAACGTTTCGGAGTGATAAGGGAATTTAAATACCTATCGAGGATAAAGACCTAAATTCGCCTTATTCGGTATATAGATTCTAATGGCAAGAACTCGAAGTGGAGCCGGAAATGCAAACAGAAACCAACAACCTCAACCTCAAGTGGTGGAACAGGTGCCTATAGTAGGAGCTGCACCAGAACCCATCACCATGGCTGGAGTACGAAATATGATTCAGACCATGATGGCTAAACAGAGGGAGGAATTGAGGCAAATGTTGCTGAACAACAGGGATGAACCTTCAGTTCCTGTTGAACAACGTGAATTGAATGACGATCGATCTAAAGAAGGAAAAAACAGCAGATCGGTTGGTCATAGTGAACCGCTTGTGGTTGGGAGAAATAACCACGAGGACAGAGTGGAGAGAAATGGGTGCAAGTATAAGGACTTTATGACTTACAAGCCATCGACCTTCACTGGAAAAGAAGATCATGTCGGAGTAATGGATTGGATCTCGGAAATGGAATTGGCTTTCATGACTTGTGGTTGCCAACGCAAGTTACAAACCACATTTGCAGTGCGTCAGTTCAGGGGTAGTGCTGCTCGTTGGTGGAACACTTTGGGGAAAACCCTAAGCCCTAATGAGCCAGTGCAACTGACTTGGGAAGAGTTCTTGGTGCACTTCAAGCGCAAGTACTGCTCGGCCCAAAACGTGCTTGAGTTAGAAAACCAATTTCTAACGTTGAAGAAGGGGAGTATGACCGTTGACGAATATATGAATAACTTCACTGACAAAATGGAGTTTGACTTGCGTATTGTCCCAGATGAGCTGGAAAAAATTGACAGGTACGCAAAGGGACTTCCATGGGAGTATGCGGTGCTAGTACGTCAGGCACTTACTTTGGAGGCAGCTGTCTGGGCTGCCAAGTCTGTTGAAGATATGATTAAGGGGAGAGCCGCCAGCAAGGTTGAAGTTGGGGAAAAGTGAAAGTTTGAAGGAACTTCAGGTTCCAATAAAAAGAACAAGTTCTCGAAGACCGGTTCGAGAAAATTCGGAGGAGGAGCCGAAGCCAAGTGGTGTGACAAGTGCAAGAAGAAACATGTTGGGAAGTGCAACGTGGAAGTCACTTGTTATAAGTGTGGAAAGCCAGGGCATTATGCCAATGAATTCACCTTCCATAAGAACGTTTGTTTTAGGTGCCATGAAGAAGGGCATATTTTGAGGGATTGCCCGAAGAAGAAGGACGCAGCGAAACCCAATCTTCCACCAAAGCCGAAGGCGAGAGCCTTTCAGATGACACTTGAAGCTGCGAAAGAAAAAGCTGATGTCGCTTCAGGTACCTTTCTCGTAAACGAATTGCCTGCCCAAATTTTGTTTGATTCAGGAGCCAATTACTCCTTTATTTCGCATGAATTTGGTAGAAAACTAGCTTTGCTTGTAGATAGACTAGTTAATGCTATAATAGTCGAGATTGCTAGTGGCAAGTTTGTACCTGTTAGCCATCGTATGAAAAACGTCCTCATTGACTTGGATGGGAATAAGTTCCACGAGGAATTATTGCCTATCGAGTTAAATGGATTCGACATAGTTTTAGGAATGGATTGGCTTAGCACCAATGATGCCGAAATATTATGTAGGAAGAAGATAGTAAAAGTAAACCCGAAGGGAAAGAGTCGTTTATGGTGTATGGAGACAAACGCAGAGTAAACTCTGGAATCATTTCCCTAATGAAAGCCAGAAAGTGTTTGGCCAAGGGATGTACATCATATCTAGCGTTCGTGATCGATGCTAAGAAGGAAAAGAAAGAGATGCAGAATATTCCGGTGGTGTGTGATTATCCGGAAGTCTTTCCCGAAGATCTTCCCGGATTGCCCCCTGATCGACAAGTAGAATGTCGTATCGGCCTGTTACCAGGGACGACGCCGATAGCAAAAGCACCGTATCGATTAGCACCAACAGAGATGAAAGAACTTATGACACAACTTCAGGAGTTATTGGACAAAGGTTTCATTCGACCTAGTTCATCACCCTGGGGAGCCCCTGTGTTATTTGTAAAGAAGAAAGACGGGAGCATGAGAATGTGCATCGATTACAGAGAGCTGAATAAAGCAACAATAAAGAACAAGTATCCGTTGCCGATGATCGATGACCTGTTCGATCAGTTGCAAGGTTCGAGCTATTTCTCGAAGATCAATCTTAGGTCAGGATACCATCAACTAAAGGTGAGAGAGCAGGATATTGAAAAGACTACGTTTAGAACAAGATATGGACACTATGAATTTTTGGTTATGTCGTTCGGACTAACCAATGCCCCAGCAGCTTTCATGGATTTGATGAACAGGGTTTTTAAACCATACCTTGATAAATCCGTGATAGTATTCATAGATGATATCTTGATTTATTCGAAAAGCAAGCAGGAGCATGACAAGCATCTGCGTGAAGTGCTAGAAGTTTTGAAAAAGGAGAAGCTGTATGCAAAGTTCTCCAAATGTGAATTTTGGATTCAAGAAGTCCAATTTTTAGGTCATGTGGTTAACCAAGAAGGAATAATGGTGGACCCGGCAAAGATTGAAGCTGTAATGAAGTGGGAACAACCAAAAAGTCCTACGAAGATTCGAAGCTTTTTAGGATTAGCCGGATATTATCACCGATTTATCCAAGGATTTTATTCGATCGCTACTCCATTAACAGCTTTGACCCACAAAGGAGCTACTTATACTTGGAATGAGAAGCATAAGGAAGCCTTTGAGAAGTTGAAGAAGAGATTGTGTGAAGCACCGATTCTTTCGTTACCTGAAGGAGTTGATGACTTCGCAGTTTATAGTGATGCCTCTGGAGTTGGGTTAGGTTGTGTTCTGACCCAAAGGAATAAAGTGATAGCATATGCATCGAGGCAATTGAAAGAGCATGAAAAGAACTACCCCACTCATGATTTGGAGTTGGCAGCGGTAGTATTCGCCTTAAAGATGTGGAGGCACTATCTTTATGGTACTAAATGTAAACTTTTCACTGATCATAAGAGTCTTCAATATCTCTTTAATCAGAAGGAATTGAACATGAGGCAACGGCGCTGGCTAGAGTTACTCAAGGACTATGACTGTGAGATACTTTACCACCCTGGTAAAGCAAACGTTGTGGCTGATGCTCTCAGTAGGAAGATAATTCTTGAAAAGATAATAGTTGAAAGTATAAAGAAAGCTCAGGAGGAAGCTTTAGAGAAAAATGACCGAAAGGAGGAACGTTTGGGCAAAACGTTGGTGTTTGATACAAACGGTCAAGGACTGAAGGTATTCAAAGATAGGATTTGGGTACCTAAGACGGGAGGAGTAAGAGATCTTCTGATGGAAGAAGCTCACAAAACCATGTACTCGATTCATCCTGGCAGTACAAAAATGTATAGGGATCTAAAACCCTATTACTCGTGGCCGACGATGAAGCTCGATGTTGCTAAGTATGTGGCTGAGTGTGTAACTTGTGCTAGGGTTAAGGCACAACATCAGAAACCGTATGGGAGTTTAGAACCTTTACCTGTACCCATGGGTAAATGGGAGGACATTACCATGGATTTTGTGACTAAACTGCTCAGAACAAGGAACGGTCACGACATGATTTGGGTGGTCGTTGATCGCTTCACTAAGAGTGCGCATTTCATAGCCGCTAACGAGAAATGGTCTATGGATAAACTTGCGAATTCTTATGTGAAGGAAATTGTGAGGCTTCACAGTGTTCTGTTAACAATTGTATCCGATCGTGACAGCCGTTTTACCTTAAGGTTTTGGAGGAGTCTACAAGAGGAATTGGGTACCAAGTTGTGTTTGAGTACAGCTTACCATCCGCAAACTGATGGTCAGAGCGAACGAACAATTCAAACATTGGAGGATATGCTGAGAGCATGTACCCTAGAATTCCAAGGTAACTGGGATGAACACCTACCTCTAGTAGAAATTTCCTATAAGCTGTATGGGGAAAAGTGTCGAACGCCGTCATGTTGGCTGGAAGCTGGAGAAAAGCAGTTTATGGGACCTGAAATAGTCCATCAGACTGCTGAAAAGTTGAAAGTGATTAGGGAAAGGATGTTAGCAGCTCAAGATCGACAAAAGAGTTATGCTGACAAGAAAATACAACCGATATCCTTCGAAGTTGGAGATTCGGTTTTACTTAAAGTCTCGCCGTGGAAGGGACTTATAAGATTTGCTAAAAAGGGAAAGTTGAGTCCAAGGTTTATTGGACCATTTAAAGTTCTTCAGAGGATCGGGAATCAAGCTTACAAGCTAGAACTACCGGAAGAACTGGAGGGTATTCATAACACCTTTCATGTGTGTTATTTGAGAAAGTTCAGGGGAGATGTGCCCGACATAATTCCGATTTCTGAGTTAAGGTTCGATGAAAACAAGAGGTTGATCGAAGAACCTGAGGCAATCGTTGACCGTAAGACTAAGAAGTTGCGACGCAAGATGGTTGATTTAGTGCTTGTGCGCGGGAAACATACGAATGGGCCAAATCTCACCTGGGAAACGAAGAGTGACATGATGATTCGCTACCCGCAGTTGTTTGTTGATGTGTGATTTCGGGGACGGAATCATCCTAAGGGGGAGCGAATTGTAATGCCTGTGTTTCTAGGCTAGGCATTAATATTTATGTGATAGTCTAGGTTAACCTTTGTAACTCATTTTGAAGAAATGAAAAGGAATTATGTGAATAATATGTGTTTTATGTGTTTTATGCTTAATTATTAGGATTTAATTAATTAAGAATAAAAATGAGCGTCGAAAATAAATATCAGATAAAGCCGATATCTATTAAGAAAGTTGTAGTGGTCGTGACAAGGATTGTGGATATATAAAGAATACCAAAATCCGAGTTATAACGAAGAAGTTATGACCTGTCGAAGTTTCGCGACAAAACCGACACGGTGCCGAATGTTGTAAAAAGTGAGTTTTTGATAAACTACTTTTTATCCTTAGTGATCTAAACGAAAGTCGTAGTGCTCGTTAAATCCAGAGTATGTATAAAAAGAACGCCCAAATCTGACTTCGTATGAGGAAGTTATGATTTTTCTAAGTTCCAGCTTAGTAGTAGACAGCTAAAAACTCGAACTTTAGATCGAGTGATTTTTAGCCAACACAACCTAAACGAGAATCGAATGTCTCGTCAATAGTAGTACAACGGTAAAAAGACAGACGAAAACGGACGTCGGATGAAAAAGTTATGAATTTTTAACGGATTTCCTATCCCGGTCTGTTAAAAATAATAATATAAAAATTAAAGTCAAAGTTAGCCGACGAAGTCTAAACGAAAGTTGTAGAATGTAATTTTACCTACGCGTGCATATAAAGAACGTCAAAAACGGAGCTCGTATGCGAAAGTTATGGATTTTAGACGTTTTTGCACAAAAATCGAGAAATTTCGCATAGGTGGACTTCGGCCACGTCACCCTTGCTCAAAACGTGCCACGCGTCCGAAATTGCTTTGTCATCAGAAGTGTGTCCGAACCGGAGAGCCATCCGAAGTGGTCCACTAAAAATCCGACGTGTGTCCTTTCTCGCGTGTCCGACCTTCGCACCAAGTGCCACGACCGAAGCCTCGGACCTAGACTTCGGTCCAATCTGGAGGCGACACCACCCCCTCGCACGCGCAACCCACATGACCTCTCCTCACATCTGATGCCACCTGGAAGCTTCTCAGCCGTCCGATCAGGAGCCTCACCCCTATAAATAGGAGGGTGCGAGACCTCCCGGGTATATTTTGGAAAAGTGACATTTTTCACCCCTAAACCCATATTTCTTTCATTCCAACTTCCCCCAAAGCCCCGGTATCAATTATAACACCCGAAACACATCCCGAAGTGCCCGAGATGCCTGAGAAATTTATCTTTTCGGTTTTGAAGCCCGACCCTCGCAGAGCCTGGTTTCTCAATAAAACTCTCGGTTTTATTAGAAACGATCGTTTTAGGGAACGAAGTGCTGCCCGATTATCATCAAATCATGTGAGTGTGTAGTCACTTTCATCTTACACCTAGATATGAAGTATTTTCTATAAAATACGTGCTATGTGTAATTATATTAAGTGTTTAATTGAGGTGACTAATGAACAGATGTTTTATACAAGTTTTAAACTGTATATGTATTTTATCTACAACTATGTTGGGTAGAACATGGGTAGACGAAATAGTAGATGTGTGTTAAAATGGTGAGAGGCCTCGATGTTGTTGTTGTTGTTGTTGTTGTTGTAGTTGTTGTAGTTGTCTAGAGGAGTATAGATGACGACCACGGACCTTTCTAGACAGTCCAGTGGCACACTAGCAGGTTCGCAACTTGTAGGTGTTGATGAACTAAATGTTCATTGGCGTACTCCATCCCCCTCATGGTTGCCTTTAGGACATGTATGGCTGAGGAGTCCCCTTAGAAGTAGTGTCCATCCTGATGATATTCCTTAGGCTAGGTCCCTTGTGATAGGTGTTTAGGGACGTAAAGTGAGGACAACGGGAATGGGTAATCAGGGTTATTCTTGATTGGTGAACTTAATAAGTTTATTATTATTGTGGGTTGAAAACCCTATATGCTCACCAGGCTCCCAAGCCTAACCCACTCATATTTTGATGTTACATGTAGTGGACCCCGATCATAGTCGGAGGACGATGAGAGATTTTTTTGATTATAGGCCAGTAGTTGTAAATAACTGTTGTAAGGCTTATAATGTCTTGTTTATGCTTTTGATCTGTATCGGAACATGACATCCCGAGGTTTTGATATGAAATGAAACTATACATTTCTTAAACAAAGGTTTTGATAAACTTTTATCATGTTTTTTTTGGGGACCAATTCCGCAACATCTTTTAAAAAGATTTCTCTGATTTTATTTTAAAAAGCATAAATCAAATCGGTCTTTTCTGGCCGAGAAATTAGGGGATGTCACATGAGCCCACTTCGGAAGAGGCCAATCCTACCACGTCCGGACCTAAGCTGAAGAAATCTGCCAAACGAAAGAGTTCTCCCACCAAGCCAAAGCCTAAAAAGAGAACCAAAGTCAGCTCTTCCTCTCCAAAGGAAGATGCTCATAACATTCAGGCTAACTCTGGCCGTCCGAACACCCCTCCTGCCCACTCATCTGAGGTACCCCTCAATGTTTCAACATCACCTGCACACACTCACGGGGAGTCTCCACTTAATCCACCCTCAAAAAGGTGATGCCGGTGTTGACAATAGTTCCTTGAAGCCCCCTGGAACACACCCACGAGTCTCATTTGATATCCCTATCGTTTCTCACACAAGCAGACACTCCGCAACCCCTATTCCGGACCTTAAGCTTTCCGAAGCTGGAGCAGTCCCTCCGACTCCGGATGCCCCAACTGGTCTGATACCCGGAAGGTGTACAGGACGACCAAGTGCTCACGATCCTCAATGGGAAGATTTTGTTAACAGGGCTGTTTCGAGACATCCGGATCTGACTAGAGCTCAAGTGGAGGCCACTCTCACTTCAATGTACAACAGAGCTCATCAAAGCAATCTTCCATATGTTCCTCCTATAGATGATGATGCCAATCGGGAACTTGATTCGGAACAACCTCCCGTCACCACTCACACCAACGTATTCTGAAGTAATTCAGATGAAGAAATTCCCGAAGAAATAATGATCACTGATGAAGACAACTCTGTTACGGACCCTAACACATCAATTTAGTTCTGACTGGGCCCGATACATAGGTCAAAACAAAATCATCGAGGGGCCCAGATATCGCTTCTAATCCAAGAAGGAACAAATAAACTTCGACTCATATGCTTGTTCTACTACTTGTTAAATCATACACAAAGGCACATTTTATAACATCGAGTTACCAATGCGTTTTTGCACGATCAATGCATAACCAACTCATAGACAACAAGTCATATCTCTAGGTTTGAAGACTTATATGATATTACCGTCTCGCGATCACTCGAGATAAATTCCATGAAGTGATACCAGCGAGCGTGTGTTGTTCCAATACTCAGAACTTATGAGTACTCATGAGTGTTGAGGCCATGTCCAACATCTTAGACATCTACAACCAACTCATGACAGTCTTAATTCATATCTACTTCCAACATATGACCGACTGTGGATAATTTGAATAATATGTAAAACACAACATAAATATTCTGGAATTCAAAACATGCAAAAGAAATAATAGTAAACGATTGAAAAAAGATAGCAACACTTTACTCATAAATAAACACAACTTTTATTCATCATCAAATGTCAATTACACTTTACATATTTTCAAGACTATCTAACTACTAAAACTAATAGCATCCTTCAGCCCTATGCTCCTTGTGTGCTGGAGATGCTTAGACCTACTCAGTCCCTTCGTGAGGGGATCTGTTGGGTTCTCATCTGATGATACCCTCTTTGCCATGAGGAGTCCTTCTTCTATTCGATGTCTGATGAAATGGTATTTTCTGTCAATGTGTCTGGATCTCCCGTGATCCCTTGGTTCCTTCGCTAAGGCAACTGCACTTTCACTATCACAGAAAATCTCTATGGGCTCCTTTATAGTTGGTACAATTCCAAGGTCTCCAATGAAGTTCTTTAGCCATATCGCCTCCTTTAGTGCCTCGCTTGCTGCTATATACTCTGATTCGCAAGTTGAATCAGCCACTGTCTCCTGTTTGGAACTTTTCCAAGAAATTGCTCCTTCGTTTAAGGTAAAGACCCAGCCCAACTGAGAGTGGAAATTATCCCTATCAGTCTGGAAGCTAGCATCACTATATCATACAACTCTCAAGTCATCACTCCCACCAACGGTAAGGACCCAGTCCTTAGTCCTCCGTAGGTACTTGAGAATGTTCTTTACCGCCGTACAGTGAGCCTTACTAGGGTTTCCCTGATACCTGCTAACCATGCTCAAAGCAAAGGCTACATCAGGACGAGTACACGTCATAGCATACATGATCGAGCCTACAGCTGAAGCATAAGGTACTCGACTCATTTCTGCTATCTCAACCTCGGTACTCGGGCTCTGAGTCTTACTCAATCTAGCGTTACTCTTGATGGGTAACTCTCCTTTCTTGGAATCTTGCATGCTGAATCTCTTCAGCACTTTATCCAAGTATGTACTCTGACTAAGTCCAATTAGTCTTTTACTCCGGTCTCTCAGAATCCTTATCCCTAGAATATAGGCAGCTTCTCCTAGGTCTTTCATAGCGAAACATTTCCCAAGCCAGGATTTCACTTCCTGCAGGGTTGGGATGTCATTTCCTATGAGTAGTATGTCATCCACATACAATACCAAAAAGCTAACTATACTCCCACTAGCCTTGACATACACACAACATTCATCTTCACTCCTCGAAAAGCCAAACTCTTTGACTTTCTCATCAAAGCAAAGATTCCATCTGCGAGGTGCTTGCTTTAATCCATAAATGGATTTCTCAAGCTTACACACTTTATTAGGGTACTCTGTGCTGACAAAACTCTCTGGCTGATTCATGTAAACATCCTCAGCCAACTTTCCATTGAGGAAATCGGTTTTGACATCCATTTGCCATATTTCATAGTCATGAAATGCATCTATGGCTAACAATACCCTAATAGACTTAATCTTGGCTACTGGTGAAAAGGTCTCATCATAATCAACTCCTGGAGTTTGAGAAAAGCCCTTTGCAACCAGTCGCGCCTTATAAGTGTGTACATTACCATCCATGTCGGTCTTCTTCTTGAAGATCCATTTGCACCCAACTGTCTTACGACCTGGTACATTGTCAACCAAGTCCCAAACCTGATTGTCATACATGGACTGTATCTCTATGTCCATTGCCTCTTTCCATTTAGCAGACTCGGGGCCTACCATGGCTTCCGCATAGCTGTTAGGTTCATCCAGACTTACCAGTGTCTCATCACTGATAAGTGTCTCACCTTCCGCAGTAAGATGGAAACCATAGTAGTGCTCAGGTGCATACCTAACCCTTGTGGAACGCCTCAGAGGTACAGACTTGTCAATTGGATCAACAGGAGTTTCCTCCTTAAGTTGACTGCTAGGGTTTGAGGTTCCTTCACCACTTGACTCTTGAATTTCATCAAGGTCAATTTGCCTCCCACTGTTTCCTTGGCTTATGAATTCTCTCTCTCGAAAGACACCCCTCCTTGCTACAAAGACCACATTCTCACTAGGTTTGTAGAAGAGGTAACCAAAGGATTTTTGTGGGCAGCCGATGAAAATACACCTCTCACTTCGAGGTTCGAGCTGATCATGAGTCTCGCGTCTCACGAAAGCTTCGCAACCCCAAATCTTGATGTGGGCTAGACTAGGAACTTTTCCAGTCCACATCTCGTGAGGTGTTTTGGCAACCTTCTTTGTAGGGACCAGATTAAGGATATGGGCGGCAGTCTCTAAGGCATACCCCCAGAATAAGATTGGAAGCGAAGCTCGACTCATCATGGAACGAACCATGTCCAACAAGGTTCGATTACGCCTCTCAGCTACACCATTCAACTGTGGTGTCCTGGGAGATGTCAATTGTGAGAGAACCCCACATTCCCTAAGATAGTCGAGGAACTTTGTACTTAGATACTCACCACCATGATCGAATCTAAGCATCTTAATGTTCCTGCCCAATTGATTCTCTACTTCCTGTTTAAACTCTTTAAACCTATCGAAAGTCTCATTAAGTAGACATATTCATATCTACTATAATCATCTATAAAAGTCACATAACTACAAGAAAAAGACCCTTTTACGACGCGCAAACCACGACACTCAGTGATTTATGTTACGCAAAAGAGAGTGACATTAAGAAAGTGTCATCTCTTCAAAAAATTTAAGGATTTAGGTCACACATTATTGCGTGCCTTTAAATTAGTGTCTCATGTAAAAATATTAAAAACACGGAGGGCACTTGTGCGTCCTCGCTGAATGTCGTTTTATATTTTTTTTAAGAAACGCACGTCTCCGAGGGAATATTAAATCCCCAAAATTTTTAAATCCCCACCTTCTTCTCCCTCGTCTCCACCCCTCATCCACATCCACTGCCTCCAATCCTCATTGACTCTTCTAGCCTCAAACTGTGGCGATGCACCTTCCTTCTCGAAGAATGCTTCATTTACCACCATCGTCCGATTATGTGAGCCCAACGAATTGACGTAGACGAAGCAATTTATGGATCAATCGCTTCACATCATGTTTAAGGTTAAGGGTTTTAGATTTCTTCCAAATTGACCCGCACACTAAATGGTTCGATCTCCTCTCTTTTTACCTTGTTCCCTCTACTGATGCCTCCACCTTCTACCATCGAGGTTGATCTTTGAATTAGCAACAAGAAGCCCTAGGGCCTCCGCCTTCACCCACCTCCAGCGCCTCCAACAAGAAGCCCTAGGGCCTCCGCCTTCACCCACCTCTTCACCCACGTCCATCGCCTCCAACAAGAACCCCTAGGGCCTTCGCCTTCACCCATGTTCTCACAGTCGATCGTGAATCGGTTTTAAGGTTCTTCCAAGATTCAACCAATACGGATGTAGAGGTAGGTTCTGATTTCGTATCAAAAGACTTTACCTTTAGGCAGAACAAAAACCTAGGGATCAATTCGATTAATCAGTAGCAAAAGTTAGACGTAATCTCAAAACTTGGCATGGAAAGAGTCTTGAAATCCACTTAAGTTATTCAACATGGATTGTCTATCTCCTGCTTCTTCTCTCAAATTAATAGCAGCCGGCAAAAGAACTTTGAGAATGATATCTGGTGCTTTATTGATTCTCACCCAAATTGTGTTTTCTTGCAGGTTTGTTCATTAAGTTGCTACCCTCATCGACACACAATTAAATTAGTACCGACCAAATATGCTACAATAGAGGATGGTTTCGTGGGTTCTTTCACCTTTACACGAACGACGGTGGAGCTAGAGAGAGAGTTTATGGTGTGCAATTAAAGTTATTCAAATATGTTATTTGCCAGCCTCATCCAGGTTTCAGAACCAACTTATTCTCGAATAATCTCTGCTCAGATCCAATACCTTCCTTATTGTTATCTCACTCTTTAATTTTCTATTGCAGTTTACTCATGATCTTGAGCAACTGGTCATATGGGACCTTACCAAAGAGAGATGCTACACGTTTTTTTTTGTGCAGTTAGTCTCTCTTTCTCTCTCTCTCTCTCTCTCTCTATATATATATATATATATATATATATATATATATATATATATATATATATATATATATATATATATATATATATATATATATATATATATATATATAAAATTTACATATTTAATTTCATTTAATTCCTTTGAAGTGAATAAAGATGAGTAATTAATATATCATAGGTGAAAAAGTTTGGAAACGATAGCCAAATGAGGTTGATAGCTGCAGAGGTTTTGTGGGTCTGCTGAAGCTGCACCAGTATATGCACAGGTTGAGCTTTTTGATGTTTTATTAGATGGTTGCAGAGAAGCAGTTAAAGGAGGAACTATGGACCCTAAGGTTAACTTACTTTCTTAAATTGCTCTATTCTATTCCATTAGAGTTTCTTATCAATTACATGAATAGAAATGGGATTGTGGTTAACTTTAAAAATGTTTTTTTTTATGTTTAATCAAATCAGGGACCATTGTTGGATTTTTTTTGGTGTTCCTGTGAAGGCTAATGATGTATTAAGCCGAGTGGAAGAACTTCAACTCCTTGCAAAACGAGTAAACTGCTATAATGATCCAATCTCACAGTTTCAGGCTTTGATGTACCTCAAACCTGCAACTTGGTCTAAAGGATGTGGCTGGAATCAGAGTAGGTTTTTTCTCACTACATAAATAAATGCAAAGGAACTTGGTAGCTGTTCGTCAGCTAATTCACTACAAGGGACAACCGGATCCATTAAAGGGTGATGCCCTTAATAAGTCTGTAAGAGAAACTGCTCAAGAAGCTTTATCAGCTATATTTGCTGGAGAAGACAACAGTAAACCACCACCACAAGAAGGTCTTACACAATGTATACAAGGTTTTGGAAACACAAACTTTGACGTTCCATCTGATGATAAGAAGTTGTTTCTTAGTGATATGGTTGGCATTGGAAGTGCAACAATCAAGCAAGGGTTAAATAGCTTATCACAAGCTCAAACTCATAATAAAAATGACACAGGAACTTACAGGGGCCCTAATCTGAGAAGATCATTGACTAATGAATTGAGTTACTCTGATAACAAAGAACTTTCTAGTCAGGCTTCACTTTCTTCTAGGTCATCAACAAATGCATCTGGATCTTGGGGTCAAGATCTAAAAACAAGTCAAATAGATACTGAAAATGGGAATGCAAGCTCAAGTTATTCGAATGAAAAGAGTCGTGAAGAGAGGTTATTGGAGACCATTGTAACATCTGGTGGTGTTCGCCTTCAACCTACTTGTGATGTCATTCAGGTGTTCTTAATGGAGGCCTCAAAATTGAATGCAGTAGCTTTAAGTCATGCTCTAGAAGCCAAACTCCAATCTCATATGTGGCAGGTATTTGATTGGTGTGTTTTTTTATCCTATACAAGATTTAGTTTCCTATGTTTGTCACATTGAAATCCTTTCATATCTTGCTTCATTGTTCTTTACACCAGGTACCTGGAACATTATAGATGAAGAAGATGTCCCATGTGGCCCACATTGTTATCTCCGGGTAATTGTTATTTCTCCCCATTTTTTAGCATTACATAGGTATTAGAGTATGAAAAATCGTCTAGAGTATGAAAAAAATAATGTTTTTAAATAATTTATTGCGAACAATAATCCTCCTGAAAGTTTTTCATAGGATAATATGCAAAACACGAGTTTCTTGACTCATTTAGACTTCCACAGACCCTCTGTTTTGTGAAATACAGAAAAATAAATATGATATTTATTTTTCCAAAAGTCAAAAAGGCTAAATTGGAAAAGGTATCAAGTTTTGATAAATAATATCCAGGTAAAAAATTATTACATATGCTAAAGGGTAACAAGCAAGATCTTATATAAATTATTTTTACTTGATTTATTTTTCTAGGTGGTTCGATCTATTGCTTCAATGGTAGATGAGACATTACGCCCCCAACTAATGACACTCCTCCCATGCATTTTCACCTGTGTCCGCCATTCTCATGTTGCTGTCAGACTATCTGCTTCAAGATGCATCACATCAATGGCAAAGTCAATGACAGTCAACATCATGGGCTCAGTAATCGAAAAAATAATCCCTATGTTGGGTGACATGGCATCTGTGAATGCTAGACAAGGAGCAGGGATGCTAATGAGTCTGCTTGTTCAAGTATTAGGCACTGATCTTGTTCCTTATGCAAGGCTGTTAGTTGTCCCTCTTTTAAGGTGTATGAGTGATTGTGATCATTCTGTTAGAAGAAGTGTCACACACAACTTTTCTGCCCTTGTCCCTCTTTTACCCCTTGCACGTGGTGTCTCTCCTCCTCCTGGATTGAGTGAATGACTATTGTCTAGAAGTAGTTGAAATTCACCCTGAGAAGGTATCAGCAAGAGGGTATAAACTGGTTAGCCTTTTTAAAGAGGTTTAACCTTCATGGAATTTTATGTGATGATATGGGGCTTGGTAAAACCCTACAAGCATTAGCAATTATGGCATCTGATATTGTGGAACGAAGAACTTCAAATAACAATGAGGACCCTGCATCTTTAATCATTTGCCCATCTACCCTTGCTGGACACTGGGTATATGAGATTGAAAAATTCATTGATGCCTCTATTATTCTTCATTGATGTCTCTATTATATCTTCACAGTTTCAAAACTACAATGTGATTTGTATAGATGTTTAGCATTTGAGACAGATGTTTTGGAACTATTGTGTTTTGGATGAAGGGCATATAATTAAGAATGCAAAATCGAAAATCACATGTGTTGTCAAACAGCTCAAGGCACAACACAGGCTTTTATTAATTAGAACACCAATTCAGGTTTTTTTATTTGCTCATTGAATTGGAGATTTTATTAGTTTAGTTATTCTGACTATGGTTTGTTTTATGCAGAATAATGTGTTGGAGTTGTGGTCTTTTTTGACTTTTTGATGCCCGAATTTCTTGGAACAGAGAGACATGTATGTTTTTATATCATTTACAATAATATAATATGTTATTCAATGCAACTGATTTTGGGTGTTTTTGTATTTTCAAGCAACTTATGGGAAACCACTAGCTGCAGCTCGTGATTCTAAATTGTAACAACGTAATTTTTCAAAACAATTTTTCATTTAAAAACATTCATTCATTCCCACAATAATCATAAAAACATAATGTGTCCACTGTAACATAACAAAACATGTCCCAAGATCTCGATATCATAAACTCCATAAGTGTGTACGGATCATGCCGGCGCCTTCCCGCGATCCTTGCTAGTACCTGAAACACATCACACAACAACTGTAAGCATAAACGCTTAGTGAGTTCCCCAAAATACCTCATACCCCACATACGCCTTTCCAGGCCATAACTCTGTAGGATCTTCCGATCCGTGTGTCTCAGGGGACTTCCGTCCCAAATCCTGGTAGACCTTCCGGTCCGTACCCTCTTGACCTTCCGGCCCATATCATCTCGACCTTCCGGTCCTTACCATACGTAACATACATAGCACATACATACATATCATCTTGACCTTCCGGTCCTTATCATTCATAGCATACATAACACATACATATCACATAACCGCATATAGCACATACATCATAGCATACAAGACCTTCCGGTCACACATAGGCACCCTTCCAGGTACAGTATAGTGAGAAAACTCACCTCAATGAAGTCGGATAACCTCTCGTGCTCAACGTCCCGACTTAGCCTCCTCCTATTATTCAAATAACATTCCCGATCAATACTCTCTCATGATCTCATCTCTACAGACTGGGTAGAAGGCCATTCTACCCTTCCCTGAACTCTCCTGAATCAGCCTTGACCAGAACCCTAAAGTCAACAAAATTCAACGGTCAACTTTGACCCGACTCGCCGAGTGCACTAGGGTGACTCGGTGAGTACACGCCTGCCCTCTACGCCCCTGGTCCTCCTTTGACTCCCTGAGTCAACCTTATACTCCACGGGTCGTCACAGGTCGTGAGTCGCGGGGCAACTCGACTCGAATCGTCGAATCTGCTCATGGACTCGGCGTGTTCATTCCATGCTCACACTCAAATGACCTTCTGAGGTCAGATCTGTTCCTCTAATCCATAGATCTAACCTTCCCAAGCTCAATAAACACGTAAAGGTTCGAACTTGATACTCATGCGACGTCCAAATGACTCTACTTGATTATTTAGCCCCAAATACAACATCCTAAGTCCATTTCTTTCATATCTCATCATAAAGCAAGATGGATAAGGTCCTCTGGATCACTATGGGTCCAGATCTGAAGCCTAAACATGATAAGGGACCATATCTCCAACAAATCATCCCAATAAAGGGTATAGAAAACCCTAGATCCATGGATTCTTTGTCAAAACAGAAAGAGGATCGATATGTTACCTCAAAGATGATGCCCTTTGCTTGAAAACCACAGATGTGCAACCTCCTTCGCCTCCTCTAAGCTGGAATCAACTTCTTCTTGCAAAATCAACCCACAAAGGTCCAATAATGGCTTCTTCTCTCTCTCAAACGCTCAAGCACTATTAGGGTTTCTCTCAAGGGTCTGGTAGCCGCAAATGGTGGCTATAAGGGTCCTTAAATAGGTCCCAAACCCAAGGAATTAGGGTTACATTAAACAGCGTGGACTCGCCGAGTCCATGAATGGACTCGCCGAGTCCTTCATTAAATCAGGCCAACACATCGCGATCCAACTTGGCGAGTCTGGGCGCCTACTCGCCGAGTCCCCCCTCTAAAACTCATTATAAAATACTTAAAATAGGATACCTGGGAATCCGGATGTTACATAAATGTTCAGCCAAGGATGCTGAAGCAGGTGTACATGTCGTGGAAGCATTGCACAAACAGGTATGGAGGAAACTTTATCTTTGTTTTTAGCAAGAAGAACATTTAGAATTCTTGTAAATATTGGTTTCCATCAAACATCTGTTGTCCCAAGTATGTTAGTTTTTCATCCTCTTACCATAATCACTAATACACAAGAATCATGTTACAAGCATTAAGTTAGTGTTTACAATGACGGAATCAACAAAGGAATGGAATTGCTGATTCTATTTGTGTCATTTCCAGTTTTACATGGTAAAGTAATGCATAAAGTGGGTGTTGTATTTATGGATGTTGGAGGCTTAAAGCTTACTGAATACCTTAAAGAGCAACTTCGTCTAAGAAATCTACATGTTTCTTCATTATACACTGTTCACTCATTGAAAGAGGTACTCCTTAGTCCTTATAAAATATATATTTATTTTCATCATTCTTTTTCTTAATAATGTTTTCTTGTTGTAGAATCTTTGCTATGTTGCTTTTAACTATGAGAGTGAATTAAAGAAGGATAATACAAAAGCATCCTACAAAGTTGCTTCTGAGGGATTCTTTACTCTCGAGAAAGAACGTTTCCAAACAGGAGAGATTCTCTTCCAGCCACATATTGCAGGATTAATGTAATCTTTTATCCACTTTAATATCTATAAACTTATGTCGTTAAATTATTTTTATATAATTTCCAATTTTACCCTTTTTGGTCTCAGAAATACAATGGGTCTACATCAGGCAGTGGCAGATTGCATTGAGCGTTATCATGCTGCCAAAATGAGAACCGATCATACTTGGTTCAGGACAGTTGTGTTGGCTGGAGGCACTGCATGTTTACCAGGGTTACCAGGTATAAATTAATTTATAAATATAAATGTTTTTAATTTTTAATATAATATTAATTTATAAATGCTTCATGTTTTAATTAATTGTAGAAAAATTAGAAAAGGAAGTACATGATCTTCTACCTCCCTCCATATCCAATGGAATTCGTGTTATCATTTCCCCTTATGGTGCAGATTCTGCATGGTATGGAGCAAAACTTCTCAGCAATGTAAGCATCCACAACCCTAATTTTTTTTAATATTTCTTATATGAATTAAAAAAAGTATATTTTAATCTTTGTAGTTGAGCACATTTCCAAATTCATTGTGCATCACTGAGGAGACTCAGTCAAAGTCAAAAAGATCCCTCATATGGTGAAAACTTATATGCTACAAATAAGTGTCTTGTTGTAATCTATATAACTATGTAATAACAATATTTCAGTATTTCATTGAATTAATTTTTTCTCCCTCTTCTTAGTGATGTACAAAGATTACCTTAGCAACTGGTGGGCCCGCTGTTGAATCATATATTTTGAAGGCTCTTCAGGTTGATCGTTCATACTATGAAGATCAATCCATCATACATCCATGTGTGACTGTTTTAAGATGTCTTAATAGCTCTATATATGGTAGTTTCAAGTCTGAAACATAAGAGCTTCTCTTTCAAGAACTCGTATGTTTGTTTTGAAGCTACAATGGTGACATTCAAAATGCTGCTAGAATCGCTTTGTTACAGATAAAGATTTCCATATCAATGGTGCACCACATGATTGATTATGTTTTGGAAAAATCAAGTCCATCAACTGGTACCCCACATGGGAAAAACAAAAAGAAAGTAACAACAGGTAATAATATATTAATCTTTATGATAAATTGTATTCATAATCTGTAAATGTGTCGTTTTTTTAATACAAGTTGTTTTCTACAGTGGGATAGTCACTCCAAGAAAGTATTTGAAGACCTGATTTCCACTATTGTCCCATGTTGGCTATCAAGGACTGAAAATCCAAAAGAAGTGTTACAAGTTTTTTTTGAATATATTACCTGATGTTACTGAACATAGAAGGCTTTCAATCATTGTGCATCTTTTGAGTACTTTAGGGGAGAGTGGAAGCTTAGCTTCATTACAGAAAGGTAAGTTTGTCTATTCCAGATTTATCCTTGCTAAACTGCCATGTGTACATGTGCACATTCTGATTACTTCATTTTCTATGATATTGGTTCAGATCTTGGTCAATTTTCTGCAATATATGAATCCTGCTTTCCAGTTGTTACAAAAGAGTGGGAAAAGTTAGAGACGGTTGGGGTTGGAGTTGCTACATATGAGGTATCTTTGAAGAGATTTAGATTTTTTATGAGCATTTCATGATTTACAGCTTTTGTATTAACTTTTAGACTTGATGCTTACATTGTTACAAAAGAGTGGCCTGTTGTTGTTCGTGTTGACTACATTCCTTCTCGTGTTGACTTACCTGCTTTAGGCCATGGGAAATACGTTGAACTTGTTAATCCATTTCAATGGAAGGTAACTTTCTTCATTGATTTACTTGTTTGCTGCCAATTTGTATGCATAGTCATAGTTTGACTTAATTAGTTGCTTATTTTGTTTATTAGTTGCTTGTTTTCTAGCTTATTATAGTCTCTGATTGGTATCTTGTTATGCTTAAATCTTAAGAGCTATCATGGCAACCTTCAACAGTAGTTTTGGACCGGCACCTTCTTGCAGAAGATATCGTGTACGTGTTCTTGTGCTGCTATTGTGGATTCAGGAACATCCTTGCTTACTGGTCCAACTGTATGTATCTCACGTGAAGCTTCTGTTAGAACTATTAATCTTAGGGATTTCAAGTTTTTCATATTTCTTGTATCTAATTAGTTTGTAAATTTCCGTTACAACTTTTATTGATTTGTTTTATCTTTCCATGGAAAGATTATTTGTATGACATTAAATTTTATGCAATGGATTGTATTTTTGTATATGATATTTTATTTATTATGAGACATTAAATGCAAATTTAATTTGAAAATTAGTAAATCTATAAATAATATTTTTTTTAAACATATAAAATTACGATACGCAAAAATGTGTGTCATCTTCATTTATGACATGGCCTTTCTTAACAGGGGCTTTAATGATACGCAATGCGAGTCGTAAATGCGCGTCGTAAGGTTACGACACGCAAATGTGTGCCGTCTTCCTTTATGACAGGGCGTTCCTTGATACGCATTGCGTGTCGTAAATGTGCGTCGTAAATCGCGTGTCGTAATTGCGCATCGTAAATGTGCGTCATCTATAGACGACGCGCAAAAGCGTGTCGTCTCTCGTTATGACAGGGCTTTCCTTGACATGCATTTGCACGTGGTCTGAGCGTTTTACGACACGCATTGCACGTCGTAAAAGGCTGTTTTTCTAGTAGTGCATAATAACGATTAGCATCCCTTGTGGCAGTTTTGAAGGGTCCACACACATCTGTGTGTACTAGATCCAACAAACCTTCACCCCTAGCACAAGAACCTGTGAAGGGTGACTTTGTCGTTTTTCCAAGTAAGCATGATTCACAACTATCACTGACTTTAGGTCAAATGATTCCAAGACTCCATCCTTTTGGAGTTGGCCTATGCGTTTCTTGCTTACATGTCCTAGACGACAATGCCATAATGATGCTTTATCCAAGTTACTATCATTAGTAGAATCAATACACAACACAATATTTCCTAAATTATCTACAACAGACATAGCTTCATACATACCATCACAAGGTAATGCTTTAAAATAAAACATATTATTAAAGAAAGCATTTATTCCACCAACTTCATTCTCAAAAGAAAGGTAAACCATTGTTTGACAAAGCATGAAAGGAAATAACATTTCTTGCCATTTCAGGCGAATAACAACATTTATTCAAATCTAAAGTAAACCACTACTTAGCAACAAAGTATAAACTCCAATCTTGGTGACAGGTGAAACTTTCCTACTCCCCATGATCAAGTTTATCTTTCCATGCTCCACATTCTCACTTCTTCTTAGTCCCTGCAAATCAGAACAAATATGAATACCACAGCCGGTATCAAGGACCCAAGAGTTAGAATAGGGTGAGTTATTCGATAATATAGTGTAAATACCTGCATGGTTGGGTTTTACTTTCCCATTCTTCAAATCTTGTTGGTACTTTGGGTAGTTCTGCTTCCAGTGCGCCTTTTCATGGCAATAGAAGCATTCAGCCTCTTTTGGATCAGAAGAAGGAGTGACAAAACCTTTCTTGGTTCCACTTGAAGAGGAGCCATCAAGGGTCTTACCCTTGGTACCCTTCGAAGGGTTCTTCCTCTTTTTCCCTCTACCTTTCCCGATTGACAGGACAGGTGCAGAGTTTGGAGTAGGAGTAGGAGTGGTAACAACCGACTTACCTTTAAGACCACTTTCGGCGGTCTTCAAGAGTCCTTGAAGTTTGGTGAGGGTGACTTATTCCTTGTTCATGTGGTATGTCATGCGGAATTGATCATAACACAATGGTAAGGAGTGCAAAATGATATATATTGCTAACTCCTCTAGGAAGTTCACATTCAGCTTCATCAAACGGTCCATATACCTTTACATTTTCTGCATGTGGCCCGTGATGGGTTCACCATCTTTCATTCGGGTTGTTATCATGGAGGAGATAATTTCATATCACTATTGACGAGCACTCTGATGGTAGCGGTCCATCAAATCCAGGTGCATCTCAAAAGGATAGTAGTCTTCATAGGACTTTTGGAGCTCGGCTGTCATAGTGGCCATCATGATGCATGCCACTTTGGTAGCATCTCTTTCATGTGCCTCATATTCAGCAAACTCCTCAGGAGTAGCAGTTGGCTAGGGTACCTTAAGTTCCTTCTCGAGAACATATTCTTTGTTCTCATACCGAGTGACCATCCTGATGTTCCTGATCCAATCTGTATAGTTGGATCCATCAAAGATGACTCTCCCACAAAGGTTCATAAGAGAGAAGGAGCCGGTAGGGTTTGAGCCAGAAGTAGCATTGTTGGAAGACATCTGAAAAGAAGAAAAGACAAGTTTAGTTTAGATATAAAGATATTCCTTAATAAAACACCCAAATGTAATATTAAGGCTAGGATCCAATCACAATATATTATAACTTAGAAGAGGGATTTCGTAATCTGAGCTAAAACATATTTGAAAGTTAGGTGAATAACGATTCACCAATTTCCACCATGAAAACGAAATATATAAATTATTAGGTTTTATTTGGTATTTAGAAACTCCTAGATTCTTTTGAGATTCATTGAACTTTTCAATGACATGTTTCAATCTCGAGTGTGCCCTTCATGTTTTGTGACTGGGATACCGAGGATCACAAAACAAGGTGTGAAGTAACCATGCAAATTACTTGGTACCCTTAATGTTTTTCACTTAATCGATGTGCCGGTTAACCACACGCGCTCCACCGACCTATGAAAAACCTTAAGTCACCCTTTTCCTACCTTGTTAAGTCTAAGTTAGTGTGCCGGTTAACCACACACGCTCCACTAACGACTTAATCAAAGTGCAAAGTGTAATTTCATGGGTTAGCACCTTATTCACATTTTCCTAAAGTAACTAAGATTGGGAATTTATAAAACATTTAGTTACTTTATAATAATCATTATACTTTTAATGAGAATTTTAAGTCATTGTCCTACCCGTTCGGCTAACGACCCTCCACCAGTCAAGGAAGCGGTGGGTGAGAGTGGACACCCATTAAGCTGCCATTTTATAGGCAACAACCTTATACCCCCCTTATAGACCGGCTTCGTGAATGAGGCCTACTAACGGTAAAACGACTTGATCTTATATATATATATATATATATATATATATATATATATATATATATATATATATATATATATATATATATTATTAAACTTATAATATTATAAAGTATAAGGGTTGAATTTTAACTTTTTAAATTCTAGGGGTTTGAACTAAAGTTTATTAAGATGACTTTACATGGTCCAAAACTTGAGGGCAAGTTTTGTAACTTCACAAAATCTTTCAATTCATAACTTATGAGTTATTAAAATGAAGACTCTTCATTTTTGTAACTTATGTGTTCTTTTAATGGCTTTAATACAAAGAGACTTTTAGTTATCCATAACTTGAGGACAAGTTATGGACTCCATTAAAACACATAAAGATCATGAATTCAACATTAAACAAGTAATTCCTATGATCTATCAAGAACTCATAAGAACATGAATAATCATATCAAAATTTCAAGAACATATGAACACATATAATCATGTAATTTTGATATTGGCCATTGTAAATGGATTAGAACAACCATTACACCAACTAAAACAAGTTTTAAAACACCAAAACAGTTTAGGGTAATGTTTCTAGTCCATTTCCAGCAGCAAAACTCGAAAAACTGCACTCAGGGGCTCCTACTCGTCGAGTGCAAGAACCTACTCGACGAGTAGGATAAGTTTACTCATGGACTCGTCGAGTCCCCCCATGGACTCGGCGAGTTCATGCTTCAGAATGCATAAAATTGAGTTTTTTCACAATTTTGCATCAAGTATCAAAACAAACATGCCTAGGCTCTGATACCACTGATGGGTTTTGAGCATTCTAACATTCCCAAGTATACATGCAACCCTAGAAAACCTTGGATCTATGTTTTTCTAAAATACATGCAAAATACTTTTTCCAAGGTTCATAATCCTATCTAGCATACATGGGGAACTTTAAACATAAAAGATGGCTAGAATTACATACCTTGTAGTTGCTTTGATTCCTTGAAAACCTTGAGAGCCTAGCACCCCAAGTGTGATGCCTCAAATGCTTCACACAGCACCAAATGCTCTTGGAATAAACTTTGAGAGAATTTCTAACACTTGAAATCAGCCTTGCCTTCTTGTCTCACTAGTGTAGCCGATTTTGGTTGCTAGAGGCATGCTTACATAGTATGTTGCATTAGGGTTACACCATGTAAACCCTAATGTAACATGGCTCTTCATTTCCATGACCCATGGGTTTGTAACTCCCATGGAGCATCCTATGGACCTTAGCCCAACTAGATAATCCATGGAGCATCTAGCCCACTATACAAGTATGGATGATTTACACAATCAAACCATATATTTAATTAGTCTCCTTTTTGATCACTTAATTAATTCTAGATCAATACTAATTAAATAATATTATTAATATATTAGAACTTATAATATATTAATAAACCATAAGTGTTATTTCTCTCATTTTAGTCTATATAATTGCATGATGCCATGCAACCCAAATGGACCATGCCGGGTCGGGTCAAGCACATACCAGAAATAATTATGGACTTAGACACCTTATCCAACATGAGGAAGAGAAGAGGATATGGTCCGCAACTTCTTGGCCATCCTCTCTACCAGATGTTCTTCAAAGGGCCATTCAAATGGCCAAATCCAAAACCTTCCTCACAGCTGAAGCCTTCCGAGCCACTCCTTCTATGCTTCCACCTATTCCGGCTCCAAAAATTGCTCCAATAGACCAAGGCTCTCCACTCCGGATCCCTGATGACATTCCGGAAGATCCTCTTCTGAATACCACTCCGGAATTCGTGGTGGATGAAAACATGAAGCTCGTCATGGACGCTCTGAAAAGAAACAAAGGCAAAATGCCAAGGACTGCTGAACAACAAGCCTTCCACTCCAGACCTCCTCTCAAGCAAAAAACAAGGATCGTCTCTGGAGGAAATCAACAAGCCATTAGAGGAAAGCATCCGGATCCAAGCTCTTAAGGATAATCCTGATCCGATGTGTGGCATTTCTCCTCTTTTTCGTGAAGGCATTCTTCAGGATCACGAAATCGTTCCGTGTATGTACTACGATGTTCCTACCAACGATTCCTAACAGCTCGATCTTGCTCTCTCACTCCCTACAGCAAGTATTACATCAAGTTTTCTCCTCTTCACCCAAATGATGATCTGGAAGTGATCCTCCGGACTGAAAGAGAAAGGCTTGAGACATTCTACTCCAAGAATGCTCAAACGCTTAAGGAAGTATGGACTAGAAAGAGAATCACCAAAGTCCATGTATTTGCAAGAAAAATCATAGTGAAATTCGAACTCAACTGCCCACTATTTCGATTTCACGTCTTCTGAAACAAGACTAACTACCGAACCTTTTCTGATGCGGACTTCCCTTCCATGAATCCGAACGACATTCTGACTCTTGCTGCTCACATTCGAGGAATGCAAAACAACGATATCGGCATGGGTGCTTTCCATGCTGCTCTAAGCTTCCTCAAATATTACGTCGCAGAATTTTGCAGATGCGACTATGAGCTGGCTCATCTCTACGGAACTGAAACCTTCGTTGCGAAGATCACCTATGTTCTTCCGGAAGCTGATTTGCTTGAAGATGGTGTGACAACCCGGAACTTCAATCTTGTACAATTAATCAATTCAATCATTATTCAACTTGTTTTGTCGATTTCTAGTACTATTCAGGGGTTCATTTAAGGATTCTAAGCTTGATTTTGACCAAGGTTGAGATTAGGAATGAGTCGGCATGCCACATAGTGAGAAAACCGGTCCATACACACCTCTTGGAGGAGTGTACGGCCGTACACATGGGTGTGCGGCCGCACACCCACTCCCTTGGCAGCACACTCACTTTTGGGCAGCACCCTTACCCCTATATAAAGGGTAGCCTCCTTCCTTTCATTCCTTTAGCACCTAGGTAGCACACAACTCTATTATCTCAAGTTTCTCCAACTTTGAACCTTCCAAAGCTTCAAGAACGTGAGTACTTCTTCCCCTAGCTTTCAATTCATGAAAGACCCCTCTATCTAGGCCTTAAGTGTGCAAAAATGGACATGTTCTTCGTGTTGGAAGTGAGTGCGGCCGCACACCTTCATAAGGTGGGCCGCACACTCTTAAAACACCCTCCAAAGTGAGAGTTGGACTTCCATATTCGAGTTGGACATGAACCTAGCCTTGCTACACCCTAGATTTGGCATTTTGGGCATCTTTGTGTGGAGTGTACGACCGCACACACCTGTATACGGCCGCACACACACTTGTTCGGCAGCACACTCCAAGTGTGCGGCAGCACACCCAAGTGTGCGACCACACACCCAAGTGTGCGACCACACACTCATTCTAGGACCATAAACCCACTCCTAAGACCCTAAGCTTGTGCTACAATTCAGTTTGGACCTAGGACACTTCATGGATTGCAAGTATGGACGTTGAAACACCCCAAGAACACCTTCCATCCTGGGTGTAAGGCCGCACACCCATGGCCGCACACGCCTTAAAGGTGGCCATACACCCACCTCATGCAATCCTTTAGAGCTCTAACACTTAGTGCAAGTAGTCCCAAGTTCCTAGAGTGGTTCTCCATCACATTTAGTGGTGAAATACCTCCATTTGACTCCTTTATGTGTCATTGCATGTAATTTAGGGTCAAATCATGTTCAAGTCTTCACTTGAACATCCAGCGTTTCGTGTCGATCCTTCATTCAAATCACCCGAGGTGAGTTCATACCCCTACGTTTTTCCGAGTTTTCATGTTTTCAGGGGGGGGGAATACAAGCAAAAGTACAAGGAAACTTGTACTCCAAATATATTATTTTTTTAAGATAGTTATACCTTCAGCATGCTTTTAATACGGAAAAACAGTTTTACCAAACGATTAAGAAATCAACTCGTAGAAACAGTTTTCAAAATTAGAGCATTGAACTTGTGAATCATGTAGTAAAATATATTATTTTATAAAGGATTCAGGCAAATCATAAACAGGATTTTCAGTATTATTACTTGTAAATTTGTTAGTCTAAGTTGGAGACACGTCCTTGGTAACACTCCCACAGAATCAGAGTGTAGGACTAGCACTTATAACCAGAATCTCTTGTACGGAGAGTGTGACCGTTGTGTATAGATCTATACGGGACTGACTATCCCGCACCTCGCTGCTAGCTACAGTGAGACCGGCAGGTCTACGGGTCACAAAGTCATAAAGGATACTAGCCCCCATACGTGCCGTATCATGTTAATGTATGGTTATAAAACTCGTAATTTAGATAGCAGGGATTTACTTTTGTAATAATGAATCAAGTGAGCTAACCTCAAAGTAATAATCGATAGATTACTGGAGGGTATTACTAATAATACCTTCAGGACTTAGTTCACCACGGTTTTCTTTTATTTAGTTTTATTTATGTAATAAGGCTAATAAACTTCTCTGGGTGTAACCAGGGTTTTTTTAAAAGAAAACTGCTTTTCGAGTATGGTAGATACTTGCACACCTCGGTTTAGAACGGATAATCAATCATCAACCTTTAGGGAAAATATAGGATTTTCCCGGGATAACCCGGCTATTCAAAACAGGATTGTTCAACATGTAATCAATGGATGTTCATATTCCTTCCACGACTCTTTGGATTGTACATATCTTGTATAAATCTGGAAGTCATGAAAGGAATGAGTTTTCAAACACGCTTTTCATAAGAAAATATAGGATTTTCTTTAGGAACACTTTTCAAAAGGATTCAAGAAACACTTTTCCCACCAAAACTAAATTCTTACGAACTCACCAGCTTTATGCTGATATTCTTTCAAAACTGCTTGTATTCTCAGGGAATCAGTAGACATATACTTCTTGGACTAGAGGAGCCGGAGCAATAAGAGTCATATTTTCTATATTTTACCTACTTTAAATGTATTTTAAACAAGTTTCAAACTGATGTAAACACTTTTCATGATTGTATTCAATGTTTGGTTGTGTTTACTATGCTTGTTATACAAATGTTGTGATAATACGCATGACGTCCTCCACCCCGGAACGATTCCGCCATCACGGTTTCGGGGTGTGACAGATTGGTATCAGAGCCCTTGTTTATAGCGAACTAAGTATACCGAACCTTATATGGTATACAACTATAAATATTAAGGGGCCTAAGCGCTCTAAACTAAAAGTATACTTTCAAAAATACAAGTATTTTTCTAAAAGTATATAAGTATACCCGAGTATCAGAATCTATATCGTAAGTAGAACAAAACAAAAGTATTTGGATGTTGGACACTGCGGTTAAACCTGGGCAGTTATGTAATCATGTCTAGGGTCGATATAGCCTGATCAACTATATTCATTCGAGACATGACCAACATGTGCTTGGGAGTGACTATGGTGTTGCAGCAAGCCTAAGAACTTACCTAGAACAATCAACATAAAATACTATACGAGTATTTTCTAGACCCAAACTCGGTATATAGATTTGTTCCAAGTGTTGATACCTCTTCTTTCTTAAGCGATAACTTACTTGCATTAGTAACCTTCCTGTGCATATCGCTTGGTAAAACACTTTTATTATCAGGATGAGATATATATTGTTTCATATATCTTGAGGACTTACCATCCTCTTCTCCCTGATTGTTTCTAGAAAAGATGCCTCCTCGACCAAGACCCAACAGAAGGGACAACACTCCGCCACCACCCCCACCTCCCCAGTTCGACCCCGTCATGTTCCAGGCAGCAGTTACCGCCGCTGTAACCGCAGCAATGGCACAAGTAAACTCTGGTGGGGATGGAGGTGGAACCGACCCTCAGAGACAAGACGGAAGTCATAGACATCAAAAGGAGTGTTCCTACAAGGACTTCATGACTGCAAAACCTAAGTCCTTCGATGGAAACGGAGGAGTCATCGCTCTGACTCGATGGTTCGAGAAGATCGAATCCATCTTCGAAATTTGCACATGTTCTGAAGCAAACAAGGTGAAGTTCGCCGCCTGCACCTTCACCGACAGAGCCTTGACCTGGTGGAATGGTCGAGTCAAAACCCTAACCCTACCGGTGGCTAATGCCATAGGTTGGGAAAGACTGAAGGAACTCATGCTTGCGGAATACTGCCCGAGTGGCTAAGTGCAAAAGTTGGAGCACGAACTCTGGAATTTGGAGATGAAGGGTTCTAACATTGCTGCCTACACCGCTAGATTATGTGATTTGGCTCTCCTCTGTTTGGGAATGGTCACCCCGGAAAGCAAGAAGATCGAAAGGTACATTTGGGGACTGACGCAACCAACCAAAGGAAATGTCTTGGCTGTGAGGCCGACCACATTTGAGAGCGCCAAGGATATGGCTCAGACTCTGATCGATCATGGAGTCGATCTTGACGAGGTGACGGTTGCTCCTGCACCACAGAAGGAGAGTAGTGGGAAGAAGAAATTTTGGAACAAGCGCAAGGGCCAGTCCTCTCAGGAGCCATCCAAGAAACAACAAATAGTGGCAGTCCACGCTGCTACTACTCCTGCTGCAGTCCCCGTTACTCCCACAAACCGCAGTCGCTATGCTGGAAAACTACCTCTGTGCAACAAGTGCAACTACCATCATCAGGGACAGTGTCGGGAGATGTCGTGCACCAACTGTGGCAAGAAGGGACACACAGCTCGATTTTGTAAAGGACCAGTCCAGCCAATCAATCAGGATCCTGGGACGGGTGCTGGTCAAGCCTGTTATGGCTGTGGAGAGGTTTGGCACTTTAAGAGAGATTGTCCCAAGGCAACAACATGTGGCAATGCAGGAAGGGTGCTGGCAATGGGCCAGGAGGAAGCGGTCGCTGATCCTACCGTCGTTACGGGTACGTTCCTCCTTGACAACTCTCATGCATGCATCCTTTTCGATTCTAGTACGGAGAGGAGTTCTGTTAGTCATACATTCAAACATCTAATTAAACATAAATCCCAACCTTTAACCGAAACGTTCATTGTCGAGATGGCTAACGGAGAGAAAGAAAGTGCGATCGACGTATTCATAGGTTGTTCTCTTACCTTAGGCAATCATTCCTTTCCTATCGATCTTATGCCTGTATCTATTAAGAGTTTCGATGTCATTATCGGTATGGATTGGTTGAGCCCCAATCGTGCTGATATCCTTTGCTTCGAAAAAGCCATTCGCCTCAACCTTCCCTCCGGCGAAACCCTCATGATTTATGGTGATAAACTCAGTTCGAACCTTCGTATCATCTCATGCATCAAAGCTCAGAAGTACCTGCGGAAGTAATGCCATGCGTTTCTAGCTCATGTTGTTAATGAGACACAAAAGGGTAAAGACCTCGAGAGTATCCCCGAGGTCTGCAACTTTCCGGATGTCTTCCATGAAGATCTCCCAGGAATTCCTCCCGAGCGTCAAGTCGAGTTTCGTATCGACTTAATCCCCAGAGCTACTCCTGTAACTAAGTCTCCTTACCGTTTAGCACCAGCAGAAATGCAAGAATTATCTAGCCAGCTCAATGAGCTGATCAGCAAAGGGTTCATAAGGCCGAGTTCCTCACCCTGGGGAGCTCCGATCTTATTTGTGAAAAAGAAGGATGGATCCTTTCGGATGTGCATTGACTACCGAGAGTTGAATAAGCTGACCATCAAGAACCGATATCCCTTACCTAGAATCGACGATCTCTTCGACCAACTTCAGGGAGCCAATTATTTCTCAAAGATCGATCTAAGATCAGGGTACCATCAGTTGCGAGTTCACGAGAATGATGTACCCAAGACAACATTCCGAACTCGCTATGGACACTACGAGTTTGTAGTAATGCCCTTTGGTCTGACCAACGCACCGGCAGTATTCATGGACCTGATGAATCGGGTGTGTCGTCCTTTCCTAGACAAGTTCGTCATCGTTTTCATCGACGATATACTTGTCTATTCCAGAAGCGAGGAAGATCACAAACAGCACTTGAGATTGGTACTAGAAACTCTAAGGGAGAAGAAGGTTTACGCAAAATTCTCCAAATGCGAATTCTGGATTCGAAAAGTAACCTTCCTAGGTCACGTGGTAAGCGAGGAAGGCATTCACGTTGACCCTTCCAAAATCAAAGCGATAGAGAGCTGGTCAGCAGCAAAGACACCCACAGAAATTCGTCAATTCTTGGGTCTTGCTGGCTATTATCGCAGGTTTATCCAAAATTTCTCCAAAATTGCCAAACCCTTAACCACTCTGACTCAGAAAGGCATACCTTTCTGTTGGAGTGAAAAACAAGACACTGCGTTCCAAACGTTGAAGCGGGCCCTATGCAGCACACCTATCCTGTCTCTGCCCGAAGGGACGGAAGACTTCGTGGTCTATTGTGATGCATCCAATCAGGGCCTAGGTTGTGTGCTCATGCAGCGAGGAAAGGTCATCGCCTATGCCTCGAGGCAGTTAAAAACACACGAACTCAATTACACAACTCACGATTTAGAGTTGGGACTAGTGGTCTTTGCGTTAAAGATCTGGAGACATTATCTCTATGGCACCAAGTGTACTATCTTCACCGACCATAAGAGCTTGCAGCATATCTTTGATCAGAAGGAGTTAAACATGAGACAACGGCGATGGGTAGAGCTACTCAATGACTACGAGTGCGAAATTCGTTACCATCCCGGCAAGGCCAATGTGGTAGCAGATGCCCTTAGCCGAAAGGAGTACTCAGGGCGTAAGGTGAAGGCGCTAACAATGACCATCCATTCCTATCTGTCCGCACAAATTAGAGAGGCTCAGCTGGAAGCCTTAAAACCCGAGAACATGGCAGATGAAGCCTTGGGGGGAATGGAAAAGAACTTAGAGGTCAAGGGAGATGGAGTTTACTATATCATGGACCGTATCTAGACCCCGAAGTATGGTGGTTACATAGAAGTTGTCATGAACGAAGCTCACAAGACAAGATACTCCGTTCACCCAGGGTCAGATAAAATATATCTGGATCTCAAACGACTCTATTGGTGGCCAAACATGAAAGCAGAAATTGCTACCTTCGTGGGCAAGTGTTTGACTTGCGCCAAGGTAAAGGTGGAATATCAAAAGCCCTCAGGTTTACTTCATCAGCCAGAGATACCTGAGTGGAAGTGGGAAAGGATAATGATGGATTTTATCACCAAGCTACCCATATCTCCGAGTGGGCACGATGCCATCTGGGTAATTGTCGATCGGTTGACGAAGTCTGCCCACTTCCTGCCAATCAAAGAAAACTTCAAGATGGAGAGACTCACACGGATCTATGTTCAAGAGCTAGTTCACCTTCATGGGGTACCTGTATCCATTATCTCCGACCGAGATAGCAGGTTTACCTCGAGATTTTGGCAATCACTACAGAAAGCCCTTGGAACTAAATTGGATATGAGCACGGCTTATCATCCGCAGACTAATGGACAGAGTGAGAGAACAATTCAGACGTTGGAAGATATGTTGAGAGCCTGCGTTATCGACTTCGGCGCGTCATGGGACACTCATCTTCCTTTGGTTGAATTTTCCTACAACAACAGCTACCATACCAGCATCAAGGCTGCACTGTTCGAAGCCCTCTATGGCCGCAAGTGCAGATCCCCTCTATGTTGGGCTGAAGTGGGTGACACGCAGTTAGCTAGGGGTCAAGTCGCCGACAGTATTCTCACTGGTCCTGAGATCATCCGAGAGACAACTGAGAAGATCGTACAAATCCGGGAACGATTGAAGGCCTCACGAGATAGACAAAAGAGCTACGCCGATAAGAGACGAAAACCCTTGGAATTCCAGGTCGGTGACCGAGTCCTTCTGAAGGTCTCACCCTGTAAAGGCATGATACGTTTCGGAAAACGTGGAAAGCTAAACCCAAGGTACATTGGACCATTCGAGATCCTTTCTAGGATCGGTCTCGTAGCATACAAACTCTAGCTACCACGAGAGCTCAGCAACATCCATCCTGTCTTCCACGTGTCGAGTCTGAAGAAGTGTCTGTCTGATGAGACACTTGTGGTTCCACTCGACGAGATCGAATTAGACGAGAGTCTACACTTTGTGGAAGAACCTATCGAAATCATGGATCGGGAAGTCAAACGTACGAAACAAAGTCACATCCCGATAGTGAAGGTCCGCTGGAATGCCAAGCGGGGACCTGAATTCACTTGGGAGCGCGAGGATTCAATGAAGCAGAAGTACCCCCATCTCTTTCCAAGTTCATGATTGTACTTTATTATTGAATTTCGGGACGAAATTCCCTCTAACGGGGGGATGATGTGACAACCCGGAACTTCAATCTTGTACAATCAATCAATTCAATCATTATTCAACTTGTTTTGTCGATTTCTAGTACTATTCAAGGGTTCATTTAAGGGTTCTAAGCTCGATTTTGACCAAGGTTGAGATTAGGAATGAGTCAGCATGCCACATAGTGAGAAAACCGGGCCATACACACCTCTTGGAGGAGTGTACGGCCGTACACATGGGTGTGCGGCCGCACACCCACTCCCTTGGTAGCACACTCACTTTTGGGCAGCACCCTTACCCCTATCTAGGCAGCCCACTCCCTTGGCAGCACACTCACTTTCATTCCTTTAGCACCTAGGCAGCCCACAACTCTATTCTCTCAAGTTTCTCCAACTTTGAACCTTCCAAAGCTTCAAGAACGTGAGTACTTCTTCCCCTAGCTTTCAATTCATGAAAGACCCCTCTATCTAGGCCTTAAGTGTGCAAAAATGGACATGTTATTCGTGTTGGAAGTGAGTGCGGCCGCACACCTTCATAAGGTGGGCCGCACACTCTTAAAACACCCTCCAAAGTGAGAGTTGGACTTCCATATTCGAGTTGGACATGAACCTAGCCTTGCTACACCCTAGATTTGGCATTTTGGACATCTTTGTGTGGAGTGTACGACTGCACACACCTGTGTAGGGCCGCACACACACTTGTTCGGCAGCACACTCCAAGTGTGCGGCAGCACACCCAAGTGTGCGACCACACACCCAAGTGTGCGACCACACACTCATTCTAGGACCATAAACCCACTCCTAAGACCCTAAGCTTGTGCTACAACTGAGTTTAGACATAGGACACTTCATGGATTGCAAGTATGGACCTTGAAACACCCCAAGAACACCTTCCATCATGGGTGTACAGCCGTACACCCCTTGGGCCGCACACCCATGGCCGCACACGCCTTATAGGTGGCCATACACCCACCTCATGCAATCCTTTAGAGCTCTAACACTTAGTGCAAGTAGTCCCAAGTTCCTAGAGTGGTTCTCCATCACATTTAATGGTGAAATACCTCCATTTGACTCCTTTATGTGTGATTGCATGTAATTTAGGGTCAAATCGTATTCAAGGCTTCACTTGAACATCCAACGTTTCCTGTCGATCCTTCATTCAAATCACCCGAGGTGAGTTCATACCCCTACGTTTTTCCGCGTTTTCATGTTTTCAGGGGGGGGGGGGAATACAAGCAAAAGTACAAGGAAACTTGTACTCCAAATATATTATTTTGTTTAAGATAGTTAGACCTTCAGCATTGAACTTGTAGAAACAGTTTTCAAAATTAGAGCATTGAACTTGTGAATCATTTAGTAAAATATATTATTTTATAAAGGATTCACGCAAATCATAAACAGGATTTTCAGTATTATTACTTGTAAATTTGTTAGTCTAAGTTGGAGACACGTCCTTGGTAACACTCCCACAGAATCAGAGTGTAGGACTAGCACTTATAACCAGACTCTCTTGTAGGGAGAGCGTGACTGTTGTGTATAGATCTATACGGGACTGACTATCCCGCACCTCGCTGCTAGCTACAGTGGGACCAGCAGGTCTACGGGTGACAAAGTCATAAAGGATACTAGCCTCCATACGTGTCGTATCAAGTTAATGTATGGTTATAAAACTCGTAATTTAGATAGCAGGGATTTACTTTTGTAATAATGAATCAAGTGAGCTAACCTCAAAGTAATAATCGATAGATTACTGGAGGGTATTACTAATAATACCTTCAGGACTTAGTTCACCACGGTTTTCTTTTATTTAGTTTTATTTATGTAATAAGGCTAATATACCTCTCTGGGTGTAACCAGGGTTTTTTTAAAAGAAAACTGCTTTTCGAGTATGGTAGATACTTGCACACCTCGGTTTAGAACGGATAATCAATCATCAACCTTTAGGGAAAATATAGGATTTTCTCGGGATAACCCGGCTATTCAAAACAGGATTGTTCAGCATGTAATCAATGGATGTTCATATTCCTTCCACGACTCCTTGGATTGTACATATCTTGTATGAATCTGGAAGTCATGGAAGGAATGGGTTTTCAAACACCCTTTTCATAAGAAAATATAGTATTTTCTTTAGGAACACTTTTTCAAAAGGATTCAAGACACACTTTTCCCACCAAAACTAAATGCTTATGAACTCACCAACTTTATGCTGATATTCTTTCAAAACTGCTTGTATTCTCAGGGAATCAGTAGACAGGTACTTCTTGGACTAGAGGAGCCGGAGCAATAAGAGTCATATTTTCTATATTTTACCTACTTTAAATGTATTTTAAACAAGTTTCAAACTGATGTAAACACTTTTCATGATTGTATTAAATGTTTGGTTGTGTTTACTATGCTTGCTATACAAATGTTGAGATACTACGCATGACGTCCTCCACCCCGGAACGATTCCGCCATCACGGTTTCGGGGTGTGACAGATGGTCCAATTGATGACCCGGTTCTAGGGTTTGTCTACACTACCAAGAAGACAAACAAGAAGGACTTTTTATGTGTCCTTGACAAACACCTAGTCCCGACCAGGTTTGTAAGTCTAAAGCTCCGGAACAGGTCAAAGCAAAGTCTAAAGCTCCGGAACAAGTCAAAGCAAAGTTTGTAAGTCAACTGACCTGGTACATTGAAGTCAGAGAATGGATGTTCCGAGCTTTCTCCTTCATCAAGGAAGAAGCAGTGTAATTGGATGGATTGCTAAGTTCACTTAGGGGGAGATTGTTGGAACCTGAAAGTGAACCTCTAGCAATCCTAAGTCCGGATTCGGAAGTACTTGCATTCCGGAACAAATGGTCTGGAGTGAAATATGAAGAGTGGTCGGGAATCTGTCCGGACCAGGAAAGAAGAAGATGCGGAGCTGAAGGCATTCCAGAATGTCTATCATGTCCGGAATGGATGCTGATCCGGAGCAATTTTATTTTGTCTTTGTGCATTTATTTAGTTTGTCTTTGTATTGATGTGACATTTCATAGGACTTAGTCTTTTGTTGTATTTAGACAATCAGAATGTCAGAAACATTTCTATTTTCCAGTCCTATGTAAGTATTCTAGTTAATTCGCTGTTACCTTCACTCCTATTTATAGGAGCATTCAATACAAGTCAACTACGGATATTTCACTCAACTTTTGGCATCTCACTGAGTTTATTTAAAACATTCTTCTTGTTCTTCATTTATTAGCTTTACCTTGATCATTCATTCTCATTCTTCATTTAATGACTTGATCATTTGTTGAATATATTATCTAAGACTTGACAGATCTTTCCAGGCTTGACTTGAACATCTATTAGCAAGCAGACATTGATCTTAATCATTCCCTCAAGGTTTGAGTTCTCAAACCTTGTCCTTGCGCATCAGATCGATCTTGTTCTCACAGTGAGCCATATGTATTAGAAAGTTGATGATTTCATCACAAGTATTGGAATAAAAAGTTCTCTCCACTCTCATGTCTTTCTTTACTTTATAATTTATCTTGTTATTTGATCATATTTTATAACATTATCTTCATTATAGGTGATTTTCAAATTTCCTTTTTCTAATTTCTTTTATCGTTGTATTATAAGTGGTTGAAAATTTTATGAGACCTACCATTAAAAATGTTTATGGTAAAAGTTTGTTGATTAACAAGCTCTTTGAAAAAAAAAATTAAGAAAGCTTTTCTCGTAAACCTTTTGGAGAAACTCATATTTGAGAATGCTTTTGGAGTTAAAATGGCTCTTGAAAAAACTCATAAAAAACTTATACAATTAAGTAGAGAAATTATAATGTCCTTTGAAACCAAAATGCACATCAAGTACTCTCTAATTGTATTTTAAAGTTTTAAACTTTTACTGATTAAGATTTTTTAACGGTAACTAGACAAAAGCTCGACGATGAAGTACAAGAACAATGAAAAACATTACAAAATAATCATTGTAGGATCTTGCAGCCAATCAACCCAATTCGACATCTTAGACCGATTAACACACCAAAAATACGCTTGCATGACTATGCTATCAAAAGAACAACTTTCTTGTGTTGCTCTTTACCAAACAACATCCTATTCCTAAACTGCCAAATGTGCCACCACAGAACACAAAAAACTCCCTCCAAGAACCCTTTAGCTCTTTTCAGTGACTAAGACTATATTCGACATTTACTTTCTCTATAGATAAAGAAGAAAAATGACAATAAAAAAAATATTATAGTATTAAAAAAAACAATATAAAATTATCATCTTTCTTTTTAAGCCTTATATTCTTTTGGTTTTCAACTCCATTTGATGATGGATGTAGGATTTGGATAAAACTCAATTGTCCAATTGGACAATTTGAATCGAAGTATTTGGTTCGGATATTTAGATTTTTGGATTTGCTTTTCAGCATAACCAAGTTATTATTTTGGATTTTAGATTAGTTTTGGTTTGTAAAATAAGAATCGAATACTCCAAAAAAAATCGAATAACAAACTATTATTTATTTAAAATTATTTATAAATTTATAAAATTATTTTTTTTAATTATTATAAACTTTCATCCAAAATAATACATTAATATGTATTTGTTCTAAAAGTATTAACAATGAAATATTAGCTATGATCTATTTTTCTTTGTAGTTGTTTATAAATTATAATTCATAAATAGACAATTTTTTTAGTTTTTTTAATAGTGTCGGCTAATATTCAAGTGATATATATATATATATATATATATATATATATATATATATATATATATATATATATATATATATATATATATATATATATATTAAATGTCTTTTCTCTTAAACATCAAATTGTAAAACCTATCCAACCAAATTGTAATTTTGTTGGATCGAATTGCATTTAAATTTTGTTTGCACTATTCGGATCTATATTTTGAAAACTGAAATTTATTTTGATTCATTAGATCAAATTCGATCAAACCAATTCATCCAAACGAACACCTCTAGTGGGATATGCAAAAATGCAAAGTTTCAATAACAATCATTCTTACATTATGTCGTGAAGGGAACAAACCCAAAAGCTCTTCTATATAAATTCAATGAAACATTCTAGTCACATTGAAGACTAATTTTGTGGATTTCTTATTTAGATAAACTTATTTAGATAAAAATTAGTTCAAAAAGAACCCTTGATCTAGATGTATGATGTGTTTACGAAGGTGTCATTCCTTTAAAGGATGGGGCTTCTAAGTCTTATAGTAGACAAAATGTATAGTTTAAAAGTAAAATTTAGACTTTAGAGTGTGGATATATTAGCTGTTCTACAACAAAAATATAAAATATAAAAGTTAGTTCAAATTGTTGAAATCATATACTCAATATTGGAACCAACTCTATGATCAGTTCCACAATCTAAATTTGTGATACGTTTTGAATATATATATATATATATATATATATATATATATATATATATATATATATATATATATATATATATATATATATATATATATAAAAGTCAGTTCAAATTGTTGAAATCATATACTCAATATTGGAACCAACTCTATGATCAGTTCCAAAATCTAAATTTGTGATACGTTTTGAATATATATATATATATATATATATATATATATATATATATATATATATATATATATATATATATATATATATTGGAAAATTGGTGTTAACCAATTTATAAAAATGGGTTTTTCTCATTTTTTTAACACGTCCAAAATGGATTTAATATAAATGAGAAATTAATCCTTAAAGTAAGGGTGTTGGAAGAAGTAAATAAAAGAGTTTAATGGGTGTGAGAAAGAAAGAAAAGTTCAGGGACCTTTCTTGAAAATATTTCTTTCTTTCGTAACTGAAATTGTAATTAATATTACAATTTAATTACATATTAACACACATTAATCTTTGTGATTAATATAGGTGTTTAAATGGGAGGTTATAGAATGTGTAGCATAAATGCAACTAATCTACAACCATTTGAGTACACCAAAAGAATGAAAGAAAACTTTCTTCTTCCCCACTTCATCTTCTTCTTTTTCTAGCTACAATGAGGATATAATTCAGGCCCATTGAGGGTTCGGTTGGTCTAGAAGAACCACTTCAAACTGTTGTATCCTCGGAAACAAACATCCGGTAGCGGGCGAATTTGTTTTAAGGACAATGTGTTAAACACATGCCTCAATTTTTCTATTTTCTTTTTTGTTTTCGTACATTACCGGAATATTATTCCTACAATCTTAAAACAAATTCGTTTGTACAAAACGAACTAGAAATCGGAAACAATTTACTTGCATTATTTTGATATTGTACGATTTTCTTAAAAAAATTGATTTTTTTTTCTGTTTTTCAAGCATCATTGGTCATTAAGACATGTATTTGGTTTTAAGTATCGAATTTTCCAGCTTCGATACTGATTCTATTAAGTACCTAATGGGTTAAGAAGCTATCTTAACTCAAAACAATTTACGTGTTGCTATGAAATGCTCTAATCTGTCCCAATATTTAAAAAACAATAACTTAATCATGGATGCTCATTTTTGGTTGAAACCAATTCTCAAAGTTTGGTATATGAGTGTAATCTGTTTCATTAGTTTTGGCCGAAAGCTGTAAACAAATCTAACTAGGGTGAAAAATACGATTTTCATTGATTGGTTAGATTTTAACAGCTATGATACACAGTTTTGTAAAATTCATAATAAATTGTAGAAAAATCGTATGCACTTGTGCAAATAGTCCCTGGAAAGCTAAAAGACAGGCCTACTGGATTATGAAATTAGATTTCAGTTTTGACAGGTTTAAGTGGGGCTAAAGTAGTCTTGAACAGACTGCATTGTTTTGTGAAAAACAAAAAAGCCTTGTTTAGTAAAAAACGACTTCAATTTTATGTAAAACAACTTTGAAAATCAGAAAACAACTTGGTTTTACTTAAAAACATCACATTTTAAATAGTTTTGTTGAAAGAAAACATTAGTTTTCTGATATCATAATTTATGCATCAATTTTCTGCATGAGAAATCAAATTTTAAAATTCTTGCATCAGAAATCAAGTTTCATAATTGTTCAAATATAAATTTTAATTATGTTGAGTTTTGTCCAAGCAAGAGGCAAACATATTTTCTGGAAATTAGAATTCTAAACATTTATATTTAGTGTATAAATGATTTCAGAAATGTCACCATCCACAGTGGAATGATTTCCGAAGTAAACTCTATGGATGCTAACTTGATTGAGTGATGGATTGATATGGGCGTTACACGCCATGTGTGCTCAAAGAGGGAGTGACTCAAGAATTATAAGGTTGTCCAAGTTAAGGAAGAAAATTATTCTTGAAATTGTGATTCTAAACACTTAAATTTGGTGTTTAAAACATTCCAGAAATCGTATCACATATAATAGAGTTAACACTTAATGATGTGTTGTATGTTCCATTGATTAGGAAGAACTTAGTGTTTGGATGGTTGTTGAACAAAAATGGATTTTTGTTTGTTATTTGAGTCCAATAAGTTTGTACTAACTTAAAATGGTATGTTTATAGGAAAGTGTTATGCGGATGGTGGAATGTTTAAATTCCATATATTGGCTAATGAGCCTAATATCAATGAGTTTGATAACTCTTCCACTTAGTTGCTTAAATTTCTAATATGTGACATGCTAGATTTGGACATGTTAATAATGACACGTTAAGAAGGTTAATCAAACTTGAACACATACCTCACTTTCATATAAGTCAAAATATGGATGCAACACTGGTATTGAGTCAAAGTTATCACACCAATCATTCATGTTCGTTGAAAGGACAATTAAACCACTTGGATTAATTCACACAAATGTGTGTGATATGAAGTCGAATCCATATAACGGTGATATAAGTACTTTATCACTTTTATTGACGATTGCATTAAACTTTGTTATGTTAATTTACTTAAAAGTAAAGATGAGGCTATATACAAGTTTAAATTGTACAAAAGTGAGGTTGAGGATCATCTCAACAAAAAGAGTGAATGTAGAGGTGAATATGCATCGCCATTTGAAGAATTTTTTGCAAGTCAGGGTATTAAACATTATCTTAAGGCACCTTATTCACCATAACAAATGGCATCACCGAAAGGAAACATCATATCTTAAATGAAATGATGAATGCCATGTTGTTGCTTATGTTTTGGGTTGCCACACTCAATGTGGGGGGAAGTTGTATTGTCAAATAATTACCTTTTAAATAAGGTACCCCAAAAGAAAACGAAAAAATACCATCTAAGTTATGGTCGGGTATAAAATCATCTTACAAATACACTTGAATCCGGGGGTGTCTGGCAAAGGGTGTCATACCTAAGCCAATGGTTGTAAGGATTGTACACTAGATTGTTGGTTGCATCTTCATTGGTTATGCACAAAACAATAGAGTTTATTGTTTTCTTGTACACTAATGGAATCAACAAATGCATCATACTTTGAAAATATGTCTCCATGTCTTGATAAATAAAAGAGAAGTGCTCCAAAACAATTGGGCACAAAGAATCTTCTCATGAAGAAGAAAATGGAGGAATAAATAGATCATGATGGAGTAAAAGGGGAAAAGTGAGAAATCATTTGGAGATGATTTATGTATGTATATGGTTGAAAGATAGCCTCAAACTTTCAAAAAGGAATTCACTTCCTTTGACAAATCTTAATGAAAAGAGGCAATTAAAAGTGAAATGGATTCTATCTTTCCAAATCACACATGAGAGCTAGTGGGTATACCTCTAGTACGTAAACCACTAGGCTATAAATGGACTTTCAAGAGGAAAATGAAAGCAGATAGATCCAAAGAATATGAGAATCAGTTAGAACATAGTGTTCTATGATTTCAATAGATATATGCACTGATTTCTTGTTTGGAAATTTAGAATCAAATAATACTTCTATACCCCAAGTAACTATTTCCATTAAATCCAATAATATTGGTTGGAATTCATCAAAACAAGATAAAGGTTTTGATGAATATTAAGATATTCAACATGAATTTGAAAGGATTATGAATGGAAATATGATTATTCTAAGTTTGGAATCAAATGATCGTTTCTTAAAGGATCATATTGGATTAAGTTGTAAAAACCAATAATGGTTCTATCGTTTGAACTACTGAGTTTCAGAAATCATTGCGATTTTGTGGTTTTCCAAATGAGAAGTAAGAGCTGATGACATATTTGAAATATATGTTTGGATTACAAACATAAGAATGTCTTGATTAATTTCATGCTCTTATCATTATATGTGGTTCTAACTTCTCAAAATTTGGAAGTCTATCATTCTGATATGAAACTAAAACTTCTAAACAAAGTTTTAGAAGTATAAATATACATGGAACTGCCAAGCAGTTATCTTACCCAAGGGAAAGCAACAAAATGTGCGAGTATTTAAGTCATTATATGATTAAAGCAAGCTTTGGAACAACGGGTATCAAAAGTTTGAATATGTCATTCAACATCAATGGATGTGATGAAATAGATCCATATAAATGGCACTTTAAAGTGATATTCTATTTTATGACATAGTAAGATCCTTGAGATAGTATGCCTAAAGAATTTTATATGTAAATGGTCAAGATAAGAAATTGCATGAAAAATACGATATTTGCAAGAAAACTCATGTATGGAATATTCATAATTGCATCTGGCCAATGTTATTGTGAATTCACAAATACATGTAGTACATATCCTTATCGTATTATGTTGACACAATTATGCTTATTCAATAGTGGTAACTATGGTGTAGTTGTAACCATATTGATAATGGTCAACATTTGTTGGAAAATATAGGAGAAAATTTTTGCAAGTTTATCCAAGGTTGGACAATAAAATAAAGGGCTTTGTAAGTTCTTGGGAGACGTCCCATGATGAGCCAATAACTCCTATATATATGTACATGATGATGTAAAGAATGGTGAGTCTAGATATATTTGTCAAAGACATAACACCATTCAACAATGACTCTCAAGATGAATGACTACATAAAGTCAAAATCAGATTGCGGATCCGCTATGAAATGCTTGGAATGAGAGGTCATTATGAGGAATGGTACAAAAACCCATAGATTAATAAGTTATTGCGAAGGAAAACCCAACCTAGTTGACTGGAGATCCTAAGATCTAGGTTCAATGGGACAACCTACTTGCATATAACATTTGTGAATCACTTTGGGGGTTAACCCCAACCCATTCCTAAAACAAACAGTGATGCAGGTTAAGCTTATAGTCGTGGATGACAAATTGGAAATCATCACGAATTAGCTTTTAATGATTATTATAGAATCACCTATGTGAGAGAGAAGTGGGGTCGCTTCAAAAGGAATTGTATGGTCACATTCCTAAGAGCTCTTACAGAACCATGCAAGTGTCCATGACCATAACGGACACATCAATGAGAACCTAACTAGGTCAGGGAAAATCATGTGAGACACATATTGATTATTTACACAAACGACAGAACAGTTCAAGGACACCGAGTCTACTAGTCCGCTAGTAAAATAAATATGCATCTTAGGGGAAGGTTCAAAGGGTAACACCTACCTATCCTATGCATGACTCAACTGTTAGATTTTATCTAGGTAGCTTGAAAATGCTTGATCAATTTTCATTCATGTGGGGGATTGTTGGAAAATTGGTGTTAACCAATTTATAAAAATGGGTTTTCCCCATTTTTTTAACACGTCCAAAATGGATTTAATATGAATGAGAAATTAATCCTTAAAGTAAGGATGTTAGAAGAAGTAAATAAAAGAGTTTAATGGGTGTGAGAAAGAAAGAAAAGTTCAGGGACCTTTCTTGAAAATATTCCTTTCTTTCGTAACTGAAATTGTAATTAATATTACAATTTAATTACATATTAACACACATTAATCTTTGTGATTAATAGAGGTGTTTAAATGGGAGGTAATAGAATGTGTAATATAAATATCACTACTCTACAACCATTTGAGTACACCAAAAGAATGAAAGAAAACTCTCTTCTTCCCCACTTCATCTTCTTCTTTTTCTAGCTATAATGGGGATATAATTCAGGTCTATTGAGGGTTCGGGTGGTCTAGAAGAACCACTTCAAACTATTGTATCCTGGGAAACAAACACCCGGTAGCGGGCGAATTTGTTTTAAGGACAATGTGTTAAACACATGCCTCAGTTTTTCTATTTTCTTGTTTGTTTTCGTACATTACCGGAATATTATTCTTACAATATATATATATATATATATATATATATATATATATATATATATATATATATATATATACTAAATTGATGATTGAAATGTGAAAATTTCAATAGTTTATTGTCTTTAGATTCTTTTTAATGTTAATTTTAGAATAAATGAGATTATATTTTCAGTTATATGAATAATTAATATTTAAATTTGATAATAATTAAATATATTTTATAAGAACACTTTTAGAGAGTATATACATGTTCGGTAAGGAGGTTCTAAGAAAAAAAAACTTGGTAAAAAAGTGCATTCTATTATTAGGAGCTTTTAATTTTTATTTAAACAAAAAAACTTTTAATTCAAAAAAATTTCATTAGTTTTTGAGAGCTTTTAACTAATTTTACATGTTTAAAATCGGAAAATCTGCTGAAAAGTCTCAAAGTTTTGTCCCAAATTATGATTTAGTGCTAAATTAATTTTCACTTATGAAAAAGGACATGTTACCGGCTATTACACTCAGTTTAGCCCTTCGAACCGGTAACCCTTGTATTAGCCGGTTACCCCAGCTGACTCGTCCTTATTACCCTCCACTAACCTCCCCGTCACCCACTCCTCTGTAAAAAAAACCTTTCTTACCCTCCATCGAAGCAAAACTCTACGAAAATGGCATCTTCAAGCTCAGTAGGAAGCAAGAGCAATATCCGATCATGATGGCAAGCATTAAGGGCAACATGCTTTTGTGAAGACCCCATTGGTAAGTGGACATCATGGAGGCCAACAAACCTTCGCAGGAGGTTCATCGAATGCCCTAATTTCTGGGTAAGTATCACTTAATCCTCTTTAATTACATCTCAAATCTCTTCTAATTAGATTTTATTTCCTATATAACAGGATGAGGAAAAATATTACAAGTATTTTTCTTGGGTCGATCCCCTATTACCAAACAACTGGTACAAAAACATGCTGATGGATTTTCACAACAATGGCATTCAAGTACACAATGATTTCGTGGAAGAATTTGTGGAAGAAGCTGTGGATGTTCACAACAATGGCATTCAAGAGGTTCATGTACAAGGTGAAGGTGAAAAATGGAAGATTGGGTTTTTTGTGTTTGTTGGTGATTATGTGGATTATGTTGAAGTAGTTTTAAGTTGTTGAAAAACTTTTGGAAATGTATGTAATCTTGATTACTTAGATGACAGTTGGATGTAAGTTGTATGTTGTTGAATGAAAAATGGTTTTATGGATACCTACTGTTTGAGAAATGTATAATTGTAAGTTGATGACGTGAGCAAATGAAGGATGTTTTTCAACATAACATAATGACCAAAATGGATGTAACTTATACATCAACAAAACATACCAAAATCAGTCAAAGTGTTAACAATGCAACCATATTGTATATTGTTTACAAAAGAAAGGGCATATTAACAAATTTACCAAAAAGGGATTCCTAACAAATTTGCCCAAATAGCCCATAATACTGCTTAAATCCTAACCAATCTAATCCAAAGTAAGAGGTTTTTCTGGAGCCATTCTTATTCCTTTCCTGTCCACCACAATTTTCTTCAACATGTTTTCAATGATCCTTTCAGAAGGTTTTCTTGTTCTAACCCTAACTTGAGTTCTAACACTAACTTGAGTATCATCAACTCCCTCTTCATCATCCTCAGCTCCATCTTCATCATCAACTCCCTCTTCATCATCTTCAACTCCATCTTCATAGTCATTGCCCCCTTGTTTTCATCATTGTCCTCCTGTGTTTCTGGTACATGTTCACTCTCAAAAGGCACATCCTTGCATGGAAAAAAATACAAGTTAGTTATGTTATTGAAAAATAAAATTCATTCTTAATGTTATAAGATATACCTTTGCAACTTGTTTGTTTGGATTGGTTAAGCAAAGCATCAAATCCTTTAAGTTGTGATTGGGTGATATTAAGACACAAAAGGATCTCTGCTTCACTGTATTTTGACTCTCTAAGGTAAATCAAATTATGCAGTATTTGATCTAGATCAGCCATATCAAGACCATCACCTTCAACATCAATCTCAACATCTGCTTCCTGTGTTTCTGGTACATGTTCACTGTCAATAGTAGGTGTTGTTTGGGTGACAAGTTGACTCTCAACATTAGGTGTTGTTTGGGTGACAAATTGAGTCTCAATCTCAGGTTCTTTTTTCCCAGAACTTTCACCTTCTTCATAAATACTAGTAGGGTTGTTCACTATTTGGATAAAACCAAATTTTCCAATTGGACAATTTGGATTGGACTATTTGCTTCGGATATTCGGATTTTTGGTTTGGTTTTCAACAAAACCGAATTATTATTTTGTATTTCGGATTGGTTTTGGTTTGTAAAATAAGAACCGGATAGTCCAAAAAAAACCGAATAAAAATATATTATTTATTTATTTTAATATATCTATAATTATTTATTAATTCTGTAATATATTTTTTTCAAATAGGTTCAAAAGGTTTCACCTAGTACAAAACATATATTTGGATTTTCTCTCAAAAGTTTTTTATTTATAAAATATTAAACTATAATATACCTTCTTCGTAGTTGTTTATAAATTTTAAAATACAACGAAATAATATGTTTTGGCTTCTTCTGTAAAATTGGGTGATATTAAAACTATATATTGTTTTAAAATGTTCCGGTTTTTTAAAACCAAATTATAAAAACCGATCCAACCGAAATATAATTAGATTGGATTGTATCGGATTTGAATTTAGTTTGGACTATTTGGATCAGTATTTTGAAAACCGAAATCAAATTGGATTCACTGGATAGGATCGGATTGAACCAATCCATCCAAAAGAACACCCCTAAACACTGGTAGACCCTCTTCTACCACTTCTACCACCCCTTTTTGTTCCTCTCCCACCTCTTGTGTAATTGGTCAATTCTGGATTCAACCTTGCCCTTCTATTTTTCTTCTTAGGCTTTGGTGTAGGTGTGACTGATGGATTCTTTCAATATACTTTATTGTGCCCCATTTGCATACAATTATGACATTGGACAGTTCTGCCCTTAGACGAGACTTGGGAGAACGTGTCTTCATGCTCAGAAACATGCCTTTTCCTTTTCATACAAGGCCTTCCTGGCATCTTTCTTTCAACAGGTGGTAGTGGTTTGGTGTAAGGTATTGGTTCCCACATATTACTGTCATTAACAGGAAGGATGTTAGACTCATAAGTAGCTAAAAAGTTGTCCTTACCAAACCATGTGCTGATGAATCTAGTTGGATCCTGTTGTGTGTAAATTATGGTTGCTTGGGCATGCACACAGGGGATCCCAGGCAAATCCTAAAGTCTGCATGTATAGTACATCCCCTTAAAGTTCGCTCCATATGAGTGGAAGCCATTTCTCACTTCATAAGCATTCAAACCACTAGGATGAACATACCAACTCATGCAAACAAATTAACTGTTTTAATTAGTATACATATCAATATCAATACTAAACCCATACATTGTCTTAATTTTATGATACTTACTTGATATCAAAACCAAACTCATCCATTTTCTTAATAGGTCCTAAACACACATCACTCACCCATTTACGTGCTTCTTGCTTCAAGTTAAAGAACCATTCCATCATATATAGTCTAATCTCCTCAAGCATGGCCAACAAAGGCTTCTTTCTGGCATCAAGTATGATGGCATTAAAACACTATGCCATTCCATTTTCAATAGCCTCACATGCCATTCCAGCTTTAAAAAAATGCATTCACCAAGATTTAGGCTCCCTTTCCATCAAATGATCATAAGCAGTAGGATTGACTTCTCTGATCTTCTCCATATTCAATTTGAAGTCTCCCTCAACAGCTGACTTGGCAACTGCCAAAACATACTCTTGAACTCTATACCATTGAAGACCTTTTTGAAATTTGTGTACACATGTCTTGTACATTGTCTGTGCTCCACATGTGGCAGTACAACCTTTACAACTTCCGAAAGACCCTATCAATTACATTAAAAAAAATTCATTAGTAACTACTTGATACATGTATAAATGTAATGAAAAATAAAGATAATCGAAAACATTACCTTGTGTTGATCAGAAATAACACACAAATCCAAGCCTCCTTGTAATTCCAGGTCATCATGTAACCTTTACAGCTTCCAAAAGACCCTATCAATTACATTAAAAAAATTCATTAGTAACTACTTGATACATGTATAAATGAAATGAAAAATAAAGATAATCGAAAACATTAGCTTGTGTTGATCAGAAATAACACACAAATCCAAGCCTCCTTGTAATTCCAGGTCATCATGTAGTAGTTCCAAGAACCACTTCCAGTTGGGCTTGTTCTCAATTTCAACTACTGCCCAAGCAATAGGATACACATGGTTATTTGCATCCCTCCCTATGGCAGTTAGCAGTTCACCTTTACATTATCCCTTCAAAAAACTCCCATCAAGCCCAATAACTCTTCGACAACCAACTTTCCATCCTTCTTTGATAGCCTTAAAACATGTATACATTCTATGGAAAGTAGTAGTGTTATCAGGGTTTACAGTGACATATATTTGAAATGTACTCCCTAGATTGGACCTCATCAACTCATGTCCATAATCCCATAATTTTACACAATGATCACTCAACTTTCCATCTAATAAAGAACTTTCCCTACACTTTGCTCTATAACATTTTGACCATGAAACCTTGCAATGGAAACTGCTTTGAATAATAGCTTGCATTTCCTTACATTCAGATTTGTTTTCCTAACCATCTCCTTCAGAAACTGCCTAGTTATCCATGTGGGATCCATAAGATTAGCACTACGGAAATTCCTAACACATGTATATTGCTCAACCAGTTTTTTGATTTGGAATGATCTTTCAGTGCTCATCCATGAGGCCTTTACAACAAAGGGACATTGAAATTTCTCAGTGTCACTTGCACATACAGCCACAAGCCTTACACTATCACATTTTTTGAACCTAATTGGATAACCCCTACTTATAGAGTAATTTGTCAAACAAAGCTTTAGTTGGTGTGATGATTCATACCTCTCCCCACGAGCTGACTTCATATTGTTCCATTTCACCTTCAGATCATAGGTTGAGTACTGAAACTGCAATTTGTCTTCATCGTCAACCTCACTATCACTCAGCTTCTCCTGTGGTGCTTCATCTTCCGAGATTCCATGAAAATCATTAAGGTTTATCTCAGGTATGGTGCATTCTTCAAGCGCTTCGTCTGTGAGAGTGTTTAGGAACTCATATTTGCTTTGACGTCTTTGTTTCTGTTTGAAAAACTCATCCAATTCGACGTCAATGGTATCCAAGTCATCTACTCTCTCCATTATCACTACAAAACAAAAATTAATCAAATATTAGAAGGGAAACAAGATACTGGAGGACCACGTGGATTTTCTTACATTTGATTCTTTTGAGGTAGGGTTTTGCTTCGATGGATGGTAAGAAAAGGTTTTTACAGAGGAGTGGATGACGGGGAGGTTAATGGAGGGTGATAAGGGTGAGTCAGCTGGGGTAACCGACTAATAGAAGGGTTGTCGGTTCGAATGGCTAAATTGAGTGTAATAGCCGGTAATCTATCCTTTTTCATAAGTGAAAAATTAATTTAGGACTAAATCATAAATTGGGACAAAAATTTAGGAGTTTTCCGCAGATTTCCCTTTAAAATCTAACAATATTTTTGTAAAACAATTTTACACAAATAAATTCGTTTTTCAGATATACTTAGTTTTGCAAAAACATGTTCGTTAAATATTCGCAACCACTAAAGTTTAAACTACACGATATATTTAATATTATATTTCCTTTTGCCTTTTTAGTGGATCTCTTAGTTTTATACAAAAAATTGTTAAAATCACTTTTTCTATAATTTGATATGTTTGGTATTTCAATATAATATAACTTTATCTTTCTTCTAGGTCACGTCTCATCATACCCATATGCAAGTGAACACAAAAAAAAAAAAAAAAAAAATGAGAAAAGGGAAAGAAGGTAAACGATCAATGGTTTTTATACATATAAGTCATAAAATCAGTTACTACTTTTTTGACACCTTACACCAACCCATATGGTAGCAAACAATTATATCGGTTTTAATTGAACACATGCCATTTTACTAGTTTAATTCGACATTTTTTTTCAAAAAAAAAATCGACATTTTATTTAAATCCACTGTTATTAACATATTAAATATGCCAAATACTTTTTTCAATATGGTGGTTGAAATTAAGAAAAAATGCAGTTTGTGGGGTCAAAACTAAAGAAATATTTCCTGCCAAAATTAAAGGCCAAAGTCTAAGAATTGGGCAAGTTAAGTGAAGACTAAGAAATCTTCCATTGAAATTTGGGCATCAATCAAGGCATGGAAAAAGGTGTGACATCGAATACTTCCTATTGATTTTATGGCTAATTACTTAACTAAGTAAACCATGCAACCATTTAAATTTGGGAAATCGAGTAATTTAACCTTTATAAACCAACATTTTAACAAAAATAATCAACATTTTTTTGGTAAAATGACCACTTGCTCCAGAACATAGCATTCCGGAGCTGTGGTGTTCGCTCCGGGGTATCTATTTCGAAGTTCCTACTTCAGATTATAACCTCGGTCTCTTTATTTTCATCTCCTATATATATATATATATATATATATATATATATATATATATATATATATATATATATATATATATATATATATATATATATGTGTGTGTGTGTGTGTGTGTGTGTGTGTGCGCGCGCGCGCTTAGAACCTTACATTTAATCAAGTAATTCGTAATTATCTCTTATAAAACAGCTTCAAAATTAGTTTCTCAGAGACTCAGCACGAAGAAAGCTTTAACAACTTGCATGTTTACCTTCACAACCTTAAGCGAACTAACACACATACTTACACTCACATCAAAACTGATTTGATGGATTGTTTCGAAGCTTGTTTTGTGGCTATTGGATGGGTGGTATATTTGTTTTTTGCACTTTTCTATTGTTTTTTTAAAACATATAATGTTTCTACATCTAAATTAATTCACTTTTGTTACAGGTCCATGCATTCATAGCCTGCTTCTTGCCTATCATCTTCATAGGTAGTGTCCCACTTAGAGGGGATTACCGAAAAACAATGTTTGTAGCGGTTGCTATCGACGGGAACAACCAGACTCTCCCTATAGCATTTGGTCTGGCCGTGGAAAATAATCTCTACTGTTGTACCTGGTTCCTTATGAGGTTAAGAGAAGCTCTGAGACAGGGTAGCGAAGTATCGTTCATAGAAAATATGGACGATGTCGTTAGTTCTTGCATAGAGCATGTATTCCCTGATTCTTATAATGAGTATACTTCTAAAAGTGTAACACCCGGTTCATGGTATATATTTTAATAAAGAATTATGCATTTTTAGAAAGGGACTCGACGAGTTGGAGGCCCCAAACTCTTTGAGTAGGAATGGGAGAAGTTTGGACGCAGGACTCGAAATCTACTCGACGAGTTGAGAAGCCTCGACTCGACGAGTAGGTATGCCAGAGTGAAACCCTAACTTTTAGGGTTTGCATCCTATTTAAACACTTTATTTGGCCTCCACTACAACCTCCATCACCTCCAGACCTTAGTCACGAAACCCTATGTAACACCCGGACTCCCAGGTATATTATCTATTTAGTTTTTTTGAGATCTATTGAGCAACTCGACGAGTTGGTGCCTCAACTCGTCGAGTAGAGACAAATTGACCACGTGGGTTTAGTAATGGACTTGACGAGTCAGGGACCCGACTCACCGAGTAGGCGCTGTGAGATGAAAACCCTAATCTCCGGGGTTCGGGCCTATGTAAGAGAACTTATGTTCTCATTTCCGCCTCACCAGCTGCCCAACTCCCCTGTGTGAAACCCTAAATGTTTGTAGTGAGCTAAGAGAGTTATAGAGCAAATCCTTGGGTATTCTAGTGCATCTTTTGAGGAGAGGAGGAGATTATCCAACAAGGAGCAAGGAGAAACGGTTGGATCTAGTGCTATTTTGTCCAGAGCTTATGTGGAAGGTAAAAAGCCTACACCTTTCTCATCTTAATGGTTAGATCTCATGATTATGGAAGTTAGGGCTTTTATCACCTTTTATTGGGACTTTGAGTGCATTGAGCTTATCAGGAGGTCTAAACTTCAGATCTGGACCTTGTGAGTGATGGGTTTTGAGCATTCTAACACTTCCTAAGTGTACATGCAACCCTAATAACCTTGGATCTATGTTTGTCTAATTATCATGCAAAGTTGAATTCCAAGGTTATATTCCTATCTAGCATACATGGGGAACAAATTTTAACTTGCATGAAAGATAGAATAACTTACCTTGTTGTTGCTTATGATCCTTGAAACCTTGTGAGCCTAGCACCCCAAGTGTGATGCCTCAAATGCTTCACACAACACCAAATGCTTTTGGAATGACTTTAGAGAGAATACACACTTCTAAAATCGGCCTAGCCCTCTCGTTTCTTAGTGTCGCCGATTTTGGTGGAGAACAATGTGCTTATATAGTGTGTCACATCTAGGGTTACACCATGTAAACCCTAATGTGGCATGACTCTTCATTTCCATGACCCATGGGTTTGTAACTCCCATGGAGCCTCCATGGAGCATTCAATGGGTTTAACCCAACTTGATTATCCATGGAGCCTTTTAGCCCACTATACAAGTTATGGATTATTTACATGATCAACCCATATATTTAATTAGTCATCTTTTGATCACTTAATTAATCCTAGATTAACTCTTGATCAATACTAATTAAATAATACTATTAATATATTAGAACTTATAATATATTAATAAACCACAAGTGTTATTTCTCTCATTTAGTCTATTCAAATGCATGATGCCATGCAACCCAAATGGACCATGCCGGGTCGGGTCAAGTACATACCAGAAATAGTTATGGACTTAGACACCTTATCCAACAGTCTCCCACTTGGATAAGTCTAATAACTATAACTGCAAGTATGACTTCAGGAACCGATCAGCAATCGTAGCTCTTTTCAAGGTTTCTCGGAACTGAGAAGATGATGATACGCCATTTCAGATAAGTGATCATATAATCCTCTGTTCTAGATATCATCCGGACAAATACATGGAACAGTGTCTTACTTTGTGTCCAACAGTTTTTTTCCCGATTTCCGATTTGTTTGACATAGAACTCAATTGAACACATCAACTTAGTTCTGACCGGGCCCGGTACATAGGTCAAAACAAAATCATCGAGGGGCCCGGATATCAGCTTCTAATCCAAGAAGGAACAGATAAACTTCGACTCATATGTTTGTTCTACCACTCATTGAATTATACACAAAAGCACGTTTTATAACATCGAGTTACCAATGCGTTTTCGTACAATCAATGCATAACCAACTCATAAGTAACAAATCATATATCTAGGTTTGAAGACTTATATGATATTACCGTCTTACGATCACTCGAGATAAATTCCATGAAGTGATTCCAGTGAGCGTGGGTTGAGTCCAATGCTCAGAACTTATGAGCACTCATGAGTGTTGTAGCCATGTCCAACAACTTAGACCTCTGCAACCAATCATGACAGTCTTGATTCATACCTACTTCCGACATATGACCGTTTGTGGAGGTTCGAATAATATGATATACCAAACATAATTATTCTGGAAGTCAAAACATGCAAAAGAAATATAGTAAACGATCGACAAGAGATAGCAACACTTTACTCATAAATAAAACACCTTTTGTTCATCATCTAATGTCAATTACACTTTACAAATTTCAAGGTTATCTAACTACTAAATCTAATATCATCCTTCAGCCCTATGCTCCGAGCATGCTGGAGATGCTTAACCCGAGTCAGTCCTTTCGTGAGGGGATCTGCTGGATTCTCATCCGATGATACCCTCTTTGCCACGAGGAGTCCTTCTTCTATTCGATGTCTGATGAAATGGTATTTTCTGTCGATGTGTCTGGATCTCCCGTGATCCCTTGGTTCCTTGGCTAAGGAAACTGCACTTTCACTATCACAGAAAATTTCCATTGGCTCTTTAATAGCTGGTACAACTCCAAGGTCTCCAATGAAGTTCTTCAGCCATATTGCCTCCTTTGCTGCCTCGCTAGCTGCTATATACTCTGATTCGCAAGTTGAATCAGCCACTGTCTCTTGCTTGGAACTCTTCCAAGAAATTGCTCCTCCATTTAAGGTAAAGACCCAGCCTGACTGAGAGCGGAAATTATCCCTATCAGTCTGAAAGCTAGCATCACTATACCCTACAACTCTCAAGTCTTCACTCCCACCGAGGGTAAGGACCCAGTCCTTAGTCCTCCGTAGGTACTTGAGGATATTCTTTACCGCAGTCCAGTGTGCCTTGCCAGGGTTCCCCTGATACCTGCTAACCATGCTCAAAGCAAAGGCTACATCAGGTCGAGTACACGTCATAGCATACATGATCGATCCTACAGCCGAAGCATAAGGTATTCGACTTATTTCTGCTATCTTAGCCTCAGTACTAGGGCTTTGTGTCTTACTCAATCTGGCATTACTCTGGATGGGTAACTCTCCTTTCTTGGAGTCCTGCATGCCGAATCTCTTCAACACCTTATCCAAGTAGGTACTCTGACTAAGTCCAATTAGTCTTTTACTCCGGTCTCTCAAGATCCTTATCCCTAGAATATAGGCAGCTTCTCCTAGGTCCTTCATAGAGAAACACTTCCCAAGCCAGGACTTAACTTCTTGCAGAGTTGGGATGTCATTTCCTATGAGTAGTATGTCATCCACATACAATACCAAAAAGCTAACTATACTCCCACTAGCCTTGACATATGCACAAGATTCATCTTCACTCCTAGAAAAGCCAAATTCCTTGACTTTCTCATCAAAGCAAAGATTCCATCTGCGAGGTGCTTGCTTTAACCCATAAATGGATTTCTCAAGCTTACACACTCTATTAGGGTACTCTGTGTTGACAAAACCCTCTAGCTGACTCATGTAAACATCCATAGCCAACTTTCCATTAAGGAAAGTGGTTTTGACATCCATTTGCCATATTTCATAGTCATGAAATGCAGCTATGGCTAACAGAACCCTAATAGACTTAATCTTGGCCACTGGAGAAAAGGTCTCATCATAATCAACTCCCGGAGTTTGTGAGAAACCCTTTGCAACCAGTCGTACCTTATAAGTGTGTACATTACCATCCATGTCGGTCTTCTTCTTGAAGATCCATTTGCACCCTACAACCTTACGACCTGGTACATTCTCAACCAAGTTCCAAACTTGATTGTCATACATGGATTGTATCTCGCTGTCCATTGCCTCTTTCCACTTGGCTGACTCAAGGCCTGCCATGGCTTCCGTGTAACTGTTAGGTTCATCCAGACCTATCAGTGTCTCATCACTGATAAGTGTATCACCTTCCGCAGTAATATGGAATCCATAGTAATGCTCAGGTGCATTCCTAACCCTTATGGAACGCCTCAGAGGTACAGACTTGTCAATTGGCTCAACAGGAGTTTCCTCCTCAAGTTGAGTGCTAGGGTTTGAAGTTCCTTCACCACTTGAGTCTTGAATTTCTTCAAGGTCAACTTGCTCCCACTGTCTCCTTGGCTTATGAACTCTCTCTCTCTCGAAAGAAAGCCCTCCTAGCTACAAAGACCACATTCTCACTAGGTCTGTAGAAGAGGTAACCAAAGGATTTCTGTGGGTAGCCGATGAAAATACACCTCTCACTTCGAGGTTCGAGCTTATCATGAGTCTCGCGTCTCACGAAAGCCTCGCAACCCCAAATCTTAATGTGGTATAGTTTGGGTACTTTACCAGTCCACATCTCATGAGGAGTTTTGACAACTTTCTTTGTGGGAACTAGATTAAGGATATGGGCGGCAGTCTCTAAGGCATACCCCCAAAATGAGATTGGTAGCGAAGCTCGACTCATCCTGGAACGAACCATATCCAACAAGGTTTGATTACGCCTCTCAGCTACACCATTCAACTGCGGTGTCCTGGGAGGTGTCAATAGTGAGACAATCCCACATTCCCTAAGATAGTCGAGGAACTCTGAACTAAGATACTCACCACCTCGATCAGATCGAAGCATCTTAATGTTCCTGCCCAATTGATTCTCGACTTCCTGTTTAAACTCTTTAAACCTCTCAAAAGTCTCTGACTTATGCTTGATTAAGTAGATATATCCATATCTACTGTAATCATCAGTAAAAGTCAAATAATAACGATTAGCATCCCTTGTGGCATGTTTGAAGGGCCCACACACATCCGTGTGTATAAGATCCAACAAACCTTCACCCCTCTCACAAGAACTTGTGAAGGGTGACTTTGTCATTTTTCCAAGTAAGCATGATTCGCAACTATCATCTGACTTTAGGTCAAATGACTCCAATACTCCATCCTTTTGGACTTGGCCTATGCGTTTCTTGCTTATATGTCCAAGACGACAATGCCATAATGATGCTTTATCCAAGTTATTATCATTAACAAAATCAATACACAATACATTATTTCCTAAGTTATCAACCACAGATACAGTTTCATACACACCATCACAAGGTAATGCTTTAAAATAAAGAACATTATTAAAGAAAGCATTAATCGAACCAACTTCATTATCAAATGAAAAGGTGAAACCTTGTTTATACAATGCATGAAAGGAAATAATATTTCTTGCCATTTCTGGCGAATAACAACATTTATTCAAATCTAAACTAAACCCACTACTTAGCGATAAAGTATAAACTCCAATCTTGGTGACAGGTAAAGCTTTCCTATTCCCCATGATTAAGTTTATTCTTCCATGCTCCACATTCTCACTTCTTCTTAGTCCCTGCAAATCAGAACATATATGAATACCACAACCGGTATCAAGGACCCAAGAGTTAGAATGGGGTGAGTTATTAGATAAGATAGTGTAAATACCTGCATGGTTGGGTTTAACTTTCCCATCCTTCACATCTTGCTGGTACTTTGGGCAGTTCCGCTTCCAATGTGACTTTTCATGGCAATAGAAGCATTCAGCCTCTTTAGGGTCAGAAGAAGGAGTGACAAAACCTTTCTTGGTTCCACTTGAAGAAGAGCCATCAAGGGTCCTAGCCTTGGTACCCTTCGAAGAGCTCTTCCTCTTCTTCCCTCTACCTTTCCCGATTGCCAAAACCGGGGCGGAGTTTGGAGTAGGAGTGTTAACAACCGACTTACCCTTAAGACCTGTTTCTGCGGTCTTGAGGAGTCCCTGAAGTTTGCTGAGTGTGACCTCTTCCTTATTCATGTGATATGTCATGCGGAATTGATCATATCACGATGGTAAGGAGTGCAAAATGATATCTATTGCAAGCTCCTCAGGGAAGTTCACATTAAGCTTCAGCAACCGATCCACATACCTTTGCATTTTCTGCATGTGGCTCGTGACGGATTCCCCGTCCTTCATCATGGTTGTTATGATAGAGCATATGATTTCATACCTCTCTTGTCGTGCACTTTGATGGTATCTTTCCATCAGATCTTGGTGCATTTCAAAAGGGTAGAAGTCCTCATAGGACTTTTGGAGTTCCGCTGTCATGGTGGCCAACATGATGCATGCCACTTTTGTAGCATCCCTTTCATGTGCCCAGAAGTCAGCGATCTCCTGGGGGGTTGCAGTGGTCTCATCAATCTCCTTAAGCTCCTTGTCAAGGACATATTCTTTGTCCTCGTAGCGGGTAATCATCCTGATGTTTCTGATCCATTCATTGAAGTTGGATCCATCAAAAGTGACTTTCCCACACAAGTTCATAAGGGTAAAGGAGTCATTAGGATTAGAGCCAGAAGCAGCATTGTTTGAAGACATCTGAAAGAAGAGAACAAGATTAGTTCAGATATTAAGAGAGTCCTTAATAAAACACCAAAATGTAATATTAAGGCTAGGATCCAATCACAATATATTATAACTTAGAAGAGGTATGCCGTAATCCAAGCTATAACATATTTGAAAGGTAGGTGAATGACGATTCACCAACTTCCACCATGAAAAACGAAATATAAATATTAGGTTTTTAATTGGTTCTTAGAAATTCCTAGATTCTTTTGAGATTCAATGAACTTTTCAAAGGCATGTTTCAATCTCAAGTGTGCCCTCCAAGTTTTGTGACTGGGATACCGAGGATCACAAAACGAGGTGTGAAGTAACCATGCAAATCACTTGGTACCCTCAAGGTTTATCACTCAATCGATGTGCCGGTAAACCACACACGCTCCACCGATGCTATGGTAAACCTTAAGTCACCCTTTACCTACCTTGTTAAGTCCAAGTTAGTGTGTCGGTTAACCACACACGCTCCACCAACGACTTAAACAAAGTGTAAAGTGTAATTTCATGGATTAGCACCTTATTCACATTTTCCTAAAGTAACTAAGATTGGGAATTTAATAAAAGCATTTAGTTACTTTATAATATTCATCATACTTTTAATGAGAATTTATAAGTCCTTGTCTTACCCGTTCGGCTAACGACCCTCCATCGATCAAGGAAGCGGTGGGTGAGAGTGGACACCCATTAAGTTGCCATTTTATAGGCAACAACCTTATACCCTACTGACTCGCCGAGTCCATGCAGAAGTCCTCGCACGACAATCTTCATCGGACACATCGAGTTGACCATGCAACTCGTCGAGTCCCTTCAGTCTTTTCTCTATTCAGATACTTGTTAAGCCATTCCAAAGCTCCATAACGTAGATCTAAGCTCCTAAGGAATACTTCTTACGTAAAGTTGCAACCTTTACGTACATGCAAGGTGTTAATGACTTAAATCAAGCTAAAGAAGAGATTCTAGGCAAGGGAATTACACTAGCATGCTAAAGGCTGAGACTTTATGATTGTAAGGGCCAAGATGAGCCTAGATCTGAAATTGCAACTTCAGATCTTGGCTCATCACTCGAAATGTAGCACCAAATGCCCAAAATGGCCCCAAAACTCAAATATAGAAGGATCTAGCTAGAAGAAGTTCAAGGTAATGACTTGATACCTTCAAATGATGCTAAACTGAGGTAGACTTCAGATCTACACACGTTCCTTGCCTCTCACTTCTTGATCTTCAAGCTCCTTGCAACAAAATCTTCCTCCTAAACTTGAAAAATCACACTAAATGGCACACACACACAAATTAGGGTTTCAGAGATAAAGGGGACGGTGAGGGGAGGCCAAAAGGAGGCTAATGATCCTTTAAATAGGGTGTGAAATCCCAAAAATGAGGGTTTAATCCTCCAGCTCCTACGCACCGAGTCCGTCTTCTGACTCGTCGAGTCGGTCACTTAAGACCCGCGACCAAAATCGTGCCTACTCGACGAGTCAGGGCATCCAACTCGTCGAGTCGACCTTAAAAGTTGGAAATACAAGACTGAAAGTTTGTACCTGAGAGTCGGGGCGTTACAATTCTCCCCACTTAAACTAGACTTCGTCCTCGAAGTCTGCTGCTGTGAACAACTCTGGATAATGCTCCCGCATCTCAGCCTACGGCTCCCAAGTCCATTCGGATCCCCTCCGGTGCTCCTATTGTACCATTACCAAAAGTACTTCCTTGTTCCGTAGAACCTTTACTTTACTTTCCAAAACTGCTACCGGCTTCTTGACATAGTTCAGGCATTCATCGACCTGAATATCGCCTAATAACACCACCGCCTCCTCATCCAGCACACACTTCCGTAACTAGGAAACGTGGAAAGTACGGTGGATCTGACTAAGCTCCCCTGGTAACTCGAGTCTATAAGCCACCTTGCCAACCCTGGTAATGATCCTAAAAGGCCCAATGTATCGGGGACACAGTTTCCCCCTCTATCTGAAGCGGATCACACCCTTCCAGGGTGAGACCTTCGGGAGTACCATATCGCCAACCTGAAATTCTAGCTCAGATCGACGCCTGTCAGCGTAACTCTTCTGCCGGCTCTGTGCGGTCTGCAATCGCTGCCTAATTTGCTGAATCATATCGGTACTCTTTAGGATTACCTCGGTCTGACCCATCACCCTGTGACCCACCTCACCCCAACAGAATGGGGTGCGACACCTCCGCCCATACAACAACTCATACGGTGGAGTACCAATACTGGAGTGAAAGCTGTTATTGTAGGAGAATTCTGCAAGTGGTAGGTAGGAGTCCCAGCTCCCACCGAAGTCAATAACACAGGCTCTCAACATATCCTCAAGAGTCCGCTCATTTTGGCCATCCGTCTGCGGATGATAGGCGGTACTGAAATGCAGTCGTGTGCCCAGTTGCTCGTGGAACTTCTGCCAAAAGCGGGAGGTAAACCGAACATCACAGTCTGAGATGATAGAGGCCGGAACCCCATGGCCAGCAACAATCTCGCGTATATGCCCATCGGCCAGCTTCTTGACCGATGAGCTCTCCAGAATGGGCAGAAAATGAGCACTCTTGGTCAATCGATCCACGATTACCCAAATAGCGTCGAACCCCTTTGCCGTCCTCGGCTGCTTGATGATGAAATCCATCGTGATCTTCTTCCATTTCCACATGGGAATCTCCAAAGGCTGTAGCTTGCCATGCGTCCTCTGGTGCTCGGCCTTGACCATCCTGAAGGTCAAGCACCTCTCAACGTACCAAGTGATTTCTCGCTTCATGCACGGCCACCAGTTACTCAACCGCAAGTCTCGATACATCTTGGTGGCCACCGGGTGAATAGAGAAGCGAGACTTATGAGGCTCCTCTAATATAGTCTGTCTGATCCCACCAGACATCGGAACCCAGACTCGACTGCAACGGGTCAATAATCCCTGGCCGTTCTGCACAAACCGGGTGTTCTCACCCCTGGTCCTCTCATTTCCAATTCTCCTCACGCATACCCTCAGCCTGGGCTTCCCTGATCAAGCCCACAGGTGGAGAATCCACTGAAATCCTCATGCATGTCACTGGTGTAGAAGATCCAGCTGACTTGCGGCTCAGAGCGTACGCAACCACATTGGCTTTACCTGGGTGGTAAAGGATCTCACAGTCGTAGTCCTTGACTACATCTCGCCATCTGCGCTGTCTCATGTTCAGGTTCAACTGATCCATGATGTGTCTCAGGCTCTTGTGGTCCGTGTAGATGGTACAGCGGACCCCATAGAGGTAATGTCTCCAAATCTTGAGAGCGAATACCACCTCTCCCAACTCCAGATCATGTGTAGGGTATCTCGTCTCATGCGGCTTCAACTTTCGCGATGCATAAGCTATCACCCGTCCCCTCTACATGAGGACCGCTCCTAGTCCCGTAATGGATGCATCACAGAACACCACAAAATCCTCAACTCCTTCTGGAAGAGTCAAGACTGGAGCCTTGCATAGTCGCCGTCTGAGGGTCTCAAACACCCTCTGCTACTCGGGGCCCCACCGGAAATCCACCCCCTTCCTCGTCAGACGAGTGAGACGTAATGCAATCTTGGAGAAATCCTGTATGAATTTCCGATAGTACCCTGCTAATCCCAAGAAGCTCTTGATGTATGAGGGAGATTCCCGAACTTCCCACTGCATGACTACCTCGATTTTGGTCGGATCGACCAAAATCCTTTCTTGGTTAACGAGGTGTCCTAGGAACTGGACCTCTCGTAACCAAAACTCACACTTCGACAACTGGGCATAAAGCCGTTCCCGCCTCAGAACTCTCAATAACTCCTGCAGATGCTCCTCATGCTGCTCTCGGGTCTTGGAATACACCAAGATATCGTCGATGAATACTATGACCGAGCGATCGAGCATCGGCCTGCAGACCCGATTCATCAAATCCATAAATACTGCTGGCGCATTGGTGAGCCCAAACGGCATCACCACAAACTCGTAATGCCCATAACGAGTTCGGAACGCGGTCTTCTCCACGTCCTCCTCCCTGACCCTGACCTGATGGTATCCAGACCTCAGGTCTATCTTGGAGAACCAAGATGCTCCCTGCAACTGATCGAAAAGATCATCTATCCTCGGGAGTAGATAACGGTTCTTCACCGTCAACTTGTTCAGCTCCCAGTAATAAATGCACATCCGATGTGAACCATCCTTCTTCCTGACGAAGAGTATCGGCGCTCCCCACGGGGAACTACTCGGACGAATGAACTGCTTCCCCAGCAATTCCTGCAACTGTGATGACAACTCCTGCATCTCTGGCGGTGCCAACCGGTACGGCGCCTTGGCGATAGGGGCCGAACCTGGCACTAGGTCAATCCTAAACTCAACCTACCTCTCTGGAGGCACTCCGGGTAGCTCCTCCGGGAACACATGAGCAAACTCCCTGACCACCGGAACCTCTGAAACTGAAACCTGATCTCTGGCCCGCGTATCTACCACGTACGCTAGATAACCCGCACACCCATGCTGAATGTACTGCCGAGCCCTGGCAGCCGAACAAAACCCTGATCCTAACCTGGTGCCCTCACCATAAACAATCTGTTCTCCCCCACTTGGGGGTTCGAAATACAACTCGCTGACCCTCGCAGTCGATCATGGAACCGAAACGACTAAGCCAGTCCATACCCACGATCACACATACCTCCCCCATGGGAATTGGAATCAGGTCTATCAGAAAAGATACTCCAAAAATATCCAATACGCAACCTGATAGACCGAAGAAGCGAAAATCCCGTGTTCGTTGGTGATGGAGACTCACAACGGACACTCTAACTCTCCCACTGGCGACCCGAACTCCCTACTAAAAGACTGAGAGACAAACGACCGACTCTCCCCCGAGTCAAATAATACCAAAGCAGGTAAGGAGTTCACTAAAAACATACCAGCAACCACATCCGGTGCTGCTCTGGCCTCCTCGGCTATAAGCTAGAAGGCGCGTCCCTGGGCCCTCGGGGGCACTGCTCGACCCTGACTCATGTCAGTAATCCTCAATGTAGCTGGTGCGGGAGCCTGCGCCAGCTTAGTGGCGAGCAACGGGCATTTGGCCTTCACCTGGCCAATCTGCTCACAATGGTAACATAACCTCACACTTGGAACTGGGGCGGGCTGGCGACAATCCTTCACATAATGCCCCTCCTTGCCACACTTGTGGCACCCACTACCTGATCACAAAACTCCAGAATGACCCTCTCCGCACTTTCCACAAGTGCGGCCACGCTGACCTCCGGTCCTAGTATCATCGGTCTTGGACCGCTTCGCCGCAAGCTGTGACTGCGGTCGGGCCCGCCTCTTCTCTTGCAACTTTAACTCAATCTCCAGCTCACACCGCCTGGCGGCCTCCTGTAAATCCAACAAAATGTCACATCGATGGGTAGCAACAAACTGTCGGATATCAGTCTTGAGCATGTTCAGATAACATGTCATATGAGCTTGCTCGGAAGCAAACTCGGGGCAAAACATCGCCCTCTCCATGAACATACGGGTGATCTCAGTCACGGTCTCACCCTCCTGCCTCAACTCCAAAACCTCCTGAGCTAGACGCTCCCACTCGAACCGTTGAATATAGCGAGCGCGGAACATATCCCTGAACTGCTCCCAAGTAACAACAGCTCTCTGATCATCCGAATAAGACCCCGTCATCAGTCTCCACCAGTCATTTGCCCCGGACCTCAACAGGTTCAGGGCACATCTGACCTTCTGGTCAGTAGGACATGAGCACGTGAAGAAACAGCCCTCCGCGTCAGACAGCCACCTCATGGCTCTGATCGGATCCTGAGTACCATCAAATGTCGGGGGCTTCGTGTTATCGAAGTCCCGGTACTGAAAAGCTCTGCTAGCTCCTCCCCCTGCCTCTGTTACAACTGTTATAGCTGTTGCGGCAGGCGTCTCAGCTACGGCTGCATATCTGTCGTCAAAATACTCAATCATAGTGGTCTTAATAGACCCAAACATCTCCGGAATCTGACCCCGGACGATCCCGACCACCTCCTCACGGATGATCTCCCTGACATGATCCTCTGTCAATGCTGGCCCATCCTGGCCGATAACCTCGGGCTCTATCGGAGTACCCTGATCACCCTGTCTTGATCCTGATCTAGATCCGCTCACAAAACGCCTCGTAACCACCATACTGAAAATATACCAGGAAAATATCAGATAATCTGCATAAATAACAAGGAACCAACTCCCAACTAAGCCCTAGGGATTGTGACTTCCTTGCTACGCGTATGGGTCCTGTGCTTTCAGTAGTACGGGCCCATACTACCTTACACATCTACCCATATTTATCTCAAGTATCATCACAACACCCTAACAACATACACATGCATGGTGATCGCTCAATCCTCACTCCTAGAGGAAAGCTAACTATCTCATGACTGGTCTACTGACCTCGCACAACTCAACCATCCATGAAACTTCCACCAACCCTACAACACTAGTGTATGCTAGTCATACATAACGCTGGACCCTATAGACTTTCGAATACTTGATCCTACCCTAAGCCCTTCATCAAACAAGAACAGGAAATAAGGCCAAACCAAACCTTCTCAGACTATAAGATCTTAATTATGTACGACCGTGATGCATACACTAATTAACTACAGTAATGATGTCAATTTCATACAGTGAAAAATTTAGGCTACCAGGCATCATACAATCAGGCAATTCTATCATGAAATTCCTGAAGATCCGTAGCCTAACACTAGCATGTTGTTCTAACATATCACAATATAAAATAACTGTATGGTATTTTGGGGTCTACTTACTGGCTCCGACTGATCGTACACTCTGCATCCTAGGAGTTGTACGATCACGCCTTTGCCTTTGCGCGATCATTTGAGGTACCTGAAACCAAAACTGAAACTGTAAGCCCGAAGCTTAGTGAGTTCCCCCAATATACCGATACATAACAAACCACACACATAATAACAGCATGCAATGGGTCCACAACTCTACAGACTGGATTACCCCCTCCCCCCATGGGCCCACAGTGTGATTCTGGTTTGCCTTCTAGGCCCACAGCTCACATCTGGCTTGCCTCCGAGCCCACATCATAAGTCTGGCTTGCTTTCGAGCCCATATCTTATGAATGGCTTGCCCCCTGCAGTCCTACAACTGAAACATATCTGACTTTCCCTCAGTACGAGTCTGGCATACCACTTGGTCCTCACCTCGTATCAGGTATGCTAATGAGTCCTTAGTATGAGTCTGGTATGTCTTTCTGACCCTCAGCTCATATCTGGCATACTCCAGGGTTTGTTGGTCACTGCACGAGACAGTGCAACCTCAACCCTACCCACACAACATGTCTATATATACAACTAATAACACATACAGATAATCGAACAGTAACACAGGTCGTCCTACAAATCTACTTAACTCGCATAGCAAACTAGCATGCATAATCATCTCATATTCAACACGTAATCAACTACTAGGATATCGAATCCAATGCACCGGCCTTGGTGCCTTAGACCCCTTAGTACAATGAGGATAACTCACCTCACAAATGTTGCACTGAAGTGATAAGCTCAAACTCTCGAATCACCGACATGAACTCCACCACCTATAGTTACCATAAACCAATTCCATAAATTTCCAAATTACCAAAATATCCCAGAGGTCAAACTGGTTAACCCTTGGTCAAAGTCAAAGACAACAGTCAAGGTCAACTGTCCATGTTGACCCAACTCGTCGAGTGCGGTTCACCGACTCGCCGAGTCCTTCCTAAACTCGAGAAGTCGTGAAATCCTTGGTTGACTCGTCGAGTTTCCCTGATACTCATCGAGTTCATGCATGTCCAAATGTCGGGAAAACCCTAACTGACTCGCCGAGTCCATGCAGAAGTCCTCGCACAACAATCTTCATCGGACTCGTCGTGTTGACCATGCAACTCGTCGAGTCCCTTCAGTCTTTTCTCTATTCATATGATTTTTAAGCCATTCCAAAGCTCCATAACGTAGATCTAAGCTCCTAAGGCATACTTCTTACGTAAAGTTGCAAACTTTACGTACATGCAAGGTGTTAATGACTTAAATCAAGCTAAAGAAGAGATTCTAGGCAAGGTAATTACACTAACATGCTAAAGGAGGAGACTTTATGATTGTAAGGACCAAGATGAGCCTAGATCTTAAGTTGCAACTTCAGATCTTGGTTCATCACTCGAAATGTAGCACCAAATGCCCAAAATGGCGCCAAAAATCAAATATAGAAGGATCTATCTAGAAGAAGATCAAGTTAATGACTTGATACCTTCCAATGATGCTAAACTGAGGTGGACTTCAGATCTACACACGTTCCTTGGCTCTCACTTCTTGATCTTCAAGCTCCTTGCAACAAAATCTTCCTTCCAAAAGTGAAAAATCACACTAAATGGCACACACACACGAATTAGGGTTTCAGAGATCAAGGGGATTGTGAGGGGAGGCCAAAAAGAGGCTAATGATCCTTTAAATAGGGTGTGAAACCCCGGAAAATAGGGTTTAATCCTCCAGCTCCTACTCGCTGAGTCCGTCTTCCGACTCGTCGAGTCGGTCACTTAAGACCCGCAACCAAAACCATGCCTACTCGATGAGTCAGGGCATCCAACTCATCGAGTCGACCTTAAAATTTGGAAATAAAAGACTGAAAGTTTGTACCTGAGAGTCGGGTCGTTACAATTGGAGCTTGTAGTGTCATTATCGAGAAAAAATGCCATGCATGCACGTAAAGATCGAAGCTTTACGTGACATTCAAACCTTAGAAGTCTAGATCTAGAGTTTGGAGTAGCAGATCTGCCTTAAAACGTCTGAATGAGAAGTTGACTTGAGGGACTCGACGAGTCGATGAGATGACTCGACGAGTCGGCTAGGGTTTTCCTTGATGAGTCTAAATATGGGTAACTCGGCGAGTCGACGAGACGACTCGACGAGTTAAGTTAGGTTTTCGCGATGTTCTGAGGAACAATGAGGACTCGGCAAGTTACATAGGTGCACTCGGAGAGTCAAGTCAACATGGACAGTTGACTCGAGTGTTGACTTTTGTTACCTTTAGGGTTTGGTCTTGGAAGGACTTATGGAGACCATGGAGGGGTAAAATGGTCTTTTACCCATCCTAGGAGCTGAAGAGGGACTATCATGAGTTTATTTGGAATTGTGATCTTTAAGTGTTAATTAGAAATGCTTGTTACATGTAGGCTAGATTTGGTGATTCGTGTTCGAGGAGTACACATTTTCTTAGCCAACTTAGGAGGTGAGTTTTCTCACTACACTTACCATGAGTGGTATCTATGTGTGACCGGAGAGACTTATGTGATTATTTGAGTTATGTGATATTATGCATTTTGTCTATGTGATATATATGCTATATTTTGTGTTTTACTGAGATAGGACCGGAGGGTCCAACCCGAGTTGTGGGACCGTAGGGTTTCCACTGAGATAGGACCGGAGGGTCCAAACTGAGTTGTGGGACCGGAGGGTTTCCATTGAGACAGACCCGGAGGGTCCAAACCGAGTTGTGAGACCGGAGGGTCCTCACTGAGACACATGACCGGAGGGTCCACACCGAGATGCATGAGAGTGGAGGGTCCATGTCGAGTTACATTCATGATAGGCTTATTATTTGTGTATGTGGTATTTTCGGGAACTCACTAAGCTTTGTGCTTACCGTGTGGTGTGATATGTGTTCCAGGTACTTCTGAGGACCACAGGAAGGCGCCGACATGATTGTACACACCTGTTCGAGACTATGTTGAGGATTCTGGGATTTGACTTTCGTTTGTGGATTTATGTTGACATTGAGACACTTGCGGTTTTTATGAAATATAATATATGAGTTTGATTTGTTTTAAAAATGAAAATTTTGGTTTGAAAATTTATGGTGTTACAAGTTGGTATCAGAGCCTTGGTTTGAGGGATTCGGATGCACCTTCGGGTATGTCTGAACTCAAACTGAGGATCTGAGAAAAATTTTCAAAAGAAATGATTTTTCTAAACCGAGTAAGAGATTTTAAGAGAAAACGAGAAGGAGTAGTGTGTACAATTAGCCAGAGCCCGAACGGTGGTTTCCCAAAATACCCTTAGTTGTTTACTCTATGAGATATTTCTGAGATGCTTATGAGATATTAGAAATGCATGCTAGATAATAGGCTAGGTATTTCATTTTCTATGGCTAGAGTTGCCTGATTTGTGATGCCTTAGCCTAGGAGATGCTTTTGATCAATGTTATCTGTAATTTGCTCTGAGTATGTGTTGAGTTCTGAGTCGAGATATAATCTAGGAAAAGATACCTAGATGAGCATATGAGTAGCCTACTGAGAGAGTAGCCTGATATTTGTGAGAGATAGAGTACTTGTGAATTAGAACCCTAACAGGAGCACTTGGGATGACTACAGGTTGGTGTGGAAGGTAGTATTGAGCTCGTACTACTGAAAGCACCAGCTCTGTATGCCACCCAATTAAGAATCCTTAGGATGCTAAAGAACAAGTAGCGATGAGTGATCGAGTGTGAGTATGCTCGAGCGAGTCTCTGATGATTCTTGTGTTGTGTTTCAGAAACATCATGGTGGGTACACGCCACAACCCCGAGAGCAGTGGGACTAGTGATGATGAGATTCGCAGGATGATTCACGAGGAGGTGGTCGTAGCTATTCGACCGGAGATTCCTGAGATGTTTGGGTCTATTAAGACCACCCTGATTGAGACGTTTGACGAGCGATACGCTGCTGTTACTGAGGCTACTGCTGCTGCAGCCACTGTAGTTGTTGCTGCTGCTAGGCCACATGGACGTGACTCGTTGTTGTTTCGGGAGTTCAGCAACACGAAGCCACCAGAGTTCGATGGGACACAAGATCCTATTGTTGCCATGAGATGAATCGATGATATTGAGGGATGCTTTTATACTTGTTCATGCCCAGAGCATCTGAGAGTCCGGTTTGCCCTGAACCAGCTTCGCTTGGGAGCGAAGGACTGGTGGCGAACTCGTCTTATCGGACATTGGCTGAGTTGCAGACCAATGCCCGGAGGAGGGAGATTGATCTGGAGATTCAGTCCAGGGAGGAGGGAGGACAGCAGGGGAGAGATAAGAGACCGACACAGTCGCAGCCGGCGGCTAAGCAGGATAAGCCCGCTGATTCGAGGACTGGAGTTCAGAGGGGTCGTGTTTGTAGCAAGTGCGGAAAGACCCACGAGGGATCTTGCCATGCAGGGATTTGCTACAGATGCGAAAAGGAGGGGCACATGGCCAGGGACTGACCCAAGGGATTTTCTGTTTGCTTTCACTACAACCAGACAGGCCATCGGAAGGCTGATTGTCCTCAGTTTACCCAGGGATCTGCCCAGACTACAACTCATGCTGCTTTACGTGTTACTGATGCTTGACCAGGGAAGGCCGAGCCTCTAAGGGCTCGTGGGAGAGCATTTCAGCTGAAAACAGAGGAGGTCCGCGTCGCGCATGATGTTGTTGCTGGTACGTATCTCCTTATCTATGTTGCTTTGAGATTTGTTTATACTTACATTGTGTTGTGTATAAGTAATTTTCTTGTAAATTATGTACCTGCTTTAGTATTGTTTGACTCGAGTGCGAGTCGATCTTTCGTGTCCTTAGCTTTTTGTCGCCACATCAATATCCGACGTGAGGTGTTGAGTCGAACTCTGAGAGTTTCTATGGCCGACAAGCATAGTGTCTTCACTATTGATGTATTCTGTGGGTGTGTACTAGAGATTTTCGGTGTTGAGTTCCCGATAGACCTGGTACCGATCGCGATGGGTGATGTATGTGTTATAGTGGGCATGGACTGGTTGAGTCAGTTTAGAGCTGTTATCGACTGTAAGCGTCAGATGGTGACTATACGAGACCCTAGTGGGGGAGTGCCTACAGTGTATGGCGAGGGTACTAGATCTGGATCAGCTTTTTGCTCTGCTGCCAGAGCGAGACAGAGTCTACAGCAGGGTTGTATGGGTTTTCTGGCTTACGTGATGGATACGCGGGTTGCTACACAGAGGTCGAGTTCTATCTCCGAGGTTCCGATAGTGTGTGAGTTTCCGGATGTTTTTCCCGAGGAGTTAACGGGTGTGCCTCCCGAGAGGCAGGTAGAGTTCCGGATTGATTTGATTCCAGGTGCGGCACCTTATCGCCATGCGCCGCTAGAGATGCAAGAGTTATCTTCACAGCTCCAGGAGCTGCTGGGGAAGGGGTTCATCAGACCGAGTAGCTCACCGTGGGGAGCTTCGATCCTTTTTGTCAAGAAAAAGGATGGTGCACACCGGATGTGCATTGATTACCGGGAGTTGAACAAGCTGATGGTGAAAAACCGTTATCCACTTCTGAGGATCGACGATTTATTCGATCAGTTGCATGAGGCATCTTGGTTCTCCAAGATTGATTTCAGATCTGGTTATCATCATATGAGAGTCTGCGAGGAGGATATTCCGAAGAAGGCCTTTAGGACTCGTTATGGGCACTACGAGTTTGTGGTGATGCCTTTCGGGCTCACCAACGCACCGGCGGCGTTCATGGACCTTATGAACCGAGTGTGCAGGCCCATGTTGGATCGATTGGTGATCGTGTTCATCGACGAGATTCTTGTGTACTCGAGGTCCAGAGAGCAGCACGATGAGCATCTTAAAGAGGTTCTTGGAGTTTTGAGGTCGGAATGGCTATATGCCAAATTCTCCAAGTGTGATTTATGGTTACGAGAGGTCCAGTTCGTGGGACATCTCGTTAATCGGAATGGGATATTGGTCGACTCGGCCAAGATTGAGGCAGTTATGAGATGGGAGGTGCCGAGATCTCCGTCCGAGATTAGGAGTTTTCAGGGTTTAGCCGGTTACTATCGGTGATTTATCAGAGACTTCTCCAAGATCGCTATTCCTCTCACCAGATTGACCCGGAAAGGTGTTACATTTGCTTAGGGGCTCGAGCAGCAGACCTCATTTGAGACTCTTCGCCAGAGATTGTGCGAAGCCCCGGTGTTAGCCATTCCTGAGGGAGTGGAGGATTTCATAGTTTACTATGATGCCTCTATATCTGGGATGGGAGCGGTGTTGATGCAGAGGGGACACGTGATTGCATATGCATCGAGGCAGTTGAAGCCTCATGAGACGAGGTATCCCACCCATGATTTGGAACTGGGTGCGGTGGTGTTCGCCCCCAAGATCTGGCGTCACTATCTGTATGGGGTCCGATGTACCATATATACATACCACAAGAGCCTGAAGTATCTCATGGATTAGTCCAACCTGAATATGAGACAAAGGAGCTGGTTGGATGTAGTGAAAGACTATAACAGTGAGATCTTATATCACCCGGGCAAGGCTAATGTGGTAGCCGACGCCCTGAGCCGCAGAGCAGAGAGTGTTTCGATCCAAGATGTGTGTATCAGGATGACAATGCTTACTCCAGTCTTGGATACCATTCGAGAGGCCCAGGTGGAGGCCGTGAGGCCGGAGAACCGCATGAGGGAGCGAGTGATTGGGCAAGTTTCCGAGTTTAAGTCAGATGGTCATGGGCTTATGACCTTCCGAGGGCGGATCTGGGTGCCTTATACGAGTGGAGCTCAGCGTATACTGCTGGAGGAGGCACATAGATCGAGATTCTCGATCCACCCAGAGGCCACTATGATGTATTTGGACCTGAAAACAGATTATTGGTGGCCCTGTATGAAGAGGGACGTGGCATGGGTAGTTGAGAGGTGCTTGACCTGTCGCCGGGTTAAGGCGGAGCATTAGCGTCCACATGGCCCGTTACAGCCTCTAGAGATTCCCCAATGGAAGTGGGAACAGATCACCATGGATTTTATCACCAAGTTACCAAGGAGTGCGCGTGGAGTAGACGCGATATGGGTGATTGTAGACCGGCTGGCGAAGAGTGCTTATTTTCTCGCTATCAGTGAGAGATCTTCTGTAGAGAATTTGGCCGAGATCTACGTGCGAGAGGTAGTGGCACGGCATGGGGTACCGAATTCGAGAGTGTCAGATCGGGATGTGCGTTTTACTTCCAGGTTATGGAAGAAGTTTCATGAGGAGTTGGGTACCAGACTGCACTTCAGTACAACTTACCACCCATAGACGGACGGACAGAGTGAGCGGACGATTCAGACGCTCGAGGACATGATGCGTACATGTTTCATGGACTTCGGTGGAAGTTGGGACACTTATTTTCCCTTGGCTGAGCTTTCTTACAACAACAGCCATCATTCCAGTATCGGCATGCCTCCCTTCGAGCTTCTATACGAGAGGAGATGTCGAACTCCCATCTGTTGCGGAGAGGTGGGGCAGAGAGTGATGGGGAGCACGGAGATAGTGCTCAAGATGACCGAGCAGATTCAGCAGGTCAGACAGCGGTTACTGACGGCCCAGAGTCGTCAGAAGAGTTATGCAGACCGGAGACGATCTGAGTTAGAGTTCCAGGTCGAAGATTATGTTCTCCTGAAGCTATCCCCATGGAAAGGGGTGATCCTGTTCAGGAAACGAGGAAAGTTGGGCCCTAGATACATTGGTCCTTTCAGAGTGATCGCCAGGGTGGGTAAGGTAGCTTATCGGTTGGATCTACTTGCAGAGTTGAGTCAGATTAATAACACCTTCCACGTGTCTCAGTTGAGGAAGTGTGTGGCCGATGAGAAGGCGGTGGTACCACTAGAGCACATTCAGGTGGATGTGAGCCTGAATTATATTGAGAGGCCAATCGCGATCTTGGATTGGAAGGTGAAGGTTCTGAGGAACAAAGAGGTGCCCCTAGTTCAGGTTCAGTGGCAACATCGGAAGGGATCCGAGTGGACTTGGGAGCCGGAGTCCGAGATACGCGAGCAGTAACCAGAGTTATTTCCGGAGCATGACTTTGAGGGCGAAGTTTGATTCCAGAGGGGGAGAATTGTAACATCCAGACTCCCATGTATATTATCTATTTATTTATTTTGAGATCTATTGAGCAACTCGATGAGTTGGTGCCTCAACTCGTCGAGTAGAGACGAATTGACCACGTGGGTTTAGTAATGGACTCGACGAGTCAGGGAGCCGACTCGCCGAGTAGGCGCTGTGAGATGAAAACTCTAATCTCCGGGGTTGGGGCCTATTTAATAGAACTTATGTTCTCATTTCCGTCTCACCTGCTGCCCAACTCCCCTATGTGAAACCCTAAATGTTTGTAGTGAGCTAAGAGAGTTATAGAGCTAATCCTTGAGTATTCTAGTGCATCTTTTGAGGAGAGGAGGATATTATCCAGCAAGGAGCAAGGAGAAACTGTTGGATCTAGTGCTATTTCGTCTAGAGCTCCTATGGAAGGTAAAAAGCCTACACCTTTCTCATCTTATTAGTTAGATCTCATGATTATGGAAGTTAGGGCTTTTATCACCTTTTATTCGGAATTTGAGTGCATTAAGCTTCTCAGGAGGTCTAGACTTCAGATCTGGACCTTGTGAGGTCCATAGAGTCCAAAGGTCCCAACTTTATCTAGCCATAAGAGATTTCTTCTGCTTAAACACCTTAGTTGGAGCTTGTAGTGGCATTATGGAGCAAATATGCCATGCATGCACGTAAAGATCGAAGCTTTACATGACATTCGAACCTTAGGAGTCTAGATCTAGAGTTTGGAGTACCAGATCTGCCTTAAAACGTCTGAATGAGAAGTTGAATTAAGGGACTCGACGAGTCGATGAGATAACTCGACGAGTCGGCTAGGGTTTCCCCGATGAGTCTGGATATGGGTAACTCGGCGAGTCGACGAGACGACTCGACGAGTTAAGTTGGGTTTTCGCAATGTTCTAAGGAATAATGGGGACTCGGTGAGTCACATAGGTGCACTCGGCGAGTCACATAGGTGCATTCGACGAGTCAGGTCAACATGGATAGTTGACTTAAGTGTTTACTTTTGTTGACTGTAGGGTTTGGTCAAGGCAGGACTTATGGAGACCATGGAGGGGTAAAATGGTCTTTTACCCATCCTAGGAGCTGAAGAGGGACTATCATGAGTTTATTTGGAATTGTGATCTTTAAGTGTTAATTAGAGATGCTTGTTACATGTAAGCTAGATTTGGTGATTCGTGTTCGAAGAGTACACATTTTCTTAGCCTACTTACGATGTGAGTTTTCTCACTATACTTACCATGAGTGGTATCTATGTGTGACCGGAGGGTCTTATGTACTTATTTGAGTTATGTGATATTATGCATTTTGTTCGTGTGATATATATGCTATATTCTGTGTTTTACTGAGATAGGACCGGAGGGTCCAACCCGAGTTGTGGGACCGGAGGGTTTCCACTGAGACATGACCAGAGGGTCCAAACCGAGCTGTGAGACCGGAGGGTCCTCACTGAGACACATGACCGGAGGTTCCACACTGAGACGCTTGAGACTGGAGGGTCCATGCCGAGTTACAGCCATGAGAGGCTTATTATTTGTGTATGTGGTATTTTGGGGAACTCACTAAGCTTTGTGCTTATTGTGTGGTGTGATATGTGTTTCAGGTACTTCTCAGGAACACAGGAAGGTGCCGTCATGATTGTACACACCTGTTCGAGACTATGTTGAGGATTCTGGGATTTGACTTTCCTTTGTGGATTTATGTTGACATTGAGACAATTGCAGTTTTTATGAAATTTAATATATGAGTTTGATTTGTTTTAAAAATGAAAATTTTGGTTTGAAAATTTACGGTGTTATAAGTTGGTATCAGAGCCTTGGTTTGAGGGATTCGGATGCACCTTCGGGTATGTCTGGACTCAAACTGAGGATTTGAGAAAATTTTTAAAAAGAAATGAATTTTCTAAACCGAGTAAGAGATTTTAAGAGAAAACGAGAAGGAGCAGTGTGTACAATCAGCCAGAGCCCGAGCGGTGGTTTCCCAAAATACCCTTAGTTGTTTACTCTATGAGATATTTATGAGATGCTTATGAGATATTAGAAATGCATGCTAGAGAATGGGCTAGGTATTTCATTTTCTAGGGCTAGAGTTGCCTGATTTATGATGCCTTAGCCTAGGAGATCCTTTTGATCAGTGTTATCTGTTATTTGCTCTGAGTATGTGTTGAGTTCTGAGTCGAGAGATAATCTAGGAAGAGATACCCAGATGAGCATATGAGTAGCCTACTGAGAGAGTAGCCTGATATTTGTGAGAGATAGAGTACTTGTGAATTTGAACCCTAGGAGGAGGACTTGGGATGACTACAGGTTGGTGTGGAAGGTAGTATTGAGCCCGTACTACTGAAAGCACCGGATCTGTATGCCACCTAAGTAAGAATTCTTAGGATGCTAAGGAACAAGTAGGGATGAGTGATCGAGTGTGAGTATGCTCGAGCGAGTCTCTAATGATTTTTGTGTTGTGTTTCAGAGACATCATGGTGGGTACACGCCACAACCCCGAGGGCAGTGGGACTAGTGATGATGAGATTTGCAGGATGATTCACGAGGAGGTGGCCGCAGCTATTTGAGCGGAGATTCCTGAGATGTTTGGGTCTATTAAGACTACCCTGATTGAGACGTTTGACGAGCGATACACTGTTGTTACTGAGGTGCTCCTGCTGCAGCTACTGCAGCAGTTGCTGCTGCTAGGCTACAGGGAGGTGACTCGTTGTTGTTTCGGGAGTTCAGCAACACGAAGCCACCAGAGTTCGATGGGACACAAGATCCTATTGCTGCCATGAGATGGATCGCTGATATTGAGGGATGCTTTTATACTTGTTCATGCCCAGAGCATCTTAGAGTCCGGTTCGCCCTGAACCAGCTTCGCTTGGGAGCAAAGGACTGGTGGAAGTTTGTGACGATTGATTTTACGCCCGCAGATCATGCTGCAGTGACTTGGGAGAGGTTCACCAAGTTGTTTCGAGATGAGTATGTTCCCCAGGTGGAGAGGGAGCGTTTGGTACATGAGTTTCTATCTCTCAAGCAGAAGACAGAGTCAGTGACTGAGATTACGAGGATGTTCCATGAGAGGGCGTTGTTCTGCCCTGAGCACGTGTCTGCTGAGCAGGCACATGTGAGTCGGTATTTGAGCATTTTGAGGAGAGACATTCGGGAGTTCGTGGCGAACTCGTCTTATCGGACATTGGCTGAGTTGCAGAACAATGCCCGAAGGAGGGAGATTGAGATGGAGATTCAGTCCAGGGAGGAGGGAGAGCAGCACGGGAGAGATAAGAGACCGACATAGTCGCAGCCAGCGGCTAAGCGGGCTAAGCCCGCTGATTCGGGGACTGGAGGTCAGAGGGGCCGCGCTTATAGCAAGTGCGGCAAGAACCACGAGGGATCTTGCCAGGCAGGGATTTGCTACAGATGCGGCAAGGAGGGGCACATGGCGAGGGACTGACCCAAGGGATTTTCTGTTTGCTTTCACTGCAACCAGACAGGCCATCGGAAGGCCGAGTGTCCTCAGCTTACCTAGGGATCCGCCCAGACTACCATTCCTGCTGCTTTAGGTGTTACTGATGGTTGACCAGGGAAGGCCGAGCATTTCAGCTGATAGCAGAGGAGGTCCGCGTCGCGTCTGATGTTGTTGCTGGTACGTATCTCCTTATGTATGTTGTTTATACTTACATTGTGCTGTGTATAGGTAATTTTCTTGTGAATTATGTACCTGCTTTAGTATTGTTTGACTCGGGTGCGAGTCGATCTTTCGTGTCCTTAGCTTTTAGTCGCCACATCAGTATCCGACGTGAGGCGTTGAGTTGACCTCTGAGAGTTTCTATAGCTGACGACCATGCAGTCTTCGCTACTGATGTATTCTGAGGGTGTGTACTAGAGATTTTCGGTGTTGAGTTCCCGATAGACCTCGCGATGAGTGACGTCTGTGTCATTATGGCATGGATTGGTTGACTCAGTTTAGAGTTGTGATCGATTGTGAGCGTCAGATGGTGACTGTACGAGACCCTAGTGGGGGAGTACTTACAGTGTATGGTGAGAGTACTAGATCTGGATCAACTTTTTGCACTGCTGCCAGAGAGAGACAGAGTCTACAGCAGGGTTGTATGGGTTTTCTGGCGTACGTGATGGATACGCGGGTTGCTACAGAGAGGTCGAGTTCTATCTCCGAGGTTATGATAGTGTGCGAGTTTCCGGATGTTTTCCCCGAGGAGTTACCGGGTGTGCCTCCCGAGAGGCAGGTAGAGTTCCGGATTGATTTGGTTCCGGGTGCGGCGCCTATTGCCAAGGCACCTAATCACCTTGTGCCGCCAGAGATGCAAGAATTATCCTCACAGCTCCAGGAGCTGCTAGAGAAGGGGTTCATCAGAACGAGTAGCTCACCGTGGGGAGCTCCGATCCTTTTTGTCAAGAAAAAGGATGGTTCACACCGGATGTGCATTGATTACCGGGAGTTGAACAAGCTGACGGTCAAAAACCGTTATCCCCTTTTGAGGATCGACAATTTATTCGATTAGTTGCATGAGGCATCTTGGTTCTCCAAGATTAATTTCAGATTTGGATATCATCAGATGAGAGTCTGCGAGGAGGATATTCCGAAGACGGCCTTTAGGACTCGTTATGGGCACTACGAGTTTGTGGTGATGCCTTTTGGGCTCACCAACGCACCAGCGGCATTCATGGACCTTATGAACCGGGTGTGCAGGCCCATGTTGGATCGATCGGTGATCATGTTCATCGACGATATTCTTGTGTACTCGAGGTCGAAAGAGCAGCACGAGGAGCATCTTAAAGAGGTTCTTGGAGTTTTGAGGTCGGAATGGCTATATGCCAAATTCTCCAAGTGTGATTTATGGTTACGAGAGGTCCAGTTCCTGGGACATCTCGTTAATCAGAATGGGATATTGGTCGACCCGGCCAAGATTGAGGCAGTTATGAGATGGGAGGTGCCGAGATCTCCGTCCGAGATTAGGAGTTTTCTGGGTTTGGCCGGTTACTATCGGAGATTTATCAGATACTTCTCCAAGATCGTTGTTCCTCTCACCAGATTGACCCGGAAAGGTGTTACATTTGCTTAAGGGCCCGAGCAGCAGGCCTCATTTGAGACTCTTCGCCAGCGATTGTGCGAAGCCCCGGTGTTAGCCATTCCCAAGGGAGTGGAGGATTTCGTAGTTTACTGTGATGCCTCTATCTCAGGGATGGGAGCGATGTTGATGCAGAGGGGACACGTGATTGCATATGCATCGAGGCATTTGAAGCCTCATGAGACGAGGTATCCCACCCATGATTTGGAACTGGGGGCGGTGGTGTTCGCCCTCAAGATCGGGCGTCACTATCTATATGGGGTCCGATGTACCATATATACGGACCACAAGAGCCTGAAGTATTTCATGGATCAGTCCAACCTGAATATGAGAAAGAGGAGGTGGTTGGATGTAGTGAAAGACTATGACTGTGAGATCTTATATTACCCGGGCAAGGCTAATGTGGTAGCCGATGTCCTGAGCCGCAGAGAAGAGAGTGTTCCGATCAGAGATTTGTGTATGAGGATGACAGTGATGACCCCAGTCTTGGATACCATTCGAGAGGCCCAGGTGGAGGCCGTGAGACCGGAGAACCGCAAGAGGGAGCGGGTGATTGGGCAGGTTTCCGAGTTTGAGTCGGATGGTCGTGGGCTTATGACATTCCGAGGGCGGATCTGGGTGCCCTATATGGGTGGAGCTCGGCGTATAATGATGGAGGAGGCACATAGATCGAGATTCTCGATCCACACAGGGGCCACTAAGATGTATTTGGACCTGAAAAGAGATTATTGGTGGCCTTGTATGAAAAGGGACGTGGCATGGGTAGTTGAGAGGTGCTTCACCTGTCGTCGGGTTAAGGTGGAGCACCATCGTCCACATGGCCCGTTACAGACTCTAGAGATTCCCCAGTGGAAGTGGGAACAGATCACCATGGATTTTATCACCAAGTTACCAAGGACTGCACGTGGATTATACGCGATATGGGTGATTGTAGACCGGCTGACGAAGAGTGCTCATTTTCTCGCTATCAGTGAGCGCTCTTCTGTAGAGAAGTTGGCCGAGATCTACGTGCGAGAGGTAGTGGCACGACATGGGGTGCCGACTTTGATAGTGTTCGATCGGGATGTGCGTTTTACTTCCAGGTTCTGGAAGAAGATTCATGATGAGTTAAGTACCCGACTGCACTTCAGTACATCTTACCACCCACAGACGGACGAACATAATGAGCGGACGATTCAGACGCTTGAGGACATGCTGCGTGCATGTGCCATGGACTTCGATGGAAGTTGGGACACTTATTTGCCCTTGGCTGAGTGTTCTTACAACAACAACCATCATTCCAGTATCGACATGCCTCCCTTCGAGCTTCTGTACGAGAGGAGATGTCGAACTCCCATATGTTGGGGAGATGTGGGGCCGAGAGTGATGGGGAGCACTGAGATAGTGCTCAGGACGACCGAGCAGATTCAGCAGGTCAGACAGCGGTTACTGACGGCCCAGATTTGTCAGAAGAGTTATGCAGACCGGAGACGATCTGAGTTAGATTTCCAAGTCGAAGATTATGTTCTCCTGAAGGTTTCCCCATGGAAAGGGGTGATCCAATTCAGGAAACGGGGCAAGTTGGGCCCTAGATACATTGGTCCTTTCAGAGTGATCGCCAGGGTGGGTAAGGTTGCTTATCCGTTGGAGCTACCTACAGAGTTGAGTCAGATTCATAACACCTTCCACATGTCTTAGTTGAGGAAGTGTGTGGCCGATGAGAGGCGGTGGTACCACTAGAGGACATTCATGTGGTTGCGAGCCTGAATTATATTGAGAGGCCGATCACGATCTTGGATCGGAAGGTGAAGGTTCTGAGGATAAAAGAGGTGCCCCTAGTTCAGGTTCAGTGGCAACATCGGAAGGGATCCGAGTGGACTTGGGAGCCGGAGTCCGAGATGCACGAGCAGTACCCATAGTTATTTCCGGAGCATGACTTCGAGGGCAAAGTCTGATTCCAGTGGGGGAGAATTATAACATCCGGACTCCCAGGTATATTATCTATTTATTTATTTTGAGATCTATTGAGCAACTCGACGAGTTGGTGCCTCAACTCGTCGAGTAGAGACGAATTGACCACGTGGGTTTAGTAATGGACTCGACGAGTCAGGGAGCCGACTCGCCGAGTTGTCCAACTCCCCAGTTGTCCAACTCCCCTATTTAAGAGAACTTATGTTCTCATTTCCGCCTCACCAGTTGTCCAACTCCCCTGTGTAAAACCCTAAACGTTTGTAGTGATCTACGAGAGTTATAGAGTTAATCCTTGAGTATTCTAGTGCATCTTTTGAGGAGAGGAGGAGATTATCAAGCAAGGAGCAAGGAGAAACTGTTGGATCTAGTGCTATTTCGTCTAGAGCTTCTATGGAAGGTAAAAATCCTACACCTTTCTCATCTCATTGGTTAGATCTCATGATTATGGAAGTTAAGGCTTTTATCACCTTTTGTTGGGACTTTGAGTGCATTGAGCTTAGCAAGAGGTCTAGACTTCAGATCTTTGTATCAAATCATTGATTGATATGGAAAGTTTGTCACATGATTCACATATGCCTTTGTTGGTCCTTGTTTCTCTTTGCTTCTGCCATATTGAAGTATATATATGGCATAACGTTATATCGTATCAATTATTGAACTCACTAAGCGTCACCGCTTACCCCTCTCAGTGTTTAACAATTACAGGTAATGAGAAACCAGTGTAGTCATATACTGTTGGAATATTTAGAATAGTTTATACTATACTTTTGTACTTGGGTTTACGTATGTATAAAGCTTAAATATCCTGGGTAGTTATATAATATACTAAAACTTAGTCGGTTTGTATCCAGTCTTTTGAATCAAATTTTCAATGTAAAATATTGTTTATAAATATGCATGTAGCATGTTTTGGAGTAACTTGGAGTGATAATAATGTTATATATGAAAGTTAGGGTCTTTCAATCATGATATCAGAGCACTAGTTTAAGCGAACTAAATATCACGAATTGGTATTTAGACTTAAACTGTCTAACGTTCAATATATGAACGGAGTCATTTGTAAGTATAGGAAAGACTTAAGTGGGGTATTGGGTAGTGATAAACCCCAGTATTCTAAAATATTAAGTTACTTTAAAAATTTCAAAGAAATTAGTTTAAGTGAACTAGGAATTTTGAGAATTTCTAGACTTAAACATAGATTGTTAAGGGACGATGATACGATGTGTATCTAGTATACTTTAGGTTGAATACCTAAATGGACAAGCACTAGAATATTAGAATAACAATGCCTTATATTCTAATATGTGCTAAATTATAAATGGATATAGCATGCCTTAGGTTGCTTACTTATATTGCTATTACTTGAGAAAATTTAAGGTATGTTGCCGACCTTGGTCTGGAAGTGAAATTCCTTTTGAATTAGGAGAAATATTAGGATATGCTAGATCGAGCTTATGCATAAAAGAATTCTAGAAGATTAATTTAGGAAATCCAATATATGTTTGATAAGAAAAGCAAAATCCCCAGTTGAGTCTAGGAGAAATTGTCGTATGTACTTGTTTGAACACATTCATGTGTGATAAGTTCCTTTGTAAAAATTCTTGATATGGTGACTTGGGGACTGCGAGACAATACTTGGTTCGAGTATGAGTAGGTGTGAATAGTAGTAGAGGCCTATACTACTGGAAGCACATGACTGACACTTGGATCAGGGAAAGTCACAAGGTTACCAAGAAGCTAGTAATCCATTCCGTTTTTGTTCGAGTATATCATTACCTTCGTTTCGGTGATGACTAAGAAGATGATTTTCATTCAGACCTAAATGGTCGTAAAGAATCGAGTCCGACTAATATAGATCTGTGAAGTGAATTGATTGGTTCAGAGAACCATGTCTCGTGTAGTGACGAAATTTCAGTTAGAGAATTGAAGAAGGAGATGGTCAGACGGAGAGAAAAATCCAAACAGTAGAAGATATGCTTTGTGCATATGTCTTGGAGTTGGTGCGCGTCAAGTGGAAACGCCATCGAGGCCCAATATATAATTAGGAAAATAAGAATGAGATAAGAGCGAAATATTCCAAGTCATTTTTATCGTTATGATTTCGGGGACAAAATCCTCAAAAGGATGAGGTATTTGTAACATACACGTTTTGAAATCGTGTTTTAAGTAAATACTATTATGAAATATTATGTGATATTAAGTATTGAGTTCTAACAGATAGTTTTTACTAGAAATGAAGTAAAACTATGTTTAGAATCACTTGGAAAATATTGGAAGTCTTATGAGATTTCAATTAAAAGTTAAAATATCGAAATTTAACGAAAATATAAAATTTGAAATAAGTAAAATTTTATTATTCATAGTTGTAGATAATTTCATAAGAAGCATTTAGGCGAAAACCTCATCGAAATTCGAGTTATAACGAAGAAGTTATGACCAATCGAAGATCCGCGACAAAACCGGCACGACACCGAATGACGTAAAAAGTGAGTTTTTGATAAACTACTTTTTAGCCTTGGTGATCTAAATGAAAGTCGTAGTATTTGTTAAACCGAGAATTTTCATAAAAAGAAGGTCTAAATCTGACTTCGTATGAGTAAGTTATGATTTTTCTAAGTTTCGGAATAGTAGTAGACAGCTAAAAACTCGAAATAAAGATCGAGTGATTTTTATCCGAAACAATCTAAACGACAATCGAATGTCTTGTCAATAGTAGTGCAACGGTAAAAAGACGACGAAAACGGACGTTGGATGAAGAAATTATGAATTTTTAACGGATTTTCCTGTCCCGGTCTGTTAATAATAATAATATTAAAAATAAAGTCAAAATTAGCCGACGAAGTCTAAACGGAAGTCGTAGAGAATAATGTTCCCTACGCGTGCATATAAAGAACGTCAAAAACAGAGCTCGTATACGAAAGTTATGGATTTTAGAAGTTTTTGGCACAAAAATCGTGAATAACTGCAAAATCCGAGAAAAATCGCATGGCCTTAGTTCGGCCACGTCACCCTCACTCCTCGCGCGACATGTATTCGATGCGAGCCACGTCAAGCGCACCCCGTGTCCGACGTCTATGACTCAGCCGAAGACCATCTGACGCGTGTGCACCCCCGTGTCCGAAGCAGCTGCGTCATCCGAGACGCTGGATCAATCCGAAGCCGACGCGTGCCCATCTCGCATCCGAGCCTCGCCCCTTCTGCCGCGTGTACCGAGCCTCACAGCTTCGCGCCACCTTCCCTCCTTTCCTCTTGCTTCGGATCTGAGGCTCGCACCTATATAAGGGTGCGAGACCTCCCGAGTAAATGTTAGAAAATGCCCCCTTTTCACCCCTAAAGTCATATTTCTACTATTTCAACTTCCCCCGAATCCCCGGGATTATTTCCAACGCCCGAAACACGCCCCGACGTTCCCGAAGACCCCGAAAAATTCATCTTTTCGGTTTTGAAGCCCAACCCTTGCAAGGCCCGGTTATCAAGAAAACTCCCGGTTTTCAACGAAGAAAGCTAATTATAGTAACGAAATGCTGCCCAAATTACTATTTTAACCCCCGGTTATTTCACGGTGAGTTTAATATATAGGAACAATTGTATGTTATGTGTTATATGTGCTATGTGCTTTTCAGTGTTATTATTCCGGTTTATTTTCCCGTGTTATTTTTATTTCCGCTATTTATGATAGCAAAGTTATACCTTTGACCATGTGATCAGTGAAAGGACTTAGATTCACGGTGGTACTGGTACGTAGCCTCTGGCCATGTAGAGCATGTCTCCGTAAGAGAATGACTTCTATTCTATGACATTGGCAGATGGTTAGACAGGGCTATAAGCCTGAAATCTACCGAAATCTTTAAATCAGAAAGTATATGTCTTCTATGCCATTTCGGCCGAAGCTTTATTGATCGTATATCTTTGTATCAAATCATTGATTGATATGGAAAGTTTGTCACATGATTCACATATGCCTTTGTTATTCCTTGTTTCTCTTTGCTTCTGCCATATTGAAGTATATATATGGCATAACGTTATATTGTATCTATTATTGAACTCACTAAGCGTCACCGCTTACCCCTCTCAGTGTTTAACAATTGCAGGTAATGAGAAACCAGTATAGTCATATACTGTTGGAAGATTTAGAATAGTTTATACTATTACTTTTGTACTTGGGTTTATGTATGTATAAAGCTTAAATATCCTGGGTATTTATGTAATATACTAAAACTTAGTCGGTTTGTATCCAGTCTTTTGTAATCAAATTATCAATGTAAAATATTGTTTATAAATATGCATGTAGCATGTTTTGGAGTAAATTGGAGTGATAATAATGTTATATATGAAAGTTAGGGTCTTTCAGTTTGAGTGATTCGGACACACCTTCGGGGGTGTCTGGACTCAAATCGAGGGTTTGAAATTTTTTTACAAGAAAATAGTTTTTCTAAAATTTAAAATAAAGAGTTTTGAGAAAGAACAAGGTGTGTGATGCGTGAAATCGGCCGAGCTCAAGTAAGTTTTCCCCAAGATACCAAATACATGTTGATATGATATGATTATGAGAATTTCATGCTAGATTAGGGCTAAGGATCTAGGAAGGATGCCTTATATGCCCGCCTTATGTGTATGAGAACTGCATGCTAGATTAGGACTAAGGATCTAGGAAGATTCCTTATGTGCCTGCTGTATGTGCTTATGCTAGAACTGATTAGTCTGTAATATGATGGCCTGAATAGAATATGTGTGGTTGGGTTACTCAATGCCCGAATGTTGCTTGCTTTGTGCTTTTAGGAGTTCTAGTTATCTTTAATTAACTAGTAAACGAATACGTTAAGTTACATATTATGAGGACTAAATAATTTCAGAAGGCTAGGTCTAATCCTATTTCGCAGCTCTTGGCTGAGTCCAACCGTTGTAGGGTAGGACCTCTCATTCGAAGAATTATCTCGTCTTAGTAATATGTAATGGTATTCGCAAGCTAGTTAGGGAAAGATGGTTGAGACTTTTTATGCCGTTAATGGCGGAGAGTAGGTCGGAGAGTTACCCTAGGGTGAGCCTAGGATGAGATTAGTGAAGTGAGCAGTAGTAGTAGAAGGGACTTGGTGAAGTCAAGGCAATCCTTGAGGAAAATATGGATAGATGTGGAAGGTAGTATTGTCCCATACTACTGAAAGCAGAGGATCTGTACTCGAGTTAAGGAAGGCTAAGATAGAACTAGGGAACTTGTAGAGTCTGTGAGACCTCTAGAGGTTATGTATAACCCCGACAATTATGTGTTTTGTTTCAAAATAGTGGTGATTACGCGTCACGGAGCAGAAGGTTCAAGGTCTGGGTCAGGATCAGGTTCGGGTTCGGGTTCCGAGCCAGTCTATGAGGGACTATGCAAGTTCATCGCGTCTGAGATCACGAGAGGCATCCTCGAGTCGACCCCGATGATTTTCGGGTCGATTAAGGAGGGGATCATTGAGCTGATGGAGGATCGCCTCAGGGCGTTCAGGAGCAACATGGCGTCTAGCCAGGCAGGGACACACACACTCTCCTTCAAGGACTTCAGGGGATGTGGTGCGCCAGACTTCCATGGGGTGAAGGTCCCCATTATTGCCAGGAGGTGGATTGTAGACATCGAGTATGCACAGTTGACGAGCTTCTGCCCTGAGGGGTCGAAGGTCCGGTATGTTGTAGGTTGTTTGAGAGACCGAACTCGAGATTGGTGGGAGGCGGTCAGTGATTCATTGGGAGCCCGAGCCATTGAGGCTATGACTTGGTCGGATTTTTTGACCAGGTTTAGGGCTCAGTTTGCGCCAGCGGTGGAGATTCAACAGCTGGCCAGGGAGTTTCTTGACATGAGACATACTACTGAGTCAGTGGCGGAGATTACCGCCATGTTCTGGGAGAGGGCCTTAATGGTGCCTCAGTACGCGGGGGACAAAGAGATGCGGAAGTCCCGATACTATGGCATGTTGAGAGCTGACATCAGGAAACATGTCAGCTACTCAGCATGCCCGACTTTAGAGGATATGATAGCCAGGGCGAGAGAGAGAGAGAGAGAGAGGGAGATTGATATAGAGCACATCCAGAAGAGGAAGGCGGCGGCTGGACATGTTACTAGGGTTTAGAGGAAGAAACTCAAGGGATCCGAGACTAGGTCAAAGGGCCAACAAGGCCGAAGCCGCTGTGGGAAATGCGGCAAGACTCATGAGGGGATTTGTAGACTGGGATCATTGGGCTGCTATAAGTGTGGCAAGCTTGGGCATTTTGGTAGGGATTGCACTGCCCCTACCCCCACCTTTCAGATATCAAACCTGATTTGCTTTCATTGCAATCAGAAGGGCCACAAAACGCCAATTGCCTGAGACTGACAGCAGCAGCGCCTGTGGCGGTGCCAGCTCTAGCGACCCTGCGGATCACAGATGGCCGACAAGGCATGACAGATGCTCCAGTGGTGAGGAGCTGAGCCTTCCAGTTGACCGTCGAGGAGGCGCGTGCCTCACCGGATGTGGTGACGGGTATATTTTTTTCTCCCTAACTCTTATTACATGTCGGTTATGATATTTATGTTCTATGTTTATGTTTTTTTAGGATCGTTCCATGTGAACGACATCCCAGTACAAGTGTTATTTGATTCGGGGGATACCCGATCGTTTTTCTCTCTTGCTCTCAGCAAGAGATTTTCTGAGTCTTCAGGCATGTTAGATTGTCCTTTAGAGTTCGAGATTGCTGATGATTGATCTGTCCGGGCATCAGAGGTTTTCAGAGATTGCGTTTTTAGGTTGTATGACGAGCGTTACCTCGTGGATTTGGTTCCCATTCCGTTGCGTGGGAATAAGGTTCTCATCGGCATGGTTTGGCTAAGCCTTAATGGGTGGTGATCGACTGTGCGTAGCAGCTGGTGCGTATCAAGACCCCAAGTTGGGGAGAGTTGGTGATTCAGGGCGAGAGGCCGCAGCGAGGACCAGCTTTGTGCTCCGCAGTGAGGGCTAAGCGCTACCTTCAGCAAGGTTGCGCAGGGTATGTCACCTACGTTATGGATACCCGGGACGCAGGTAAGGCGACCATGAGCGATGTGCCAGTAGTGCGAGTCTACCCGGACGTAGTTCTCGAGGAGCTGCCTGGGATTCCTCCGGAGACACAAGTGGAGTTCAGGATCGACCTAGTCCCTGGTGCGGCTCCGATAGCCAAGGCACCATATCGGTTGGCTCCTTCCGAGATGCAGGAGTTGTCTACACAACTGCAGGATTTGTTAGAAAAGGGATTTATCAGGCCGAGCAGTTCGCCTTGGGGAGCCCCGATCCTATTTATGAAGAAGAAGGACGGGTTGCATCAGATGTGTGGAGACTACCGGGAGCTGAACAAGGTAACGGTGAAGAACCGTTACCCACTCCCGAGGATTGATGATCTCCTCGACCAGCTACATGGGGCATCTTGGTTTTCCAAGATAGATTTACGTTTAGGCTACCACCAGATGCGAGTCAGAGATGAGGATGTACAGAAGACTGCTTTTCGGACTCGCTATGGCCACTACGAGTTCGTGGTGATGCCCTTCGGGCTCACCAATGCTCCTGCCGCATTCATGGATCTCATGAACCGCGTATGCAGACCGATGCTGGATCGGCCTGTGATAGTCTTTATCGATGACATCTTGGTTTACTCCAAGACGCAGGACCAGCACGAGGAGCACTTGCGGGAGGTGTTGGATACCCTGAGAAGGGAGAGCTTGTACGCCAAGTTCTCCAAGTGTGATTTTTGGTTGCGCGAGGTGCAGTTTCTAGGGCACCTTGTCAACCAGAACGGGATTTTGGTCGACCCGGCCAAGGTAGAGGCCGTGATGAGATGGGAGGTTCCGAAGTCTCCATCTGAGATTCCGAGTTTCCTTGGGTTAGCGAGCTATTACCGGAGATTCATTCATGACTTCTCCAAGATAGAGTACCCTTGACCCGGCTGACGAAGAAGGTCGTTGTATTTCACTGCGGGCTTGAGCATCAAACAGCGTTCGATACGTTGAGACAGACATTATGTGAAGCGTCGATCTTAGCCCTGCCGGAGGGCGTGGAGGACTTTATAGTATACTGCGATGCCTCCATTTTGGGTTTGGGCACAGTATTGATGCATAGCGGGCACGTCATCGCATACGCCTCGAGGCAGATGAATTCTCACGAGGCGAACTACTCGATACACAATCTGGAGTTGGGGGCGGTTGTCTTCGCCCTCAAGATTTGGCGGCATTACCTCTATGGGGTCCGTTGTACCATTTACACGGATCACAAGAGTTTGAGATACCTCATGGATCAGCCGAATCTGAACATGAGGCAGCGTCGGTGGCTAGAAGTGGAGAAGGACTACGACTGTGAGATCCTCTACCACCAGGGGAAGGCCAATGTTATGGCCGATGCGCTTAGCCGCAAGTCAGCCCCGATCAAAGATATTTGCTTGCGGATGACAGTAGTGACTCCGCTTCTGGAGCAGATCCGGGAGGCCCAACAGGAGGCTATGAAGGAGGAACATCGGAAGAGCGAGCATATTGTGGGTCAGGTTTCCTCCTTCGACTATGATGTAACACCCCGAATCCTGGATGTGAAAATTGAAATTTATAATGCACATTGTATGACCTACTCGACGAGTGGTTGGTCCCGACTCGTCGTGTAGAAGCTGAGCTGGCTGCGCAATTTATGAAGCCTACTCGTCGAGTCGTAGGGCTGGACTCGACGAGTTGAGTCTGTGTTGAGAAAACCCTAATTCTAGGGCTTGCACCTTATATAAAGGACCTTAAGCCCTCACTTCCGCCTCCTTGATCATTTAGACACTGAGAGAAACCCTAGACGAGTTGTAGTCGTTGTGAGAGAGAGAGAGAAAGGCTAAAGATCTTGTGTTCAAGTGCATTTTTGGAAGAAGAGTGAAGAGCATCCGACCTTGGAACGAGAAGAGGCTTGTGGATCAAGTGTTTCTCTGTGCTAGCTTCAGTTTGGAGGTAAAAAGCTACCATCTTGAGCATCTCTTGTGATAGATCTCTTCCTAGGGAGTTTTAGGGCTTATTTCCATCCATCTTTTGGATTTTCAGTTGTTAAGCTGGTTATGGAGGTTGAGACTCCAGATCTGAGCTATATGAGTCCCTATGAGCCCAAAGATCCAAGCTTTATCAAGCTTTGGGAAAGTCTTCATGCATGAAAGCCTTTATGGAGCTTGTTTTGGCATTTTGAGCCATATATGCCATTCTTGAACGTAAAGCTTGCAGCTTTACGTGATGATTCAGGTGCTTCTCAGGATCGCGGGAAGGCGCCAACTTGATTATACACACGACATGGAGTTATGTATGAGGATCCTGGATTATATTAAATAATTATGGATTTGTGTTTCTGATGATTTGACACTTTGTGGTTTTGTGAAATGGGTTAATGAGAATTATGAGATTTTAAAATGAAAAATTTGTTTGAAAATTTACGGTGTTACAAGTTGGTATCAGAGCCTTGGTTTGAGGGATTTGTATGTACTCTCGGGTATATCTGGACTCAAACTGAGGATTTGAGAAAATTTTTCTAAAAAGAAATGATTTTCTAAAACGAGTAAGAGTTTTTAAGAGAAAACGAGATGGAGCAGTGTGTAGAATCAGCCAGAGCCCAAACGGTGATTTCCCAAAATACCATTACTTGTTTACATTATGAGATATTAGAGCTGCATGCTAGAGGATAGGTTAGGTATTTCAGAAATTAGGGCTAGAGTTGCCTGATTCCTGATGCCTTAGCCTAGGGGATGCTATTGATTGATATTATCTGCTATTGGTTCTATATATGAGCTGAGTAGGAGTACCTAGCAAGAATCTCTTAGAGAGAGCTTTGAGTAGCGGAGTAATCTAGGAGAGATACCTAGACGAACATTTGAGGAATCTATTGAGAGAGTAGTTAGATACCACGAGAGTAGGGTTGCCTGAGTTCGGTCATGCCGTCTGAGTTGTGGATAGAGCGAGTGGAGTTGTAAGATAGAGTGGCTTTATGTGTTGGTGAAGGTTATTCGATGCCTGAATGCTGCTTGCTTTGTGCTTTGTGGGACTCTTTAAATGATGGGAGTCAACTACTAAGTTAATATGACGATATTCAGGCGGTAGAGGGCTGGCATCATGAGGAGTTCTTCAGAAGCTGAGGGCAGAGAAGTGTGAGAACCTAGGAGAGCGAAGGGAGTAATTGTAGTCCGATGAGTACGCTATTAAAAGATGAGTATTCGCTGGAGAGTGAACAAGTGTAATGAGATTGGAGATCGAGAAGGTTGAGCAGCTACTAAGGAAATCTGGTATGACCCGTGTGGAAAGTATGGGTAGATGTGGCACCTAGTATGGGCCCGTACTACTGAAAGCAGAGGACCCATACTGGAAACAGGGAGAATTCCAGAGGTTCTAAATAGCAGGTTGAGGGGAGATAACATGGTTCTGGTACCATGATTCGTAGAAGAGTGTGTTTCTGTCTTTACCAGTTATCCGACGATGGGTGCTCAGACTGAGAATGGATATGGTAAACTGTGGGGCCAGAGGGCCATGTCAGTTGAGCTTCGATAGAGTGTGATTTGCGAGGGAAATTGAGTTTAGATCCCGAGGAGTTTGACTGGTGAGCTTCCAGTTGGAGTCGCAAGACTTGAGGAAAAGTGGAGATGATACGCTATGGAGAATTGCAGTTCTGGTTGAGTGATCGGCCGATGATTGAGATTTTAGTTTCTGTGATGAGAATTACACTATTTCCATTTTCCGGGTGGAGCGAATGAGATAACGAGCTTCCAGTTTCAGAGTGTGGAGGTAAACCCTATGGGGTAGCATATAGTTTAGATATTTTTACCAGAGTATGTGTGGTATGTCTGTTGCGAGGTATTCTTATATCGTGAAGAGAGTCATCAGAGGGGACTGAGATGGATGGGGATAAGGATATGCCTTAGATGAGTATAGTAAGGCATATTTTGCAGCAGTTCCAGGTAATCAAAAGGGGTATATCGGGGCGGCGGCCCTTGTTGTTTACGTTGTATATCGACTGTGAGAGTGAGGTCTCTTTCTTCTATGATAATTCACACGATGGAATGTTGGTCGAGGAATCAGAGATGAGGTGTGCGTGATAGTTCATTATCCCTAGGTGAGCGAGTTGTAACTAATTCGGGACAGTCGAGATGTCTGGTGATGTGTTGGTATGAGATTTTGGATGACTAGAGGCAGTCATGTTGGGAAGTTTCTGAGGATTTCATCTGAGATTCGGGATAATTGGAGTTGCTTGGTCTCTATCGGGAAGATCATCGAGTGTTACGTTTTACGTTCCAAGAGTCAAGTGTGACGTACCTGGTGAAATAGTCTGGGAAGTAGACCGTTGGTATGCCAATTGGTGATGGTTTGAACCCTGAGTGGGGGAAAATTGGGTATTCTATGGTGAGGATCAACAATTTGTTCAACTGCGGTTAGAGGACTGGTTACAGGAATCTGCGGTCCGAATATACGAGGATAGGGTCATGTGGTAGTCAAGCCAACATACAGAGCGCGAGGATGCATGTTGCACATGTTCAGGAGAGAGTGAGTGTCTTCTCAACAGGTGGCCGATGGGAAGGAATCTAATTATGGTTTGTGATTCTTCGAGTACGACAATGTTGAGTTTCGATACAGTTGGGTTGCTGAGGTCAAGATTCGAACGCCGAAAGGTTGGAAGTTCCGCATATGGATTGTTATCTACTCTCCGAGAAGGACAACAGTTAATTTGGCAACCAATTTCAGAGTCGGTATGAGTATTCTCGCACGGGCTTGGATCAGTAGAGGATGGGGTTTCGGATTGTTGTCGACGTGTTCTCAGTCATTGACGATTCCTCTGTGTTTCAAATTGTGAGTTGGAGTATTTCGAGGTTACGGGTTGTGCGAGTGGAAGATCAGTGGTTGAGGCAAGCAATCGTGAGATTCTGTGATGATGTACCGAGGTATCCGAGTATGATGCCCTAAATTTTTGGATTATTTTGAGACTCGAGTTGTGAGATGGCTAGTGGAGTACCAAGTGACTATTGTTCTAGTGGGAACCCTTCAGCTAACTGTCATCGGATGGGATTGACCAAGAATGTGAATTGTAGCAGGAGAAAGTGTTTTGTTGCAGAGTTTGTCGCCAGGAGTAGTGATGCTTAATCTGGGTGGGTGTATGTACCTGGCCATGATCGAGTTGTGAGATGGCTAGTGGAGTACCAAGTGACTATTGTTCTAGTGGGAACCCTTCAGCTAACTTTCATCGGACGGGATTGAACAAGAATGTGAATTGTAGCAGGAGAAAGCGTTTTGTTACAGTGTTTGTCGCCAGGAGTAGTGATGCTTAATCTGGGTGGGTGTATGTACCTGGCCATGATGGAGCGCGGAGCATGAGTTTAGTGAACGTATTTTGTTGATGGCCTAATGATGAGATTGTGGGGTGATAAGAGAGTGGAAGGATCCAGGTGGGAGTAATCACTTGGGACTATTAGGGAAACCATGGGGTGAGCCATTGCGAGTGAGAGAGAGTGTCGTAAGCCTGCGGGGAGCCATAGCATTCGCGATTCAGTGAGAAAGTGTCGTAAGCCTGCGGGGAGCCATAGCATTCACAAGTTAGTGAGAGAGTGTCGTAAGCCTGCGGGGAGCCGTAGCATTCACGAGTCAGTGAGGGAGTGTCTTAAGACTACGGGGAACCGTAGCACTCATTAGTCAATAAGAGAGAATGTTGTAACTACGGGGAGCCGTAGTGTTCACTAGTCAGAGCATTTAGGTCTTGGTAGCCTTACCAATTGAGTATTTGGGAACCTGGTGGCCAGACCAGGGGCGAGGCTGGGGTCTCCGTGATGGTCGGGAATCGTTATATCTCGAGTTAGGGAGGGGTTATCGCAATCGGAAGGAATTGGTGAAGTGGTGTAGGCATGAATTCGCAGATCTCGGGTCATGAGATGAGTATCAGATTGGAAATGAGTAGTTCCAATTCTCCTGTTGAATCAGACTCTCGAGCTTGAGTTTGGCTCTAGTTGTGTATTGAGTAGGCAGGATGAGATTTCGGATTCTCAGATGGATTTCATTTTGAGAATTAATGGTTTCCATCTGATGTCTCAGACCAGAGTGGGTCAGTTCGATAGTATGGAAAGGACCACAAGACGCATGAAACTAGTGAGTGGTAGACGATAAAGGTCGGAGATGAGGCGAATTCAAATGAGTTGTAGTATTCACTGAAGGTAAAGCGAACTTCATGACTTTGTGTGTCATGACGGGCTGAGATAGTTTTTGTGAGAAGGAGTCTGTAAAGTCGTTTTAATGGGTGTGCAAGGGGTAGGCTTGGAGGTTCAACTGTTAGGTCGAGAGCTGACCTGGTGCTCAGTGTTGGAAGAGATATTTGAGAGGAAGTTGGGGCTTATGATTATAGATGTCAGAGGATAGTTCCGAGCGGGCATCATCATTTTCATGTGTCTGTGGACAGATTATTTAGGTTCATTTTTTTCAGACGATTTCTGATAGCAATACAGGCGATGGGTCCCTAGTGGGATGCGACCTTTCCGTTCCTTTTGAGCTACGATCTGGATCGATTGGTATATCTGGCATGAGTGATCAGTAGTCAATTATTGGTCAAGGACTTGTTTCCATCAGTCGTAAAAAGAAAATATCAGAGTTGGCAGTGTGTTATCAGGATATGTTATTCGATGAGCTTTAACATGATAATATTTTGCATGGGCGGTCTGTCGGAGAGACAGGCCACTAGGGTTTCCAGGATCCGGTGAGTTAGAACTGGTACCGCAACGACAGAGGGGTCCGTCCTTCTTCGGGACTGGGAGTTCCTGTTTGGGTTCGGGTGTCTTGGGAGGGAGATTGTTGTATGATATGAGATTTTTCGGTGGTGCTTCTCGGGTTATTGATTTTGATTTATGTGTTGTTACGGAGCGATTTCGAGAGCGAAATCTAATTCAAGTGGGGGAGAATTGTAACATCCTGAATCCTGAATGTGAAACTTGAGAGTTATAATGCACATTATATGACCTACTCGACAAGTGGTTGGTCCCGACTCGTCGAGTAGGAGCTGAGCTGGCCGTGTGATTTATGAAGCCTACTCGTCGAGTCGAAGGGCTGGACTCGACGAGTTTAGTCTGTGTTGAGAAAACCCTAATTTTAGGGCTTTCACCCTATTTAAAGGACCTTAAGCCCTCATTTCCGCCTCCTTGATCATTTAGACACTGAGAGAAACCCTAGACGAGCTGTAGTCATTGTGAAAGAGAGAAAGGCTAAAGATCTTGCGTTCAAGTGCATTTTGGGAAGAAGAGTGAAGAGCATCAGGCCTTAGAACGAGAAGAGGCTTGTGTATCAAGTGTTTCTATGTGCTAGCTTCAGTTTGGAGGTAAAAAGCTACCATCTTTAGCATCTCTTGTGATAGATCTCTTCCTACGGAGTTTTAGGGCTTATTTCCATCGATCTTTTGGATTTTGAGTTATTGAGCTGGTTATGGATGTTGAGACTCCAGATCTGAGCTATATGAGTCCCTATGAGCCCAAAGATCCAAGCTTTATCAAGATTTAGGCAAGTCTCCATGCATGAAAGCCTTTATGGAGCTTGTTTTGGCATTTTGAGCCCTATATGCCATGCTTGAACGTAAAGCTTGCAACTTTACGTGATGATTCAGCTTGAGGAGGCTAGATCCAGAGTATGAGACCTTATTTATGTCCAAAATTGTCTGAATGAGGAATTGGACTGAAAGGACTCGACGAGTTGGTGAGCCGACTGGACGAGTCGGTTAGGGTTTACCCCGATGGTTTGGGCGCGTTGCAGACTTGGCGAGTTGATGAGACAACTCGCCGAGTTGAGAGGGTTTTACCCATCTTTGGATTCAGAGTGGACTTACCGATTTGATGAGACAACTCGACGAGTAGGTAGGGGTTTCCTCGTCTTTTGGACGTTGCATGGACTCAACGAGTTGGCTAGCAACTCGGCGAGTAGACTCGGGTTATTGCGATTTACTGAGTTCATAGGGACTCGACGAGTTCATGAGCTGTACTCGGCGATTTGAGTCAACATGGACTGTTGACTTGAGTGTTGACCTCTTTTGACTTCCATTGACTTTAGGGTTTTGGTCAACTGTGGATTTTGGAGGCCATGAAGGGGAGGAGATTAGACCAGCAGCTCAAGTGTGGGATACATTGTTTTACTCTGCAAGGTGAGTCTTCTCACTATACTTACCTGAGTGGTAATTAATGTGTGACTAGAGGGTCCTATTCATGTTATTGACTAGAGGGTCTTATTTACATTATTGACCGGAGGGTCTTAGTACATTGTTGACCGGAGGGTCATTGTACACTATTGACCGGGGGGTCGTAATTGTTTATATTGTGATATGTGTTGCTATGCATACTGTCTTTTTGACTTATGTTGTTATATTATTTTGCGTATATGGTGATCTTATGAGCTTATATTGAGATATGTGATATCATGCATTCTGTCTTGTGATTTATGACGTATATTATCCTGTGCATTATTAAGATAGGACCATAGGGTCCAACCCGAGCTGTGAGACCAGAGGGTCTTCACTGAGACACATGACCGGAGGGTCCTCACCGAGACGCATGACCGGAGGTTCCATGCCGAGCTATAGCCATGAGAAAATTATTATTTGTGTATGTGGTATTTTGGGGAACTCACTAAGCTTCGTGCTTATCGTGTTATGTGATATGTGTTTCAGGTGCTTCTCAGGATCGCGAGAAGGTGCTGACTTGATTGTCCAAACGAGATGGAGTTATGTCTGAGGATCCTGAATTTTTATTAAATAATTATGGATTTGTGTTTCTGGTGATTTGACACTTTGTGGTTTTGTGAAATGGGTTAATGAGAATTATGAGGTTTTAAAATGAAATTTTTGTTTGAAAATCCAGTAATCATATGATAGCCGTGGGTTGTTGACAATCCACCGTAGAGTGTGGGTCCCATATCATGGAGGTGTACGCCAGGTTTTAATGGAGGAGGCGCACAAATCCAGGTTTTCTATCCATCTCGGAGCGACGAAGATGTACAGAGATCTTCGTCCTGATTACTGGTGGCCCTGCACGAAGCGGGACGTAGCCTGGTACGTTGAGAGATGCCTGACTTTAAGGAAGGTCAAGGCTAAGCACCAGAGGCCTCACGGCAAGACATAGCCGTCGGATATCCCTATGTGGAAATGGGAAGATATTCCTATGGATTTAATTACAAAGATTCCTAGGACCGCACGGGGAGTGGATTCGATCTGGGTCATCGTGGATCGGTTGACCAAGAGTGTCCATTTCATACCGATCCAGGAGAGCATCTTGGCCGAGAAGCTGGCCGATATCTACATTTGAGAGGTAGTAGCTCGACACAGAGTGCCAGTTTCCGTGATTTACGACCGAGACGTGTGATTCACTTCCAGATTCTGGAAGAAGTTCCATGACGAGTTGGGTACTCGTCTGCATTTTAGCACAGCTTTTCACCCTCAGACGGATGGTCAGAGTGAGCGGACCATCCAGACCTTGGAGGACATGCTGCGATCATGCGTACTAGACATTGGTGGTAGCTGGGATACCTACCTTCCCTTGGCAGAGTTTTCCTATAATAATAGCTACCACGCGAGTATCGACCGCCCTCCCTTCGAGATGTTATATGGGAGGAAGTGCAGATGTAACGCCCGTAGATCCGGACTAGTCAATTTAGAGATAATAGGGGTCGAAAACGACTTTTCGACAAAAGATTATTTAGAATAAATAATCTTAACCAAGTTGTAGAATACGTCTCAAGGTTCCCGAACATATAAAGAACGCCGAAATCCGAGTTATAACGAAGAAGTTATGACCCGTCGAAGTTTTACGGCAGAACCGGCACGGCACCGGGAGATGTAAATAGTGAATTTACGATAGAGCAACTTTTAGCCTTAGCGATCTAAACGAAAGTCGTAGAAAACGTTAAACCGAGAACATACAAAAAAAGTATGCCCAAATCTGACTTCGTATGAGGAAGTTATGAATTTTCTACGATTTGGCATAGCAGTGCACGACCCGAAACTCGAATTTTAGATCGAGCGGTTTTTGGCCTACGCGACCTAAAGGAGAATTTATGATCTCTTTAATAGGAACTCAACGGTAAAAAGACAGACGAAAACGGAGTCCGTATGTAGAAGTTATGAATTTTACGCGGACATTTAACAGTATAATCTCATCGTACTGTTAAATTTAAGATCGGTCGAGAATTAGCCAACAGAGTCAAAATGAAAGTTGTAGATCTTATTTTTACCTACGCGTGGATATAAAGAACGTCAAAAACTGAGGTCGTATGTGAAAGTTACGGATTTTAGAAGTCGGAAGTGTGCTGTGCGAAAATGGGTGATGTGGCACAATCTTGGCCATTGCTTTCTCCCCAAGTCTTGCCACTAGATGGTGACATGTGGCACCAAGTTTAGCCATTTTTCACCCTATAAATAGAACCTCTCCCACCCTTATTTTCTTCACACCTTTCTCATTCTTTCTTATCTTTACTCTCTCTCTAGAACCTCTCTCTAGCCCCGAAACCCCCCGAAAAGCCTAGGGAACCTCCCTAGCACGAGGCGGAAGCCCAGGAGTGCTCGACGGCTCTGAGAAGAAGAGCTTTTCGGCTCGGGAACGCTGCTCCAAGCAAAGCCCGGTTTTCTATAAAACCCGCTGTAAGTGAGCTACGCCTACGCTATTTTTAATATATCGTTTATTTAATTATAGTAGCGTTATTAGGAACTTATAATAAGTACTTAGGCCATTATTATGGGTTATATAAGTATTTTTTTAACGCTTATATAATAGTAATAATAGCTAGACTATTAATTAGTCTCGACGAATAATAGACTAAACTCTAGTGGTAATAATACTAGGTTTCGTCGAAGGAAATTATTTTTTTAGAAGGGAAGCGCTGTCTGAGTTCGGAATCACCACCTTTTCAAGTGAGTGCATGGTCCCTTTCATCTTACACATAGATATGAAGTATTTTATATAAATTACGTGCTATGTGAGCATATTATCTGAATACTTGCTGTCTATGATGGATGAATGATTTTATACATGTTTTAAATGATTTAAATATATATTTATTTTATATCTACAAATACGTTGGGATAAAACATGGGTAGATGAAATAGTTGGTGTGTGATGAAATAAAATGATGAGAGATAGGTGATGATAGGAAGGTGATGATAATTAGGTGATGGATAGGTGATGATGAATCGGTTATGTAGGATGAAAGATACTATAAGCTTGTCCGACAATTTGGAGATGTAGTCATCTACTAGAGTATAGATGACGACCACGGAATATTCTAGACAACCCGTGGAAACACCAGCAGACTTATAACCTGTAGGTGATGAATTACGAGTCCAGGTGATGTTGTGACTGTATATTCATGTGATGATACTCTAACCCTTACTATGAATTAGGAGTTCAGGCGACGTTGTAACTACGTATTCATGCCTTAGGAACGAGCATATAAGGAAATGTGATGTAAAAAGATGAGAGGTAAATACGACATAGGAGATGACCCTTAAGATAATTCTTTAGGGAATATTAAATGAAGAAAATGGGGATGGGTAATTGGGTTGATTGTTTGATTGTTTAAACATAATAATTATATTATTGTGGGTTGAAAACCCTATGTACTCACCAGGTTTCCCAACCTAACCCACTGAAGCTTATATGTATCACAGGTGTCGATATGAAGCTACTTTAAACTGAGAGATTTAAAAGAGATGTAGATAACTAGTGTAAATGAATGTAAGTTCTGTTTATGCTTATGTTTCTGTATTGACGATGACATCCCAATGTTTTGAAAATGAATGAAATACATTTCTTCGGAAATGATTTGATAACGTATTTATCATGTTTTTCTGGGAACAAATTCGGCAACATTTTTATTAAAAGAGGTACTCTGATTTTTATAAAGCATAAACAAAATCGGTCTTTTCTGGCCGTGAAAATGGGGATGTCACAGTTGGTATCAGAGCATTAGTTTAAGCGAACTAGGAATATGGATTTATTTCTAGACTTAAACTTAGAATGCTAAGCGATGATTGTGAGGAGTGTGTCTAATATATTTTAGGTAGTACACCTGAATAGACACAAGCACTAGCTTATTTAGGGAAAAATACCTAACATGCTTTTATGTGATAAATGATTTATGATATGCATTATATGATCGGATCTATGGTCTGTTGCCGACCGGATCTGGAAATTTTATGTGTTCAGATTTCTAAACGTTTAATTACGATATTAGAACTGGCATGTAACTTTTCGGAGTAATAGGGAGATTTATACGTCTATCGTAAATAAAAATTTCCTATCTTAACTTCTCGCCTCGGTACACCGAATGTCTACTTTGGTGTACAAAACGTCATGGTAAAGACAGACTAGGAAATATCCGAGGAAGATGACAACCTGAGCCGAAGAATGTGACGGGTCATGCATCGGTCGTTGCGCCTGCACCCGACCCTATCACAATCGCAGAAGTTCAGGAAGTGATACGAACCATGATAGACTGATAAAATAGAGGAAATAATAAGGCTTACGATAGTGAATGATACCTATCAGAAGATATCGTAAGAGAGGTATCTTGCCTTTAGAATGCATCTAATAAATAATACGTCTAGTATGGGAGAAGTACACTTTCGATTGGCAGAAAGAAAGAATTCTTGGAATAATCCATAAAGTTATCCCATGGTCTTGAATTTCCAATACCAACCGAGTTGAAGCAGAATTGATGATTGAAGATGTGCATGGAAGAAGTCCTAGTTGTTGGATTAATGTCTAAGTCCATAACTATAATTGGTAAGACTTGACCCGACCCGGCATGGTCCATTTGGGTTGCATGGCATCATGCATTTGGATAGACTATAATGAGAGAAATAACACTTAAGGTTGGTTAATATATTATAAGTTCTAATATATTAATAAGGTTATTTAATTAGTATTGATCAAGAATTAATTTGGAATTAATTAAGTGATCAAAAGGAGACTAATTAAATATATGGGTTGATTGTGTAAATCATTCATTCTTATATATGTGGGCTTGTGATCCAAGATTCCTTATGTTGGACTAAGTCCATGGGGTGACCCATGGATACTCCATGGAGGTTAAAATCCATGGAGCATAAGGAATGGGTAAAGTTATGAGTTACATGGTGTAACCCTAATAGCCACCATATAAAAGAATCCCATGGCTCAAGAAATCGGGAACTAATGTGCGAATATGAGGGCTAGACGATTTCAAAGAGTGTTCCATTTCTCTCAAGTCATTCCATGTGCATTTGGTGTTGTGTGAACCATTTGAGGTGTCACACTTGGGGCACTAGGCACTTAAGCTTCATGGAGACAAGCTACATCAAACAAAGGTATGTATTCTATCCATTTGATTACCCAAGTATCAAGTATTGTATGCTAGATAGGGTAATACCTTGGAAAGTTCATAATTGCATGTATAATAGAGAAAACATAGATCCAAGGTATTTAGGGTTGCATGTACACTTAGGAGTGTTAGAATGCTCAAAACCCATCAGTGGTATCAGAGACAAGGCTTGTTTTCTTGTTATACTTGCAAAATTAGCTGAAAAATCGAATTGTATTAGTTTAAAAGTTATGCTAATTACTTGAAAAAAAAAAATTTGATGTGAATTATCTTTGTTCATATGAGTTTATTAGATTAATAGAAAAGTTAATTGATTATGTGTTTTCAATCCATCTTAATCTAAGAGTTGATTCTAAAATGTGTTTTTGTAACTTGTCCTCAAGTTATATGAAAAGTCACATTTAAGTTTCATAAAACTCATAAAAAGTTGGCAATGGTTACAAAAATGAAGAGTCTTGTCCTCATTAAATGGTTTTATGACTCCATAACTTGTCCTCAAGTTATGGAGGTTCAAGAGTCACTTCATTAAATGATAAAATGTGTAACCTTAATTAGTTCCATAAGTTACAAAAATAAAGAAAAGTTACATTCTTTTATTAGTTTAAAGTCTTCCATAACTTGTCCTCAAGTTATGGAACTTGAAGAGTTTTTTTTTTTAATTAAAACTACTTTAAACACATAAGTTATGGAATTAATTAGTTTTGAATATTTTCAAAACTTGCCCTCAAGTTTTGGAATGTGTAAAGTTTTTCCCATGAATACTTTAATTCCAAGTTAGCCCTTAGAATTTTAAAAGTTAAAATTCAACCCTTATACTTTATAGTATTATAAGTTAATAATAAATATATGTATAAGAGCAAGTCAGTCTTACCGTTAGTAGGCCTCATTCACGAAGCCGGTCTATAAGGGGGGTATAAGGTTACTTCCTGTAAAATGGCAGTTTAATGGGTGTCCACTCTCACCCACCGCTTCCTTGACTGGTGGAGGGTCGTTAGCCGAACGGGTAGGACAAAGGACTATAATTCTCCCTTCATTAAAAGTATTAATGATAAATAGTAAGTAACTAAACACTTATAAATTCCCAATTTTAGTTACTTAGGAAAATGTGAATAAGGTGCTAATCCATGAAATTACACTTTGCACTTTGTTTAAACCGTTAGTGGAGCGTGTGTGGTTAACCGGCACACTAACCTGGATTTAACAAAGTAGGCAAAGGGTAACTTAATATTTATCATAGTATTGGTGGAGCTCGTGTGGTTAACCGGTACATCGATTGAGGGGTAAATATTAAGGGTACCAAGTATATTTGCATGGTTACTTCACACCTTGTTTTGTGATCCTCGGCATCCCAGTCACAAAACCTGAAGGGCACACTCGAGATTGAAACATGCCATTGAAAAGTTCAATGAATCTCAAAAGATCTAGGAGTTTCAAATCCAATTAAAAACCTAATTACATTATTTCGTTTTTCATGGTGGAAATTGGTAAATCGTCATTTACCTACCTTCAACTATTTTATAACTCGGATTACGGCATCCCTCTTCCAGTTATAAATAGGTTGTTGGATCCTAGCCTTAATATTTCATATTGGGTGTTATATTAAGGACTTTAGATCAACTATCTTGAATATCTCCCAAAAGATGTCGAGTTCAGACATCTATGATCTTCCCAAATCTCTTGGAACTTTACTTCCTCCACCTCCTCCAATTATTCTCCCTAACCCACAAGTTCAAGGTCACTCAAGCCCTAATGGCAAGCAAGGTCTATGTGTGATCACATCTTAGAGATGAAGTCACATAATGACAAGCCGGGAGAGTTGGGTGTTAAAGTCTTGAGAAAGTTGGATGTTCAATCACTTTCTAAGTCACATAGTGAGTTCCTTTGGGACTACTATGAAACAGACTATGACATGAACCTTAATGATCATATCTATTTGCTTGGTGCTACTGAATCAGCAATGATTTGGATGACTAGTAAAGAAAATTTGATTAGAAGATCAACTTCCCAAGCTTCCATGGACTTTGAAAATGGTAACATTGGATATCCAGAAAAGCTTTCGCTTCCCAATGGAAAGGGATCGGCCATAGTCAACTCGGTTGACCAAATGGTAAAGAGAAAAGCTAAGTCTGTGATAGTCCCATGTACCATTACCAAAGGGTCCATTTGTTAAAATTGCCAAAGGAATGGGCACTGGTTGCGAAGCTGCCAAATTTACCTAAGCATGTTAAAGTCAATAAGTTTGACTCTACTTCAGGTAAAGTCCATTGTCTAACTCTGTTAAGCTCCTATTTGGAGATTCTTATTACATAATGTGACTGAGTCACATGGTGATGTTTTAAGAATCAAAGAAAAGAGAGAAAGCTTAAAGGAAGTATATGCTGCTTCTGATCGCGAAGATGGACTTCGATCGCATCAGAATTTTGAAGCTGTTACTTAGGAGTTATGACACATTGCTTAGGAATATATAACAACAAGGTTTTCATATGGATTGTAAGGATAAGTTTTTCCGCAAGGTTTTTAAAATAAAAGGAAATTTTTGATTTTATTTATTTTAAGTATCCTTACAATGACATTTGTGGAAAAAAATTGTTGTTTATATGATTCCATTGCTAGTAATATAGGAAAATGGTTTTGATTCTTTCATTTGTGGTAGTGTCTAAATTTACCAAATAAGGAAAGTTTCTCATCACCCAAGTTTCAATTGGACCGAAACTTGGAATCATGCAAGTTGTATAGTATGATGAATGAGAACTTTCAAGCATTGGAAAATTAAGACTAATTACTTGTTCACATGGATGTGTGAGTCAAGTGAAGGGCTAAGGGATCGAGTACACATTCATGTGCACTGATCAAGCCCACCACAAATAATCGTTAAGACTATTCGTCATGATTTACTAAAGTTTAGTAAATATGGTTATACTTACAGGCTTAAGTGTAATTCTGATACATTGGAAAATTTTTGATGTATGGCAGAACGAATGAGAAGAATCAAATTAGGCAGAAGGATAAAAGTTTCTCAAATCTGAAAAGATGGAAGAGTACTTTAGTATCATGTTATATGATCATCTTAATAATTAAGAGACCTTATCACAATTCATCCTCTAAGTGCATTCTGATAGCTAAGAAGAGGAGCTATGAATTGTTGAAGTGGTCAAATCAAGAAGATGAGTCATACTTCGTTCCAAAACAAGTCTTAGAGTCATACTCCAAGACTGTAAGTTGAGTGACATATCCTAAAGAAAGGTTTAAAACACTTTTCAAATGTAAGAGTAAAAGTGTCCTACTCTTGTACATTTGAAATTGGCAAGTTGTGATGTTTTGGATAAAACAAAGACCAACTTAGGCCAATTGTGTGAAGCGTTTGTCTTGATAAAGAATCCGAACTATCTCTTGAATATTTGGCAAGATAGTCTTATATGTTAAGAGGACAGTGGGAGTCTTAAAGATCCTAAAAAGGATTTCAAGATCTAATCAAGAAAAAAAAACCTGTAGTTTAACACTAGCACACGACGTGAGGTCTATAACCTATCGTGTTGACATATTTCTATTTCTGTGCCCATTCCAGTTAAAGTTGGCTTTGCATATGAGTTCTTAGAGTTCTCAATTGGTTGCATAACAACTTGGAAGCAATGACAGACCCTTGAGCTGCCAGGTGGTAAGAAATTAAGATTGAGTTCAGTCCATATGTGTTTGGATTTGTCATTATCCTTGTCTTGTGACTATGGTTTTGAAGATTCACATGGATAAGAACACAAACACCATAAAATCTAAGGGTCATAAGGTTTCTCTCCGATTCATGAAAATGATGGTGAGGAGACACTTCCACCAAGTAGATTTGAAGCAGATGGCAAAAAGGTCTAAACAATTGAGACTATGATTACGGCATCCCTTTTCATAGTTCTGAAATTGTTTAGACACACATGCATGCTATCTAAGGAAAGGTGTATGATTTTGATAAAGTCTTATCAAAGCAATCTAGTATAAAATATCTGAACTTTGGTAAGAATGTCAATAAAGTATTGACTTCTAGAGGTCCAGCTGTTCTCTGGATACATGTCAAAGCTAGTGGGAGCATAAGTGTTATGCTAATAATCATCATGTTAGTGGGAGCATGATAATTATGATAAGTATTGCAAGTTAGCAATGTTAATTATAGAAAACAAAAGTTTCAATTCGTGAGGTTGCAGGCGTTGAAAAAGTTGTTTTGCTATAATTAAGGGAGAGGAATTTATACTTCATTTCAATTCTAAAAAGCTTAGATTGAGTTTATAATCATTCTAAAGAGCTTATATTGAGATTTTAATCATCTTTAGTCAAGAATATATATATATATATGAATTTCATGTTGGATTGGTTCAACTTAAGAAAATTCTATATATTGCGTTCTCAATATTCGATTATGATTACGGCATCCCTTTTCATAGTCAAATTTTGAGAATATGGCAAACAAAAAATTATTATGGCAAAAGACTGGTCTAGAACCATGTCTTTATGTGAAACATCATGAATCGTGTCCCATTTACTTTGGGTACAAGATCGATTACATGTGCTATAATATTTATCCTTTCTGAATTATCCAAATGCCTTGGGGCATTAAGGAGGAAAATGTCTAGAATTGGATATGACTAAAGTGATTAAGCAATTGTCGAGTACAATCTGAGGTTTACCAAAGATTGGTTGCTCAGGGACAGTTGGAAGTATAGTGCTAATTTTGGAAGGACCATATTGACATATTCTGAAAAGAGGCATCTCTTATTCAGAAATGATAGTCAAAATAAGAATATGGAGTTGTCTCCATAGGTGGAAGTTATCTGTGTAAGATTAGAAAACTTAATGCAAGAAGCATGTCCAAAGCAATGTACTTTGAATATGAGACTTAGTTTCCATGGAGTTGATCTCCATTGGAATACCTTAAAATGACTGTTGACAAGTCTTTGTGACTTTGTACATATTCATTACAGGAGGGTCAGTGCATATAAGTTTAAAATCTAAACAAATTTCGATAAATGATAGGAATTTGAAATTCTCACATTTTTCGATAAGGATTTGGGAGTGTGAAATTAGAATCATTGAAATTATGTTCAATTGGTTTATTTCACAAAGTAAGGATCATAGACAAACATAGAGTGCATACTTGGTGTATGGAAAAGCTATTGTTTAAGAAAAACATAGTGTACATGCTTGGAGCATGGGACAACTAGTGTTTTTAATTCAAGTATAAAGTTGATAAAACCGAAACAATGAATAATGAGTAATCAGTATGGTGATAAATAAAAGTGTTTATTTATATTCATAGGGTTTGATACCATATTTGATTCATTTATTCTTGTGTTTCACATTGCATGTTTTGACTTCCAGAATAACTAAGTCGCTCTTCCTGAATGATTAAGTTATTTAAACCATCCACAGTCGGTCATATGTTGGAAGTAGATATGAATCAAGACTGTCATGGGTTGGTTTGTAGAGGTCCAAGTTGGTGGACCAAGTGGTGCTACAACACTCATGAGTGCTCATAAGTTCTGAGTATTGGATTCAACCCACGCTCATTTGAATCACTTCATGGATTTTATCACGAGTGATCATGAGACGATAATATCTATATTCTTCAAACCTAGAGATATGAGTTGTTACTATGAGTTGGTTGTACATTGATTGCACGAAAACGCATTCGGTAACTCGATGTTATAAAACATGCCTTTGTGTATGATTCAACAAGTAGTAGAACAAGCCATATGAGTCGAAGTTTATCCATTCCTTTTACCTTCGGGATAAAAGCGATATCTGTGGGCCCCTCGATGATTTAAAGATGATACATGTGAGTGCTTGGCCAAGCCAGGACTGATTTGATTTGTTCAATCAGTCAGTCATCATGAATCGGAAATCAGGAAACAACAAATGGACAGAGAGAATGATTGATAATCCATGTCTCAGTCCATATGATATCTAGAATGAAGGAATATATGATTCATTATCTAATGGACAAGTCATTGACAAAGGTCAGAGTTCATCGACAAGGGCAGAGTTCGACAGAAGCTTTTGAGAGCTACGATTGTTGATCGGTTCCTGAAGTCATACACAATAATAGTTTTAGACTTATCCAAGTGGGAGACTGTTGGATTAATGTCTAAGTCCATAACTATAATTGGTAAGACTTGACCCGACCCGGCATGGTCCATTTGGGTTGCATGGCATCATGCATTTGGATAGACTATAATGAGAGAAATAACGCTTAAGGTTGGTTAATATATTATAAGTTCTAATATATTAATAAGGTTATTTAATTAGTATTGATCAAGAATTAATTTGGAATTAATTAAGTGATCAAAAGGAGACTAATTAAATATATGGGTTGATTGTGTAAATCATTCATTCTTATATATGTGGGCTTGTGATCCAAGATTCATTATGTTGGACTAAGTCCATGGGGTGACCCATGGATACTCCATGGAGGTTAAAATCCATGGAGCATAAGGAATGGGTAAAGTTATGAGTTACATGGTGTAACCCTAATAGCCACCATATAAAAGAATCCCATGGCTCAAGAAATCGGGAACTAATGTGTGAATATGAGGGCTAGACGATTTCAAGGAGTGTTCCATTTCTCTCAAGTCATTCCATGTGCATTTGGTGTTGTGTGAACCATTTGAGGTGTCACACTTGGGGCACTAGGCACTCAAGCCCACATATATAAGAATGAATGATTTACACAATCAACCCATATATTTAATTAGTCTCCTTTTGATCACTTAATTAATTCCAAATTAATTCTTGATCAATACTAATTAAATAACCTTATTAATATATTAGAACTTATAATATATTAACCAACCTTAAGTGTTATTTCTCTCATTATAGTCTATCCAAATGCATGATGCCATGCAACCCAAATGGACCATGCCGGGTTGGGTCAAGTCTTACCAATTATAGTTATGGACTTAGACATTAATCCAACAAATACTAGGTTTCGTCGAAGGAAATTATTTTTTTAGAAGCGAAGCGCTGTCTGAGTTCGGAATCACCACCTTTTCAAGTGAGTGCATGGTCCCTTTCATCTTACACATAGATATGAAGTATTTTATATAAATTACGTGCTATGTGTGCATATTATCTGAATACTTGCTGTCTATGATGGATGAATGATTTTATACATGTTTTAAAGGATTTAAATATATATTTATTTTATATCTACAAATACGTTGGGATAAAACATGGGTAGATGAAATAGTTGGTGTGTGATGAAATAAAATGATGAGAGATAGGTGATGATAGGAAGGTGATGATAATTAGGTGATGGATAGGTGATGATGAATCGGTGATGTAAGATGAAAGATACTATAACCTTGTCCGACAATTTAGAGATGTAGTCGTCTACTAGAATATAGATGGCGACCACGGAATATTCTAGACAACCCGTGGAAACACCAGCAGACTTATAACCTGTAGGTGATGAATTACGAGTCCAGGTGATGTTGTGACTGTATATTCATGTGATGATACTCTAACCCTTACTATGAATTACGAGTTCAGGCGACGTTGTAACTACGTATTCATGCCTTAGGAACGAGCATATAAGGAAATGTGATGTAAAAATATGAGAGGTAAATACGACATAGGAGATGACCCTTAAGATAATTCTTTAGGGAATATTAAATGAAGAAAATGGGGATGGGTAATTGGGTTGATTGTTTGATTGTTTAAACATAATAATTATATTATTGTGGGTTGAAAACCCTATGTACTCACCAGGTTTCCCAACCTGACCCACTCAAGCTTATTTTTATCATAGGTGTAGATATGAAGCTACTTTAAACTGAGAGATTTAAAAGAGATGTAGTAACTAGTGTAAATGAATGTAAGTTCTGTTTATGCTTATGTTTCTGTATTGACGATGACATCCCAATGTTTTGAAAATGAATGAAATACATTTCTTCGGAAATGATTTGATAACGTATTTATCATGTTTTTCTGGGAACAAATTCTGCAACATTTTTATTAAAAGAGGTACTCTGATTTTTATAAAGCATAAACAAAATCGGTCTTTTCTGGCCGTGAAAATAGGGATGTCACAGCAGAGCTGTGATATGCTAGGGTGAGGTTGGACAGAGGGTCATGGGGAGTACCGAAGTGGTACTCAAGATGACAAAGAGGATCCAGCAGGTCCGGAGCAGGCTTCAGACTGCTCAGATTCGACAGAAGAGCTATGCCGACAGACGCCGATCGGACCTGGAGTTCCAGGTCGGAGATATGGTTCTCCTGAAGGTGTCGCCTTGGAAAGGTGTCATCCGGTTCAGGAAGCAGGGAAAGTTGGGCCCTAGATACAATGGTCCTTTCAGGGTTGCAGCTCGGGTGGGCAAGGTGGCATACAGGTTGGATCTGCCAGCCGAGCTTAGTCATATCCACAGTACCTTTCATGTCTTCCAGCTGCGGAAGTTCCTGGTAGATGCCTCTGTGGTGGTACCTCTAGAGGATATTCAGTTGGATGACAGCCTGAACTGCACCGAGCGTCCAGCAGCCATCCTCGACAGGAAGACGAAGGATCTGAGGAACAAGAAGGTCGAGTTGGTGAAGGTGCAATGGCAGCACCGCAAGGGATCAGAATGGACTTGGGATCAGGAGGACGAGATGAGGGAGCACTACCTAGACTTCGAGGACGAAGTCTAAAATAAGCGGGGGAGATTTGTAACGCCTGGTTGTTGGTATGTATTTTAGTAAAAAATTATGCATTTTTAAAAAGGCCTCGATGAGTTGGAGGCCACAAACTTGTCGAGTAGGAATGGGAGAAGTTTGGACGCGGGACTCGACGAGTTGATGGACCAACTCGGCGAGTTGAGTCAACCAAGTTGTTGACTTTTACCAGGGTGTTGACTTTTCATTTGACCATTGTCTAGAATTGACCCTTAAAGGGGCTATAAGTATGAAAGAGTAATTAAAGGAGACTGTTATGTGTAGGAGTTTGAGAGGATTTGATCCCAGCACCGAGGACAGCTCAGCTACTTCACGACTTTGAGGTGAGTTACCTTCCATTAGAAGTGGGTCTAAGTCCACAATGCCGGCCCACTAGTAGGACTTGGTTGTTAGATGATTGTCTTTGTGAAAAATATATGGTATGTTATGCTTAATGTGCTAGTATGCTATGATGTTAGGTGATAATGGTAGGAGGGGTATGATAGACCCCAGTACCGGTTGATAGGGCGGAAGGGGTATGCCAGAACCCAGATAATCTAGGCAGTTTATGACTTATATGTTTATACGCAAGGATACTATGTGGTAGAAGTAGGGGGTGAAATAGTCCCTGGTACCGGTCTATAGGACTGAAGGGGTAGGCCAGCACCCTGATATGCTAGGCGAGGTACCGGTCGACAGGACCGAAGGGGTAGGCTAGCACCCTTATATGCTAGGCTAGGTACCGGTCGACAGGACTGAAGGGGTAGGCCAGCACCCTGATATGCTAGGCCAGTTACCGGTTGAAAGAGACCGAAGGGGTGGCTAGACCCGGATATGTTAGAAAATATGTGCTATGTATGGTATGTGCTATGATGGGGGAACTCACTAAGCTTTGTGCTTACGGTTTATAGTTTTTGTTTCATGTCCTTCTTCTGCGAAGGGAAAGGAGCCGACACGGTAGCAGTACATCATACCATTATTATCCGCACTATTGTGTTCTTGGGATTGTACTCTGACATTTTTACTATATTATAACATGCTTTTGAGACATATGATCTATGGATTTTATGAAATGAAATAACTCGATGATGTTTTCATTAAATTGTTTTTATGAATCGTTATATCAAAAATGAAATTTTTGGTCATGATTTTTGGGATGTTACAAAAAGTGTGTTCAAGTATATGTGCACAAGAGGCGTCTCTGGCAGAACATTACAACCTTTGTTCTGGATGACATCCAGCTTATATATTGTGTCTGACTTTGACGAAAACTTTTGTCGGCTAACACCTGATGCTCGTGAAATTATTGCCAACATCGGCCATGCGACATAAGCAAGAGCCTATTTCCCTAACATCTGTTGGAATGTAGTCAACATTGATGTTCCCCAAAAAAATTGTGTTATTGGTAAATCAATGCAATGTACTGATAATAATGCTTACCGAGTCAATTCGTGACTACATTCAACGGACTTTCCATGAAGACAGATTAATGGCATGTAAATTATCGGGTGAAATATTAAATTTATTTAAATACATTTACAAGAACCTTATTTGATCATATTTACTTTTCAGCGAGTTTGACTATCGTACTCACCCCATATGCAGAAATGGTGCTTCATAAAAGGACGCAAAAGTCTGTTTGGTGGCAAGCAACAAAGATCCTGCCAGAGATCCTGTCTCCCCTCCCGTCCGACATTTATTGAGTTTTTGATTTTAAAAATAAATTGTGCTGTTGATCTGAACCGTCATTCATGTTCATGTGGGAAATGGCACAATTTGGGTATAGCTTCGGGTCATGCTATTGCGACATCATGTCATTCGAACATCCATGAATTACCTAATATATTTCAGATTTATTACCAGACTGATGTGTTTCAGACTGTCTACCAGACACAAACTGTGCATCCTCTTCCCCCTCCAAATGAATGGAAAATACCAGACCCTTTGATTGCAGTTTTATTGCCAATGTAATTGCAATTACTTATGTTTGTAACTGATTTGCAGTATGTAATGAAAGATATTATTATTTTCATAATATTTGTTACCTATTACAAATATAGAAAAAACGTAATTTACAAGTACCATAGTAATACTAACAAAAAAGAAAACATTACATATTAAAAAGATTAATAAGCGTTACAGAAGGGAAAACTTAGTTGATGAACATAAACCTTACAAATTGTACACAATGATTCCAAAAAAGAAAATACAACTACATATTAACGCTATCTTCAAGTGCATTTTGGGTTTCAAGTTTCTTCTTCGATCGAAATAAGTTACTGATTATCACTGAATTGTTGTCTTTTGCTTTGTCAACCCAACAGATAAACCCAGATTGTGGTCTCTGAAAATTTAAGATCAAACACATGACGTATATTGTGTAAATTAATATTAATTAAAAGAAAAATAATAAAAGGATAACCCAAATACCTCTTTAGGACAAGCATAAAAAAGCCGTCCAGGGTTATTTCTAGTCGTTGATGTCCATCTGAGCCACAATCGCAGTATGTCATTTCTTTGGATTATGAAAAATGATTTTTTTAGTATTAATTTTAACAAGGTAAAGAGTTTTGATGCTTGAATTCCTTTATATAATGGCATTTACTAGGGATATGGTTCATGACACTATTCCGGAAACACATTCTGGACCCACATTTCGGAATTGATATTTCGGACCCTAATTCCAGAACAATAATTGTCCTAGATTCCCGACATATGAGTAGTTATTCCGAATAGTAAATGTCAAAGATTCCTGACATATATATAGTTATCCCGAACAGTAAATGTCATAGATTCCTGACAATTTTTCGGACCAGCTATTTTGGACTAGGTATTTCAGACCATTGTTCTGAAGCCACGTTCCGGACCAACTATTTCGGAGCCAGGTTCCGGACCAGCTATTTCAGAGCCACATTCTTGAATTGATATTTCAGACCATAATTCCGGAACAATAATTGGCATAAATTTCCTGACATATCTGTAGTTATTTCCCAAAATTAAAAGTCATAGATTTCTGATAATATGTGTAGTCATTCCGAACAGTAAATGTGATATATTCCTGACAGTATTTCGGGCCCTTATTCCGGGACCCTATTCCGGATCCGGAGCCACTTTTTGGTATGGCTATTTCGGACACTTGCTTTTCGACCTTAAAATGCACCTAACATGAATCCTCAACGTTGAAATAAAATTGGAATGAGTTCATCTCACGACGGTGTTTGGCATTGTGAAGAAGAAAATTGTTATGTTTGTTCAGATAATAACCCGTTTCCGGAAGGCCCAGATTTCCCACTCCCGGATAAAATGTCTGATGACGTTTTCCAAGCTATGAAGGCTACTGGAGAAGCAAACGAAAGGGACTCTGAAAGAAGTCGCACACTTAATCAACGTGCAGACGATCTAGCAGAACGAGTAAATGAAAAAGAAAAATGGGTTGCAGAAGCGATATAAGAAGTCAAACAAGCTAAGAAGTGGATTGAAAATGCAAATAAGGAGATCAATAAGTTGCGTGCAGAATTCAGTTTGAAAAGAAATTACAATATTCATTTTTAAAATTAGATTACATTTGTGGCCGATAACTGAGAACGTGCATTCGATGCAAACTAGTCGTGTCTACATGATTTTCAAACAATTCCATGTAGGCCTCAATTAGTTCGAACCCATTATTAGTCAATTCGACTCGATCTTCTATTGTTGGAGTTTTCCTACATGTTTCTTCGATGATGTCCATTGTGTTCACAATTTTTTGTATATCTTCATACAAGGTAATAAGGAGCATTTGCATGTTATACAATGCTACTTGATATGTGCATATTTAGTTATATATTTTGTGTAGAATCTTAATACTTTTTGGCTATTTTATTGCAATTATTGAACAAAAGATACTTAATTATGTTTAAATTGTATTTTCAGCCTAAAAGACATGCTCGGAAGCAAAAGGAAGCGAGAATAGCAATCTGAAGCTCGAGAATTGAAGAAAGAAGAAAAAGAGTCAAAAATCTAAAGAACTTGGCGAGTCGGACACCTACTCGACGAGTAGGCACGAACATTCATGAAGAATCAAGTACCTTACCGTGCACGGATTTTAAGTGAGGGACTCACCGAGTCAGCCATGGACTCGACGAGTCGCCCCTGTTTTCAGAAACTATATAAAGAGCATAAACTCACGAGACAAGGACTTCTCTCTGGAACCCTTGGAGACTGAATTGCGATTGAAAGTGTTGGTGGAGCTCTAGAACTCAAGGATCAACCTTAGCATTCAATTTTGAGGAGATCGAAAGGCACAACCTTATTCTCTTTTTTTAATCTAGTGTTTATACCATGTTTAGATCATTAGGTTCAGTTTGTGAGATATTTTCTGCCATGATTATGAGCTAAAAACTCTTAGCTTCTGTTTAGGGTAGACAAACTTATTACTATGGTTTGAATTTTATGGCTTGGATTATTTAATTTGGTGAATTTTGTTTTGTTAAGCTTGTTAAAGACCTTTATGTGTTGACAATAACTGTTTTCTGTTAATTATCAAGTCTATTAAGTTGCATGAACATCTCTTAATTACTTGTCTCGTATAATTTATGTGAAAACAATGTTATACGCCTAGGAATAGTGAACATGAAACTAGGGGTTAATTAGAAAATAGGTAAGTCAATGTGTGAGCTTGTGTGACGAACCACCATACAAGCAGTTAACTGAATTAGTAATTTGATTCGCTAACTACAAGTCTTACTAAACCCGAATCATTAAACTAGGAAATACATTAGCTTAACCAATTGGCCACTGTTTGAATTGATTTGTTTTCTAAGGATTAGTAATATTGAACATGAACCTAATCACATTAATTGGTAGCCAATGACAAATTAATCCATTTCATATGCTATAAAATCAACCATAGGAATAAGTAAGTCGAACCTGAACATAAGTCTCCTCTATTATTGAATTTAGTTGATTTTTACTTGTTTAGCTGTTAATTTAGCTGTTTAAGAGTTAGATAAGAGCTTAAGTTTCTAGTCTTGCAAAACTAGATAAAACCTCTTTTGTTTTATTATTTGTTTTTTTAGATAAATTTAGTAGTTAATTTATTTACGTTCCCTGTGTTTGATACCCTGCTTGCTTAATTATACCACCAATTGACAGGTACACTGCCTTTTGTGTGTCTAAATTATATTTAAAAAAGTAGGACTAAAACTAGTGAAATAAACACACATCAAGTTTTTGGCGCCGTTAACGGGGAACGGTTCTCAAATAAATTTTAATTGCTTGTATTATCGATCCTTTGTGTGTGACCTATCTTGCACAAAGTTACTGTTTCAGTAAATTAGTTATTAGGATTGAGTTTTAGTTTTCCTGTTTGTAGGATTTTAGTTCTAATTTTTTTTCTGTTTTACCTTTGACTCGTCGAGTACAGTCGCAGCTACTCGATGAGTCCATCGCAATATTCCAGTTTCGTTTTTAGTTTTGTTTTGTTCTTTTTACGCGTGTCTTCAGTTTCTTTCAGGTATCTTATGACCCGAGGTTCGAACTCATATTTGGTACCACCTCTTGAAAATATGGAATCAGCTTTGAGGAAGGACAAGGAGAAGATCGTTGAAGAGACTAACCCGCCAAAGAAATCACCTTTCAAGGACCTTAAATCGTTCTTTGGAAAGAAGAAAAACAAGAAAGTGGGTGAGTCTAGTAGCCAAAAGAGCGAAGAAAGCAAGATAGAAGGCTTTGGATTTAACCCCAATCCAAAAGAAACCGAATACGAAACCGAAACAGAAACCGAAGAAGAAAGCGAGCCAGAAGGTGAACCTGATAACACAATGGCTAACATTGCTGATCTCACCATGGGTGAATAAAAGAAGAGGCTACGTGATGATACCGGGTCGGGACTAGTGCAACCCGTAATTCCAGCAACTTCTACCTTTGAGCTAAAAGGCCACATAATCGCTCAACTCAAGGACATCCCATTCTACGGGAAAGATCACGAAGATGCGTACAAGCACATCAACGAGGTCAACAACATAGCTGACTATTTCAACATCCCGAACGTTCCTCGCGAGACTGTTTTGCTTCATATGCTACCGGTCACATTTAAGGGGGCTGCGAAAGATTGGCTGAAATCACTTCCCCTAGGATCCATCACCACTTGGGCAAAAATACGTGAAGAGTTCATTGACCAATTTTGCCCTCCTTCGAAAATAGCAAAATTGAAGAAAGTCATTGCCAATTTCGAGCAACAACCGGGCGAGTCACTATATGAGGCATGGGAGAGATACAAAAGCTTGTTGAGGAATTGTCCCCACAATGACTTGAACGTTCAACAAGAAGTCTCCATTTTCTATGATGGAGTAAATGTTACCACTAGACAACTCCTTGAATCTCAAGGCCCATTAACAAAGAAAAATTCGGCAGAAGTTAAGGAACTCATTGAAGAATTCTCTAAGCACTCTAGAGAATATCATAACCCAACGAATGACTCAACTCGAGGGGTGCTGAACTCTCTTTCCTATGACATGGCATAAATGATGGCAAAATTGGAGAGCATGGATTGAAGAATGACTAAGATGGACCAATCCATCCATGCCATTAGATTGGGATGTGACAACTGTAGAGGTCCTCACCTTACCAAAGATTGCGATCTTGATGAGAATGGGAATCGGAAAGCCCAAGTGTGTTATTCAAGTGGTGATAGATATGATGATGATTGGCGAAAACCCAAGAAAGAATGGCTACCTTATGATGAGTACAAGAAGGCTAAGGAGGAAAAGTATACGCAAAAAGTAAGAGGTTTTTATCAAAAGGAGGAGCCGGTGCAAGAAAAGAAATTAGATTTGGAAGATATGCTTACAAGATTCGTAGCCGCATCCGAGAAAAGGCATAATGATACCGATGCTTCAATAAAAGATCAACAAAACATGTTGAGATAACTCCAAATTATGATGAAAGATCAACAAGCTCTACTTAGGAATCAGCAAGCCTCCATTCTCAACATTGAAAAGCAGCTAGGCCAACTTGCACAACAAGTGAACGAAAGACAACCGGGTAGACTTCCTAGTAATACCGAAAATAATCTAAAAGGCGCACATATAAACATCGTGACAACTAGGAGTGGGAAGATAATTACTCCTCTGGCCCCTATTCAGAAAGAAGATCCTAAATTGGTGCAAGAGGAAGGGTCAGAAAACCAAAAATCGCAAAAACCCGACTCGAGTCACCGAGTTACAGACATTTACTCGACGAGTCCCCCACCTGAACAGAAAAATAAGCCTCCTATTAAACCATATCAGCCTCCATTGCCATTTCCAGGCCGACCTAGACAAGATAAGCACGATGTTGATTATCAAAAATTCCTGGAACACATAAAAGCCCTTCAAGTTAATATGCCCTTCATCGAGGCAGTTGCACAAATGCCCAAGTATGCCAAATTCTTAAAGGAGCTTCTTACAAATAGAAAGAAGATGGAAGAGGTGAAGAATGTGGTTCTCAATAAAAATTGTTCATCCGTCATGTTGAACAAACTACCTAAAAAGATTGGCGACCCGGGTAGTTTGACCTTGCCTTGCCAATTCGGAAATTTATCAACTATTCATGCATTGGCTGATTTAGAGTCAAGTGTTAACCTTATGCCATATTCATTCTTCAAGAAATTGGACCTTCCGGAGCCAAGGCCAATTCGAATGGCAATTGACTTAGCAAATAAAACGGTGACATTTCCAAGGGGCATATGTGAGGACCTATTGGTGAAAGTTGATAAGTTTGTGTTCCCCGCGGACTTCATAGTACTAGACATGCAAGCGGATCCTCAAGTCCCAATCATACTTGGAAGCCCTTTCCTAAATACCGCAAGTGCTATAGTAGACATGCGAGATTCTAAACTTACCCTTCGGGTGGGAGGCGAATCAGTTACATTTGGAGTTGATCAAGCCATGAAGCATGCAAGGTATAGTGATGACACGACATTTTCGGTTGATATGTTGGAAGAATTAATGGAAGAATGGGAATAAGACAAGCCAAGCAAGTCTACCACTGCCTTTAACGATGATTTTGATACTGAAAGAGACCTGATGGAGATAGAGATACTACTCGAAGAAGCTGAATACAATGAACTAATCAGAAGTGCTGAAAGCCCGACTCGCCGAGTCGCAGCCACTGACTCGACTAGTCAATATGAGAAATCGCGATCATCCGGGGATTTTGGTCTGGACTCGACGAGTCTTCTGACTGGACTCGACGTGTTCAGTGTACAAAACACGAAATCAGAACTAAAAACTTTACATGATCATTTGGAGTATGCATTTCTTAAAGAAGGTGAACAAAAACCTATAATTATAGCTTCTGACCTCACCAAATCTGAAAAGGAAGAGTTAGTCCGAGTTTTAAAGAAAAGAAAGAATGCCATTGCATGGAAAATCATCGATATTAAAGGGATAAGTCCTTCCTATTGCTCTGACAAGATCAACCTGGAAGAAGGAGCAAATCCGATAGTGCAACATCAAAGGCAGTTGAACCCGAACATGCAAGAAGTGGTCAAGAAGGAGGTGGTCAAGCTTTTAGACGCGGGGATCATATATTCCATTTCCGATAGTCCATAGGTTAGTTTTGTTCAAGTGGTGCCTAAGAAAAGAGGGATGACAGTAGTGACAAACGGTAACTGGTTGGCGAGTATGCATCGATTACCAAAAACTAAATGATCCTACTCGTAAAGACCACTTTCCCCTTCCTTTTATTGATCAAATGCTTGAATGATTATCTGGTCATAGCTATTATTGTTTCTTAGATGGATTTTCAGGTTACTTCCAAATACCCATTGACCCAATTGACCAAGAAAATACGACTTTCACTTGCCCAAGTGGGACTTTTGCCTATCGACGGATGCCTTTTGGGTTGTGCAATGCACCCGCAACTTTTCAAAGATGCATGACCCTGATATTCCACGACATGGTGGAAAAGTTTATGGAAGTATTTATGGATGATTTTTCTGTTTTTGGCTCTTCTTTTCATGATTGTCTTACTAACCTTGACTTGATGCTTGCTAGGTGTGAAAATACCGATTTAGTTCTCAATTGGGAAAAATGCCATTTTATGGTGAAAGAAGGTATAGTCTTAGGTCATAAAGTATCCAAGGCGGGGATTGAGGTGAATCGGGCAAAAATTGAAACTATTGCTAAATTACCCCCACCGACTAATGTGAAGGAGGTTAGGAGTTTTTTAGGGCACGCAGGTTTTTACCGCCGTTTTATAAAAGATTTTTCTAAAATAACTAACCTCTAACTCAATTACTTTTAAAAGATGCACCTTTTAATTTTTCTAAAGAGTGTCTAGCTGCTTTTGAGATTTTGAAAGAAAAATTAACTAATGCCCTGATCATTATCGCCCCGAATTAGAACCTGCCCTTTGAAATAATGTATGACGCAAGCGATTTTTCCTTAGGAGATGTGCTTGGTCAAAGGGTTGAAAAACACTTTCGACCCATTTATTATGCAAGCAAGACTTTAAATCCAGCCCAAGAAAACTACACCACAACCGAAAAAGAATTATTAGTCGTGGTGTATGCCTTTGACAAATTCTGCTCCTATCTCATTTTATCTAAAACAATTGTTTTCACTGACCACTCTGCTATTAAGTATTTGTTTACCAAGCAGGATGCGAAGCCAAGACTTATCCGATGGGTGCTTTTACTACAAGAATTTGACATTGAGATCAAGGATAAGAAAGGGATGGAGAATGTAGCTACTGACATCCTTTCTAGACTAGAAAATCCAGAAAGGGAAGAAATAGACAACATGGGTATTGAAGATAGCTTCCCGGAAGAGTATTTGATGGTGGTCATGGGGGAAGAACCATGGTATGCGGATATTGCAAATTACTTGGCTGGCAATTACCTCCCAAAAGGCCTCACTCATCAACAAAAGAAGAAGCTCTTTTCAGAAATTAAATACTATTTCTGGGATGAGCCATATCTTTTTAGGAGCTGTGCCGATGGAATCATAAGAAGATGGGTTTTTGGCAAGGAAATTCGAGACATATTAGAGCTTTGCCACAATGGACCGGCAGGAAGACATCATGGGGTACAATACACTGCTAGAAAAGTGTTTGATGCGGGTTTCTATTGGCCTACTATTTTCAAGGATGTTGCTACTCACGTAAGGGAATGTGATGTTTGCCAAAGAACGGGCAATATATCGGCAAGAAATGAAATGCCCCAAAGAAATATTCAAGTTTGTTAAATCTTTGATGTTGTTGGAATAGTGTCCAATGTCATTAACTATTGGTCATATTTCTAATAATAGCAGGGTCCTTTTGGGTTGCCCTCAAGACCCAAATTGAGTAGAATAAATAAAGGAGAAATTAGTTTATTAATTATTTAGGTTAATAATTAATTAGAAACTAATTGGAAATATATTTTGGAAATATATTTTGGAAATATATTTTGGGAATTAATTAACAGTTTAATTAATTAAAGGGTTGAATGTTCATTAATCGATAGTTGGTTAATCAGGAATGTTCCAGAACCTTACGGAATTAGGGTTGGATGAAAATCACTCCATCCCACATGGGAAAGGAGTGAAATTTCGTGGTTAGGCCTCCATCCCACATGGGAAGGAGTACTAAACCTAAGGAGGCATCCAAGGCTATAAATAGGGCCTTAGGGATTTCATTCCTCCTTGCACCTTGGCTTGAAGTTTCGCCATCCCTTCTTCCTCCCCCTCTTAGGGACGATTTCTAACCCCTTTGGGTTTGTGAAATTGACCCTTCTCCTAGTTATTTTTATTCCACTCTTTGGTGTCATTGGGTGTGATACCATTAGAGGGATTCTGGTTTGGATCCTTTCATCCAAGCAACTTCATGGAGGTTCAAGATCTCAAGCATGGAGATCAAGGGCTACATAAGAGGTATGTTTTCTTACTTATGTTTTAGTTTTCTAGGGTTGATGTAATTAGCATGAAGCCATAGATCCATAGGTTGCATGTACACTTAGGTATATCGTTGTTTCGATTTTTTCGCTACCTAGTTTTAGAGTGTATTTGATGCGTAGAAAACCCAACAGTGGTATCAGAGCCATTGGTTCATGGTTATGTTCACCCTAGATCCATGTTTTCTGTAAAACTTTGTTTGAAATTGAATGGTAGAAGGATTATTGAAAAATTCGTAATTGATAATACCTTAGTCGCAGCTCACGACGTGAGCTCGGCAGAATTAGGGTTTTCAGATTTTTTCCATTTTTCAAATATGAAGCTTTATCAAATATGCATAATTACCAAATTTTAAATTGTTTTAAATCTGGAAATTGATAAATATTATTTAAATGTTTTATTTGAATTTGAATATTTATTAATAGATAAATATTGTTTAAATATGTTTATTTGAATTTGAATATTTATGTGTTTATTTGAATTTGAATATTTATTAATAGATAAATATTGTTTAAATATGTTTATTTGAATTTGAATATTTATGTGTTTATTTGAATTTGAATATTTATCTATTATTTAAATAGTGAATTTAAATATTTAATATTATTTATAAAAGAGATTTATAAATTTGAATATTACCCCCTTTTGATTTATTAATTGTTACATTGCGTCCTCGCAATTAATTAGAATTAATAATAGACAACTAAATTTAAAGAGTTTTAAATTTACCCCTTATATTTATATATATTAGAATTGTGTCTATTATATGTATAAGAAAGTTACAACATGCGCCCTCACGTGTTTAAATATTGACATTGTCAGTCTTACATCGAGTAGGCTCACCCGTTCTAATGTAGGGGTTTAAGGAGGTCTCTTTGATTCCTAATGAGGTCGGTTTTTAATATGCTTCGCGCTTACCACCCTCACCGCCCAATTGCATTTTGTGAATGGAGTTACCGAAAGGGTTTGATAGTGATAATGGTCAATCTAAAAGTATTTTAAATATAAGTATAAAACAAAATCCCGTTTTATTAATAGAATGTGAGTTTATATTATCCATGAAAATTGCACATTCTCTTTATATTCTGTTGATGGAGCTCGTGTGGTTAACCGGCACATCAATATAGGATATAGTTGAGAATGATATGGAACTCGCAAGAGTCGGGGACCATGCGATTTTGCAAGGTTAATTCTCAATCTATTTAATGTGAATTTTATGTTATCCATAAAAGTTGCACATTCTCTTTATAACTTGTTGATGGAGCTCGCGTGGTTAACCGGCACGTCAATTGGAGAGTATAAGTAGAGAATGATGTGGAACTCGCGAATCTCAAGCGTAACTTGAGCCGGGGACCATGCGGTTTTGTATGGTTGATTCACCATCTGTTCAATGATCCGCGGCGACCCCGCCATTGAATTTGAGATGAACATAATTCGAGATTAACATGCCGTTGATAGTCAATGAATCTCAAAGATCTAGGAATTTCGTGGTGATCGAAATTGGCAAAGGGCTTTGCCTACCTAAATAACTTTATGGTGTGTTTACGACATCCCTCTACACATCATGGAGCCAAATATGGATCCTAGCCTTATAAAATAATTTTATTTAGGGTGATTATTTTCTAAGGATAAGTAAAACAAACTATAATGGAATTTGTTATTGAATGATGTCTATAACCTTATCCACTAAAATCTACTGCTATAAAACCTTTGAAAGGATTAGCTATGAGGATGATCAATCTTGTCAAATTCGTAGTTTGGGAGTAGTTCTCATAAACGAAAAGAAAGATCATGTCTTTGTTAAAGCTATTCCTTGGTTACTTCAAACATTGCATTCTAAAGTGTTAGAAAGAGCAATTGTCAAATGTACGTTGTAAAATGACATATTGAAGTAAAATGGAATTTCCTTGAGTTAGGAGTTGACTAGGATTAATCGACTAGCTGACATGTACATATAATCAATTCATTTTGATTTTGATATGAACAACTTGGAATCACCATGAAGGAGTTGTGGAGCATGTTAAAGTTTCCTTTTGGAATTAACATGGCAGTCATAGAAACTCAAACTTCAAAACACTCCCATATTTTTCTATCATTAATAGAAGTGTCAAGAAGAAGAAAGCCAATTGCACACGGTTTAAAAGGCGATTAGTGTGGGTATACCTAATCTAGGCCCTAATACCTAGGACAAAGGAAGGCTTATTCTAAGACATGTTCTGATAGTTGCTCGTTTCCATAACAAGAAAAGGACTAAGAAATCAAACTTGCCCAAATGTATATTTGAGGTGAAAGGACTGGAACATGAAGAAGTTAAATTTGATCATGGATCACGAGCCCGTGCTACTTTCCATTGGATCAAAAGATAACTAGTTCTTTCATGTTTGTTATTCAAAAAAATATATGAATTTATAATGCCATCAAAACATTACTTCTAAACCTTGAGTATTTTACTGAGGATTAGTACTGACATTCGCAAGAATGTGCAGTTACTAAAATGAAGTAAGAAGACTAGAACATGGAGAAGATAATTTGATCATGAATGCCAAGCCCTTGCTACATTCATGGGATCAAATGACAATTCTCCTCAAGAGTTTAGTCTATGGTAATATAACTAAAATTTTTTATACTATAATTCATGAGATAGTTCTGACTTATTTAAATGCAGAGCATTCTAACATGTTAAAAGAAAGTCATGAAATCTATGAAGCTAGTATAGTAGCAATCGTTCAAAATTGATTCGAACATTTAAATAAGGTGTATTATTGTGAATATCTGTTGATGTTAGTTCAACTAATGGATCGTTCAGAATGACCACAATATGTACTGATTCAAATACATCCAAAGTTTTGGGTGAAATGTATTTGTGGAATCATAGTCTTGGATACATAAACGAGAAATGCATTACCAAGTATCCAGTTGGATCGGATTTTGGATATCATTTGACCTCGAGTCTCATGATAAATGCAAATCTTGTTTATCAAGATAGATGATGAATGTTTCACTGGTTGATGTGAGTATCTGTTGGAATTAGTTTACACTAATGGACCGTTCAGATTAATCGCAATACATGGTGATACCAACTTCGTATGAATGTGAGTCTGAAACCTTTCAGGTGTTCAGAGCTCTCATAAAGTGAAGTTGAGAATCAATTGGGCAATAGGATGAGACACTCATAGTGAGAATCTCAGTGCAAACTTTATCGATCATCTACGTAATTGTGAAAGAGTTTCATGATCTGTCTCCTCCCAAAACACTGCCACTAGGAAGTGTTAGTTGGATAGAGAAACAAATCGTTCATTGATTTTGTACTAGATGAGTCGCACTGTATTTGCTAACAAATCGTGGATTGTACCATGAATAGTGTTACAAGAAGTCCTTTGGTCTTATGCCAACTAAGTAGGTTCCTGAAACCCTTTATGATATGTGAAGTGGGATTCTATCCTCACATCCATATATGTAAGTCTACGATTATGAGGCTTACGCTCGTCGTTGAAGCGCTCGACAATCTGGGACATTGAATAGAGATGTGTTATCTCGTTGGAGAACCTATCAATCATTTTGGATAATTGTTTAACAATCCTTATGAGAACAAAATGTATGTTGCTCGAAGGGCAGTCTTCCGAGAGAGGGAGCTGATTTCCAAAAGGGCTAGTGGGAGCCACATTGATCTTGATAAGATTCGAGATCCAACCAACGAAGAGCCTAAAGTTGGACATAACATTCAATTTGGAATTGAAAGAGCTATTAAGGAAACTGACATATTTCCATTTTTCCTTATAGATCTGATAGAAGACGTCATGGACCTAGTTATATAAGAGTTTATATTGCTAAGGTATTTGAGTCACTGGTAGATAGCAATCAGAGTGTACCAGCTATCGGAAGCTATGGTAGGCCCTAAAGGCAAAAATATAGAAAGAGGAATTGGAAAGCGAGATTCAATCCATGTATGTTGTTATTTGGTAGACCTAGCACTTGACCTTAACCCTTAGGTGCAAGCGGATCTTCAAGTAGAGACAATCATGGATAGGAACAAACACATAATTAAACCAAGATAGGTTTTGAAAGATGTGTAAGCTTAACAAGTTCATTTATGGACCGAAATAAGCATCTCGCAAGATGGATCATTATTTCAATGAGAAAGTTCAAAGTGTATGAATTTCGAGAAATAAAGATGAGCCATACATATGTCAAAGCTAGTGGGAGTAATTGGAATCTTTGTTTCAATGAGAAAAGTTCAAGGAGTTTGAATTTCGAGAAACATAGATAAGCCATATATATGTCAGTGCTAGTGGGAGCACTGTAGTCACCCTTGTATTGTACATAGACAATGTACGATTTATAGGAAACTATATTCTAACTTAGCAGGTGTAAAAGCTTGGCTTGGTATGAGAACTGTTTCGCTATGATATACATGGGAGATACAAGACACGTACATAATAAGGATCTATGGAGATAGATCAGAGTGATTCATTGGATTAAGCCAAAGTACATTGAATGTTGAGGAAACTCGACATGTAGAACTCAAAAAGGAGTTTAGGCTGGCATGACATTGAGCAATGCTAATGTCCTAGTTCTACTATTGAGCTAAAGCAAATGAGTCGTGTCCCACATGCTTCTGCTATGGGATCGATCATAAATGCCATGACATGTACTAGATCTAATGACTCGTATGCCTTGAGCATGACAAGTTTGATTAGATTAATTTGGCAAGAATCAATGAATCAAGATCAAGAACATTCTTAAGTGTCCTTGGAGGACAGAAGAGATGATTTTGATAGTATGGAAGAGATCATTGTAAGAGTTACATTGATGCTAAGTTCCGCACTAATAAAGGCAATTCCGTTCGCAGTCGGAATTCGTGCTTTTACTGAATGGTGATATATTAGCTTGAAAGAGTACCAGGTAATACACCATAGTGGATTTAACATACTTAGAGTATATTGTAGTTGGTTAAATTGGAAAGTGGACAATGTGACTGAAAGAGATTCATTAGTGACATCTTTGTTGAAATTCAATCATTGATTGTCCTTATGAAGTTTGTTGTGACTTTGGGTGAACTTACCTCGAGTATGGATCCCAAGTCACACGAGCTCACATGAAACATACTTAGTAAGTACCAACACATTTGATGGTGAGTCAAATGTAAAGACATCATAGTCAATAATTCATATCGAAAGATAATCTTGTCGATCCATTCCATAAGCCGATGTCATTGACCATGTCTGACAGTCAGACAAAGTCGAGAGGCATTAGATTTGTAAATGAATTGGCTTAAACGCTCTTAGTTTGGTTTGTTTTAAAAACCCGAGAACTTTAAGTGGTATAAGTTTTAATTTGATTTGGCGATTATTAAGTGGTGATCTTAATATATGATGGATTTCGGTCATTTCAGTTAGCCTATCACTGCGTTCTCACTTTTGCATGTTTGGAACCCATTTCCCGAGTATTAATTTACTCAAACGTCCATAGTCGGTCATACTCTTGGAAGTAAGTAGTGATTCAAGACTGTCATGAGTATTAGTGGATTGTCTATATTGATCGGACATAACATAGTGATTGCGCTAACACTCATGAGTGCTTAATAGAGATTTAAGTATTGGACCAACCCACGCTTAGAGATTACTTCATGGATTCAGTCACGAGTAATTCTAAGACGATAATATCTTCTATTCTTCAAACCTAGATACATGTGGGGTTTTGCTCTATGATTCTGTTATGCATTGGTCTACTCCAACGCTAATCGTAACTGGTAGTTATAAAGGGTATGTCCATGTGTGACATGATGAAATAGACAAAAACTATGTAGTCGAAGTTTATTCGTTCCTTCTGCCTTAATAGGAGAAGCGATATCTATGGGTCCCTCGATGATTTGGTGTTGACATCTAAAGTGCTTGGCCGAGCCCTGACTGGAATTGATGTGTTCAATTTAGTAGTCAGATGCAGTCGTCACAAATCTATTTCGAGAAACATAATATTGAATTCTTGAGATTGACCATTATACATGTCTCGAATTCATACAGATATCATAGAACGAAGGGATAGTTGATCACTTATCTAAGGGCTATATCTGGATTAGATCAAGAGTTCGGTAGTTGCATTGGATGGCTAACTCTCTGTTGATTATTGAGAAATATTGGTCCTCGTATAGTTGATGACTTGTCCAAGTGGGAGACTGTTGGAATAGTGTCCAATGTCATTAACTATTGGTCATATTTCTAATAATAGCAGGGTCCTTTTGGGTTGCCCTCAAGACCCAAATTGAGTAGAATAAATAAAAGAGAAATTAGTTTATTAATTATTTAGGTTAATAATTAATTAGAAACTAATTGGAAATATATTTTGGAAATATATTTTGGGAATTAATTAACAGTTTAATTAATTAAAGGGTTGAATGTTCATTAATCGATAGTTGGTTAATCAGGAATGTTCCAGAACCTTACGGAATTAGGTTATTTAGGATACAAGAACCAGTGTATCAAGAACTTTGTTGGGAATTTTTATCTACTGTTTATTTCCAAGGGGGTAATGACTATTACAACCCAAATGTCCTAACATTTTGCCTTAGTGGGGAAGTCCGTCATTATAGCATTGCAAAGCTTGGATGGAGGATGGATATTTATGACCAACCTGTGGTCATGACTGGGCCCTTTGGTGCTTTCCTTGATCAGTGCCATAAAGATTTATCGGAGGGTACGGTTGCTTCCACATGGTGGAACACTATAGCAAATCGAGTCTACATTCCCTCGGCGGCTCAAGAGGGAAGCATTCGTTCTCCTATTCACCGTTTGATTCATCGTTTGATCGCGAGCACCATGAATATGCGAAAAGATGATGATAAAGTTCCGACTCTTGACATCTTCTATTTGTGGAGCATCATTATGCCAAACACGTTTTGCAACATACCTTATTGTTTGGCAAAATATTTAGGCGAGGGAGCGGTGAAGAACCGGACGACATCAAAGATAAATGGCAGGATGTTTGTGACCCGTTTGGCGAGGTCATATGGTGTGTTGGAAAGAGGAGCCGAGGACATCCTCACTATTGTGCCTACACCTCCATTTAGTATTATGCTTTACCGAAGGGCAAGAATAGTTGAAGATTATGAAGGTGGTCACTTTGCAATTCTGGGTGATGATGCGGTCGTGCCACCCGAGGATCCGGGTCGACGTGTTAGGCCAAGGCAAGAAGACGTACATGAAGACCCACCGGTAATTCCGGCGGAAGAAGAGGTGCCGATGGATTGGTACGCCATGGAGGTAAGTTGGTACCAAGATGATTTGGGTTATAGTTTGAATTATAACCACATGCTCTTGCTCATATGATGAGGCATTTGCAAATACCACCAATGGATGGACCCGGGTATCCTCGTGTTAGGAATTGGGATGAGAGGATAAACCAACGACAAAGCGAAGCCGGAGGAAGCGGAATGGGAGGAGATGATGAAGGAGGAAATGAAGATTAAGATATCTTTTTATTTATGTGTTTGGTTTGAAACAATTTTTATTTGTTTTTGTTTGCTTTTGGTTGATGTTGAACTTTTAGTAATTAGGAACCATGTAGGTTGTTTTATTTTCCTTTCCTATCACTTTTGTTTGTTTTGATCTTTTCAGCTTGAGGGTAAGGAATGCTTGCGAGAGTATGGAGTCAAGGCTAAGCAAAGAAATTTGAGTCTAGATGAGAGAAATAGAAGTTATGAGAGAAATAGAGTCTGATTACTAATCCAACAATTAGAACACTTAAACAGTCTTTTTATTGAAGGAAAATGAAGGGGAAGTATCACTTGCTATTACTCAAACACCCCAGAAACAGACCTGGTGGCAGAAGTATTTTTGTGCATACAACGGTGACGCGCCGAGTCCATATACTCCACTCGGCGAGTCCAAGTTAAAAAAACCCGACTTTTCTGCCAAACGTGCTACAACTCGGCGAGTCCCTATGTGAACTCGGTGAGTTGCTCAATCTTCTACTTTCAAGCTCGTGATTTAATAAGGGCAAATGGCTATACTTGTGAAGATCATTTCATGAGAATTTCCAAGAGTTTTTCCTGCATATTTAGAGCTGTCAACCACATGATATTTGACACCCAAGGCATGTATGCGTTGTTCCCATGTCCAAAGTCAATTGAAGACGGAGCTTTCAATGAAGAAGATCAACCTCGCGACTACTATTCCAGGGGAGTTTGTTCCAATTCCTTCTTTACTTTTATATTTTCTTTATCATGCATAACATGCAATGGGGACATTGGATGAATTAAGTGTGGGGTAGGGGGTTGGTTATATTGGTTAAATTTGTGAAATTAGAATCCTAATTTAGGTATAATTTTAAAAAAAAATTGCATGAAAATTGCTTGGAGTTAATTTAGAAAAATTTGGTAAAGCAATTAGGATTCCATGCTATTATTATGTTTAATGATTTTATGAGGACCCAAATGTTTAGTTGAGCCTATATACATTATAATGAATTTGTGCCCCCCTTTATTCTAGTGAAATTATGGGACAAAAACATTACCTCGCATAGTTTGAGGGACGCAACAAGTTTAGCATCGTGTACTTGAAATGTATCCAGGAAGACTTATACCTTTAACCAATAATGGTTGAAGTTGAGCGCCTTTGCTTAAGCATGTAGGTATTGAGTGAAAAAAAAAGTGAGATACATGTAAAAAAAGTGAGAATTACAAGGAAACGTTGTAAGAATTCTGGAGCAGTCAAAGTATGAAAATTGAAGATCAAAATTCTGAAGAATCAAAAATTTAAAGATACCAAAAATCCAACAAAAAGGTGGTGAATTCAAGAAATCAAAGATCAAATGTTCAAGAAAGTGAAGAATTCTAAAAAGCTCCATTGTGGTATCAAAAAGTTGTAATTTTCTGCGGATGGACTTGGAGGGATGCATAAAATGAGCGTCGTTCAAAAGAAGTGGGCGAGTGTTTATGAGGATTGTGAGTATGAATAGTGAGCATGAAACTAGGGGTTAATTAGAAAATAGGTAAGTCAATGTGCGAGCTTATGTGACGAACCACCATTAAAGAAGTTAATTGAATTAGTAGTTTGATTAGCTAACTACAAGTCGTATTAACTCGAATCAATAAACTAGGAAACACATTAGTTTAACCTAATCACATTAATCGGTAGCCAATGACAAATTAATCCATTACATATGCTATAAAATCAACCATAGGAATAAGTAAGTCGAACCTGAACAAAAGTCTCCTATATTATTGAATTTAGTTGATTTTTACTTGTTTAGCTGTTAATTGCTTTGTTTAAGTGTTAGATAAGAGCTTAAGTTTCTAATCTTGCAAAACTAAAAAAAACCTCTTTTCTTTTATTATTTGTTTTTTTAGATAACTTTAGTAGTTAGTTTATTTACTGTTCCCTGTGTTCGATACTCTGCTTGCTTAATTATACCACCAATTGACAGGTACACTGTCTTTTGTGTGTCTAAATTATATTTAAAAAGTAGGACTAAAACTAGTTAAATAAACACACATCACTACTTTTCTCCGGTCCTCACCTGGTGAAGGCGGTAATGAGATTTCCAGTATTACCCTTTGTTGTTTAGCACGTTGATAATCACGAATCATATCTAATGCAATCGTACAAAGAAGATGTCATTGTTCGTCTTCAAGACGTGGTATAACATACTCTATACGTAACTCATCCTGATCGTTTGAGTCTCTAGATGTTGGAGACTGAAAATAGAATATACCTAAATTATATTAATATAGTATTTTAAAACCAATGTGCATAAAAGTATTTAATAATAATAATAAACACATCCTAAAACATATCCATAACAAAAAAAAACATAATTGAAACTAGTCTATCATAACAGGTTTGTCTGCACTTGCTCAGGTGCCATCTTTTAGAGTCTTATTTGCTTTCAATTTAAGTTTTAACACCCTTTCTGATTTCTTTCTTAATTTTATGGGTGCCTTTGTTGGTTTACTTTTTATCTTATTTTGAAACTCAACATTGTTGTTTTTTATCAGCAAAAGAAAAAAAAATCAAGAACATTTTAATACATTACCGTAAAAATAAATAAGAATTATAAAATTATTGTTTTTCGATTTTACCTTTATCGGATGCAATTCCGAAAGCTCCTGTAAATGGTATACAACTTCGTCGTCTGTAAAACCCACTTTTTTTAACAACATCCACACCAACTCGTCTTTGGACTAACATGGGTTATTAAACAATACTTAGAAAAAAATTGTATATTATAAGTATTCCAGATCATTATTCCTGAATAAATCATCAGATTCCAGACAACGTTCATCGTGTTCCGGATCTACATTACCGTTCTGGAACCCCTACAATTCCTAATCTCATACTAAAACTACCAATCAGAAATACATTACAAAGTACTTACATAACATTCATACACATACAACGAAAAAAAATATAAAAAAAAAGGATAACCTGGATATTCCGGAGTTATTCCTCGTGTTCCGGACCATTCCAGAATACGTAAATCGTTTCAGAAAATCAAATGCAAAGTAGCTTAAAGTGTAGAACTTACTTGATTGGATGAATCCATGATGAAAATTTGGTCCGGAATGCGGGTAGATCATGCTTCGAATCTGCTAATTTCAGAACGCGTACTCCGAATTTTCTGTATGTGGGACCCATATATATATATATATATATATATATATATATATATATATATATATATATATATATATATATATATATATATATATATATATATATATATATATCATTGGGCTTGGGCCGGTTTTAGGTCCATAATAACCCATTCCGGACCAAAAGGTTATTTTTCAAAAAACAAAATGGTTAGATTACTCAATTTCCCTTTAAATTTTCTTATTTTGCTACATAACAATTTGGTAAAGTAATTTGTTGGACCTTTTTAAGAGTTATATATTTTATTGTTTATGTTTAAAAGTCTTTCTGTTTTACTTTATGTAAAATCTATAAAATTCAAGCCAAATTAAAACTTTTTCAACCATTTAAAAACCATTAATCATTACAAATTGTTTTCAAAATAGTTTCATATCAGAGTATCCCAGAAATCAAAATCATAAAATGTGAGGAGGTGCACGATCAACCCTTCGCCTTCCCGCGATCATCTGAAGTACCTGAAACAAAATCAACAACTGTAAGCCCGAAGCTTAATGAGTCCCCCCCCCCCCAAAAAAAAAATTACCAACGCCATACGAACAAAACAATATCATAACAAACATTGATCTAACACATCACTAACATAGCATCATCCTATAACCAGGATACAATCCAAAAAGGGCCGGCCTTGGTGCCTTAGACCCTGTTGATATAGTCAGAAGAACTCACCTCACAATGTCGAATTGAACCAAAAGAATCAAGCTCCCGAATCACAGCTCCAAACTCAAACACCTACAAACATCATAGGACCATTTCTATCAAAACCCAAATTACCAAAATACCCTTAAAGTCAAACTTGGTCAACCCTGGTCAAAGTCAACAGTCAACAGTCAAGGTCAACAGTCATTGTTGACCCAACTCGTCGAGTGCATCTAGCAACTCGTCGAGTTCCTACAGAACTTAGAAACCGGAAAAACCCAAGTCAACTCATCGAGTTACCAAACAACTCGTCGAGTCCATGCATTGTCCAGAAGGTTCGGGAAAACCCTAACCAACTCGTCGAGTTGGCTATGCAACTCGTCGAGTTGGCTATGCAACTCGTTGAGTTCCTTCAGCTCTTTTCTCATTTAGATGCTTTTAAGCAAAACCAAAGCTCCAAACTATAGATCTAGCCTCCTAGGGTGTAGTTACCACGTAAAGTTGCCAACTTTACGTGCATGCAAGGCTTCAAGAGGCTAAAACACCCAAAACTAGCCTTAGGAAGAGGTTTAGGGCATGGAGAGGGGCCAAAGCTTGATAATGTTGGATAAGGTGTCTAAGTCCATAACTATATTTGGTATGTACCTGACCCGATTTGGCATGGTCCATTTGGGTTGCATGACATCGGATTATTTGGATAGACTTTTGTGAGAAGAGGATATTTATGGTTTATGAATATATTATAAGTTCTAATATATTAATATGAATTATTTAATTAGTATTGATCAAGAATTAGTTTGGAATTAATTTTGTGATCAAAAGAGACTAATTAAATAAATGGGGATTGATTTGGTAAATCATTCAATCTTATATAATGGGCTTATGATCGATAGTTCTTCATGTTGGGCTAAACCCATGTGGTTACCCATGGATACTCCATGGAGGCTAAAACCCATGGATCATGAGGAATGTTGAAAGGCATGAGTTACATTGTGTAACCCTAATATGCACACTATATAAAGAGGCTTTGTCCTTGTAAAATCGGCATTTAAGTGAAACTAGTGAGGGCTAGCCGATTTTGGTGCATATCAATCTTCTCTCAAGTTATTCCAAAAGTTGGTGGTGTTGTGTGAAGCATTTGAGGCATCACATTTGGGGTGCTAGGCTCACAAAGTCTTAAGGAATCCAAGCAAAAAGAAAGGTATGTCATTCTACTAGTTTTTTATATTACATATACCCCATGATGTGCTAGTTAGGATGAAACCTTGAAAAAAATGAAAGTTTGCATGTATAATAGAGAAAACATAGATCCAAGGTTTCTAGTGTTGCATGTACACCATAGGAGTGTTAGAATGCTCAAAACCCATCAGTGGTATCAGAGCCTAGGCTGTTTTCAATTATACTTGATGCGACATGTTTTTTCCAAAGTTGAAATTCTGCCATTTTTGCATCCGACTGCTCACCACGACGTGGCAGTCTTTACCACGATGTGGTGATGCACCTGTGTGCAGAATTTCGGGTTTTTGCTTGCTATTGGATGAGGATCACTACCCTAAACTGTTTTTTGAACCTAGAAATTTGTTTTCCAAGAGGGTAATGTTCTTTCTTGTCCAATTGAAAAATAATTGTCAAAGTTTCAAGTTTTATATTAAGTTCATATGATTCTTGAAAAATGTTGATATGAATTATACATGCTTATGAGTTTTTTTAGATCATAGAAATTATTTGACATGCTTGTTAGTTTAATTGTTGATCTGAATGCATTTTAATGGACTCCATAACTTGTCCTCAAGTTATGGAATTCCAATGGTTTTTTTTTCATTAAAATCATTAAAACTCATATGTTATAGAAATGAAAGGTTTTGAATAGTTTCAAAACTTGCCCTCAAGTTTTGGAATTTGTAAAGTCACACATTAATACTTTAATTCCAAACCCTAGATTTTAAAAGTTTAAAATTCAACCCTTATACTTTATAGTATTATAAGTCAATAATATATATGTATAAGATCAAGTCATTCTTACCGTTATTAGGCCTCATTCACGAAGTCGGTCTATAAGGGGGTATAAGGTTGTTGCCTATAAAATGGCAGCTTAATGGGTGTCCACTCTCACCCACCGCTTCCTTGACTGATGGAGGGTCGTTAGCCGAACGGGTAGGACAAAGACTATAATTCTCATTAAAAGTATAATGATAAATATAAAGTAACTAAACATTTTATAAATTCCTAATCTTAGTTACTTTAGGAAAAATGTGAAATTGATGCTAACCCATGAAATTTCACTTTGCACCTTGCTAAGTCGTTAGTGGAGCGTGTGTGGTTAACCGACACACTAACTTGGACTAACAAGGGTGGCAAAGGGTGGCTTAAGGTTTATCATAGATCGGTGGAGCGTGTGTGGTTAACCGGCACATCGGTTAGGTGATAAAATTAAGAGTACCAAGTTAATTTGCATGGTTATTCACACGTTGTTTGTGATCCTCGGTATCCCAGTCACAAACTTGAAGGGCATAATCGAGATTTAAACATGCCATTGAATTGTTCAATGAATCTCAAAAGATCTAGGAGTTTCAATCCAATTAAAACTTAATAATTTGTTTCGTTTTTCATGGTGGAAATTGGATTACGGCATCCCTCTTCCAAGTTATAAAATATTATGTTGGGTCCTAGCCTTAATATTTCATTTTAGGTGTCTTATTAAGGACTCTTTATCTAATCTAAACTTGTCTTTCTTCCTTTTCAGATGTCTTCCAACAATGCTTCTAGCTCAAACCCTACCGGCTCCTTTTCTCTCATGAACCTTTGTGGGAGAGTCATCTTTGATGGAACTAATTTCAATGATTAAATTAAGAACATAAGGATGGTCACTCGTTATGAGGACAAGGAATATGTCCTTGACAAGGAGCTTAAGGTCATCGATGAGTCGTCTGCTACTCCAGAGGAGATTGCTGAGTACAGTACCCGTGAGAAGGATGCCACTAAGGTGTCTTGTATCATGTTGGCTACCATGACAGCAGAACTCCAGAAATCCTATGAAGATTTCTACCCTTATGAGATGCACCAGGACCTGATGGAAAGATACCATCAGAGTGATCGTCAGGAAAGGTATGAAATCATCACCTCCATGATAACAACAAAAATGAAGGATGGAGAGTCTATCACGGGCCACCTGCAGAAAATGCAAAGATTAGTGGACCGTTTGCTTAAGTTAAATGTGAACTTTATGAGGAGTTAGCAATAGATATCATTCTATACTCTTTACCCTCCTGTTATGATCAGTACCGCATGACCTATCATATGAAAAATCAGGAGGTCACACTTAGCAAACTTCGAGGACTTTTGAGGACGGCTGAAAGTAGTCTCAAAGGTAAGAATGTTGTTACCACTCCAATCGCCGCCCCTGTTCTGGCAATCGGGCAAGGGAAAGGGAAAAAGAGGAAGACCCCTTTGAAGGGTACCAAGGGAAAGTCTCTTGATGGCTCCTCTTCGAGTGGAACCAAAGGTGGTTCTGCCGCTCTGTAACATCCCAATTTCCAAGCCCATTTTCTTTTCATTCTTAATTACGTAATTCTCAACATAGTTTACCAAAACATTTCCCATGCCATATCATTTGCAAACAAAATATAACAATGTGTCTGAGAATCATAATGTCAAAGTAAAATCAATCAGAGTACAATCCCAGAAAACTCCATGCGGAAATCATGTGTGTGTGTGATGCGCTGCTACACTGCCGGCTCCTTCCCCTTAGACGAAGAGGTACCTAAAACCAAAACTAAAACTGTAAGCACAAAGCTTAGTGAGTTCCCCCATCATACCACATACCATACAGATACATCATAGACATACTGTCGGGCAATTCTGGGGTGCCCGACCTACCCAGTACGGCCATTCTGGGGTGCCGACCTACCCATGTCAAGCCATTCTGGGGTGCTGACCTACCCATGTCAAGCCATTCTGGGGTGCTGACCTACCCTTCGATCCTAACAACCGAACCTCGGGGGCTACTCCACCCCCTACTGCTATTATCACATATATCATAACATAAACATGCTGTCAGACATATCTGGGGTGTCTAACCTACCCTTCGGTCCTAACAACCGAACTTGAGGACTATTCCCTCCCTACTACCACTATCACATATAACATATCATGCTAGAATATAAACATATCATCACATACTGTCAAACATATCTGGGGTGTCTGACCTACCCTTCGGTCCTAACAACCGCACCCTACTACTGTCACATATAACATATCATGCCAGCATATAACATATCAGGTAGTAGCAAATCCAAATGATATCACAAAGACAATCATCTAACATACAACTCCTACTGGTGGGCCGGCATTGTGGCATTAGACCCACCGCTACTGGAAGATAACTCACCTCGAACGAGTAGCTGCTGATAATCTGTGCGGGAAATCTCTGTCTGCTGCTGCTCCGTAAATCCTCCGGCTATCATCCCCACAAAACACTTAATCAGAGTCTGATGTCTATTCTTAGGGTAAATGAACATTTTACCCCTGACCAAGTCCAAGTCAAAGTCAAAGTCAACATCCAGTTGACCAGACTCGCCGAGTTGGGCCGACAACTCGTCTAGTCCCTATCTCTTCAATTGTCCTCATCAACGTCTCTACTCGTCGAGTTTAGCAATGACTCGATGAGTTCTCCTTCTAACACAACCTCGGATGAACATTCATCCGACTCGCCGAGCGGTATGAACACTCGTCGAGTTCATCTTCATCCTATGAACACGTCCTCTCCTCGACTCGCCGAGTTGTATGAACAACTCGTCGAGTTCATCTTCAAGAGTTGGGAGATTGCCTTGGACTCTCCGAGTCGGCTCATGCACTCGCCGAGTCCTATGAACTCCAGGACTAAGGCTTATCCCAATACGTTTGGGTCACTCCCCTGGACCCTCTAAAACCTTTGTTTCACTCAACTGGGTCTCTTGAACCATAACAGAAAAAAGGGAAGTCAAGCCTCGGACTCGCCGAGTCCCGAGAACGAATCGCCGAGTCGATACAGTCCCAAGTCTATTCCTTCGATTTCTGGTGTACAACTTTTGTCCAAATGATAGATCCAAGCCCCTAAGCTCGATCTAGCACATAAAGTCACGAACTTTACGTGCATGCATGGGACTTTTGAGCCTAAAAGGCGCTAAAATGGCTCTTATGTTACATGGGACCTTCCTTGAGTGCAAAAGCAACCCCAATCGGCCTTGTGACTCTTCCCAAGTCCTAGATCCGAAGTTTTGACCCCCAACCATGCTTGCAATCATGGTTGGTTACCAAGAATGGCTTATAAAAGCCCTAAATCTCCCCAAAAGGGATCTAGCAATTGAACAAGCAAGGTATCGACTTTATACCTTACAAGAACTGCAAATGATGTACTAAACTCGAATCCTTCAGTCTCCTCTTGATCCTTCTATGCTCTTCCTTCTTCCTTGTGGTCAAAACCCACAAAAATCACTCAAAAGCCTTAGATCTTGCACCAAAACACTTAGGGTTTGCTATGGAGGGTTTCTGGGAGCAATAGGGACGAGTGGTGGCTGAAAGAGATGATTAAATAGGCGCAAACCCTCAGATTAGGGTTTTTGTCCAGTCAGAGCCTACTCGTCGAGTCCAGGATCCGACTCGACGAGTCCCATACTTAAATCCCGCGTCTCATCCCGCTTCTACTCGGCGAGTTGGGCCTTCAACTCGCCGAGTCCCAGGCCAAAAATGAAAAATTACTTAAATAAAATACATACCAGGAACCAGGTGCTACAAATCTCCCCCACTTATTTCAGACTTCGTCCTCGAAGTCTGCTGCTCGATCTTGGAACAGCTCTGGGTAATGCTCCATCATCTCATCCACCGGCTCCCAGGTCCATTCTGAGCCCTTACGGTGCTGCCATTGCACCTTCACGAGCTTCACCCTCTTGTTCCTCAGATCCTTCGACTTCCGGTCGAGGATTGCTACAGGTCGCTCGATGTACTTCAGGCTCTCATCGACCTGAATATCCTCTACTGGTACCACTGCCAAATCGTCCACCAAACATTTCCGTAACCGGGAGACGTGAAAAGTGCTATGAATCTGACTGAGTTCGGCTGGCAGATCCAACCTGTACGCCACCTTACCCACCCGGGCTAAGACCCTAAACGGTCCAATGTACCTGGGGCCCAACTTGCCCCGTTTCCTGAATCGGATGACGCCCTTCCATGGTGACACCTTCAGGAGAACCATGTCCCCAACCTGGAACTCCAGGTCTGATCGGCGCTTGTCGGCATAACTTTTCTGCCGACTCTGAGCAGTCTGAAGTCTACTCCTAACCTGCTGAATCCTCTATGTCGTCTTGAGCACCACTTCGGTGCTCCCCATGACCCTCTGGCCGACCTCACCCCAACATATCGGGGTCCTGCACTTCCTCCCGTATAACATCTCGAAGGGAGGACGGTCAGTACTCGCATGATAGCTATTATTATACGAGAACTCCGCCAACGGAAGGTAGGTATCCCAACTACCTCCGAAGTCTAAAACACATGCCCGCAGCATGTCCTCTAGTGTCTGGATGGTCCGGTCGCTCTGACCATCCGTCTGCGGGTGAAAGGCGGTGCTAAAATGCAGACGAGTACCCAGCCCGTCATGAAAATTCTTCCAAAACCTGGAAGTGAACCGCACATCCCTGTCGGAAATCACTGAAACTGGCACTCCGTGCCGAGCTACCACCTCTCGGATATAGATGTCGGCCAACTTCTCGGCCGAGATGCTCTCCTGGATCGGTATGAAATGGGCACTCTTGGTCAACCGATCCACGATTACCCAAATCGAATCCACTCCCCGTGCAGTCTTGGGAAGCTTGGTGATGAAATCCATGGTAATATCTTCCCATTTCCACATGGGAATATCTAACGGCTGCATCTTGCCGTGTGGCCTCTGGTGCTCGGCCTTGACCTTCCTGCAGTTCAAGCACCGCTCCACATACCATGCTACGTCCCACTTCATGCAGGGCCACCAATAATCAAGACGAAGATCTCTATACATCTTCGTCACTCCGGGATGGATAGAAAATCTGGATTTGTGTGCCTCCTCCATCAGGATCTGGCGCACGCCTCCATGATAAGGGACCCACACCCTACGGTGAAGAGTCAATAACCCTCAGCTATCATAGTCGAAGGAGGAAACCTGACCCACTATATGCTCGCTCTTTCGATGTTCCTCCTTCATAGCCTCCTGCTAAGCCTCCCGGATCCGCTCCAACAGTGGAGTCACCACTGTCATCCTCAGACAGATGTCCCTGATTGGCGCTGCCTTGCGGCTAAGCGCATCGGCCACGACATTAGCCTTCCCCGGGTGGTAGAGGATCTCGCAATCATAATCCTTAACCACATCAAGCCACCGACGCTGCCTCATGTTCAGGTTCGGCTGATCCATGAGGTACCTCAAACTCTTGTGGTCCTTGTAAATGGTACAACGAACACCATAGAGGTAATGACGCCAAATCTTGAGGGCAAAAACAACAGCCCCCAGCTCCAAATCATGCGTCGGGTAATTCGCCTCGTGAGGCTTCAGCTGCCTCGAAGCGTATGCAATAACATGCCCCCTCTGCATCAGTACCGCGCCCAAACCTAAGATGGATGCATCACAATACACCACAAAATCCTCCATGCCCTCTAGCAGGGCTAAGATTGGTGCCTCGCACAATCTCCGCCTCAAGGTCTCAAACGCCGTGTGCTGCTCAGGCCCCCCTCGAAAGACCACGGCCTTCCTCGTCAGTCGGGTCAGGGGCACGGCTATCTTGGAGAAGTCCTGAATGAATCTCCGATAGTAGCCTGCCCATCCTAGCAAGCTCTGAATCTCAGATGGAGACCTCGGAACTTCCCACCTCATCACGGCCTCAACCTTGGCCGGATCAACCGATATCCCGTCCTGGTTGACAAGGTGCCCAAGAAACTGCACCTCGCGCAACGAGAATTCACACTTGGAAAATTTAGCATACAGGTTCTCCCTCCTCAAGGTACCCAAAACCTCTTGCAAGTGCTCCTCATGCTGCTCTCGCGTCTTGGAGTAAACCAAGATGTCATCCATAAACACTATCACAGACCGGTCTAACATCGGTCTACACACGCGGTTCATGAGGTCCATGAACGCGGCAGGAGCATTGGTGAGCCTGAAGGGCATCACCACGAACTTGTAGTCGCCATAGCGCGTCCGGAACGCAGTCTTCTGCACGTCCTCCTCTCTGACCCTCATCTGATGATACCCTGAACGCAAATCAATCTTGGAGAACCAAGATGCTCCCTGTAGCTGGTCAAAGAGGTCATCAATCCTCGGGAGTGGGTAACGGTTCTTCATCGTTACCTTATTCAGCTCCCTATAATCTATACACATCCGATGCGACCCGTCCTTCTTCTTCATAAACAGAATCGGGGCTCCCCTGGGTGAACTGCTCGGTCTAATGAATCCCTTGTCTAGCAACTCCTGCAGCTGCGTAGACAACTCCTGCATCTTAGGAGGAGCCAACCGATACGGTGCCTTGGCTATCGGAGCCGCACCAGGGACTAGTTCAATCCTGAACTCTACCTGCCTATCCGGAGGTATCCCAGGCAACTCCTGGGGGAATACGTCCGCAAAATCTCGTACCACGGGCACATCGCTCACCGTTGCCTTACCCATCTCCCGGGTATCCATCACATAGGCAACAAATCCTGCGCAACCCTGTTGAAGGTAACGCCTAGCTCACGCTGCTGAACATAAAGCTGTTCCTCGTTGTGGCCTCTCGCCCTGAATCACCAGCTCTCCCCCACTTGGGGTCCTGATCCATACCAACTGTTGCGAACAGTCAATCACTGCCCCATTGGGGCTTAGCCAATCCATACCAATAATAACCTTTTCCCCCGCAAAGGTATGGGAACCAGATCTACCAGATAACGCTCCTCAACCAGTCGCAGGACGCAATCTCGGTAGACCTCTGATGCTCGCACTGACCGGTCGTCCGCAATCTCGATCTCTAGAGGGCAATCCAATGTACCCGACGACTCAGGGAACTTCTTGCTAAGCGCAAGAGAGACAAATGATCGGGTAGCACCCGAATCAAACAATACCTGAACTGGGATACCGTTCACATGGAACGATCCTAAACAGAGCACATACATGACATATCAAGATCACAGCGCCATAACATAAAAGCATAAGAAAGAAATCATACTCGTCACTACATCAGCTACAGCGCGTGCCTCCTCGACTGTCAACTGAAATGCTCGGCTCCGCACCACTGGAGCCTCTGTCTTGGCCTTCCGGCCGTCTACAACCCACGCTGTCGCTGAAACCGGCGCCACTGCTGGCGCTGCTGCTGACGCTCCTGTCAATCTCGGATAGTTGGCCTTTTTGTGGCCCCTCTGATTGCAATGGAAGCAAATCAGGTCTGTCATCTGTACTGTGGGGGCGGGGGCAGTACAATCCCTGCCGAAGTGCCCCGTCTTGCCGCACTTGTAGCAGCCTGACGATCCCGCTCTACAAGCTCCCTCATGCGGCCTGCCGCACTTCCTGCAGCGGCTCTGGCCCGGCTGGCCCTTCGACCTAACGTCGGATCCCTTGGGTTTCTTTCCCGAAACCCATGTAACCTGCTCAGACTCAGCTTTCCTCTTCCTCATGTGCTCCAAATCGAGCTCCCTCTCCCGCGCCCTGGCAATCACGGACTCCAGGGTCGGGTAGGCAGAGTAGCTGACATGCTCCCGAATATCAGCCCTCAACATATCATGGTAGCGGGTCTTCCGCATCTCCTCATCCCCCGCATACTGGGGTACCAACAATGATGTCTCCTGGAAATTGGCGGTGATCTCCGCCACAGTCTCCGTAGTCTGCCTCATATCCAAAAACTCTCTGGCCAGCTGCTGAAGCTCTACAGTCGGGGCAAACTCAGCTCTGAATCTGGTCACGAAATCTGACCACGTCATAGCTTCGACACCTGGGGCTCCCAATGAGTCACCAATCGACTCCCACCAGTCTCTAGCTCTATCCCTCAAACATCCAACAGCAAAGCGGACCTTCAACCCTTCCGGGCAGAAGCTCGTCAACTGCGCAGACTCAATGTCTGCGATCCATCTCCAGGCCGCGATGGGGTCTTTCACCCCGTGATAATCCGACGCACCACTCCCACGGAAGTCCTTAAAGGACAGTGTGCGCGTACTCGTCTGGCTAGATGCAATATCACTCCTAAATGCCCGGAGGCAATCCTCCATCAGCTCAACAATCCCCTCCTTGATCGACCCAAAAATGACCGGGGTCGACTCAAGAATGCCTCTCGTGATCTGAGACGTGATGAACTCGCGCAACCCGTCATCAACCTGCTCGGATCCTGCACCCGAGCCTGATCCGGAACCTCCTGCTCCATGTCGCGTGGTCACCATACTGAAAAATACACGCATAAATGTCAGGGCCATACATACTCTCGAGGACCTTCTGTCTCAACCTTCTGTCTCAACCTTCCTTGATTCAAGTACGGATCCTCTGCTTCCAGTAGTACGGGCCTATACTACCCTCCACATCTATCCGTACTTTCCTCAAGGAGTGTTTCGACTTTGCCAAGTCCCTTAACCAATATCCCTTTCCAACTGGTCTCAACCCAGGCTTTCCTAGGGCACTCTCCGACCTACTCTCCGCCATCAGCTGCACTAGGAGTCCCTACTTCCCTTCCCTAACTAGCTTACGAGTACTGTTACATATCCGCCCACTAGTTAGTTAAAGTTAGCCAGGACCCCTTAAGCACAAAGCAAGCAGCATTCGTGCATCGAGTGACCGCATCAGGCATAACCTAATCAGGCTATCCTACTGCTGACTAAACAGTCCTAGCATACAACTCATACAACAGGCATACGAGGAATCCTTCCTAGATCCTTAGCCCTAATCTAGCATGCAGTTCTCAGAATCATATATATCAGGCATGCAAGGCATCCTCCTAGATCCTTAGCCCTAATCTAGCATGCAGTTCTCAGTATCATATATATCAGGCATACAAGGCATCCTCCTAGATCCTTAGCCCTAATCTAGCATGCAGTTCTCAGTATCATGCATCATGTAACTTATTATAACAGGTATGGGTATCTTGGGGAAAACTTCCTTGAGCTCGGTTGGTCGCACGCATCACACACCTTGTTCTTTCTCAAAACCCCCGTGACTCAGATTTTAGAAAACCATTTTCTTTATAAAAATCTTTTAAATCCATCGGTTTGAGTCCATACACCCCCGAGGGTGTGTCCGAATCCCTCAAACCAGGGCTCTGATACCAACTTGTAACATCCCAATTTCCAAGCCCATTTTTTTTTTCATTCTTAATTAAGTAATTCTCAACATAGTTTACCAAAACATTTCCCATGCCATATCATTTGCAAACAAAACTATAACAATGTGTCTGAAAATCATAATGTCAAAGTAAAATCAATCAGAGTACAATCCCAGAAAACTCCATGCGGAAATCATGTGTGTGTGTGATGCGCTGCTACACTGCCGGCTCCTTCCCCTTAGACGAAGAGGTACCTGAAACCAAAACTAAAACTGTAAGCACAAAGCTTAGTGAGTTCCCCCATCATACCACATACCATACAGATACATCATAGACATACTGCCGGGCAATTCTGGGGTGCCCGACCTACCCAGTACGACCATTCTGGGGTGCCGACCTACCCATGTCAAGCCATTATGGGGTGCTGACCTACCCATGTCAAGCCATTCTGGGTGCTGACCTACCCTTCGGTCCTAACAACGGAACCTCGGGGGCTACTCCACCCCTACTGCTATTATCACATGTATCATAACATAAACATACTGTCAGACATATCTGGGGTGTCTGACCTACCCATCGGTCCTAACAACCGAACTTGAGGACTATTCCCTCCCTACTACCACTATCACATATAACATATCATGCTAGCATATAAACATATCATCACATACTGTCAGACATATTTGGGGTGTCTGACCTACCCTTCGGTCCTAACAACTGAACCCTACTACTGTCACATATAACATATCATGCCAGCATATAACATATCAGGTAGTAGCAAATCCAGATGATATCACAAAGACAATCATCTAACATAAAACTCCTACTGGTGGGCCGGCATTGTGGCCGTAGACCCACCGCTACTGGAAGGTAACTCACCTCGAACGAGTAGCTGTTGATAATCTGTGCGGGAAATCTCTGTCTGCTGCTGCTCCGGAAATCCTCCGACTATAATCCCCACAAAACACTTAATCAGAGTCTGATGTCTATTCTTAGGGTAAATGAACATTTTACCCCTGACCAAGTCCAAGTCAAAGTCAAAGTCAACTTCCAGTTGACCAGACTCGCCGAGTTGGGCCGCCAACTCGTCGAGTCCCTATCTCTTCAATTGTCCTCATCCACGTCTCTACTCGTCGAGTTTAGCAATGACTCGACGAGTTCTCCTTCTAACACAACCTCGGATGAACCTTCATCCGACTCGCCGAGCAGTATGAACACTCGTCGACTTCATCGTCATCCTATGAACACGTCCTGTCCTCGACTCGCCGAGTTGTATGAACAACTCGTCGAGTTCATCTTCAAGACTTGGGAGATTGCCTTGGACTCGCCGAGTCGGCTCATGCACTCGCCGAGTCCTATGAACTCCAGGACTAAGTCTTATCCCAATACGTTTGGGTCACTCCCCTGGACCCTCTAAAACCTTTCTTTCACTTAAATGGGTCTCTTGAACCATAATAGAAAAAAGGGAAGTCAAGCCTCGGACTCGCTGAGTCCCAAGAACGACTCGCCGAGTCGATACAGTCCCAAGTCTATTCCTTCGATTTCTGGTGTACAACTTTTGTCCAAATGATAGATCCAAGCCCCTAAGCTTGATCTAGCACATAAAGTCACGAACTTTACATGCATGCATGGGACTTTTGAGCCTAAAAGGCCCTAAAATGGCTCTTATGTTGCATGGGACCTTCCTTGAGTGCAAAAGCAACCCCAATCGGCCTTGTGACTCTTCCCAAGTCCTAGATCCGAAGTTTTCACCCCCAACCATGCTTGCAATCATGGTTGGTTACCAAGAATGGCTTATAAAAGCCCTAAATCTCCCAAAAAGGGATCTAGCATTTGAACAAGAAAGGTATTGACTTTATACCTTACAAGAACTGCAAATAATGTACCAAACTCGAATCCTTTAGTCTCCTCTTGATCCTTCTATGCTCTTCCTTCTTCCTTGTGGTCAAACCCCACAAAAATCACTCAAAAGCCTTAGATCTTGCACCAAAACACTTAGGGTTTGCTATGGAGGGTTTCTGGGAGCAATAGGGACGAGTGGTGGCTCAAAGAGATGATTAAATAGGGCGCAAACCCTCAGATTAGGGTTTTTGTCCAGTCAGAGCCTACTCTTCGAGTCCAGGACCCGACTCGACGAGTCCCATACTTAAATCGCGCGTCTCATCCCACTTCTACTCGGCGAGTTGGGCCTTCAACTCGCCGAGTCCCATGCCGAAAATGCAAAATTACTTAAATAAAATACATACCAGGAACTACGTGCTACACGCTCCCTCTTCCAACCCGAAGGATGCACAATGCTTCTACTGTCAGGAACAAAGGCACTGGAAGCGAAGCTGCCGCAAGTACTTGCATGATCTTAAGGATGGGAAAGTGAAATCCACCCATGCAGGTATTTACACTATATTGTCTAATAACTCACCACATACTAATTCTTGGGTCCTTGATACAGGGTGTGGAATTCACATTTGTTCTGATTTGCAGGGCCTAAAAAGAAGTGAGGATGTGGAGAACGGGAAGATAAACTTGATCATGGGGAATAGGAAAGTTTCACCTGTCACCAAGATTGGAGTTTATTCTTTATTTATTAGTAATGGATTAGTATTAGATTTGAATAAATGTTGTTACTCGTCTGAAATGGCGAGAAATATTATTTCTTTTCATGGTTTGTATAAACAAGGATTTACTTTTTCATTTGATAATGAATGTGGTGGTATTAATGCTTTTTATAATGGTGTTCTTTATTTTAAAGCATTACCTTGTAATGGTGTATATGAAACTGTGTCGGTTGTAGACAAATTAGGAAATAATGTATTACATATTGATTCTTCCACTAGTTTGGATAAGGCATCCTTGTGGCATTGTCGTCTTGGACATGTCAACAAGAAGCGTGTAGGCTAACTCCAGAAGGATGGAGTCTTGGAGTCATTTGACTTACAATCAGATGATAGTTGTGAATCTTGTTTACTTGGAAAAATGACAAAGTCACCCTTCACTGGTACTTGTGCTAGGGGTGAAGATTTGTTGGATCTCATACACACAGATGTGTGTGGACCCTTCAGAACCTCCACAAGGGATGCTAACCGCTTCTATGTGACTTTTACTGGTGATTATAGTAGATATGGCTATGTCTATTTAATCAAGCATAAGTCAGAAACCTTTGAGAAATTCAAAGATTTTAAACAAGAAGTGGAGAATCAGTTGGGCAGGACGATAAAGATGCTCCGATCTGATCGAGGTGGTGAGTATCTTAGTATCGAGTTCCTTGACTATCTTAAGGAATGTAGAATTGTTTCATAATTGACACCTCCTAGGACACCACAGATTAATGGTGTGGCTGAGAGGCGCAATCGGACCTTGTTGGACATGGTTCGTTCCATGATGAGTCGAGCTTTGTTACTAATCTCATTTGAGGGGTATGCCTTAGAGACTTCCGCCCATATCCTTAATCTAGTCCCTACCAAAAAGGTTGTCAAAAAACCTCACGAGATGTGGACTGGGAAAGTTCCCACTTTAGACCACATCAAGATTTGGGGTTGCGAGGCTTTTGTGAGGCGTGAGACTCACGAAAAGCTTGAACCTCGAAGTGAGCAGTGTATTTTCATCGGCTACCCATAGAAATCCTTTGGTTATATCTTCTACAGACCGAGTGACAATGTTGTCTTCGTTGCAAGGAGAGGAGTCTTTCATGAGAGAGAATTCATAAGCCAAGGAAACAGTGGGAGGCAAGTTGACCTTGAAGAAATTCAAGAGTCAAGCGGTGAAAGAACCTTAAATACTAGCAATCAACCCGAGGAGGAAACTCATGTTGAGCTGATTGATGAGTCTGTACCTCTGAGGCGTTCTACAAGGGTTAGGAACACACCTGAGTTTTATTATAGTTTCCATATTACTACAGAAGGTAATGCATTTATCAATTATAGTACATTGATAAATTTGGATGAACCTAACAACTTTAAGGAAGACATGGCAGGCGCTGAGTCTGCCAAATGGAAAGAGGCTATGGACAGCGAGATTCAGTCCATGTATGACAATCAAGTTTGGAACTTGGTTAACAATGTACCGGGTCGTAAGACAGTCATGTGCAAATGGATCTTCAAGAAGAAGACAGACATGGATGGGAATGTACACATTTATAAGGCGTGACTGGTTGCGAAGGGTTTTACTCAAACTCTGGGAGTTGATTATGATGAAACCTTCTCACCAGTAGCAAAGATTAAGTCTATTAGGGTTATACTAGCCATTGCTTCATTTCATGATTATGAAATATGGAAAATGGATGTTAAAACTGCTTTCCTTAATGGAAAGTTGGCTGAGGATGTTTACATGAGTCAGCCAGAGGGTTTTGTTGATGCAAAGTACCCTAATAGAGTGTGTAAGCTTGAGAAATCCATCTATGGATTAAAACAAGCGTCTCGCAGATGGAATCTTTGTTTCGATGAGAAAGTCAAAGAGTTTGGTTTTTCGAGGAGCGAGGATGAGTCTTGTGTATATGTTAAGGCTAGTGGGAGTATAGTTAGTTTTTTGGTATTGTATGTGGATAACATACTGTTCATAGGAAATGACATCCCAACCTTGCAGGAGGTTAAGTCCTGGCTTGGGAAGTGTTTCGCTATGAAGGACCTTGGAGAAGCTGCCTATATCCTAGGGATAAGGATATTGAGAGACAGGAGTAAGAGACTAATTGGACTTAGTCAAAGTACCTACTTAGATAAGGTGCTGAAAAGATTTAGCATGCAGGATTCTAAGAAAGGCGACTTACCGATCCAGAGTAATGCCAAACTGAGTAAGACTCAGAGCCCGGGTACAGAGGCTGAGATAGTTGAGATGAGTCGAGTACCATATGCTTCCGTTGTAGGCTCGATCATGTATGCTATGACTTGTACTCGTCCTGATGTGGCCTTTTCTTTGAGCATGGTCAGCATATATCAAGGGAATCCGGGCAAGGCTCACTGGACTGCGGTAAAGAACATTCTCAAGTACCTGCGGAGGATGACTTGAGAGTAGTGGGGTATAGTGATGCCAACTTTCAGACAGACAGGGATAATTTCCGCTCTCAGTCAGGCTGGGTATTTACCCTAAGTAGAGGAGCAATTACTTGGAAAAGTTCCAAGCAGGAGACAGTAGCTGATTCAACTTGCGAATCAAAGTATATAGCAGCAAGCGAGGCGGCGAAGGAGGCAATATGGCTGAAGAACTTCATTGGAGACCTTGGAGTTGTACCAGCTATTAAGGAGGCTATGGAGATTTTCTGTGATAACGAGAGTGCAGTTGCCTTAGCCAAGGAACCAAGGGATCACGGCAGATCCAGGAACATCTACAGAAAATACCACTTCATTAGACATTGAATAGAAGGACTCCTCGTGGCAAAGAGGGTATCATCGGATGAGAACCTAGCAGATCCCCTCACGAAGGGAGTGTGTCAGGTTAAGCATCTACAGCATGCGCGACGCATTGGGCTAAAGGATGATATTAGTTTTAGTAATTAGATAGCTTTCGAAACTTGTAATAGTTGAAATGTAATTGACATTTGATGTTTAAATAAAATATGTTTTTATTTACTAGTATGGTACTGTCTTGTGTTAGTCTTTTACTATTGTTTCATTTTGCATGTTTGGACTTCCAAAATAATTATGTTATGGTATATCATATTATTCAAACTATCCACAGTCGATCATACTTTGGAAGTAGGTATTGAAACAAAACTGTCATGAATTGGGTTTGTAGATTTGTCTGAATTGTATTAGACATAGTAATTGTTGCTGCAACATTCATGAGTGCTCATAAGTTTTGAGTATTAGAATCAACCCACTCTCACATGTATCACTTCATGGAATTTATCTCGAGTGATCGTGAGACGTAACATCATATAAGTCTTCAAACCAAGAGATATGAGTTGTTAACTATGAGTTGGTTATACATTGATAGTACGAAAACACATCAGTAACATGATGTTATAAAACGTGTTGTTGTATATGTTGGGTTATGAGCATTCTAACACTCCTAAGTGTACATGCAACCCTAAATACCTTGGATCTATGTTTTCTCTATTATACATACAATTATGAACATCCAAGGTATTATCCTAATCTAGCATACAAAATAATAAATATAACAAGATAGAATACATACCTCTTTGATGTAGAATGTCTTCATGAAGCTTGAGTGCCTAGTGCCCCAAGTGTGACACCTCAAATGGTTCACACAACACCAAATACACTTGGAATAACTTGAGAGAAACTTGAACACTCCTTGAAATCGTCTAGCCCTCACACTCACACATTAGTGCACGATTTCTTGAGCCATGGGATTCTTTTATATGGTGGCTATTAGGGTTACACCATGTAACTCATAACTTTACCCATTCCTTATGCTCCATGGATTTTAACCTCCATGGAGTATCCATGGGTCACTCCATGGACTTAGTCCAACATAAGGAATCTTGGATCACAAGCCCATATATATAAGAATGAATGATTTACACAATCAACCCATATATTTAATTAGTCTCCTTTTGATTACTTAATTAATTCCAAATTAATTCTTGATCAATACTAATTAAATAACCTTATTAATATATTGAACATATAATATATTAACCAACCTTAAGTGTTATTTCTCTCATTATAGTATATCCAAATGCATGATGCCATGCAACCCAAATGGACCATGCCGGGTCGGGTCAAGTCTTAACAATTATAGTTATGGAAATAAAGAGTCATGCCACATTAGGGTTTACATGGTGTAACCATAGATGTGACACACTATATAAGCAACAGGTTCTCCACCAAAATCGGTGACACTAAGAAACAAGAGGGCTAGAGCCGATTTTGCAAGTGTAAGATTCTCTCAAAGTTTACTCCTTTGCATTTGGTGTTGTGTGAAGCATTTGAGGCATCACACTTGGGGTGCTAGGCTCACAAGGTTTCAAGGATCATAATCAAGAACAAGGTAAGTTATTCTATCTTTCATTCAAGTTAAAAATGATTTACATGATCAACCCATATATTTAATTAGTCATCTTTTGATCACTTAATTAATCCTTGATTAATTCTTGATCAATAATAATTAAATAATACTATTAATATATTAGAACTTATAATATATTAATCAACCACAAGTGTTATTTCTCTCATTTAGTCTATCCAAATGCATGATGCCATGCAACCCAAATGGACCATGTCGGGTCGGGTCAAGTACATACCAGAAAATAGTTATGGACTTAGACATCTTATCCAACAGTCTCCCACTTGGATAAGTCTAATAACTATAACTGCAAGTATGACTTCAGGAACCGATCAGCAATCATAGCTCTTTGCAAGGTTTCTTGGAACTGAGAAGATGATGATACGCCATTTCAGATGAGTGATCGTATAATCCTCTGTTCTAGATATCAGCCGGACAAATACATGGAACAGTGTCTTACTTTGTGTCCAGCAGTTTGTTTCCCGATTTCCGATTTGTTTGACATAGAACTCAATTGAACACATCAACTTAGTTCTGACCGGGCCCAGTACATAGGTCAAAACAAAATCATCGAGGGCCCAGATATCAGCTTCTAATCCAAGAAGGAACAGATAAACTTCGACTCATATGTTTGTTCTACTACTCATTGAATTATACACAAGAGCACGTTTTATAACATCGAGTTACCAATGCGTTTTCGTACAATCAATGCATAACCAACTCATAAGTAATAAATCATATATCTAGGTTTGAAGACTTATATGATATTACCGTCTCACGATCACTTGAGATAAATTCCATGAAGTGATTCCAGTGAGCGTGGGTTGAGTCCAATGCTCAGAACTTATGAGCACTCATGAGTGTTGTAGCCATGTCCAACAACTTAGACCTCTGCAACCAATCATGACAGTCTTGATTCATACCTACTTCCGACATATGACCGACTGTGGAGGTTCGAATAATATGATACACCAAACATAATTATTCTGGAAGTCAAAACATGCAAAAGAAATATAGTAAACGATCGACAAGAGATAGCAACACTTTACTCATAAATAAAACACCTTTTATTCATCATCTAATGTCAATTACACTTTACAAATTTCAAGGTTATCTAATTACTAAATCTAATATCATCCTTCAGCCCTATGCTCCGAGCATGCTGGAGATGCTTAACCCGAGTCAGTCCTTTCGTGAGGGGATCTGTTGGATTCTCATCCGATGATACCCTCTTTGCCACGAGGAGTCCTTCTTCTATTCGATGTCTGATGAAATGGTATTTTATGTCGATGTGTCTGGATCTCCCGTGATCCCTTGGTTCCTTGGCTAAGGCAACTACACTTTCACTATCACAGAAAATTTCCATTGGCTCTTTAATAGCTGGTACAACTCCAAGGTCTCCAATGAAGTTCTTCAGCCATATCGCCTCCTTTGCTGCCTCGCTAGCTGCTATATACTCTGATTCGCAAGTTGAATCAGCCACTGTCTCTTGCTTGGAACTCTTCCAAGAAATTGCTCCTCCATTTAAGGTAAAGACCCAGCCTGACTGAGAGCGGAAATTATCCCTATCAGTCTGAAAGCTAGCATCACTATACCCTACAACTCTCAAGTCTTCACTCCCACCGAGGGTAAGAACCCAGTCCTTAGTCATCCGTAGGTACTTGAGGATATTCTTTACCGCAGTCCAGTGTGCCTTGCCAGGGTTCCCCTGATACCTGCTAACCATGCTCAAAGCAAAGGCTACATCAGGTCGAGTACACGTCATAGCATACATGATTGATCCTACAGCCGAAGCATAAGGTATTCGACTCATTTCTGCTATCTCAGCCTCAGTACTAGGGCTTTGTGTCTTACTCAATCTGGCGTTACTCTGGATGGGTAACTCTCCTTTCTTGGAGTCCTGCATGCCGAATCTCTTCAGCACCTTATCCAAGTAGGTACTCTGACTAAGTCCAATTTGTCTTTTACTCCGGTTTCTCCAGATCCTTATCCCTAGAATATAGGCAGCTTCTCCTAGGTCCTTTATAGAGAAACACTTCCGAACCCAGGACTTAACTTCCTGCAGAGTTGGGATGTCATTTCCTATGAGTAGTATGTCATCCACATACAATACCAAAAAGCTAACTATACTCCCACTAGCCTTGACATATTCACAAGATTCATCTTCACTCCTAGAAAAGCCAAATTCTTTGACTTTCTCATCAAAGCAAAGATTCCATCTGCGAGGTGCTTGCTTTAACCCATAAATGGATTTCTCAAGCTTACACACTTTATTAGGGTACTCTGTGTTGACAAAACCCTCTGGCTGACTCATGTAAATATCCTTAGCTAACTTTCCATTAAGGAAAGCGGTTTTGACATCCATTTGCCATATTTCATAGTCATGAAATGCGGCTATGGCTAACAGAACCCTAATAGACTTAATCTTGGCCACTGGAGAAAAGGTCTCATCATAATCAACTCCCGGAGTTTGTGAGAAACCCTTTGCAACTAGTCGTGCCTTATAAGTGTGTACATTACCATCCATGTCGGTCTTCTTCTTGAAGATCCATTTGCACCCTATAGTCTTATGACCTGGTACATTCTCAACCAAGTTCCAAACTTGATTGTCATACATGGACTGTATCTCGCTGTCCATTGCCTCTTTCCACTTGGCTAACTCAGGGCCTGCCATGGCTTCCGCGTAACTGTTAGGTTCATCCAGACGTATCAGTGTCTCATCACTGATAAGTGTATCACCTTCCGCAGTAATATGGAATCCATAGTAATGCTCAGGTGCATTCCTAACCCTTGTGGAACGCCTCAGAGGTACAGACTTGTCAATTGGCTCAACAGAAGTTTCCTCCTCAAGTTGAGTGCTAGGGTTTGAAGTTCCTTCACCACTTGACTCTTGAATTTCTTCAAGGTCAACTTGCCTCCCACTGTCTCCTTGGCTTATGAACTCTCTCTCTCGAAAGAAAGCCCTCCTAGCTACAAAGACCACATTCTCACTAGGTTTGTAGAAGAGGTAACCAAAGGATTTATGTGGGTAGCCGATGAAAATACACCTCTCACTTCGAGGTTCGAGCTTATCATGAGTCTCACGTCTCACGAAAGCCTCGCAACCCCAAATCTTAATGTGGTCTAGTTTGGGTACTTTACCAGTCCACATCTCATGAGGAGTTTTGGCAACTTTCTTTGTGGGAACTAGATTAAGGATATGGGCGGCAGTCTCTAAGGCATACCCCCAAAATGAGATTGGTAGCGAAGCTCGACTCATCATGGAACAAACCATATCCAACAAGGTTCGATTACGCCTCTCGGCTACACCATTCAACTGCGGTGTCCTGGGAGGTGTCAATTGTGAGACAATCCCACATTCCCTAAGATAGTCGAGGAACTCTGAACTAAGATACTCACCACCTCGATCGGATTGAAGCATCTTAATGTTCCTGCCCAATTGATTCTCGACTTCCTGTTTAAACTCTTTAAACCTCTCAAAAGTCTCTGACTTATGCTTGATTAAGTAGACATATCCATATCTACTGTAATCATCAGTAAAAGTCAAATAATAACGATTAACATCCCTTGTGGCATGTTTGAAGGGCCCACACACATCCGTGTGTATAAGATCCAACAAACCTTCACCCCTCTCACAAGAACCTGTAAAGGGTGACTTTGTCATTTTTCCAAGTAAGCATGATTCGCAACTATCATCTGACTTTAGGTCAAATGACTCCAATACTCCATCCTTTTGGAGTTGGCCTATGCGTTTCTTGCTTATATGTCCAAGACGACAATGCCATAATGATGCTTTATCCAAGTTATTATTATTAACAGAATCAATACACAATACATTATTTCCTAAGTTATCAACCACAGATACAGTTTCATACACGCCATCACAAGGTAATGCTTTAAAATAAAGAACATTATTAAAGAAAGCATTAATCGAACCAACTTCATTATCAAATGAAAAGGTGAAACCTTGTTTATACAATGCATGAAAGGAAATAATATTTCTTGCCATTTCTGGCGAATAACAACATTTATTCAAATCTAAATTAAACCCACTACTTAGCGATAAAGTATAAACTCCAATCTTGGTGACAGGTAAAGCTTTCCTATTCCTCATGATTAAGTTTATTGTTCCATGCTCCACATTCTCACTTCTTCTTAGTCCCTGCAAATCAGAACAGATATGAATACCATAACCGGTATCAAGGACCCAAGAGTTAGAATGGGGTGAGTTATTAGATAAGATAGTGTAAATACCTGCATGGTTGGGTTTAACTTTCCCATCCTTCACATCTTGTTGGTACTTTGGGCAGTTCCGCTTCCAATGTGACTTTTCATGACAATAGAAGCATTCAGCCTCTTTAGGGTCAGAAGAAGGAGTGACAAAACCTTTCTTGGTTCCACTTGAAGAAGAGCCATCAAGGGTCCTAGCCTTGGTACCCTTCGAAGAGCTCTTCCTCTTCTTCCCTCTACCTTTCCCGATTGCCAAAACCGGGGCGGAGTTTGGAGTAGGAGTGTTAACAACCGACTTACCCTTAAGACCTGTTTCTGCGGTCTTGAGGAGTCCCTGAAGTTTGCTGAGTGTGACCTCTTCCTTATTCATGTGATATGTCATGCGGAATTGATCATAGCACGATGGTAAGGAATGCAAAATGATATCTATTGCAAGCTCCTCAGGGAAGTTCACATTAAGCTTCAGCAACCGATCCACATACCTTTGCATTTTCTGCATGTGGCTCGTGACGGATTCCCCGTCCTTCATCATGGTTGTTATGATAGAGCATATGATTTCATACCTCTCTTGTCGTGCACTTTGATGGTATCTTTCCATCAGATCTTGGTGCATTTCAAAAGGGTAGAAGTCCTCATAGGACTTTTGGAGTTCCGATGTCATGGTGGCCATCATGATGCATGCCACTTTTGTAGCATCCCTTTCATGTGCCCGGAAGTCAGCGATCTCCTGGGGAGTTGCAGTGGTCTCATCAATCTCCTTAAGCTCCTTGTCAAGGACATATTCTTTATCCTCGTAGCGGGTAATCATCATGATGTTTCTGATCCATTCATTGAAGTTGGATCCATCAAAAGTGACTTTCCCACATTCTTGTGCACTGGTCATGTCCACCACAAAGCTCGTTAAGACTATTCGTCATGATTTACTAAAGCTTAGTAAATATGGTTATACTTACAAGTTTAAGTATAATTCTGAAACATTGGAAAAGTCTCAATGTATGGCAGAACGAATGGGAAGAATCAACTTAGGCAGAAAGATAAAAGTTTCTCAAATCTGAAAAGATGGGAGAGTACTTTAGTATCATGTTTTGTGATCATCTTAATGATTAAAGAACCACATCACAACTAGTCTTCTAAGGACATCTTAGTGCATTCTTATGACTAAGAAGAGGAGTCATGAATTGTTGAAATGGTTAAATCAAGAAGATGATTCATACTTCGTTCCAAAACAAGTCTTAGAATCATACTCCAAGACTGTAAGTTGAGTGACATATCTTAAAGAAATGTTTAAAACACTTGTCAAATGTAAGAGTAAAAGTGTCCTACTCTTGTACATTTGAAATTGGTAAGTTGTGATGTTTTGGATAAAACAAAGACCAACTTAGGCCAATTGTGTGAAGTGTTTGTCTTGATTAGAATCCACACTATCTCTTGAATATTTGAAAAGAAAGTCTTATAGGTCAAGAAGACAGTGGGAGTATAAAAGATCATGAAATAGTTTCAAGAACTAATCAAGAATAAAACCTGTATTTCATCAGTAGCACACGACTAGAGGTTTATAACCTATCGTGTTGACATTTCTGTGCCCATTCCAGTTAAAGATGGCTTTGCATATGAGTTCTGAGAGTTCTCAGTTGGTTGCATAACAACTTGGAAGCAATGGCAGGCCCTTGAGTTGCCAGGTGGTAAGAAATTAAGATTGAGTTCAGTCCATATGTGTTTGGATTTGTCATTATCCTTGTCTTGTGACTATGGTTTTGACGATTCACATGGATAAGAACACATACACCATAAAATCTAAGGGTCATATGGTTTCTCTCCGATTCATGAAAATGATGGTGAGGAAACACTTCCACCAAGTAGATTTAAAGCAGATGGCAAAAGGTCTAAACAATTGAGACTATGATTACGGCATACCTTTTATAGTTCTGAAATTGTTTAGACACACATGCATTCTATCTAAGGAAAGGTGTATGATTTTGATAAAATCTTATCAAGGCAATCTCGTCTCAGAAATCTGAACTTTGGTAAGAAAGTCAATAAAGTATTGATTTCTAGAAGTCCAACTGATTTCTGAGTACATGTCAAAGCTAGTGGGAGCATAAGTGTTATGCTAATAATCATCATGTTAGTGGGAGCATGATAATTATGATAAAGGTTGCAAGTTAGCAATGTTAATTATAGAAAACAAAAGGTTTCAATTGGGAAAAAGTTGTTTTGCTATAATTAAGGGAGAGGAAATTATACTTCATCTCAAATCTAAAAGCTTAGATTGAGGTTTTAATCGTATTTAGTCAGGTATATATATGAATGTTATGTTGGAATGGCTCAACATAAGAAACTTCTAATATAGGGTCCATTATTTGCGTTCTAAAATTCGATTATGATTACGACATCCCTTTTCATAATCAGAATTATGAGAACTTGGCAAATTGAAATGGAAATATTAATGCAAAAGACTGGTTTAGTCTTTATGCGATACATCATGAATCGTGTCCCATATGCTTCGGATATAGGATCGATTGCATGTGCTATATTCATTCTTTCTAAAATTTTCCAAATGCCTGGGGCATTAAGAAGGGAAAAGGTCTAGAATTGGATATGACTAAAAGGATTAAACAATTGTCGAGGACAATCTAAGGTTTACCAAAGATTGGTTGCTCAAGGACAGTTGGAAGTATAATGATAATTCTGGAAGGACCATATTGACATAATCTGTAAGGAGGAAACTCTTGTTCAGAAGTGATAGTCAAAATGGAATATGGAAATGTTTCAAAGTTAGAAATTATTCAATCTGTCTAAGATTAGAAAACTTAATGCAAGAAGGATGTTTCTAAGGAGTTGATCTCCTTTGGAATGCTCTGTAATGTTTGTTGTCAAGTCTATCTGACTTTGTGCATAATCATTACAAGAGGATAAATGCATATAAGTTTAGAATCTAACAGATTTCAGTAAATGGCATGAATTTGGAATTCTTGCATTTGCAGTAAGGATTTGGGACTATGAAAAGAGGATCATTGGAGTTATGTTCAATTGATCTATTTCACAAAGTAAAGATCATAGACAAACATAGTATGCATACTTGGTGTATGGCATGACTAGTGTTTAGAAAACATAGTGTACATGCTTGGAGCATGGGACAACTATTGTTTTAAATTCAAGAATAAAGTTGATAGCTGAAACAGTATACAATGAATAATGTGTAATCATATGGTGATAAATAAAAGGTGTTTTATTTATGTTCATAGGTTTTGATACCATATTCGATTCAATTATTCTTGTGTTTCATTTTGCATGTTTTGACTTCCAGAATAAACTAGGTCATTGTTCTGGATGACTAAGTTATTCAAACCATCCAATGTCGGTCATATGTTGGAAGTAGATATGAATTAAGATTGTCATGGGTTGGCTGGTAGAGGTCTAAGATGTTGGACAAAGGGCTACAACACTCATGAGTGCTCATAAGTTCTGAGTATTGGATTCAACCCGCGCTCATTGGAATCACTTCATGGATTTTATCACGAGTGATCATGAGACGATAATATCTTATATTCTTCAAACCTAGAGATATGAGTTGTTACTATGAGTTGGTTATACATTGATTGCACGAAAACGCATTGGTAACTCGATGTTATAAAACGTGCCTTTGTGTATGATTCAACAAGTAGTAGAACAAGCCATATGAGTCGAAGTTTATCCATTCCTTTTACCTTCGGGATAAAAGCGATATTTGTGGGCCCCTTGATGATTTGGTGATGACAAACGTAAGTGCTCGGCCGGGCCTGGACTGATTTGATTTGTTCAATTACTCAGTCGTCATAAATCGGAAATCGGGAAACAACAAATGGACATAGAGAATGATTATAATCCATGTCTCAGTCCATATGATATCTAGAATGGAGGAATATATGATCCCTTATCTAATGGACATGTCATTTGATTTGTTCAGAGTTTGACAGCGGCTTTAAGAGCTACGATTGCTAGTCGGGATCTTGGAGTCATACTTGAATAATAGTTTTAGACTTATCCAAGTGGGAGACTGTTGGATTAGGTGTCTAAGCCCATAACTATTATTGGTATGTATTCGACCCGAGAGTATCATGGTCCATTTGGGTTGCATATCATCAGGACAATTTGTTAGGATGGACTTTTGAGAGAAGGTTATTTATGGTTTATTAATATATTATAAGTAATAATATATTAATATGAAATCATATGTTTTAATTAGTAGTGATCAAGAATTAATTTGGAATTAATTTAGTGGTCGAAAGAGACTAATTAAATCTATGGGGACTAATTATGATAATTAGTTATATTTATATGTGTTGGGCTTATGATCCATGTTGGACCAAGTTTATGTATGAATACATAAAGAGTTGGGCCACATGAACCATGGATCATAAAACCCATGGGTATGGATTTGGGTTATATCCATGACCCTAGAAATCCCACATATAAATAGATACTTCATTGCCCAAAATCGCCACTTGTATCTTTTTAGAGTTCATGGTGTCTTTTGTGTGCATGGAATTCTCTCTCAAGTTCATCCTTTGTCCATGGTGTGTTGTGATTCCATTTGAGGCTTCCACACTATTGGGGCTAAGCTCTTTAAGGCCAAATACACCAAGAATTCAAGCTCCATCAAAAGGTATGTCATGCTAACTAGTATATTATAATTTTATGTTAAATGCATGCTAGTTGTAAGATTAATACCTTGGAAACCATTTGCATGTATAATTAGTGAAAACATAGATCCAAGGTATTTAGGGTCGTATGAAAGTTTGCACATTTGTTGTTGGAAATGGACTAGAAACATTACCCTAAACTGTTTTGATGTTTTAAAGCTTGTTTTAGATGGTGTAATGTTTATGCTAATCCATTTATAATGGCGATTATTAAAATTACACTGTTGGATAAGGTGTCTAAGTCCATAACTATTTCTGGTGTGTACTTGACCCGACCCGGCATGGTCCATTTGGGTTGCATGGCACCATGCAATTGGATAAACTAAAATGAGAGAAATAACACTTATGGTTTATTAATATATTATAACTTCTAATATATTAATAATATTATTTAATTAGTTTGATCAAGAATTAATTTAGAATTAATTAAGTGATCAAAAGATAACTAATTAAATATATGGGTAGATTATGTAAATCTTCCATATCTTATATAGTGGGCTAAGAGGCTCCATGGATTATCAAGTTGGGTTCCACCCATAGGATGCTCCATGGATGCTCCATGGGAGTTACAAACCCATGGGTCATGAAAATGAAGAGTCATGACACATTAGGGTTTACATGGTGTAACCCTAGATGTGTCAACACTATATAAGAAACCCATTCTCCACCAAAATTAGCTACACATAAGAAACAAGAGGGCTAGGCCGATTTTAGAAGTGTGTATTCTCTCTAAAGTCATTCCAAAAGCATTTGGCGTTGTGTGAAGCATTTGAGGCATCACACTTGGGTGCTAGGCTCACAAGGTTTCAAGGATCATAATCAACAACAAGACAAACATAGATCCAAGGTTATTAGGGTTACATGTACACTTAGGAAGTGTTAGAATGCTCAAAACCCATCAGTGGTATCAGAGCCAGGTTCGTTTGTTGTTTTTTTTTTGTGTGTAAACAGCTTGAAAAAAAATCGTTAAATTACAAGTTTTTTTTAAGTGAAATTTTTGATTCTTGAAAGTGTTCATATTCATGTTCTTGAACTTATGAAGATTAGATGATCATAGGAATTGTTTGTAACCTTCATGGTAGTTTAATTCATGATCATAATGTGTTTTAATGGAGTCCATAACTTGTCCTCAAGTTATGGAAAACCAAAAGTCTCACTTTTATTAAAGCCATTAAAAGAACACAAGAGTTATAAAAATGAAGAGTCTTCATTTTTATTACTCAAATAATTCATAAGTTATAAGAAATGAAAAGTTTTGGAAGTTTACAAAACTTGCCCTCAAGTTTTGGAACATGTAAAGTCTTGATTAAAACTTTAGTTCCAACCCTTAGAATTTTAAAAGTTAAAATTCAACCCTTATACTTTATAATATTATAAGTTACTAATATATATATGTATAACAACAAGTCGTCTTACCGCTAGTACACCTCATTCACGAAGCCGGTCTATAAGGGGGGTATAAGGTTGTTGCCTATAAAATGGCAACTTAATGGGTGTCCACTCTCACCCACCGCTTCCTTGATCGGTGGAGGGTCGTTAGCCGAACGGGTAAGACAAGGACTTATAAATTCTCATTAAAAGTATGATGAATATTATAAAGTAACTAAATGCTTTTATTAAATTCCCAATCTTAGTTACTTTAGGAAAATGTGAATAAGGTGCTAATCCATGAAATTACACTTTACACTTTGTTTAAGTTGTTGGTGGAGCGTGTGTGGTTAACCGGCACACTAACTTGGACTTAACAAGGTAGGTAAAGGGTGACTTAAGGTTTACCATAGCATCGGTGGAGCGTGTGTGGTTTACCGGCACATCGATTGAGTGATAAACCTTGAGGGTACCAAGTGATTTGCGTGGTTACTTCACACCTCGTTTTGTGATCCTCGGTATCCCAGTCACAAAAACTTGGAGGGCACACTCGAGATTGAAACATGCCTTTGAAAAGTTCATTGAATCTCAAAAGAATCTAGGAATTTCTAAGAACCAATTAAAAACCTAATATTTATATTTCGTTTTTCATGGTGGAAATTGGTGAATCGTCATTCACCTACCTTTCAAATATGTTATAGCTTGGATTACGGCATACCTCTTCTAAGTTATAATATATTGTGATTGGATCCTAGCCTTAATATTACATTTGGTTGTTTTATTAAGGACTCTCTTAATATCTAAACTAATCTTGTTTTCTTCTTTCAGATGTCTTCAAACAATGCTGCTTCTGGCTCTAATCCTAATGGCTCCTTTACCCTTATGAACTTGTGTGGGAAAGTCACTTTTGATGGATCCAACTTCAATGAATGGATCAGAAACATCAGGATGATTACCCGCTACGAGGACAAAGAATATGTCCTTGACAAGGAGCTTAAGGAGATTGATGAGACCACGGCAACTCCCCAGGAGATCGCTGACTTCCGGGCACATGAAAGGGATGCTACAAAAGTGGCATGCGTCATGTTGGCCACCATGACAGCGGAACTCCAAAAGTCCTATGAGGACTTCTACACTTTTGAAATGCACCAAGATCTGATGGAAAGATACCATCAAAGTGCACGACAAGAGAGGTATGAAATCATATGCTCTATCATAACAACCATGATGAAGGACGGGGAATCCATCACGAGCCACATGCAGAAAATGCAAAGGTATGTGGATCGGTTGCTGAAGCTTAATGTGAACTTCCCTGAGGAGCTTGCAATAGATATCATTTTGCACTCCTTACCATCATGCTATGATCAATTCCGCATGACATATCACATGAATAAGGAAGAGGTCATACTCAGCAAACTTCAGGGACTCCTCAAGACCGCAGAAACAGGTCTTAAGGGTAAGTCGGTTGTTAACACTCCTACTCCAAACTCCGCCCCGGTTTTGGTAATCGGGAAAGGTAGAGGGAAGAAGAGGAAGAGCTCTTTGAAGGGTACCAAGGCTAGGACCCTTGATGGCTCTTCTTCAAGTGGAACCAAGAAAGGTCTTGTCACTCCTTCTTCTGACCCTAAAGAGGCTGAATGCTTCTATTGCCATGAAAAGTCACATTGGAAGTGGAACTGCCTAAAGTACCAGCAAGATGTGAAGGATGGGAAAGTTAAACCCAACCATGCAGGTATTTACACTATCTTATCTAATAACTCACCCCATTCTAACTCTTGGGTCCTTGATACCGGTTGTGGTATTCATATCTGTTCTGATTTGCAGGGACTAAGAAGAAGTGAGAATGTGGAGCATGGAAGAATAAACTTAATCATGGGGAATAGGAAAGCTTTACCTGTCACCAAGATTGGAGTTTATACTTTATCGCTAAGTAGTGGGTTTAGTTTAGATTTGAATAAATGTTGTTATTCGCCAGAAATGGCAAGAAATATTATTTCCTTTCATGCATTGTATAAACAAGGTTTCACCTTTTCATTTGATAATGAAGTTGGTTCGATTAATGCTTTCTTTAATAATGTTCTTTATTTTAAAGCATTAGCTTGTGATGGTGTGTATGAAACTGTATATGTGGTTGATAACTTAGGAAATAATGTATTGTGTATTGATTCTGTTAATGATAATAACTTGGATAAAGCATCATTATGGCATTGTCGTCTTGGACATATAAGCAAGAAACGCATAGGCCAACTCCAAAAGGATGGAGTATTGGAGTCATTTGACCTAAAGTCAGATGATAGTTGCGAATCATGCTTACTTGGAAAAATGACAAATTCACCCTTCACAAGTTCTTGTGAGAGGGGTGAAGGTTTGTTGGATCTTATACACACAGATGTGTGTGGGCCCTTTAAACATGCCACAAGGGATGCTAATCGTTATTATTTGACTTTTACTGATGATTACAGTAGATATGGATATGTCTACTTAATCAAGCATAAGTCAGAGACTTTTGAGAGGTTTAATGAGTTTAAACAGGAAGTCGAGAATCAATTGGGCAGGAACATTAAGATGCTTCGATCCGATCGAGGTGGTGAGTATCTTAGTTCAGAGTTCCTCGACTATCTTAGGGAATGTGGAATTGTGTCACAATCGACACCTCCCAGGACACCGCAGTTGAATGGTGTAGCTGAGAGGCGTAATCGAACCTTGTTAGATATGGTTCGTTCCATGATGAGTCGAGCTTCGCTACCAATCTCATTTTGGGGGTATGCCTTAAAGACTGCCGCCCATATCCTTAATCTAGTTCCCACAAAGAAAGTTGCCAAAACTCCTCATGAGATGTGGACTGGTAAAGTACCCAAACTAGACCACATTAAGATTTGGGGTTGCGAGGCTTTCGTGAGACTCGAGACTCATGATAAGCTCGAACCTCGAAGTGAGAGGTGTATTTTCATCGGCTACCCACAGAAATCCTTTGGTTACCTCTTCTACAGACCTAGTAAGAATGTGGTCTTTGTAGCTAGGAGGGCTTTCTTTCGAGAGAGAGAGTTCATAAGCCAAGGAGACAGTGGGAGGCAAGTTGACCTTGAAGAAATTCAAGAGTCAAGTGGTGAAGGAACTTCAAACCCTAGCACTCAACTTGAGGAGGAAACTTCTGTTGAGCCAATTGACAAGTATGTACCTCTGAGGCGTTCCGCAAGGGTTAGGAATGCACCTGAGCATTACTATGGATTCCATATTACTGCGGAAGGTGATACACTTATCAGTGATGAGATACTGATAGGTTTGGATGAACCTAACAGTTACGCGGAAGCCATGGTAGGCCCTGAGTCAGCCAAGTGGAAAGAGGCAATGGACAGCGAGATACAGTCCATGTATGACAATCAAGTTTGGAACTTGGTTGAGAATGTACCATGTCGTAAGACTGTAGGGTGCAAATGGATCTTCAAGAAGAAGACCGACATGGATGGTAATGTACACACTTATAAGGCACGACTGGTTGCAAAGGGTTTCTCACAAACTCCGGGAGTTGATTATGATGAGACCTTCTCTCCAGTGGCCAAGATTAAGTCTATTAGGGTTCTGTTAGTCATAGCTGCATTTCATGACTATGAAATATGGCAAATGGATGTCAAAACCGCTTTCCTTAATGGAAAGTTGGCTGAGGATGTTTACATGAGTCAGCCAGAGGGTTTTGTCAACACAGAGTTGTTGGATTAATGTCTAAGTCCATAACTATAATTGGTAAGACTTGACCCGACCCGGCATGGTCCATTTGGGTTGCATGGCATCATGCATTTGGATAGACTATAATGAGAGAAATAACACTTAAGGTTGGTTAATATATTATAAGTTCTAATATATTAATAAGGTTATTTAATTAGTATTGATCAAGAAATAATTTGGAATTAATTAAGTGATCAAAAGGAGACTAATTAAATATATGGGTTGATTGTGTAAATCATTCATTCTTATATATGTGGGCTTGTGATCCAAGATTTCTTATGTTGGAATAAGTCCATGGGGTGACCCATGGATACTCCATGGAGGTTAAAATCCATGGAGCATAAGGAATGGGTAAAGTTATGAGTTACATGGTGTAACCCTAATAGCCACCATATAAAAGAATCCCATGGCTCAAGAAATCGTGCACTAATGTGTGAATATGAGGGCTAGACGATTTCAAGGAGTGTTCCATTTCTCTCAAGTCATTCCATGTGCATTTGATGTTGTGTGAACCATTTGAGGTGTCACACTTGGGGCACTAGGCACTCAAGCTTCAAGGAGACAAGCTACATCAAACAAAGGTATGTATTCTATCCATTTGATTACCGAAGTATCAAGTATTGTATGCTAGATAGGGTAATACCTTGGAAAGTTCATAATTGCTTGTATAATAGAGAAAACATAGATCCAAGGTATTTAGGGTTGCATGTACACTTAGGAGTGTTAGAATGCGCAAAACCCATCAGTGGTATCAGAGCCGGGTTTTGTTTTCTTGTTATACTTGCAAAATTAGCTGAAAAATCGAATTGTATTAGTTTAAAAGTTATGCTAATTACTTGAAAAAATATTTGATGTGAATTATCTTTGTTCATATGAGTTTATTAGATTAATAGAAAAGTTAATTGATTATGTGTTTTCAATCCATTTTAATCTAAGAGTTGATTCTAAAATGTGTTTTTGTAACTTGTCCTCAAGTTATATGAAAAGTCACATTTAAGTTTCATAAAACTCATAAAAAGTTGGCAATGGTTACAAAAATGAAGAGTCTTGTCCTCATTAAATGGTTTTATGACTCCATAACTTGTCCTCAAGTTATGGAGGTTCAAGAGTCACTTCATTAAATGATAAAATGTGTAACCTTAATTAGTTCCATAAGTTACAAAAATAAAGAAAAGTTACATTCTTTTATTAGTTTAAAGTCTTCCATAACTTGTCCTCAAGTTATGGAACTTGAAGAGTTTTTTTAATTAAAACTACTTTAAACACATAAGTTATGGAATTAATTAGTTTTGAATATTTTCAAAACTTGCCCTCAATTTTTGGAATTTGTAAAGTTTTCCCCATGAATACTTTAATTCCAAGTTAGCCCTTAGAATTTTAAAAGTTAAAATTCAACCCTTATACTTTATAGTATTATAAGTTAATAATAAATATATGTATAAGAGCAAGTCAGTCTTACCGTTAGTAGGCCTCATTCACGAAGCCGGTCTATAAGGGGGGTATAAGGTTACTGCTTATAAAATGGCAGTTTAATGGGTGTCCACTCTCACCCACCGCTTCCTTGACTGGTGGAGGGTCGTTAGCCGAACGGGTAGGACAAGGACTATAATTCTCCCTTCATTAAAAGTATTAATGATAAATACTAAGTAACTAAACTTTTTATAAATTCCCAATCTTAGTTACTTAGGAAAATGTGAATAAGGTGCTAATCCATGAAATTACACTTTGCACTTTGTTTAAACCGTTAGTGGAGCGTGTGTGGTTAACCGGCACACTAACCTGGATTTAACAAAGTAGGCAAAGGGTAACTTAATATTTATCATAGTATCGGTGAAGCTCGTGTGGTTAACCGACACATCGATTGAGGGGTAAATATTAAGGGTACCAAGTATATTTGCATGGTTACTTCACACCTTGTTTTGTGATCTTCGGCATCCCAGTCACAAAACCTGAAGGGCACACTCGAGATTGAAACATGCCATTGAAAAGTTCAATGAATCTCAAAAGATCTAGGAGTTTCAAATCCAATTAAAAACCTAATTACATTATTTCGTTTTTCATGGTGGAAATTGGTAAATCGTCATTTACCTACCTTCAACTATTTTATAACTCGGATTACGACATCCCTCTTCCAGTTATAAATAGGTTGTTGGATCCTAGCCTTAATATTTCATATTGGGTGTTATATTAAGGACTTTAGATCAACTATCTTGAATATCTCCCAAAAGATGTCTAGTTCATACATCTATGATCTTCCCAAATCTCTTGGAACTTTACTTCCTCCACCTCCTCCAATTATTCTCCCTAACCCACAAGTTCAAGGTCACTCAAGCCCTAATGGCAAGCAAGGTCTATGTGTGATCACATCTTAGAGATGAAGTCACATATTGACAAGCTGGGAGAGTTGGGTGTCAAAGTCTTGAGAAAGTTGGATGTTCAATCACTTTCTAAGTCACATAGTGAGTTCCTTTGGGACTACTATGAAACAGACTATGACATGAACCTTAATGATCATATCTATTTGCTTGGTGCTGCTGAATCAGCAATGATTTGGAACGATAGTAAAGCAAATTTGATTAGAAGATCAACTTCCCAAAAACTTTATGGACAGCGACAATGGTGACACTGGAAATCCAGAAAAAGCATTCTCTTCCCAATGGAAAGGGATTGGCCATAGTCAACCCGGTTGACCAAATGGTAAGGAGAAAGGCTAAGTCTGAGATAGTCCCATTACCAAAGGGTCCATATGTTTATTTTTCCAAAGGAAGGGGCGTTGATTGCAAAGCTGCCAAGTTTACCTAAGGATGTTAAAGTCAATAAGTCTGACTCTACTTGAGGTAGAGCCCATTATCTAACTCTGTTAAGTTTCTATTCTAAGATCCTCATTACATGATGTGACTGGGTCACATGTTGATGTTTTAAGAATCAAAGAATAGAGAGAAAGCTTAAAGGAAGTATATGTTGATTCTGATCGCGTAGGTGGATTTCGATCGCATCAGAATTTTGAAGCTGTTACTTAGGAGTTATGATATATTGCTTAGGAATAGATAACAAGTTTTTCCGTATGCATTTGCACTATAAGGATAAGTTTATTCCGCAAAGTTTTGAAATAAAATAAAAGTTTTTAATTTTATATTTATTTTAAATATCCTTACAAGTGGCATTTGTGAAAAATGGTTGTTTATATGATTCCATTGATAGCAATATTTGAAAAAAAATGGACTTGATTCTTTCGTTTGTGGTAGTGTCATAATTTACCAAATAAGGAAAGATTCTCATTCCCAAGGCTTCAGTTGGATAGAAACTTGGAATCATGCAAGTTAAATAGTATGATGAATGAGAACTTTCAAGCATTGGAAAATTAAGACTTGTTCACATGGATGTGTGAGTCAAGTTAAGGACTAAAGGGATCGAGTACACATTCTTGTGCACTGGTCAAGTCCACCACAAAGCTCGTTAAGACTATTCGTCATGATTTACAAAATTTTAGTAAAAATGGTTATACTTACAAGTTTAAGTATAATTCTGAAACATTGGAAAAGTCTCAATGTATGGCAGAACGAATGGGAAGAATCAAATTAGGCAGACAGATAAAAGTTTCTCAAATCTGAAAAGATGGGAGAGTACTTTAGTAACATGTTTTGTGATCATCTTCATGATTAAAGAACCACATCACAATTGGTCTTCTAAGGACATCTTAGTGCATTCTTATGACCAAGAAGAGGAGTCATGAATTGTTGAAATGGTTAAATCAAGAAGATGAGTCATACTTCGTTTCAAAACAAGTCTTAGAGTCATACTCCAAGACTATAAGTTGAGTGACATATCTTAAAGAAAGGTTTATAACACTTGTCAAATGTAAGAGTAAAAATGTCCTACTCTTGTACATTTGAAGTTGGTAAGTTGTGATGTTTTGGATTAAACAAAGACCAACTAAGGCCAATTGTGTGAAGTGTTTGTCTTGATAAAGAATCCGCACTATCTCTTGAATATTTTGCAAGATAGTCTTATATGTCAAGAGGACAGTGGGAGTCTTAAAGATCCTAAAAAGAATTTCAAGAACTAATCAAGAATAAAACCTGAGGTTCTTCACTAGCACACGACTTGAGGTTTATAACCTATCATGTTGACATATTATGTGCCCATTCCAGTTAAAGTTGGCTTTGCATAGGAGTTCTGAAAGTTCTCAATTGGTTGCATAACAACTTGGAAGCAATGGCAGGCCATGTACTGCTAGGTGGCAAGAAGTTAAGATTGCATAAGTTCAGTCCATATGAGTTTGGATTTGTCATTATCCTTGTCTTGTGACTATGGTTTTAACGATTCACATGGATAAGAACACATACACCATAAAATCTAAGGGTCATAAGGTTTCTCTCCGATTCATGAAAATGATGGTGAGGAAACACTTCCACCAAGTAGATTTGAAGCAGATGGCAAAAGGTCTAAACAATTGAGACTATGATTACGACATCCCTTTTCATAGTTCTGAAATTGTTTAGACACACATGCATGCTATCTAAGGAAAGGTGTATGATTTTGATAAAGTTTTATCAAAGCATCTCGTATCAGAAATCTGAACTTTGGTAAGGAAGTCAATAAAGTATTGATTTCTAGAAGTCCAGCTGATTTCTGAGTACATGTCAAAGCTAGTGGGAGCATATGTGTTATGCTAATGATCATCATGTTAGTGGGATCATGATAATTGTTTTTAGTGTTGCAAGTTAGCAATGTTAATTATAGAAAACAAAAGTTTCAATTCGTGAGGCTGCAGGGATTGAAAAAGTTGTTTTGCTATAATTAAGGGAGAGGATATACTTCATTTCAGTTCTAAAGGGTTAGATTGAGACCTTAATCATCTTTAGTCAAGAATATATATATGAATTTCATGTTGGATTGGTTCAACTTAAGGAAATTCTATATATTGCGTTCTCAAAATTCGATTATGATTACGGCATCCCTCTTCATAGTCAAATTTTGAAAACATGGCAAATAAAAATATTGTAGCAAAAGACTGGTCTAGAATCATGTCTTTATGTGAGACATCATGAATCGTGTACCATTTGCTTTGGGTACAGGATCGATTGCATGTGCTATAATATTTGTCATTTCTAAATTTTTCCAAATGCCCAGAGGCATTAAGAAGGGAAAAGGTCTAGAATTGGATATGACTAAAATGATTAAGCAATTGTCGAGGACAATCTGAGGTTTACCAAAGATTGGTTGCTCAGGGACAGTTGGAAGTATAGTGCTAATTTTGGAAGGACCATATTGACATATTCTGAAAAGAGGCATCTCTTATTCAGAAGTGATAGTCAAAATGAGAATATGGAGTTGTCTCCATAGGTGGAAGTTATCTGTGTAAGATTAGAAAACTTAATGCAACAAGCATGTCCAAAGCAATGTACTTTGAATATGAGACTTAGTTTCCATGGAGTTGATCTCCATTGGAATACCTTATAATGACTGTTGACAAGTCTTTGTGATTTTGTACATATTCATTACAGGAGGGTCAGTGCATATAAGTTTAAAATCTAAACAGATTTCGATAAATGATAGGAATTTGAAATTCTCACATTTTTCGATAAGGATTTGGGAGTGTGAAATTTGAATCATTGAAATTATGTTCAATTGGTTTATTTCACAAAGTAAGGATCATAGACAAACATAGAGTGCATACTTGGTGTATGGCAAAGCTATTGTTTAAGAAAAACATAGTGTACATGCTTGGAGCATGGGACAACTAGTGTTTTTAATTCAAGTATAAAGTTGATAAAACCGAAACAATGAATAATGAGTAATCAGTATGGTGATAAATAAAAGTGTTTATTTATATTCATAGGGTTTGATACCATATTTGATTCATTTATTCTTGTGTTTCACTTTGCACGTTTTGACTTCCAGAATAACTAAGTCGCTCTTCCTGAATGATTAAGTTATTCAAACCATCCACAGTCGGTCATATGTTGGAAGTAGATATGAATCAAGACTGTCATGGGTAGGTTTGTAGAGGTCCAAGTTGGTGGACAAAGTGGTGCTACAACACTCATGAGTGCTCATAAGTTCTGAGTATTGGATTCAACCCGCGCTCATTTGAATCACTACATGGATTTTATCACGAGTGATCATGAGACGATAATATCTTATATTCTTCAAACCTAGAGATGTGAGTTGTTACTATGAGTTGGTTGTACATTGCTTGCACGAAAACGCATTCGGTAACTCGATGTTATAAAACGTGCATTTGTGTATGATTCAACAAGTAGTAAAACAAGCCATATGAGTCGAAGTTTATCCATTCCTTTTACCTTCGGGATAAAAGCGATATCTGTGGGCCCCTCGATGATTTAAAGATGATACATGTGAGTGCTTGGCCAAGCCAGGACTGATTTGATTTGTTCAATCAGTCAGTCATCATGAATCGGAAATCGGGAAACAACAAATGGACAGAGAGAATGATTGATAATCCATGTCTCAGTCCATATGATATCTAGAATGGAGGAATATATGATCCATTATCTAATGGACAAGTCATTGACAAAGGTCAGAGTTCGACAGAAGCTTTTGAGAGTTACGATTGCTGATCGGTTCCTGAAGTCATACGCAATAATAGTTTTAGACTTATCCAAGTGGGAGACTGTTGGATTAATGTCTAAGTCCATAACTATAATTGGTAAGACTTGACCCGACCCGGCATAGTCCATTTGGGTTGCATGGCATCATGCATTTGGATAGACTATAATGAGAGAAATAACACTTAAGGTTGGTTAATATATTATAAGTTCTAATATATTAATAAGGTTATTTAATTAGTATTGATCAAGAATTAATTTGGAATTAATTAAGTGATCAAAAGGAGACTAATTAAATATATGGGTTGATTGTGTAAATCATTCATTCTTATATATGTGGGCTTGTGATCCAAGATTCCTTATGTTGGACTAAGTCCATGGAGTGACCCATGGATACTCCATGGAGTTTAAAATCCATGGAGCATAAGGAATGGGTAAAGTTATGAGTTACATGGTGTAACCCTAATAGCGACCATATAAAAGAATCACATGGCTCAAGAAATCGTGCACTAATGTGTGAATATGAGGGCTAGACGATTTCAAGGAGTGTTCCATTTCTCTCAAGTCATTCCATGTGCATTTGGTGTTGTGTGAACCATTTGAGGTGCCACACTTGGGGCACGAGGCACTCAAGCTTCATGGAGACAAGCTACATCAAACAAAGGTATGTATTCTATCCATTTGATTACCCAAGTATCAAGTATTGTATGCTAGATAGGGTAATACCTTTGACAGTTCATAATTGCATGTATAATAGAGAAAACATAGATCTAAGGTATTTAGGGTTGCATGTACACTTAGGAGTGTTAGAATGCGCAAAACCCATCAGTATACAATTTGATGATTAATCAGTACAAACATATGAGGCGAAGTTTATTTGTTCTTTTTAGACTTGGAGGATTAAAAGCGATATATTGGGCCCCTAGATGATTTTGTTTTGACTTATGTGTCGGGCCCAGTCAGAACAGAATTTATGTCTTCGATTAAGTTCTATGTCAAACAAATCGGAAACCGGGAAACAAATTGCTAGACAATAAGTACGACGTTGTTCCATGTATTTGTCCGACTGATATCTTGAGAACAGAGGAGTATATGATCTTTTATCTAAAATGGCACAACTTAGTTCCTCGAGACTTTGAAGAGCTACGATTGATGGTCGGATCCTGAAGTCATACTTCCATCTATAGTTATTAAGACTTATCCAAGTAGGAGACTGTTGGATAAGGTGTCTAAGTCCATAACTATATTTGGTATGTACTTGAACCGATTTGGCATGGTCCATTTGGGTTGCATGGCATCGGAACATTTGGATACACTTTTGTGAGAAGAGGATATTTATGGTTTATTAATATATTATAAGTTCTAATATGTTAATATGAATTATTTAATTAGTATTGATCAAGAATTTGTTTGGAATTAATTTTGTGATCAAAAGAGACTAATTAAATAAATGGGGATTGATTTGGTAAATCATTCAATCTTATATAGTGGGCTTATGATCCATAGTTCTTCATGTTGGGCTAAACCCATGTGGTTACCCATGGATACTCCATGGAGGTTAAAACCCATGGATCATGAGGAATGTGGAAAGGCATGAGTTACATGGTGTAACCCTAATATGCACATTATATAAAGAGGACTCATACTTGTAAAATCGGCACTTAAGTGAAACTAGTGAGGGCTAGCCGATTTTGGTGCATATCAATCTTCTCTAAAGTTATTCCAAAAGTTGGTGGTGTTGTGTGAAGCATTTGAGGCATCACATTTGGGGTGCTAGGCTCAAAAAGTCTTAAGGAATCCAAGCAACAAGAAAGGTATGTCATTCTACTAGTTTTTTATATTACATATACCCCATGATATGCTAGTTAGGATGAAACCTTGGAAAAATGAAAGTTTGCATGTATAATAGAGAAAACATAGATCCAAGGTTTCTAGGGTTTCATGTAGACCATAGGAGTGTTAGAATTCTCAAAACCCATCAGATAAAGTCGAGAACTTTATGTCCATGAGGGCCTAGAGGAGTCCATATCTGAACTCCTCACTTCAAAACGTGCTCAATACCATAAATGCTTCAAGAATAAGCTAGAAATGACCCTAAACTCTTAAATGGAGAGATCTAACAAGAGAATGATCAAGCTAATGACTTTTTACCTTCAAATGAATGCCAAAACGAAGTAGATGTTGGATCTACAAGATCCTTCTCGTTCCAAGTTTCTCAATCTTCAAGTCTCTTCAAGAAATGCACCAAACACACACACTTTAGCCTCACACACACTCAAAATAGAAGGTTAGCTCGTTTAGGGTTTGTTTCTGGACGTGAAGGTGGTAAGGGAGGCTGGAAGGAGGACATAAGGTCCTTTAAATAGGGTGCAAACCCTAAAAATTAGGGTTTTCAAGCACAGCCTCTACTCGTCATGTTGGGTCCTCCAACTCGTCGAGTAGGTTCTAAAATTCATGCGGGCTGACCAGGTTCTACACGGCGAGTTGGGGCCTCCAACTCGTCGTGTTTCCCTAATAATAAGAATATAAAAGATTAAATGTATACCTGGGAGTCAGGATGTTACACATTATTTTGTACTTTAGGTATCTAAATTATAGAAATCAATATCAGAAACACAACTTTATTAAATTGAAGGAGTAACTTGGTAACACCGTTGACATGACAATCTAGTTGACATTTATTATTAATAAGACTAGAGAGAGTGGTGATGTATGTTTTAGCATGTCACATCATATTTTTGCATGTCACCTAAGCTTAACATGATGTTAAGTAGTGGTGGTGCTTTATCATGTCTTTGGAAGGAAATAGATATATAAAAAGCAGCCAATCATAAAATACCTACACATTCTCTCACCTCTCTCATCTTGCTAAGTCTATGGGGAGTGGGGATCACTAAGGAGTTCACCAAGCTCTTCGCATGTGCATAGGACACCCACCCCTAGTTGTAACGTCCTAAAAACTATGATGTAAAAATTTCATTTTTAACTTAATCAAAACACTAATTATCTTTTATTCAAACATCCAAAAGTATTTCATAATAAAACAGCCATCAGAGTACAATCCCAAAATCATCACAATGCGGAAGCATGGGTGGATGCCCTGCAATAATGTCGGGCCCTTCCCTTTCGAACCGGAAGTATTTGAAACCATAACCATAAAAACCATAAGCACAAAGCTTAGTGAGTTCCCCAAAATACCACATACCATATATATTATTGGGCCTAGCCTTCACATTGGGCCCAACCCGCATATTGGGCCCAACCCACCATAATGGACCTAGCCTTTCCAAACCAATGGGCCCATCCCAATCACACAAATGCAAAAGTCACAAAGACAAATAGCAGCTACATAACATACAATGGGCCTACCCTTCCTGATCCATGGGCCTAGCCCAACATACAATTAGGCCTAGCCCAACATACAAATCGGCCTAGCCTAACATACCATGCAAGAGTCACAACGACATCTAACATAACAAAACCTAGTGGGCCGACATTGGTGCCTTCGACCCACGAGTGTAGTGAGGAAACTGTCCTCAAGCTGTTGAATCTCTCAATAAATTCTCAGACTGCTGATCCGGAAATCCCTGCGCACTAGCACCATAAAATAATTATCCAATTAATAATTGGATCTCGCCCCATAAACAAGAATCAAAGCCACTTAACCCATAACCATTGTAAAATACCATTTTACCCTTTCCTTTTTCTTGGCCCAAACCATGGCCCAACAAGGCCCAAACTCTAAAAGGCCCAAAATAGCCATCCTGGGGAGTACGCCCTGCGTACTTGAGATGTACGCCCTGCGTACTCAGCCATGAACCACAATATACAACTGGTTGATGCAAAATTCCATCATTAAGCTGAGCGTACCCCCGCGTACGCCCAACGTACTCGTCAGAGGCCCAAAAGTCAACATTAAGCTCTTATTAGGTTAAGCCAAGTTGTCCAAACACAGATCTGATCCCTAGGCAAGGTCTTAAACAATAAAGTTGCCAAATTTACTCTCTTACATGCCTTAATGGGACTCAACACTTAAAAAGAAGCTTAATAAAGGTCGTAATACTTGCACGGACCAAAATCCTCCATAAAGTTTGCATTTTTATGAACAAGGAACCTTATTGGAGCTAAGATCTAACATCCATGGCTTCTGGAGTAGATCAAAAGCTCAATTTTGAACTCAAAAGACTTCAAAATGCATAAAAACACCATAGAATATATTTAGCACAAAAGACCACCAAGGTGAGAGCTTTTTACCTCAAAAGGCTTGCAAATGAGAAGGTAGTCCTGGATCTACAAGCTCAAGCTATACCTCCAAGTGTTCATCTTCTTCTTCTTCACCACAAAACACCAACCAACTCACTTTTAAGCTCAAATCTCACCATATGCACTTAGGATTTCGAATCCAGGGTTTAATAGGATGGAGGCTAAGCATAAGAGGGTTTGGTGTGAAGTTAAGGAGATTAAATAGGGTCCAAGACCCTAAATTAGGGTTTGTATGAAACTAGAGTACGCCCTGTGTACTCTTAGTACGCCCAACATACTGCAACTGATGTCCACAATTTTTCTCCCTAGTACGCCCAACGTACTCCCTATGTATTCCCGCGTACTAGGTATAGCCTTAAACCCACCAACTTCCGAATGCCATAGCTTCTTTGTTTTAAGTCCGTTTTCGACGATCCTTATATCTACATAAAGGTAACAAGAATCTCTACGCTTCTATCAACTCATCCTTGCCTTAAAACTTCCCAAACTAAAATCTAATTTCCATAAAAGCCCAAGCTGTCATTTTACGGTTATACCCTTGGGTTTCAAATCATGAACCAGACTCCCAGATCATCTAACTTACATTAACCACACCCAAATGGGTCTAAATCTCTCTTTCCCAAAGGCCCTAATCCTTGTGATAATCGATCTTCGGGTCACAGCCCCGAATTAGAAAACAATTCGGAACAGGGTGTTACACTAGATTACGTATGGGGTGCGCCAACATGAACTCGCTGGTTGCTTAGCGAGATGAGAGATATGAAAGAGTATGTGTAGGTTTTTTTTGTGATTGACTGTTTTTATTTTATTTTTCTTCCAAATGCATGCTAAGGCACACTACCAGTGCCTTTATGCTTAGGTGACATGCAAAAATATGATGTGGCATGCTAAAATATACACCACCACTCCCTCTAGTCTAATACGTTCACGTGGCTTCATTTATGTCCATGTGGATTGAAGGCCACCATTAACCACCAATACTACAGTGCACCGATGCACCACCAATTTCTTCAGATTCCAAGAACCACCTAGCACCATTAATGAATATCACCTTACACCACCATAAACCACCATCAACACCATTAACCCTCCACTAGCACCAATTATAAAACCACATGGTTGTATCTGTATTATATAGAAGGTGAGAAGAACTAAAAGATGAGAACCATGAAGTAACTTTTATAGATTTCGGCTATGACAAAGGAGGACCATTGTTATCACTCTTCGAAGGTAGTAATGGCACACACTTCAACATTATCAGAGTCAGTACCCCGTGATAACATGTAATGCCCGTGTTTCTAGGCTAGGAATTAATATTGACATGATAGTCTAGGTTAAGCTTTGTGACTCATTTTGAAGAAATGAAAAGGAATTATGTGAATATTATGTGTTTTATGTGTTATATGCTTAATTATTAGGGTTTAATTAATTAAGACTAAAAATGAGCGTCGAAAATAAATATTAGATAAAGCCGATATTTATTAAGAAAGTTGTAGTGGTCGTGACAAGGATTACGGATATATAAAGAATGCCGAAATCCGAGTTATAACGAAGAAGTTATGACATGTCGAAGTTTCGCGACAAACCGGCATGGTGCCGAATGTCGTAAAAAGTGAGTTTTTGATAAACTACTTTTTAGCCTTAGTGATCTAAACGAAACTTGTAGTGTTCGTTAAACCGAGAGTAGGTATAAAAAGAACGCCCAAATCTGACTTCGTATGAGGAAGTTATGATTTTTCGAAGTTTCAGCTTAGCAGTAGACAGCTAAAAACTCGAATTTTAGATCGAGAGAGTTTTAGCCGACACAACCTAAACGATAATCGAAGGTCTCGACATTAGTAGCACAACGGTAAAATGTCTGACGAAAACGGACGTCGGATGAAGAAGTTATGATTTTTTAACAGATTTCCTGTCCCGGTCTGTTAAAAATAATAATTTAAAAATTAAATTCAAAATTAGCCGACAAAGTCTAAACGAAAGTTGTAGAGCGTAATTTTACCTACGCGTTCATATAAAGAACGTCAAAAACAGAGCTCATATGCGAAAGTTATGGATTTTATAAGATTTGGCGCGAAAATCGAGAAAATCCCCAAAACCGAGGAATTTCGCACACGTGGACTTCGGCCACGTGTCCTCGCTTCGCATCCGACGCGTGTCCAAAAGTTGCTGAGTTACCGAAGCCACCTGGCAAGGCGTGTCATGTTCTTCTCGAGTCCGAGGTTCGGTCCAATAGGAGGCTGCTCCGTGTCCGATCTCGATGTGTCATCAGCAACGTGTCCGAACCGAGGAGCTGTCCGAAGCGGTCCAATTAGAAGCTGTCCGAAGCGGTCCGAACCGAGGAGTTGTCCGAACCGAGGAGCAGCCCATGTGCGAGTACCTGCGCACCCTCGCCTGCGGACCCTACTCTTTTAAGCCGACCTTCGGACCCTATAAATAGAAGGGTATGCGAACCCTCCCGGTTACTTTTGAGATTTTGCCATATTTAGCCCCTTTTTCCTTATTTTCTTCATCTTAACATTCCCCAAAGCCCCGGTATCGATTATAACCCCCGGAATACGCCACGAAGTGCCCGAGAAGCCCAGAAAATTTATCTTTTCGGTTTCGAAGCCCGACCATTCGCAGAGCCCGGTTTCTGAATAAAACTCCCGATTTTATTAGAAAGGATCGTTTTAGGAAACGAATTGCTGCCCGATTTTCATTAAATCAGGTGAGTGTGTAGTTACTTTCACCTTACACATAGATATGAAGTATTTTATATAAAATACGTGTTGTGTGAATATTTATTGTTTGTTTATTTGAGTTGGATGTTAAAGGAGTGATTTATACATGTTTTAAATAATTTAAACTGTATATGTATTTTTATCTACAAAAATGTTGGGTAAAACATGGGTAGATGAAATAGTGGGTGTGTGATGAAAGGTGAGTTGGATAAATGAGATGATCAGTAATATAGATCATAAGTTGAGGGTGAGTGGTGAAAGGAGATCATAAGTTGAAGGTGAGTGGTGAAAGGAGATCATAAGTTGAGGGTGAGTGGTGAAATATGAGATAAGCCCTTACCCAAACGGTGACCCCCGTCATTCAACAGAGTATGGATGACAACCATGGACTATTCTAGACGGTCTGTGGAACACTAGCAGGCTTGCAACCTGTAGGTGTGTGAACTATACGTTCATCAGGCGTACTCTAAAAACCCATTGACATGTATGACAGGGGCGAATACTGTCAATAATATTGTTGATAAATGAGAGCTATGGACTTAGCACCTGATGTATAAACCCTAGCGATAGTGTGACCTTGTGCCTATTCCTTAGGATTAATGCTTAGGAAGGAGTGATAGTTGAATCTTAGGGTAAATCCTTAAGAAATAAATAAGATAATGGGGTTGGGGTAATTTGGTTGATTGACTGTTGTTTAAGTATAATAAATTTATTTATTGTGGGTTGAAAACCCTATATGCTCACCAGGCTTCCAATCCTGACCCACTCAGCTTTTCATGATTACAGGTAGTGGACCCCGAGCATAGTCGGATGATGATGATGAGTGATTTTGGATTATAGGCCAGTAGTTATAAATAACTGTTGTAAGTCTTATAATGTCTTATTTATGCCTTTGATCTGTATCGGAACATGACATCCCGAGGTTTTGATATAAAAGGAAATTATATATTTCTTAAAGAAAGGTTTTGACAAACTTTTATCATGTTTTGTTTTGGGGACCAATTCTGCAATATCTTTTAAAAAGATTTCTCTGATTTTATTTTAAAAAGCATAAATTAAATCGGTCTTTTCTGGCCGAAAAATTAGGGGATGTCACAGTTGGTATCAGAGCATTAGTTTAAGCGAACTAAGAAATTGTAGGATTTCTAGACTTAAACTTAGAATGCTAAGTGATGATTGTGAGATGAGTGTCTACCATATTTTAGACACGAGCACTAGTTTATTTTAGGAAGGATGCCTAAAATGCTTTTATGTGCTAAATGCTTTGTGTTATATCTATAATGATGCTATTATTTGTTCGGATCTATGGTCTGTTGTCGACCGGATCTGGAAACCTTATTTGTGTAGGATTCTAAGCATATGATTACGAGATTAGAACTAACATGTAAACGTTTCGAAGTGATAAGGATATTTATACGTCTATCGTAAATAAAGCTTTCCTATCTTAAATTCTTACCCGGTATACCGAACGTTTGTTTGGGTGTACAAAACATTATGGTGAAGACTCATAGAGAATTGAGTAGATGGATGAAATGAAAAGCTTATGATAGTGATGATGGGCTTTGAGCATTCTAACACTTCCTAAGTGTACATGCAACCCTAATAACCTTGAATCTATGTTTTCTCTATATACATGCAAATTTCTTTTCAAGGTTATTTCCTAACTAGCATGGCATGGGGATTACATAGAACATGAAACTAGTAGAAATACATACCTTGTTGTTGCTTGGATTCCTTCAAGACTTTGTGAGCCTAGCACCCCAAATGTTGTGCCTCAAATGCTTCACACAACACCACAAGACTTGGAATAACTTGAGAGAATACTTCTTACACTTGAAAATTGGTTATGCCCTCACTAGAAAAACTAGGTCACGATTTTGCTAGCCATAGGGTTCCTTTTATAGTGTTGTCACAATTAGGGTTTACATATGAATGCCCTTAATTGTCATGACTCTTGATTTCTCATGACCCATGGGTTTGTAACTCCCATGGACTATCCATGGAGCTCCATATGGTTATAACCAAACCCATAAACCATGGATCATTAACCCACCATAAAAGAATTGATGATTGTCATAATCAACCCTATATATTTAATTAGTCTCACTTTGATCACCAAATTAATACTAGATTAATACTTGATCAATACTAATTAAATAATACTATTATTAATATATCAGAACTTATAATAGATTAATAATCATAAGTGCCTTATTCTCTCATCTAGTCTATCCAAGTATTGCAATGCCATGCAACCCAAATGGACCATGCCGGGTCAGGTCAAGTACATACCAAATAAAGTTATGGACTTAGACACTATATCCAACAGTCTCCCACTTGGATAAGTCTAATAACTATATTTGCAAATATGTCTTCAAAATCCTACTAGCAATCGTAGCTCTTTCAAAGTCTCTCGGAACTGAGATGATGATGATACGCCATTTAAGATAAGTGATCATATAATCCTCTGTTCTCATGACATCAGCCGGACAAACACATGGAACATGGTCTTACTTATTGTCCAACATTTGTTTCTCAATCTCTGATTTGTTTCGACATAGAACTAAATTGAACACATCAATTAAGTTCTGACCGGGCCCTGTACATAGGTCAAAACCAAATCATCGAGGGGCCCAAATATCGCTTCTATTTCTAGAAGGAACAGATAAACTTCGACTGATATGCTTGTACTAACTACTTGTTGAATTATTCACAAAGGAACGTTTTATGACATCGAGTTACCAATGCGTTTTCGTGCAATCAATGAATAACCAACTCATAGTCAACAACTCATATCTCTAGGTTTGAAGATTTATATGATATTACCATCTCACGATCACTCGAGATAAATTCCATGAAGTGATGCAAGTGAGCGTGGGTTGAATCCAATACTCAGCCCTTATGAGTACTCATGAATGTTGTAGCAACCATTGCATTGTCTAAAGCACTTTAGACAAATCATACAAGCCAAATTCATGACAGTCTTGATTCATATCTACTTCCAACATATGACTGATTGTGGATGGTTTGAATAATATGATATATACCATAACATAATTATTCTGGAAGTCAAAACATGCAAAGTGAAACACAAGAATAATACTAATCTTATATGGTCCCAACACTTTGAGTGTAAATAAAAACACCTTTTATTTAAGCACCATATTGATTACTCATTATTTATGTTTCGATTAATCAACTTTATGCTTGAATTAAAACATTAGTTGTCCCATGCTCCAAGCATGTACACTATGTTTTTCCAAACAACAATTATGCCATACTCCAAGTATGCATACTATGTTTACATATAGATCAATTGACAATATTCCAATGATGCTCATTTCACAATTCCAATCCTCGTTGTAAATGCAAGAATACCAAACTCTTGCCATTTACTGTAATCTGTTAGATTCTAAACTTATATGCAATGATCCCCTTGTAATGACTATACACAGAAGTCACAAAGACTTGGCAACAGACATTACAAAGTATTCCAATGGAAAACAATTCCATGGAAATGAAGTCTCAAATTCAAAGTACATTCCTTTGAACATCCTTCTTAGCATTAAGTTCTTTAATCTTACACATATTCAAAGAATAACTTCCACCTATGGAGACAATTCCATATTACCATTTTGACCATCACTTATGAACAAGAGTTGCCTCTTTTCAAAATATGTCAATATGGTCCTTACTCTATACTTCTAATTGTCCATGAGCAACCAATCTTTGGTAAACCTCAGATTGTCCTCGACAACTTTCCTTAATCATTTTAGTCATTTCCAGTTCTATTCCTTTTTCCATCTTAATGCCCTAGGCATTTGGAAAATTTAGAATGGATGAATATTATAGCACATGTAATCAAACCTATACCCAAAGCATATGGGACATGATTATGCTATAATTTTTTTTTATTTGCCATGTTCTCATAATTCGAACTATGAAGAGGGATGTCGTAATCATAATCGAATTTTGAGAACGCAACATATATAGAATTTCCTTATGTTGAACCATTCCAGCATAACATTCATATATATATTCTTGACTAAAGTAGATTAAATTCTCAATCTAAGCTTGTAGAATTGGAGTGAAGTACAAAATCCTCTCCCTTAATTATAGCAAAACAACTTTTTCAAGGCGAATTGAAACTTTTGTTTTCTATAATTAACATCATCCTCCCACTAGCATAATGATTATTATCTTACTAGCATAACACTTATGCTCCCACTAACTTTGACATGTATCCAGAGATCAGCTGGACTTTTAGAAACCAACACTTTATTGACTTTTCTACCAAAGTTCAGATTTCTGATACGCAATTTATTTGATAAGACTTTATCAAAACCATACACCTTTCCTTAGATAGCTCACTTGTGTGTCTAAACAATTATGAAGAGGGATGCCGTAATCATAATGTTTAGACCTTTTGTCATTCTCACAATTTCTATCTACTCAAAATCTACTTAGTGAAAGAGTTTCCTTACCATCATTTTCATGAATCGAAGAGAAACCTTATGACACTTAGATTTTTATGGTGTATGTGCTCCTATCCATGTGAATTTGTCATAACCATAATCACAAGACAAGGTTAGTGACAAATCCAAACTCATATAGACTGAACTTGTTCAATCTTAATTTCTTGCCACCTGGTAGCACAATGCCCACCATTGCTTCCGGGTTGTTATGCAAACAATTGAGAACTCATAGAACTCACAAGCATAATCAACTTTTAACTGGAATAGACACATAAATAAGAATATTTCAACACGATAGGTTACAAACCTCAAGTCGTGGGATAGTGATTAACAAAACTCTTGATTAGTTTTTGAAACTATTTCAGAATCTTTTAGACTCCCACTGTCCTCTTGACATATAAGACTTCTCTTTGTCAAGAACCATTTCTTGACAATACAAATATTCAAAAGCTAGTGCGGATTCTTATCAAGTTCAACACTTCTCACTATTGGTCTTAGCTGGTCTTTGTTTTATCCAAAACATCACAACTTACCAATCTCAAATGTACAAGAATAGGAAACACCTTACTCTACATTTGACAAGTGTTATGAACCTTCTAAAGACTATGTCACTCAAGTTACAATCTTGGAGTATTACTCCAGGATTTGTTTTTGGAACGAAGTATGAATTATCTTTTGATTTATCCATTTCAACAATTCACGATTCCTCTCCTCAGGCAACAAACACACTAAGGTGTCCTTAGAGGATCAATTGTGATATGGTTCCATAATCACTAAGATAATCATAAAACAAAATACACAAGTACTCTCCCATCTCTTTCAGATTGGAGAAACTTTTATCTTTCTGCCTTATTTGATTCTTCTTATTCATTCTGCCATACATTGAAACTTTTCCAATGTTTCAGAATTACACTTAAACTCGTAAGCATAACCATATTTACTAAACTTTAGTAAATCATAACGAATAATCTTATCTACCTTTGTGGTGGACCTGACTGGTGCACAACTTAATGTACCCGATCCTTTAGTCCTTCGCTTGACTCACATGCGAATGTGAACAAGGAATTAGTCTTAATTTACCAAAGATGAAAATTCTCATTCATCACACAATACAACTTGCATGATTCCAAGTTTCTATCCAATTGAAACTTGGGTGATGAGAATCTTTCCTTATTTGGTAAATTATGACACCACCACTAATGAAAGAATCAAATCCATTTACCCATATTGCTTATCAATGGAAACATATAAGCAACAACCTTTTTAACAAATGGCATTGTAAGGATACTTAAAATAAAATCAAAACCATTTTCTTTTATTTTTAAAACTTTGCGGAAAACTTATCCTTACAATCCATATGGAAAACTTGTTGTTATCTATTCCTAAGAAATATATCATAACTTTTAAGTAACAACTCAAAATTCTGATCACCGAACCATGCGATCGAAATCCATCTTCATGATCAGAATCAACATATACTTCCTTTAAGTTTCTTCACTCTTCTTTGATTCTTAAAACATCAATATGTGACCCAGTCACATCATGCAATAAGAATCTCAGAATAGAAACTTAATAAAGTTAGATAATGGACTTTACCTAAAGCAGAGTCAAACATTTGACTTTACTATCCTTATGGACTTTTAGGTAAATTTGGCAGCTTCGCAACCAATGCCCTTCCTTTGGCAACAGAAACATATGGACTCTTTGGAAACGGTACACAGACTTAGCCTTTCTCTTTACCATTTGGTCAACCGAGTTGACTATGGCCAATCCCTTTCAATTGGGAAGAAAAAGTTTTTCTGGACCTCCAATGTTACCATTGTCAATGTCCATGGAAGTTTGGGAAGTTGATCTTCCAATTAAACTTTTGCTTTACCAATGCTCCAAATCATTGCTGATTCAGCATCATCAAGCAAATAGGTAAGATCATTAAGGGTCATGTCGTGATCTGTCATCAGGGAGTGACTGAAGAACCAAGTCAACAGCCAGCTACCTCGATACTTCAACACCCGGCTCTCCCGGCTTGTCAATATGGGACTTAATCTCCAAGACCTAAGCACATATAGACTTTGTTTGCCAATAGGGATTGAGTGACTTAGAACTTATCAGGTCTTGAAACTTGTGGGATAAGGAGATTTATTGGAGGAGGTGGAGGAAGTGAAGTATGATTTCCTGTCCTACTAATGCACAACAAAGGGATTGATCTTTCACCTTGGTTGCCATTTGGGATATCATCTTCATTAGGAAGCTTGTTCCTAAAGATTTGGGAAGACCATAGCTATCTAAACTAGACATCTATAATGGGAGAAATTCAAGTTAGTTGATTTAAAGTCCTTAATATAACACCCAATATGAAATATTAAGGCTAGGACCCAACAACCTATTTATAACTGGAAGAGGGATGTCGTAATCCAAATTATAAAATGGTTGAAGGTAGGTAAATGACGATTTACCAATTTCCACCATAAAAACGAAATATTTTATTATTAGGTTTTATTGGTTTTGAAACTCCTAGATCTTTTGAGATACATTGAACTTTTCAATGGCATGTTTGAATCTCGATTGTGCCCTCTCAAGTTTGTGACTGGGATGCCGAGGATCACAAACAAGGTGTGAATAACCATACAAATTGACTTGGTACCCTCCACAATATTACCTAATCGATGTGCCGGTTAACGACACACGCTCCACCGATCTATAATAAGGTCAAGTTACCCTTTGCCACTCTTACTAGTCCATGTTAGTGTGTCGGTTAACCACACACGCTCCACTAACGACTTGGTAACGTACAAAGTGTAATTTTATGGGCTAGCACCAATTTCACATTTTCCTAAAGTAACTAAGATTTGGGAATTTATAATGTATAGTTACTTTATAATTCATTATACTTTTAACGAGTATTTAAAGTCGTGTCCTACCCGTTCGGCTAACGACCCTCCACCGATCAAGGAAGCGGTGGGTGAGAGTGGACACCCATTAAGTCACCATTTTATAGGCAACAACCTTATACCCCCCTTATAGACCGGCTTCGTGAATGAGGCCTACTAACGGTAAGAATGACATATTCTTATACATATCTATATAATAAAATTATAATAATAGTATAAGTGTTGATTTTTAAACCTTTTAAAAATCTAAGGTTTAATTTGGAATTAAAGTATTAAAGTGTAAGACTTTTCAAATTCCAAAACTTGAGGGCAAGATTTGAAACTATTCCAAGTCTCTTCAATTTGTCACTTATGAGTTTTAATGGTTCATAAAAATGAAGACTCTTCATTTTATGAAACCTCTTTAGTTCTTTAATCATAATTAAAAGAAGTGACTTTTGGTTATCCATAACTTGAGGACAAGTTATGGACACCATCATAGCCATTAAGATCATGAATTAAACACACATGGAGGTTACACATAATTCCTATGATCTTCTAAACTCATATGAACACAAATTCATGTCAAGCAATTTCAAGAAAATCATATAAACATATACAATACTTGAAAATTGATAAAGTCATGTAAAATGGGTTAACATAATCATTATCATTTTGAAAAACAGATTTTACAAGTTCAAAACAGATTGGGATAATGATCTTAATCCATTTCCAGCAACAAAACTCGAAAAAACTGCCCAGCACGCTCCTACTCGTCGAGTGCATTATTCTACTCGTCGAGTAGGATGAATTTGTTCATGGACTCGGCGAGTTCTCCCCATGGACTCGGCGAGTCCAGTCGTCAGAGTGCAGAATTTTCGATTTTTAAGCAGTTTTGCATCAAGTATACAGAAAACAATCCTAGGCTCTGATACCACTGATGAGCTTTGAGCATTCTAACACTTCCTAAGTGTACATGCAACCCTAATAACCTTGAATCTATGTTTTCTCTATATACATGAAATTTCTTTTCAAGGTTATTTCCTAACTAGCATGGCATGGGGATTACATAGAACATGAAACTAGTAGAAATACATACCTTGTTGTTGCTTGGATTCCTTCAAGACTTTGTGAGCCTAGCACCCCAAATGTTGTGCCTCAAATGCTTCACACAACACCACAAGACTTGGAATAACTTGAGAGAATACTTCTTACACTTGAAAATCGGTTATGCCCTCACTAGAAAAACTAGGTCACGATTTTGCTAGCCATAGGGTTCCTTTTATAGTGTTGTCACAATTAGGGTTTACATATGAATGCCCTTAATTGTCATGACTCTTGATTTCTCATGACCCATGGGTTTGTAACTCCCATGGACTATCCATGGAGCTCCATATGGTTATAACCAAACCCATAAACCATGGATCATTAATCCACCATAAAAGAATTGATGATTGTCATAATCAACCCTATATATTTAATTAGTCTCACTTTGATCACCAAATTAATACTAGATTAATACTTGATCAATACTAATTAAATAATATTATTATTAATATATCAGAACTTATAATATATTAATAATCATAAGTGCCTTATTCTCTCATCTAGTCTATCCAAGTATTGCAATGCCATGCAACCCAAATGGACCATGCCGGGTCGGGTCAAGTACATACCAAATAAAGTTATGGACTTAGACACTATATCCAACAAGTGAATGATACCTATCAGAAGATATCGTAAGAATAGTATCTTGCCTTTAGAATATGTTTGATAAAATAACATAATGTTTAGAGGGGTACGGTACGTCTGAAGTACACCTTTGATTGGCAGGATGATGGAATGATTGGTGTAATTTTTGAAGTTGTCCCATCGTCTGGAATTTCCATCACCAACCAAGTTGAAGTATAATTGATGATTGAAGATACGCATGGAAGAAGTCCTAGTAGAGTCTAGGAAAATTTTATGATTAATTGGACACATTCGTATGTGTTAAATTGTTTTGTGATTTTAGGACTTAGGGACTGCGAGACAGTACTTGGGACGAGTATGAGTAGGTGTGAATAGTAGTAGAGATCTATACTACTGGAAGCACAAGACTCACACTTGGATCAGGGAAAGTCACAAGGTTACCAAGGAACTAGTAATTGACTCCGTCTGATTCTAGTCTGTCGTTACCATCGTTTCGGTAATGACTAAGAAGACGATTGTTATTCCGACCTTAGAGGTCATATCGAATTGAGTCCGACTACGATGAGTTTGTTACGTGGTTCTGAGAACCAAGTTCTATGTAGCATTTGACTTAAGCCAAATGATTGAAGTAAAGGATGATCAAAGCGATCAATAGAAGTATCGCGTTCGTTGTTAAAGAAGTTGGGTTAGGTTGTGTTCTGACCCAAAGGGATAAAGTGATAGTGTATGCATCGAGGCAGTTGAAAGAGCATGAAAAGAACTACCCCACTCACGATTTGGAGTTGGCAGCGGTAGTATTTGCCTTAAAGATATGGAGGCACTATCTTTATGGTACCAAATGTAAACATTTCACTGATCATAAGAGTCTTCAATATCTCTTTAATCAGAAGGAATTGATACATGAGGCAACGGCGCTGGCTAGAGTTACTCAAGGACTTTGACTGTGAGATACTTTACCACCCTGGTAAAGCAAATATTGTTGCTGATGCTCTCATTCGGAAGGTAAATCTTGAAAAGAAAAGGCCAAGAGCGTTGAGAATTGAAGTTGTCTCGACAATTGTGGAAAGTATAAAGAAAGCTCAGGAGGAAGCTTTAGAAAAGAATGACCGAAAGGAGGAACGTTTGGGAAAAACGTTGGTGTTTGATACAAACGGTCAAGGACTAAAGGTATTCAAAGATGGGATTTGGGTACCTAAGACGGGAGGAGTAAGAGGTCTTCTGATGGAAGAAGCTCACAAAACCATGTACTCGATTCATCCCGGCAGTACGAAAATGTATAGGGATCTAAAAACCCTATTACTGGTGGCTGACGATGAAGCTCGATGTTGCTAAGTATGTGGCCGAGTGTGTAACATGTGCTAGGGATAAGGCACAACATCAGAAACCGTATGGGAGTTTAGAACCTTTGCATATACCCATGGGCAAACGGGAAGACATCACTATGGATTTTGTGACTAAACTGCCCAGAACAAGGAACGGTCACGACATGATTTAGGTGGTCGTTGATCGCTTCACTAAGAGTGCGCATTTTATAGCAGCCAACGAGAAATGGTCTATGGATAAACTTGTGAATTCTTACGTGAAGGAAATTGTGAGACTTCACGATGTTCCGTTAACGATTGTATCCGATCGTGACAGCTGTTTTACCTCAAGGTGTTGGAGGAGTCTGTAAGAGGAATTGGGTACCAAGTTGTGTTTGAATACAGCTTACCATCCGCAAACCAATGGTCAGAGCGAATAATCGATTCAAACATTGAAGGATATGTTGAGATCATATACCCTGGAATTCCAAGGTAAATGGGATGAACATTTACCTTTAGTAGAATTTTTCTAGGGTAATAGTTTCCACTCAAGCATCAAGATGACACCTTATCACGCTTTGTATGGGGAAAAGTGTTGAATGCCGTCATGTTGGCTGGAAGTTAGGGAAAAGCAGTTTATGGGACTTGAAATAGTCCATCAGACTGCTGAAAAGTTGAAAGTGATTAGGGAAAGGATGTTAGCTGCTCAAGAGAGTTATGCTGACAATAAAAGACAACTGATATCATTCGAAGTTGGAGATTCGGTTTTACTTAAAGTCTCGCCGTGGAAGGGACTTATAAGGTTTGGTAGAAGGGGAAAGTTGAGTCCAAGGTTTACTGGACCAATTAAAGTTCTTCATAGGATCGGGAATCAAGCTTACAAGCTAGAATTACCGGAAGAACTGGAGGGTATTCATAATACCTTTCATGTGTGTTATTTGAGAAAGTTCACGGGAGATGTGCCCGACATAATTCCCATTTCTGAATTAAGGTTGGATGAGAACAAGAGGTTAATTGGAGAACCTGAGGCAATCGTTGACCGTAAGACTAAGAAGTTGTAACGTAATATGGTCGATTTAGTGCTTGTGTGTTGGAAACATACGAATGGGCCAAATCCCACCTGGGAAAACGGAGAGTGACATGATGAGTCGTTACCCGCAGTTGTTTGGTGATATGTGATTCCGGGGACGGAATCATCTTAAGGGGGAGAGAATTATAATGCCCGTGTTTCTAGGCTAGACATTAATATTGACATGATAGTCTAGGTTAACCTTTGTGACTCATTTTGAAGAAATGAAAAGGAATTATGTGAATATTATGTGTTTTATGTGTTATATGCTTAATTATTAGGGTTTAATTAATTAAGACTAAAAATGAGCGTCGAAAATAAATATTAGATAAAGCTGATATTTATTAAGAAAGTTGTAGTGGGCGTGACAATGATTACGGATATATAAAGAATGCCGAAATCCGACTTATAACGAAGAAGTTATGACCTGTCGAAGTTTCACGACAAACCGACACGGTGTCGAATGTCGTAAAAAGTGAGTTTTTGATAAACTACTTTTTAGACTTAGTGATCTAAACGAAACTTGTAGTGTTCGTTAAACCGAGAGTAGGTATAAAAAGAACGCCCAAATCTGACTTCGTATGAGGAAGTTATGATTTTTCGAAGTTTCAGCTTAGCAGTAGACAGCTAAAAACTCGAATTTTAGATCGAGAGATTTTTAGCCGACATGACCTAAACGAGAATCGAAGGTCTCGTCATTAGTAGCACAACGGTAAAAATTCTGACGAAAACGGACGTCGGATGAAGAAGTTATGAATTTTTAACAGATTTCCTGTCCCGGTCTGTTAAAAATAATAATTTAAAAATTAAATTCAAAATTAGCCGACGAAGTCTAAACAAAAGTTGTAGAGCGTAATTTTACCTACGCGTTCATATAAAGAACGTCAAAAACGGAGCTCGTATGCGAAAGTTATGGATTTTATAAGATTTGGCGCGAAAATCGAGATAAATCCCCAAAACCGAGGAATTTCGCACACGTGGACTTCAGCCACGTGTCCTCGCTTCGCATCCGACGCGTGTCCGAAAGCTGCTGAATCACCGAAGCCACCTGGCGAGGCGTATCATGTTCTTCTCGAGTCCGAGGTTCGATCCAATAGGAGGCTACCCCGTGTCCGATCTCGGTGTGTCATCAGCAACATGTCCGAACCGAGGAGCTGTCCGAAGCGGTCCAATCAGAAGCCTCCAGCGAGGCCCTCGCACGCGCAGCCCATGTGCGAGCACCTGCACACCCTCGCCTGCGGACCCCACTCTTCTAAGCCGACCTTCGGACCCTATAAATAGAAGGGTATGTGAACCCTCCCGGTTACTTTTGAGATTTTGCCATATTTAGCCCCTTTTTCCATATTTTCTTCATCTTAACATTCCCCAAAGCCCCGGTATCGATTATAACCCCCGGAATACGCCACGAAGTGCCCGAGAAGCCCAGAAAATTTATCTTTTCGGTTTCGAAGCCCGATTTTCATTAAATCAGGTGAGTGTGTAGTTACTTTCACCTTACACATAGATATGAAGTATTTTATATAAAATACGTGCTGTGTGAATATTTATTGTTTGTTTATTTGAGTTGGATGTTAAAGGAGTGATTTATACATGTTTTAAATAATTTAAACTGTATATGTATTTTTATCTACAAAAATGTTGGGTAAAACATGGGTAGATGAAATAGTGGGTGTGTGATGAAAGGTGAGTTGGATAAATGAGATGATCAGTAATATAGATCATAAGTTGAGGGTGAGTGGTGAAAGGAGATCATAAGTTGAAGGTGAGTGGTGAAAGGAGTGATGGATTTTGAGCATTCTAACACTTCCTAAGTGTTCATGCAACCCTAATAACCTTGGATCTATGTTTGTCTAATAATCATGCGAAGTTGAATTCCAAGGTTATATTCCTATTTAGCATACATGGGGAACATTTTTAACTTGAATGAAAGATAGAATAACTTACCTTGTTGTTGATTATGATCCTTGAAACCTTGTGAGCCTAGCACCCCAAGTGTGATGCCTCAAATGCTTCACACAACACCAAATGCAAAGGAGTAAACTTTGAGAGAATCTTACACTTGCAAAATCGGCTCTAGCCCTCTTGTTTCTTATTGTCGCCGATTTTGGTGGAGAATGGGTTTCTTATATAGTGTTGACACATCTAGGGTTACACCATGTAAACCCTAATGTGTCATGACTCTTCATTTCCATGACCCATGGGTTTGTAACTCCCATGGAGCATCCTATGGGTGGAACCCAACTTGATAATCCATGGAGCCTCTTAGCCCACTATATAAGATATGGAAGATTTACATAATCTACCCATATATTTAATTAGTTATCTTTTGATCACTTAATTAATTCTAAATTAATTCTTGATCAAACTAATTAAATAATATTATTAATATATTAGAACTTATAATATATTAATAAACCATAAGTGTTATTTCTCTCATTTTAGTTTATCCAATTGCATGGTGCCATGCAACCCAAATGGACCATGCCGGGTGGGGTCAAGTACATACCAGAAATAGTTATGGACTTAGACACCTTGTCCAACAAGGAGATCATAAGTTGAGGGTGAGTGGTGAAATATGAGATAAGCCCTTACCCAAACGGTGACCCCCGTCATTCAACAGAGTATGGATGACAACCATGGACTATTCTAGACGGTCTGTGGAACACTAGCAGGCTTGCAACCTGTATGTGTGTGAACTATACGTTCATCAGGCGTACTCTAAAAACCCATTGACATGTATGACATGGGCGAATACTGTCAATAATACTGTCGATAAATGAGAGCTATGGACTTAGCACCTGTTGTATAAACCCTGGCGATGGTGTGACCTTGTGCCTATTCCTTAGGATGAATCCTTAGGAAGGAGTGATAGTTGAATCTTAGGGTAAACCCTTAAGAAATAAATAAGATAATGGGGTTGGGGTAATTTGGTTGATTGATTGTTGTTTAAGTATAATAAATTTATTTGTTATGGGTTGAAAATCCTATATGCTCACCAGGCTTCCAAGCCTGACCCACTCAGCTTTTTATGATTACAGGTAGTGGACCTCGAGCATATTCGGATGATGATGATGATTGATTTTGGATTATAGGCCAGTAGTTATAAATAACTGTTGTAAGGCTTATAATGTCTTGTTTATGCTTTTGATCTGTATCGGAACATGACATCCCGAGGTTTTGATATAAAAGGAAATTATATATTTCTTAAAGAAAGGTTTTGACAAACTTTTATCATGTTTTGTTTTGGAGACCAATTCCGCAACATCTTTTAAAAAGATTTCTCTTATTTTATTTTAAAAATCATAAATTAAATCGGTCTTTTCTGGCCGAGAAATTAGGGGATGTCACATAACACCTAAGATTAGGTGTTGTATTGGTAAGATACACAATGACAACCATTATCTTGCACTTCTCTAAGCAAATGTGTAAAACAAATCTCGAATTCCAAGCCAAATGCAAATCTGGTACTCAAATGAAATATGGAAATGAATGAAATCAGAACAAATACTTACTAGGAATGGAGTGGTGGTGACTTCTACTCCATACGAACTTCAAGAATCTTCAAGAACTCACTGTTATTCGTATCCTAATCATTATCCTCATCTTGGGACACATTCTCTATAATTTTATTGAACTTGATTCCCTTCCTCTCCCTGTCCATGGCCTTTCTCCATATACCCATATATGACTCTTCGTGATCTTAAACCCTTGTAAATCCCAAACTCGGTGTTATACCTCTAGGATTTTATGATTGAAAATAAATATTGTATAGATCTAAGATGGTCTTAAAGAAGTAAGGAGGAGTCAACTGGAAGCCTTGATCTAGATTGAAAATAAGTCTTGGTCTAGATTCAAATAGAGGAGAGAGAGAGAGAGAGAGAGAGAGAGAGAGATAATGATGATGTCTTTGTTGGTGGTGATAGTTGAATTTAAATTTAATTTATATTTTTTACTAAAAATAGGGGTGTTCACAATGCGGTTTGTTGCGGTTTAGAGTCGAAACCATAAATTGCACTACATATGGTTTGGCAGTGTCTCTTTGGATTCTCAACATTCTTGAAGTGTTTGATGTGTTCAAGACTTTGGCCAAATTCAGCCACCCTCAGATCGAAAAACATGGAAAATAATGAAATTTGTTATGTAAGTTTTGCCATCCTTTTTGCACGCCAAGTGTTTGTTGTAATGACTTAATGGATTTTCAGGTAGTTATCTATGTGGATTTCCTAATTCTCTTTTGTATGTTTGGACGTGTACTTGGTAAATCTTTGAGAATAATATTTTCATATATAATTTAAAACAAATTCTACACTAATGAAACCTATGTAAATATCAATTGATTGTGGATTCTGTACAACAAGTTATAAAAGTTGGTGCAGACACATCTAGAAGTAACTTCGAAAGAGGAAGTACAATATAGTTTTATCCATGATTGGTATAGAAAAAAATTTGAACAATTAGGGATCAATTAAATAAACAGGAGGCGGACATCATCTGACATTGCAAGTAAAACCATTTTGTGAATAATATATTTTGAAATTCATTTTCTTGATATGTGTTGGTTTTTGGTTTAAGGGGAGTCTACATCATTGAGAGAGTTAAGGATTTTTTTGAAGTAATGCATGTTGATACGTTTGAAATCGTAAGTGTTGAAATTGATTAATCGCAATTAGTTTTTTATTCACTTTTTGATTAGTTAGATAGTTCAATTTTTGTGTTTGGAGTATAATTTTTTAGATTAATTTTAGCGAGATTGAACTAAAAGGTTAGCTAATTTTGTAGTGGATTTTCAATGGTGCGTTCTCATAGAATTCTGCTGATAAATTGATTTTTATTTGATATGGTGTGCATCTAGACATGGTCAGGGGCGTAATGTTGAATTTGTTGTCAAAGATGGTCATAATTCTATTATAGAATTAAGTAGTCCTCTAAATGTTTCAAATGGGTGTGGCAATTCAGTGGCGATTGAAGTTCACAAATCATATCTTAGTTCTTTCGAAAAAAAAATGTATCTTAGAGATGTTGCAGTTGTGAAGAATAGTGATGGTAAGAGATGTGTCAGATTGTATACTTTCTGCCATGATTAAGTTGATAGTGAAATATTAATATTTCATTTCATGGCAACATTATAAAAGCACTTCTAAGAGCATAGAATCATAGTAAACGTTTTTGAGAGTTTAGAATATGAAGCAAAGGAGGTCAACAAGAATCGAAACTCAAAAGGCACTTTTGAACTCGTTTACTGAATCGATTGTTCTTTCATTTATTTTTCCTTCTGTTTTATTTATTTTGTTTATATCATTACTTCTATTTGATTTATGATGTAGTCTTTAGTAGCCACGACCAACTTGTTGGGTTTCCATGATTTGCTTGTTAGGTACTCGTTAATTTGGGTTACTTTGTGACCTTCACAACAATGTCGTAAAAGAAATAAATGAAAGTCGGTTGCTATAGTACATAAATAAATGATAGTACATTGACTTAAAAGAAAAAATTAGAGTACAATGTTGTAAAGCAAACAAAGGAAAAAGGAAAAGTATGATGTTGTTCTAACATGTCATAATATCAATTAATAGCAAGGTATTTTGGGGTCTCCTTACTGGCTCCGGCTAATCGTATACATCGCATCCTCCTTGATTATTTTGAAAACCATTTGAAAATCATTTTAAAAATATTTTTCCTTAGTTTGAGACTGGATTCACATGAGTGTTCCTCCAATTCACTCAAACCAAGGCTCCGATACCAACTTGTAAAATTCATAAAATTCATGAAAATTTTTAAATTTTAAATAATCCCAAAACCATCATTGTTTACAAATTATTTTCAAAATAAGTCCAATATCAGAGAAATCCCAAAATTGTGAAACAAAACATGAGGAGGTGCACGATCACGCCTTCGCCTTCCCGCGATCATCTGAGGTACCTGAAACATAATCCAAAACTGTAAGCCCAAAGCTTAGTGAGTTTCCTCCAAAATACCAGTACATAAAAAATAGCACAAATATAATAACAGCATGCAATGGGTCCACAACTAACAGACTGGATTACCCCTGAGCCCACATCATAAGTCTGGTTTGCCCCGTGGGCCCGCAACTTATGTTTGGATTGCTCCCCGACCCTCAGTACGAGTCTGGCATGCCTTACCCGGGCCTGAGCTCGTATCTGGAATGCTCACGAGCCCTCAGTATGAGTCTGGCGTGCCCTTCCTGGCCCTCAGCTCATATCTGGTATGCTCCAGGGTTTGTTGGCTACAGCACGGAGCAGTACAACCTCAACCCAACCCACACCATATGTCGACATATAACAGATAGTATCATATACAGATAAACAGGCAGTATCATAGGTAGTCATACAGATCTACCAAACTAGCATATCAAAACTAGCATGCACATCTACTCCTTACTCAGCATACACAATATCAGGTTATCAAACCAATGGGCCGGCCTTGGTGCCTTCGACCCGAAAGTATAGCGAGGAAGACTCACCTCACAAGCTGAACATAACTGATAAGGTTCAACTCCGAATCTCAGCTCTCTACTCGAAACCTACATCCACCATGTGACCAATTCCATCAAAATCCCAAAATACCCAAAATGCCCTCAAAATCAAACTTGGTCAACCATGGTCAAAGTCAAAGTCAATGGTCAAGATCAACAGTCCATGTTGACCCAACACGTCGTGTGCACTAACAAACATGTCGTGTTTCGATAGAAATCAGATGGTCGGGAAAACCCCAGCCAACACACCGTGTTGGCTTGCAAACACGTCGTGTTGGCTTGCAAACACGTCGTGTTTGCCCCAACTTAATACATTCAGTTATTCCTTCGATTCCAGGGACTCCAAGGCTCAGATCTGAAATCATATGTTATCAAAAAGTATAAAGTTTCCAACTTTGTCCATTGGGGCTACTACAAGTGTTCAAAAACTCATGCACAAGGCTTGAAGATTCAAGGGCTTAACCAATAAACACAAAACCCTTGAGATTTGGAACCCAAATTTTCCATAAGAGGTTCTAGCATCAAAACCATCCCAAAGGTTGGTGATTTATAGACATGCATGTTCAATGCACGTCTTGAACTCAAAATAGTTCAAAAAGGGGAAATTATGACCTAAACTTCATGCATGGCATCAAAACTTGGCTAAGGCCTAGATCCAAACCACTACAAGGTCACCTTGACCTGGAGATTCATAAAGGTGCAAACTTTATGAGATCCATCCATTGTAACATTCAAGAATAAGGAGAAAAAGGGAAAAAAATCAAGATCTAGCTACATAGAGGAATAAAAATCAGATATTGGACACTTACAAAGGTCCAGAAAAGTGCCAAACGGAAGATGAGGGTTTTGCTTGCTAGATTCTTGCTTCCTTCTTCCAACTTTCTTCTTCTTTGGCTCCAAAAAACACCACACAAGCTCACAAATGAGAGGTAAGGATGATTAGGGTTCATAAGGGCCAATATGCGGTGTTTGGAGGCTGATAAAAGATCGGCCCTGGGGACTTAAGGAGATTATATAGGGTTTAAAACCCTAAAATTTAGGGTTTCTCATCCAGCCGCCAACACGTCGTGTTTCCCTCACCAACACACAGTGTTGGTCCATAAAAACACGCTACCCGAAAGTCCTTCAACACGCTGTGGTGAGGCTCCACCATGCCGTGTTCCAAAGGAAAAACATGCATAGTAGTATAAATCTCATACTTGGAAATCGGGATGTTACAAGAATGGCTAGTATATTCGAAAGAGCTTGACAAGGTTTTTTTCTATTGTAAAGTGTTTAGAAAAGAGATTTAGAAAGGTAAATTGGGTGATGAAGGTTATTCAGATTGGCACCCTATTACCACTAGAGTTAAAGAACACGAAATTTCCTTAGATCATCTCACAAATAGGAAAAAGTGGTTTGATATGCGTAAGAGATTGAACTTTAACAAAACCATTGATAAAGTTCAATAAGAGCAATTCAAGAGAGAAAGAGATTGCTGGAAACAAGTCCTTTTGAGAATCATTGCAGTAGTGAAGTTTCTTGCTAAACATAATTTAGCATTATGTGGATCAAATGAAAAGTTGTATCGTCAAGGTAACTATAGATTGTATATTTTTTCGTTCCAATTACACCGAATACCTTTTTGTTAATTATTATGACTGTTTCCACTTCTTATTTGTTAATTGTATGTAACAGGTAATTGAATTTTTTTTAGTGTCATTGAAATGTTGGAAGAGTTTGACTTGGTTGTCAAAGAAAATGTGCGACAGATCACAAGTGACGGGCTTCATGTGCATTATCTTGGGCATACGATCCAAAACGAACTAATACTTTTGATAGCTCAAGAAATTAAAAAAGAACTTATCAAGAAGATAAAGGAAGAAAAGTACTACTCAATCATACTTGATTGTACTCTTGATTCAAGTGACCAAGAACAGATGACTATAATAGTGATGTAATTTAAGTTATCATATAATTTTGTTATCGTCGAGGAGTCGTTTTTAGGTTTTTTGAATGTTTGTGATACCAGCGGAAAATGATTATTTGATATTACACTTGAGGAGTTAAAGTCTCTTGGTCTTGAAATTGATGATATCCGTGGTCAAGGCTATGATAATGGAGCAAACATGAAAGGAAAACACCAAGGAGTGCAAAAGAGTTTTTTACATCTAAATCGTAGTGCATTTTACACTCCTTGTGGTTGCCATTATCTTAATCTAACATTATGTGATATGGCTAACAAGTGTGTTAAAGGAAAGAACTTTTTTGGACTCATCCAACGCATATATACTATCTTTGCAAATTCTACTAGGAGGTGGGAAATTTTGAAAGATAATGTTCAAGTTTGGAGTCTTAAATAATTGTGTCAAACTCATTGGGAAAGTCGAGTTGAGAGTGTAAAGGCTATTAAACTACAAATTGTTGATGTACGGGAAGCTTTACTTCAAGATGGAGAAAAAGATAATGATGCTGCAATTTCAAGTGAAGCAACTTCAATAGCAGAAAAAAACTTGGTGACTTTGAATTTTTGTTATCAATTGTTATGTGGTATCAAGTATTAAACCATGCAAATATGTGAGTAAAAGTTAAAATCAAAGGATATGCATCTTCATAATGTTATTACATAAATAAATTTATTGATTGGGTACTTCAACGATTATAGAGAAATTGGCTTTTCAAAAGCGATTGAGGAAGCTAAGCAAATTGCTATTTAAATGGTTGTTGATCCAATATTTCCACAAAAGTGTTTGATTCAAAGGAAAAAAAAGTTTGATGAGAATTCAAGTAGTGAAAAATTTTCATTTACAACTGAAGAGAATTTTAGAGTCAATTATTTCTTATACATTGTTGATCAAACTATTTCTTCTCTTAAGACAAGATTTGAACAATTCAAAGAGTATGAAAAAGTATTTGGTTTTTTATTTCCATAAATTTGAGGGGAATTGAAGATAAAGATCTTAAGTCTTCTTGTCATCGTCTTGAAAAGACACTCAAGTTTGAAGAAAGATCGGATATTGATGCCAATGAACTTTATACGGAGTTGAAATTTTGAGATTGTAACGACCCAAAAATCAAGGGTAAAAATTTCATTTTTAATATAGCTAAACCATTGATACCATTTATTTCAAACAATTCAAATCATCATTAACTAAGACATTTATCAGAGTTCATCCCAAAATCATTCACTACGGAAATCATAGGTGTGTGCACTGCGATCAATCCGAGATCTTCCTTTCCAAATCGATGATACCTGGAACTAAAACTATAAACTGTAAGCACAAAGCTTAGTGAGTTCCCCAGAGCATACCCCACACAATCCAGATAACCATATAATCCATATCAGCTATCACAGCTACATAAACCATATCAATCACATATCCATATCAATCACATAGCCATACATAAACACATATACGGATGCCATGGGCTCGTCCCCAGGGTCTTACTCCAGCATGCCATGGCCTCCTGTGACATCTCCTAATTTCTCGGCCAGAAAAGACCGATTTAATTTATGCTTTTTAAAATAAAATCAGAGAAATCCTTTTAAAAGATGTTGCGAAATTGGTCCCCAAAACAAAACATGATAAAAGTTTATCAAAATCTTTCTTTAAGAAATATATAATTTCATTTCATATCAAAACCTCGGGATGTCATGTTCCGATACAGATCAAAAGCATAAAGAAGACATTATATGCCTTACAACAATTATTTACAACTACTGGCCTATAATCCAAAAATCTCTCATCATCATCCACTACCTGTAACATAAAAAGCTGAGTGGGTCAGGCTTGGGAGCCTGGTGAGCATATAGGGTTTTCAACCCACAATAATAATAAACTTATTAAGTTCACCAATCAACAATAACCCTGATTACCCATTCCCGTTGTCCTCATTTTACATCCCTAAACACCTATTACAAGGGACCTAGCCTAAGGAATATCATCGGGATGGACACTACTACTAAGGGGACTCCTCAGCCATACATGTCCTAAAGGCAACCATGAGGGGGATGGAGTACGCCAATGAACATTTAGTTCACCAACACCTACAAGTTGCGAACCTGCTAGTGTTCCACTGGACTGTCTAGAAAGGTCCGTGGTCGTCATCTATACTCCGCTAGACGACGACAACAACAACAACAACAACATCGAGGCCTCTCACCATTTTAACACACATCGACTATTTCATCTACCCATGTTCTACCCAACATATTTGTAGATACATTACATATACAATTTAAAACTTGTATAAAACATCCATTCAACAGTCACCTCAAATAAACACTTAATATAATTACACATAGCACGTATTTTATAGAAAATACTTCATATCTAGGTGTAAGATTAAAGTGACTACACGTTCACATGATTTGATGATAATCGGACAGCACTTCGTTCCCTAAAACGGTCGTTTCTAATAAAACCGGGAGTTTTATTGAGAAACCGGGCTCTGTGAGGGTCGGGCTTCAAAACCGAAAAGATAAATTTCTCGGGCTTCTCGGGCACTTCGGGACGTATTTCGGGTGTTTGGTATGATACCGGGGCTTTAGGGGAAGTTGGAATGAAAGAAATATTGAAAGAGGGGTTAAAAATGACAATTTTTCAAAGTATCACCGGGAGGTATCGCACCCTCCTATTTATAGGGGCGAGGCTCCTGATCCAACGGTTGAGAAGCCTCCACGCGTCAGCAGATCCAAAGCAAAGTCACATGGGTCGCACGTGCGAGGGGTGGGCCGCTGACTTTTGATTGGACCGAAGTCTAGGTCCGAGGTTCGGACCCGAAGCAAGAGGGAAGGAAGACAGCTGGTGCGAAGGTCGGACACGCGGTAGGTGGTGCGAGGCTCGGACTAGGCTGCACACGCGTCACTCCTCGGATGCGCCACAGCTTCGGATGACTCAGCAGATTTCGGACACGTGGCACGCATGCAGCGAACGTGACGTGGCCGAAGTCCACCTATGCGAAATTTCTCGGATTTGACATTTTTTTCTCGATTTTTGTGCAAAAACTTCTAAAATCCATAACTTTCGCATACGAGCTCCGTTTTTGACGTTCTTTATATGCACGCGTAGGTAAAATTACGCTCTACAACTTTCGCTTAGACTTCGTCGGCTAATTTTGAATTTAATTTTTATATTATTATTTTTAACAGACAGGGACAGGAAATCCGTTAAAAATTCATAACTTGTTCATCTGACGTCCGTTTTCGTCTGTCTTTTTACCGCTGTACTACTATTGACGAGACCTTCGATTCTCGTTTAGGTTGTGTCGGCTAAAAATCACTCGATCTAAAACTCGAGTTTTTAGCTGTCTACTGCTAAGCTGAAACTTAGAAAAATCATAACTTCCTCATACGAAGTCAGATTTGGGCGTTCTTTTTATACATACTCTCGGTTTAACGAACACTACTACTTTCGTTTAGATCACTAAGGATAAAAAGTAGTTTATCAAAAACTCTCTTTTTACGTCATTCGGCACTGTGCCGGTTTTGTCGCGAAACTTCGACAGGTCATAACTTCTTCGTTATAACTCGGATTTCAGTATTCTTTATATATCCGTAATCCTTGTCACGACCACTACAACTTTCTTAATAGATATCGGCTTTATCTAATAATTATTTTTGACGCTCATTTTTATTCTTAATTAATTAAATCCTAGTAATTAAGCATAAAACACATAATTCACATAATATTCACATAATTCCTTTTTATTTCTTCAAAATGAGTTACAAAGGTTAACCTAGACTATCACATCAATATTAATGTCTAGCCTAGAAACACGGGCGTTACAGCTTCCTACATGGTCTTACACCTAAGTGTCATGGGCTCTCCCATGGTCTTTAATAGGAAAGCCATGGGATCTCCACATGGTCTTACATCCGATTGTCATGGGCTCTCTCATGGTCTTTAGTAGGAAAGCCATGGGCTTTCCACATGGTCTTACATCCAGGTGCCATGGGCTCCCCCCATGGTCTTCCATGCGAGTATCACAAAGACAACTAGCATACCACATACCACATAGTCAATAGCATATCACATAATCACTAGCATAATATATATACATGCATACCAGACATACCAGTAGTGAATCTACAATAAAAACTACAACTAACTGAATGGGCCCGTGGTGCCTTAGACCCATTGGTATGGTGAGAAGACTCACCTCTCGAATGCTGAACTGATAAGCTGAAGTCAGACATATCCCACACGCTGCTCCTTCTCAACTGTCCATAATCATTAGGTGATTAAGTTGACACAAACCCATAAATACCCTCAGGTCAACCCTGGACAAAGTCAAAGTCAACAGTCAAGGTCAACATTCCATGTTGACCTCGACTCGTCGAGTATAGCCAGCCACTCGTCGAGTTCTTGCTGAACTTGTCAACTCACCGAGTCACTTGAGTGACTCGTCGAGTTTCCTAATGTTTGCGGCCGTAAAACCTCAACCGCAAACCCCTGGCCGTAAATCCTTTGGCTGTAAACTTCTTGGTCGTAAACCCTTTGGCCGACTCGCCGAGTTGATTAATGGACTCGGCGAGTCCCTTTAGCCCTTCTCGTTTTCGGTCCTTTACAGTGGAAACCAAAGCTCCAAATCACACATCCAACCACTTATGGTGTAGTTACCACGTAAAGTTGCAAACTTTACGTGTTATGCAAAGCATCCAAGGGTAGAAACACTTAATTAAAGCTTTACAAGGGACATAGAGCATGAAGGGGGCCAAGACTTGATAAAGTTGGCAACTTTAAGTCCCCAAAGGCCCTGAGATATCCAGATCTAAAGCCATATGCTCATAACAAGCTCAAATCCAAGAATGATCCCAAACCATGCTAATAATGGCCATAACTTCCTTAGAAAGAAATCTAAGCAATGAAAAGCCAAGGTTTCGACTTTATACCTGAAAGTAGCTGAACACTGGAGGAAATCCCGGATCTACTGCCTTCCAGTCAATACAACCTCTTCAAGCTTCAAGTTCCTTCCAAAAGAGCACTAAGAATCACTCTCCAAGCTCACACACACACTTAAAGAGAGAGGGAGGGCACGAACTAGGGTTTCTATGGACAAAAGGGGAAATAAGGGAGGCTGCAAATGAGACATAAGTACTTTAAATAGGGTACCAAGCCCTAAAATTTAGGGTTTCCTTTATAGTGCCTACTCGCTGAGTCGGGGCCTTCCGACTCCTTGAGTAGGATCAAAATCCCGCGATCCTTTAAATGACTCTACTCGTCGAGTTGGGGCTCCCAACTCACCAAGTCCCGGAACCAAGACTCTAAAAACTTGCATCCATTAAGCAATTCCTAGAACAGGTGTTACAAGTCTCCCCCACTTGAACTAGACTTCGTCCTCGAAGTCTGTCGTCATAAAAGTCTGGGTAATGCTCTCGTATCTCCTCTTCCGGCTCCCAAGTCCATTTCGAGCCTCTTTGGTGCCGCCATTGCACCTTTACCAATCTTATTTCCTCATTCCGAAGACCCTTGGTCTTCCTATCAATAATCACAACCGGCTTCTCGATATAGTTCAGACTCTCACCCACCTGAATGTTGTCCAACGAAACGACTACGGACTGGTCAGTGACACACTTCCGAAGCTGAGACACGTGGAAGGTGTTGTGAATCTGGCTAAGCTCCTCTAGTAGACCCAAGTGATATGCCACCTTGCCCACCCAGGCTGAGATCCTGAACGGGCCTATATACCGAGGCCCCAGATTGTCCCTCTTCCGAAACCTGATAATCCCTTTCCAGGGAAACACCTTCAGCAACACAAAATCCGAAAATGAATGAATTCCTTGCAACCTGATCACATCTGCTTCATCTGAAATCTGAAGTCTCGAGGTGGTCTGCCTCCCTGACAGATTGCCCACATTGAATCATCATCGAAGTGGTTCCACAAGAAAACCTGTCTAAATAGAATACTTCCCACTCGCAATACCTTGAGGCTTCATAAATAACAAAGTCACTGATCAACTGCGGCTAACCAATAACAAGCAAATCCATACACAGACCCCAAATCACTGAAGTCGCTCCTACTCCTCTTGCTGACATATGACTGCTTTCCTAAAGAACAATCGGGGACCTCCCTGGCCCCAACCTGTCTACCAACTGTCCGGAACACCGTACACCTACCCGATTACTGAGCCAAACCATACTCAGCAGTCCCCTGCGACCTCCGAAAGATACCTCGTCTACCCATAACTGCCCTATCTCCTTCCATCCGACTGATCCATCCGATCGTGATAGGCTGACAACCTGTCGCCACTGAATCTGATGCAAAAGGTGAATACTACCAGAATAGTTGTATTCTTACATTGTACCCAGTCTCCTGTGACCTATTGTCCCCTGATTCATACATGTCGTGGCTCTATTACTGGTAGAGCCACTCGAGGCATATCACAATGGCTTAAACTACCATCAAACTAACTCGTTCACCACCCCAGAATTCTTCCCTCGACGCCCTTGGCATACAGATGCCCCACATCCCATCTTACTGAAACAAAATACTGCACGAATTCCGATTCGGGTTCCTATCCAAATCCGAATTGTTACTCCGCTCCTATCCATAGATCCTTGAATCGGCATTTGCATAATGCACCATGACTTCCAGTTATCCTTTAATTGACCGATTAATAATTACCCTTAGCCGATTCCCTGAGACTTCCAGTCTCACACCCGGTCCAACCACCAGGTTCTTATGAGGTCCAATATCAGGGCTACCCAGCCGTAGCCCTACTGAAACATACACTACTCGACCACAAGATCCTGTATCACAAGGTCCAACCCTTAGCTCAGCAGTCTCTACCGGTTCCATCCTAAATTCCCATAACCATCCGCGCTCGCCCCCGAATAACTGATCGGTCAATCACCTCTGGTCCTGATCCTAACTAAGTTGTGGCTCCCCCACAACCCTGCGAACTAGCCTGTCCTAGTCCAAATCACCTGAAAGAATCCGTGAACTTTACGGCACCCCCGCAGTCTTACAACACTCTCTACTGCTAGTGAATGTTACGGCTCCCCCGCAGTCTTACAACATTATACCCTAACTGGCCATTAGTGAATGCTACGGCTCCCCCATAGTCTTACATCACTATCACCCTTGCTTCTGACCTGGATACATGTACGGTTCTCCCCCACTTAGATTCAACTAAGTCTGCTCGGCACACGAAAACTGAAGGATTCCCAATCCTCATTACGATCCAATGTTCACCTTGCTGACGGCCGGTGCTTACCAAATCTTGAACACCATGAATAACCCTTCCAAAACAACACAATTCCCGGAATCCAACTAACACATCTTGTGTCCCAACAATGCCAATTACTCTAGTTGTTCACACTGATATCACATTCAGATCTCGGAGTCCAAAGGTCGGTTGCTCCCACAATACTTCAGCGACAACGTCTCTCTCTCTCCCTCGGCAACTCCGAGAGGCTTTCCAAACATAATTGCTAAGGTTACTGAAACCTAGCCAAAAATCCCTCGTAAGAACCCTTGAACCAACCCCAACCATACTCAAAATGACACTCGAATGCTGGAAAAATCCACGATATATCAGAAGATGACCCCGTTCTACTCCACCCAAATTCACGGTATGCAGATGGCATATATCTCTTCTTGAAGGTGCGTGTAACTAAACCACCACCAGAGATAATAAAACATCCCAAAATTCAAGGCCAAAAATTTCATTTTTAATATAAGAAAACCTTTAATAACGTTGTTCCAGACATTAAAAACATTTCATTTAAAACCAATATCAGAGTCAAATCCCAAAGATCACATAATGCGGAATAACATGGGTGAATGCGATGCGATCGTCCCGAGCTCCTTTTTCTTGAAACTGAAGATACCTGAAACCAAAACTATAAACCGTAAGAACGAAGCTTAGTGAGTTCCCCAAATACCACATACCATACATATCAACTAGGCCATACATGCCATACATATTGTGAGCCATACATAACAAACATATCCATAATCAAGTAAGGTGATATGTGCCAAACATAGTCTTGCTGTTATGCCACAGGCCGCACGTGGTCTCTCTTGTCAAGCCTGGGGCCACTCCCTGGGTCTTACAGACAAGTGCCAAGGGCCACCCCCTGGTCTTTCATGCAAGCATCAAGAAGACAACTATCATACATACTACTTTACTTGGCTAATCAGCATACAGTGTGCTAGGAGCCACCTCCTGGTCTTTCATTCATAATAGCATACAGTGTGCCAGGATCCACCTCCTGGTCTTTCATACATAATGCCTAGGGCTAACCTCTAGGTCTTCCTACTATACATAATATCATGCAGTGTGCCAGGAGCCGCCTCCTGGTCTTTAATACATAATGCATAGGGCTAACCCCCGGGTCTTCCTACTATACATAATATCATGCAGTGTGCCAGGAGCCGCCTCCTGGTCTTTCATACATAATGCCTAGCGCTAATCCCCGTGTCTTCCTACTATACATAATATCATACAGTGTGCCAGAAACTGCCTCCTGGTCTTTCATACATAATGCCTAGGGCTAACCCCTGGGTCTTCCTACTATACATAATATCATGCAGTGTGCCAGGAGCCGCCTCCTGGTCTTTCATACATAATGCCTAGGGCTAACCCCTAGGTCTTCCTATTATACATAATATCATGCAGTGTGTCAGGAGCCACCTCCTGGTCTTTCATACATAATGCCTAGGGCTAGCCCCCAGGTCTTCGTACTATACATAAACTAAATGGGTCGGCATTGTGGTAGTAGACCCATACAACCAGTGAGGACACTCACCTCGCACTGCTGAAGACTAGCTGAACACTTCTGGCTGCTAACCGGCAACTCTTGAACTGCTGATCCTTCGGCTCCCCGAACTATCAATACCCAAAATAACACTTAGACTACAATACCCTCAAAAGTCAAACTAGGTCAAACTTAATCAAAGTCAACTTTGGTCAAAGTCAACATCCAGTTGACTTCACTCGCCGAGTTGGTCCACCAACTCGTCGAGTCCCTATTCTTTCAAAATGATACAACCCCCCGACTCTACTCGTCGAGTCTAGCAAGAACTCGACGAGTTCACCTTCAACCATAACATCGGTACCATCTTCAGTCGACTCACCGAGTTCATCCTTGAACTCGTCGAATTCATCTTTATCATATGAATGTGTCCAGTCTATGACTCGCCGGGTTCTATGAACAACTCGTCGAGTCCGTCTTCATGGGTTGGGAGATTGCCTTGGACTCCCCGATTTCATCCTTGAACTCGTCGAGTACGATGATCTTCAAGTCCATAATGAACCCAACTGGCTGAGTCCTCTACCAGCTCAACACACACCCGCTATCAAAAGGGTTTTGGGCAAGAAAACGGCTTGACTCGCCGAGTCCTAAGAGCAACTCGTCGAGTCCACCTAAGTCCAAATCTATTCAGATAATTTCAGTCGGGCACAAAGCATCCAGGACCTAGATCTAACCTTCTAGGGTTGAAATAATACGTAAAGCCTCTGCCTTTACATCCATGTATGGCCCTTTTTGCTCAAAAGGCCATAACAACCTCTTAAACCTTGCGTGGAGAGTTCTAATGGCATAAAGTTTGCACCTTTATGCCCTAACCACTCTTAGGGACCCCAGATCTGAAAGGATCTTTGCTTGGGACATCCTTGTCCCATAGATCAAGCTCCGTGGACCAAAACTCTCATAAAGTGGACATAAATAGATCTAAGAAGCTATAAGTCAAGCTAAAGACTTGATTACCAGAAAATGTTGGAAATGAGATGGTGTTGTTGGATCTACAAGGTCCTCCTTGAACCTTCCATCTCCTTCTTCTTCTTCTGGCCTCCAAGAACACCAAAATACTCAAGAATGGCTCACACACTCACCAAATGATCTAGGGTTTCGTGGGTTAAGTTCTTGACAATGGGGGTAGGGAATGGAACCAAGAGGAGGAGAATAAGATGCTTAAATAGGGTGCCAAGTCCCGAATTTAGGGTTTCCCAAACCCTGACCAAATCGTCGAGTCGGTCCTCCGACTCGTTGAGTAGGTCACTTAACCCACGACCCGGAACGCGCTCCTACTCATCGAGTCACCCCACCTACTCGACGAGTCTCCTTCTGATTTTTTAGGTTTTCCTTTCCTTTCTAGGTCTTCTGAATTCGGGGTGTTACAACTCTCCCCCACTTAAACTAGACTTTGTCCTCGAAGTCCGTTACGGCCCACTACTCCGCAACCTCTCATGACATTCCTAATCGCCGCATACCTTGCCTGATCGGTCCAATCCTCGAAGGACCGCTTTTGTTGGCTTTCCGTCCAGTCTTCCTGAGCGAAATGGTATACCTCGAAGGTATCTTTATGAGAACCACCGAATCACTACAAACCTTGAGTACATCGCCCTTAACCAATCGACAATCCTGCCGGTACACTATGAGTACTTACGCCGGACATCCAAGGGGTTCACCCCTTTTTCCAGCGCGGTCACAGGCCTTCCCAAGGCAACTTCCCTAAGCAATAATCTTCTCTATCTCTGAGTAGAACCAACCCTGTGCTATACTAAATCTCCAGTCACTCCCAGTGCTGGTTCCTTCACTGTCAACTACTGAATGCTTCCTCTTATCACGCCTCAATGCTGAACGCCCAACCCAGCGAATGGATCAGATAATCCTTCGAGTAAAAGATTCGTTCCTGCAACGGTTAGACTCAGACGAGAGCTGTGCAACAGAATCAAATCCTTACCTCTGAGATTATTTAACGCTACTGTGAGAGGCGTCGCACCACTCGGTCAACCAACTGCTCCATACAAGAATTCCCTTATCGCTACCTCTACCCAAAAAACCCGCAATCTCTTATCCGCTTTCCGGATGAACCGAGACCACCCTGGTCCCAACTACTCTGCCGACTATCTAAAAATACCGGATCCTGCCTGGTTTCCAAACTTAATTATGTTGTGGCCTACTCACATCCATGTGGCCTGCCCTGACCTGGTTTAACCTATCTGAAATACCCCGCAAGCGAGATACACCCCTGATACATTCTTACTACTGAATCAGGACCGATGAATGCTACGGGCCACCCCGCAGTCTCACTCTACCATTATACTAACAGCTAACTGACGAGTGCCAAGGGCCACCCCGCAGTCTCACTCTACCATACCTCAATCTTACTGTAATAATGCTACGGGCCACACCGCAGTCTAACTATACCAATATACGAATGCTACGGTCCACACCGCATTCTTACAATGTTGTTACTCTATCTGCTAACTAGTGATCGCTACGGGCCACCCCATAGTCTTACAACACTCCTACACTATCTGCTAACCATTGCTACGGGCCACACCGCAGTCTTGCCACACTTCTCCCGCTATCTGGCCCCTGGTGAATGCTACGGCTAACCCGCAGTCTTCAACACTTCCCACGCTGTCTGGCTACTAGTGAACGCTACGGCCATCCCGCAGTCTTACAACACTTTCCACAATGTCTGGCTACTAGTGAACGCTACGGCCATCCAGCAGTCTTACAACACTTTCCACGCTGGCTACTAACCCGAACACCCCTATAACCGAGCATACAAGCACAATCTAGTACCCCAATTTGTACTCATGTCCTGACTAAAACTCCCAACCGATTCTTATGAAACCTACTATCGGACATCCCGAGAATGCGATCTCACCATTGGCAAGTTTTCCGACCTTCCAATTCACATTATCCTCAATTCATACAGCCGCCTGGGCCGTCTTTCTCCCTGACAAGAGAGTGAAACTTACCCCCATCTTCAAAACCGCTCCTGCTTCTGAGTACAAGATCGTTTCGCCCCCACTTAGCTTCTACTAAGTCTTTACGACACGCGAAAATCTGAGGATTTCCATTCCTTCCTCCCTTACACGATAGGCATGCTAACTACCAACGCCTTAATCTTGCTAGCGATCCGTCACTAGCCCACTCCAAAGGTCGCACAATCACTGAATACTAGATGAACGCTTCCTGAAATCCCGACACTAATGACCTCAAAAGCTTAACCTGATGTCCTTCCCAACCTTAAAGTCGAATTAGCCGATGCTCAGAGCAACTTCTTTAGCGATGGACTGCTTCTCTTGATGTTTCTAAAAGTTATCCCTAGCACAAGAACTGATCTTCGCCGAATCCTGAAGATGGTGGATAATCGTCCTGCTGAACCCTAACCGTAAGTTTTCTCATGATGCTCCGAAACTGATCTCGGCCGTAACCGAGATCACACTGAACCCTTCGAACCAGAAAAGGGAAATGACCTTACACTAGCTACTAATAATTCCTGGTATGCAATTGGCATATGACAATCCGAATACAAGGGAGAGATAACTCATACATACTATCACCTGAGACCGAGGTAAGAACAATCATAATACATATATAATCGAAAATAGCCAATGATACATACCTGCAACATTCTCTGCTACAATCCGGATCTCCCTCGTCTGTCACTGCAAGGCCCTACCCTCTCGCCCATCCGTAATCCTCAAGGTAGTCGGGGCAGACACACTCCCTGCTCCTCCCCTCATTGTCGGGCAGTCGACCTTCTTGTGGCCCACCTGATTGCATTGAAAACATAATGGGCTTGCCCCCTGTGGGCAGTCCCTGCTGACGTGACCATCACTGCCACACTTGTAGCAGCCTGAACCCCTGGAACGACAAACTCCCTCGTGCAGTTTCCCGCACGTGCTGCACTGGCTTCGGCCCTACCGACCTACCAATTGCTGATCTGAAGTCTTGGGTCTCTTCCTAGGACCCTCCAAAGTGTACATATGATCTGACCTCCTCTTTGAAATGTGCTCCAAATTGATCTCCCTCTCCCGCGCCTTGGAAATCATAGAGTCCAGGGTCGGGCATGCTGAGAAGCTGACATGCTCCCAAATATCAGCTCTCAACATGTCATGATAGCGGATTATCCGCATCTCCTCTTCTCCCGCATACTGAGGCACCAACAAGGCCCTCTCCCGGAACTTGGCGGTAATCTCCGCCACTGTCTCTGTCGTCTGCCTCATGTCGAGGAACTCCCTGGCTAGCTGCTGAAGCTCCACAGCCGGCGCAAACTCTGCCCTTAACCGGGCCACAAAGTCTGACCAAGTCATAGCTCAATGGCTGAGGCTCCCAGAGAGTCACCAACCGACTCCCACCAATCTCTGGCTCTGTTTCTTAAACATCCCGCAGCATAATAGACCTTCGACCCCTCGGGACATAAGCTAATTACTGAGCAGACTCCATGTCTGCAATCCATCTCCTAGCAACAATGGGGTCTTTCACCCCGTGGAAGTCTGGCGCACCACATCCCCTGAAGTCCTTGAAGTTTAATGTGTGTCCCCGTCAATCCTGATGCCATATCACTCCTGAACGCCCTGAGACGATCCTCCATCAACTCGCTAATCCCCTCCTTGATCGACCCGAAAATCACCACGGTCGCCTCAAGGATGCCTCTGGTGATCTCCGACGCGATAAACTCGCGTAGACTCTCATCAACTGGTTCAAATCCCGAACCTAAACCTGATCCCGATCCTGATCCTGATCCTCCTGCCCCGTTTCGCGTAATCATCACCATTCTGAACCGAAACACATAATCATCGGGGACGTACGTAACCTCAGGAGTTCTCACATACTACAAGTTCCCTGGTTCTATCTCGGCCCTCCTTGAATCAAGTACAGATCCTCTGCTTTCAGTAGTATGGGCCCCTACTACCTTCCACATCTATCCGTACTTTCCTCAAGAATTCCCTCGACTACACCAAGTCCCTTTCACTGCTACTAACACTGCTCCCAGTACTACTCTCATCCTAGTCTTGCCCTAGGGTATCCTCTAACTCGCTATCTGTCATCAGCTGCATAAGAAGTTCCTGTTATCTCCCCCTAACTAACTCGTGCAAACCATTACATATCACTGAGAATAGATCATTCTTCGAATGAGAGGTCCTACCCTACAACGGTTGGACTCAGACAAGAGCTACGGAATAGGGCTAGACCTAACCTTCTGAAATTAGTTAGTCCTAGCAATATGTAACTTAACATATTCGTTTACTAGTTAATTAGAGATAACTAGAACTCCTAATAGCACAAAGCAAGCAGCATTCGGGCATTAGGAAAACTAACCACATTCTCCAATCAAGATGTTCTATCCTCTAATCAGGAATCTGTACTAGCATGCAATTCATAAAGCTCATATAATCAGGCATAACCTAAACATGCTATCCTACCACTGACTAATCAATACTAGCATGCAGCTCAATTAATGCATATAACAGGCATACAAGGCATCCTTCCTAGATCCTTAGCCCTAAACTAGCATGCTGATCACATAATCATATCATAACATAAACTTGTATGGGTAATTTGGGAGAACTTACTTGAGCTCGGCCGATTGCACGCATCACACCCCTTTCTTTTCAAAGTTTCTTTCTCTTTTCAAAGTTGTGACAACCTGAAACTTCTTCCATTTCTGTTATACGAATTTCGTTAATAAAATTTGAATTTTATTAAGTTTCCGTCAAACTTCTTGGTTAGAAAATCATCTAGTTTTATATAATTAACAATTTTATATGAGTCGGAACCAAATCTTCACGAAATCTCGAAATTTTCCTTCGATCAAAACGTTGGTTTTCGGCATGACTGAGTTTACGGCCGTAAACCCGTGTACGGCCGTACACTCGTTTACGGCCAGCATTAGGTGGACCCCACCACCGACCACGAAAACCCCTATAAATACGAGGCCCTACCCCTCATTTACACTTTTCTGGCCGGACACTCTCTCCTTCTCTCTCTAAAATCTCGACCGTACACCCCAAAAACACCCTCATTCTTCCGAGAATCATCAAAAATCATCATTGGAAGTCATTTCGGAACATCTAGAACACGTTTTTCATCCAATCCATCAACCTTGTTCTTGAGTATACTGTCGTACACCCTTCAAATCTGCAAATCTTCATTGACCGTACACCGGTTCACGGCCATACATGCTTCAAACCTTCAAAGGCCGTAAACTCCCTTCACGGCCGTAAACCCCATTCACGGCCCTACACACTTCCTAAGTGGTGCTTTAGTCTGAAAACCCACTTTCCTCGATTCAATCAAGTCCCGGATTCTGTTAAGAATCACACGCTACAACTCGAGGGTCTTCATTCCAGTTCGTTGATTCAACGTTTGCACACAACTAACTGTGAGTTCATACCCCTATGTCTTTACTGTTTTCAACGTTTTTCAGGGGGGGGGGGGGGAAATACAAGCCAAACGTAAATGATTTTGTGAAACTTATACAAAAAGTATTTCGATAAACTTAAGACGGATGCAATTGATACAATCATACAATTTCTATACTTTTATAAAATATGTAGATATTTTATCCCTTTTGTATTATGCAGAGCATAAGGGAAGTTTTCATCATAATTACAGAGCTTTCAATGTAAAACATGAATTGATTACATGAACGAATATATAAACTATAATAAGTATAGTTTATGGAACAATTAACATATCAATGTACAAATCATAGATTTAATGCAACCAGACATATAAACTATATAATGTGTAGTTTATGAGATATATAGACAACAAGTTAAATTCAATGGATTCATTTTATTCTACATGTAATCGTTAGTATAGCATTTTATGAGTAAGCATTCTTCGCGTACTTATTTAAGTACTAACAAAAGCCCTGAGATTATAATCAGAGTCTCCTGGAGGGAGAACGTGAGTTTGTGTATAGATCTATACGGGATTGACAATCCCGCACCATAACTGCTAGCTACAGTTAAGCCGGCAGGCCTGGGTGACAAAGTCATTTCGATTCCTACACCTGAAGAACGTCGTTCAGGCAATTCAATGGTCAAGTATGGTTATAACAACTCATAAATTTGGTACTAAGAAAATACGATTAATGTATGAATGGTAATAACTTTAATTAGTTTTATTATAAAGTAATATAACTACTATACATATTACAGTTTTCAAAGCTTTCCGAACTTACTATACATACTGGCAATAATCAGTGTTTTTCGTGTAAAAAGAGGTTTCTTATTCAATCAAACAATGCACAACACATTCAATGAGATTCAGTAACAAAATACACATGTTAGAAAATAATGGCTTTTCTTGGAAGCATACAAATACATTTATTGATTCATTAACCGATTTTCCTCTCAAAAACATGCTTATGAACTCACCAGTTTTATGATGATACTCTTTCAAAACTACTTGTATTCTCAGGAAATCAATAGACAGGTACCTCCTGGAGTTCTGAGAAGACGGAGCGTATAGAGTCTCGCCTTTTACCTTTGTCATACTTTTGATGTCTATAAACATGAATCAAACCAATGTAAATATTTTACTTAATTAATGTAATGGTTGTGTTTACTTTGATTAATGTAATGCAATGGTTGTGATACAATACATGAATTCATCCACCCCCGAACGTTTTCGCCGTTCCGGTTTGGGGGTGTGACAGATTGGTATCAGAGCTCTTGTTTATAGTGAACTAAGTATACCGAACCTTACATGGTATACAGCTATAAACACTATGGGGTCGAAGTGCTCTGAATTAGAAGTATAATTTTAAAATGTAAGTATTTTATAAGAAGTATACAAGTATACATACGTACCAGAAACAATAATATAAGTAGAACAAAACAAAAGTATTTGGATGTTGGACACTGTAGTTAAACCTGGATAGTTTTGTAATCATGTCTAGGATCAATATAGCCTGATCAACTATAATTATTTGAGACATGACCAACATGTGTCTGGGAGTGATCATGGTGTTGCAGCAAGCCTAAAACTTACCAAGCTATATACATCAAGATATCGATAGAACAGAGCATACAACTTAAAATACTATAGGAGTATTTAGGCTAGAACCGAATAGAGTATAGAGATTCATTCCAAGTGTTGCTACTCATTTCTTCCTAGCGATAGTTTACTTACATTAGTAACCATTCTCTATTTATCGCTTAGTAGAACACTTTATCTATCAGGCTGAGATATATCTTGTTTCATATCTCTTGATTTAAGATCTAGGGGACTTACCATCCTCTTCTTCCTAATTATTTTTAGAAAAATATGCCTCCCAGAAAGAGACCCAACAGGAAGAACAACGACCCTCCGCCACCACCGCCTCCTCAGTTCGATCATGCCATGTTCCAGGCAGCAGTTACAGCCGCCGTGACTGCAGTAATGGCGCAAATAAACCCCGGTGGGGCCAGCGGATCCGGAGGTGGTACTCATCCCTAGAATCTCGGCGATCAGGGACATCAAAAGAAGTGTCCTATAAGGACTTCATGAACGCGAAACCCAAACCGTTCGACGTCAATGGAGGAGTCATTGCCTTAACCCAATGGTTCGAGAAGATCGAATCCATGTTCAAAATTTACGCTTGTTCGGAGGCAAACAAAGTGAAGTTCGCTGCTTGCACCTTCACCGATAGAGCACTGACCTGGTGGAATGGTCGATTCAAATCCCTAACCCTGCCAATAGCGAATGCCATGGGTTGGGAAAGCTTAAAAGAACTCATGCTGGTTGAGTACTGCCCAAGGGCCGAGATGCAGAAATTAGAGCACAAGCTCTGGAACCTGAAGATGAAGGGTTCTGACATTTCCGCTTACACAACTAGATTCTGCGATCTAGCTCTTCTATGTCCAGGAATGGTCACCCTGGAGAGCAAAAAGATAGAAAGATACATTTGGGGATTGACGCCCCCAACTCAATGGAATGTTTTGGCTGCTAAGCCTTCCACTTTTGACAGCGCCAGGTGTCTGGCGCAGACCCTGATAGATCACGGGGTTGATCTGGATGAAGTAACAACCGCTCCCGAACCACCAAAGGAGAGTAAAATTTTGGAACAAGCGTAAGGGTCAGTCTTCGCAGGAGCCCTCCAAGAAACAACAAACAGTGGCAGTCCACGCTGCTACTACTCCTGCTGCTGTTCCCACTACTCCAACAACTCCCAGCCGTTATGCTGGAAACCTACCTTTGTGCAACAAATTCAACTTCCATCATTTTGGAGTTTGTAGAGAAATACAATGCAACAAATGTGGCAGAAAGGGTCATACAACACTATTCTACAAGACACCGGCTCAACCGACCAACCAGGCCACTAAAGCAGGCGTGGGACAAGCCTATTATGATTGTGGGGAGGTTGGGCACTTCAAAAGAAATTGCCCCAAGGCAACAATAGGTGGTAACACAGGGAGGGTGTTGGCGATGGTCCAGGAGGATGCAGTTGCTGATCCCACAGTTGTTACGGGTACGTTCCTCCTTGACAACTCTTATGCATGCATTCTTTTCGATTCTGGTATGGAGAGGAGTTTTGTTAGTCATGCATTCAAACACCTACTCAAATGTAAATCCCAACCTTTAACCGAAACATTTATCATCGAGATGGCTAACGGAAAGAAAGAGAGCACTAACGACATATTCATAGGTTGTACCCTTACCTTAAACGATCATTCCTTCCCAATCGACCTTATGCCGGTTTCCATAAAAAGCTTTGATGTCATCATTGGTATGCATTGGTTGAGCCCCAATCGTGCCGATATCCTTTGTTATGAAAAAGCCATCCGTCTCAATCTTCCCTCTGGCGAAACTCTCATAGTTTACGGTGATAAACTCAGCTCAAACCTTCGTATCATTTCATGCATCCAAGCCTAGAAATATCTGCGAAAGGAGTGCCATGCATTCCTAGCTCATGTCGTTAACGAAAAGCAGGAAGTTAAGAACCTTGAAAGCATCCCTGAAGTCTGTAACTTTCCTGATGTCTTCCCCGAATATCTTCCAGGAATCCCTCACGAGCGCCAAGTCGAGTTCCATATCGACTTAATCATCGAAGCTACTCCTGTAGCTAAATCCCCATATTGTCTAGCGCCGGCAGAAATGCAAGAGTTATCCAGCCAGCTCAATGAGCTGCTCAGCAAAGGATTCATAAGACCAAGTTCCTCACCCTGGGGAGCCCCGTTCTTATTCATGAAAAAGAAAGATGGATCCTTTCGGATGTGCATTGATTATCGAGAACTGAACAAGCTTACCATCAAGAACCGTTATCCCTTACCTAGAATCGACGACCTCTTCGATCAACTTCAGGGAGCCAGTTACTTCTCAAAAATAGACCTAAGATCAGGGTACCATCAGTTGCGAGTTCATGAGAATGATGTTCCCAAGACAGCATTTTGAACTCATTATGGACACTACAAGTTTGTAGTAATGCCCTTTGGTCTAACCAACGCACCGGCGGTATTCATGGATCTGATAAATCGGGTGTGTTGCCCTTTTTTAGACAAATTTGTAATCGTGTTCATTGACGACATACTTGTCTACTCTCGGAGTGAGGAAGATCATAGACAACACTTGAGGCTAGTGTTAGAAACACTAAGGGCGGAGAAGCTCTATGCAAAGTTTTCAAAGTGTGAATTCTGGATCAGAAAAGTCACCTTCCTTGGTCACGTGGTTAGCGAGGAAGGCATACACGTGGACCCTTCCAAGATCAAAGCGATTGAGAATTGGTCAGCACCGAAGACGCCCACAGAAATCCGTCAATTCTTGGGTCTCGCTGGCTACTATCGCAGATTTATCCAAAAATTTTCTAGAATTGCGAAGTCTTTAACCACCCTGACTTAGAAGGGTGTAACCTTTAGTTGGGGAGAAAAGCAAGACTCTGCGTTTCAAACATTGAAGCAGGCCCTATGCAGCGCACATATCTTGTCTCTGCCCGAAGGGACGGAAGACTTCGTTATCTACTGTGATGCATCCAATCATGGCCTAGGCTGTGTGCTCATGCAGCGAGGAAAGGTTATTGCCTATGCCTCGAGACAGCTGAAAACGCACGAGGTCAATTACACAACTAACGATCTAGAGTTTGGAGCAGTGGTCTTTGCGTTAAAGATTTGGAGACATTATCTCTACGAAACCAAGTGCACTGTCTTCACCGACCATAAGAGCCTACAACATATCTTTGATCAGAAAGCGTTAAACATGAGATAGCGGCGATGGGTAGAGCTACTCAGTGATTACGAGTGCAAAATACGCTATCATCCCGACAAGGCCAATGTAGTAGCCGATGCCTTCAGCCGAAAAGAGTATTCGGGATGTATAGTGAAGGCACTGACTATGACCATCCATTCCCATCTATCCGCTCAAATCAAAGAGGCTCAGTTGGAAGCCTTGAAACCAGTAAACGTGTCGGACGAAGCCTTAAGTGGAATGGAAAAGAACTTATAGATCAAGGGAGACGGAGTTTACTATTTCATGAACCGGATCTGGACCCCGAAGTATGGTGGTTACAGGGAGGTTATCATGAATGAAGCTCACAAGACTAGATACTCCATTCACCCAGGTTCAGATAAGATGTATCTGGATCTCAAACAGCTCTATCGGTGGCCGAACCTGAAAGCATAGATCGCTACCTTCGTGGGCATGTACCTGACTTGCGCCAAGGTGAAGGTGGAATATCAAAAGCCCTCAGGTCTGCTTCAGCAGCCAGAAATACCTGAGTGGAAGTGGTAAAGGATTACAATGGATTTCATTACTAAGTTGCCCAAGTCTCCGAGTGGGCATGACGCCATCTGGGTAATTGTCGATCGACTAACTAAATCTGCCCACTTCCTATCAATCAAAGAAAACTTTAAAATGGAGAGACTGACACGAATATACATTCGAGAGATAGTTCGCCTTCATGGTGTGCCTGTATCCATTATCTCTGATCGGGATAGCAGGTTTACCTCGAGATTTTGGCAGTCACTGCAGACGGCTCTTGGAACTAAGTTGGATGTGAGCACAGCTTACCGTCCACAGACAGATGGGCAGAGTGAGAGAACCATTCAAACATTGGAAGATATGGTGAGAGCATGCGTCATCGACTTTGGCATGTCGTGGGACACTCACTTGCCCTTAGTCGAATTTTCCTACAACAATAGCTACCATACCAGCATCAAGGTTTCGCCGTTCGAAACCCTCTATGGTTGTAAGTGCAGATCCCCTCTGTGCTGGGCTGAGGTAGGTGACACGCAGCTAGTCAAGGGTCAAGTCCCCAATAGCACTCTCACAGGCCCAGAGATCATCCGAGAAACTACTAAAAAGATCGTATAAATCCGGGAAAGACTAAAAGCTTCAAGAGATAGACAAAAGAGCTACGCCGATAAGAGACGAAAACCCTTGGAGTTCCAGGTTGGTGACCGTGTTCTTCTGAAGGTCTCACCCTGGAAAGGCATGATACGCTTCGGAAAGCGTGGAAAGCTGAATCCGAGAAACATAGGACCATTCGAGATCCTCGCTAGGATCGGTCCCGTAGCATACAAACTTCGCCTACCACGAGAACTTAGCAACGTACATCCCGTCTTCCATGTGTCGAACCTAAAGAAGTGTATGTCCGATGAGATACTTGTGATACCCCTCGATGAGATCGAACTAGATGACAGCTTAAACTCCGTAGAGGAACCCGTAGAAACCATGGATCGGGAAGTCAAGCGAACGAAACAAAGTCATATCCCGATAATGAAGGTTCGTTGGAATGCCAAGCGGGGACCTGAATTCACTTGGGAGCGCAAAGATTCAACGAAACAAAAGTACCCTCATCTATTTCCGTGTAACATCCGGATTCCCAGGTATCCTATTTTAAGTATTTTATATTGAGTTTTAGAGGGGGGACTCGGCGAGTAGGCGCCCAGACTCGCCGAGTTGGATCGCGATGTGTTGTCCTGATTTAATGAAGGACTCGACGAGTCCATTTATGGACTCGGCGAGTCCACGCTGTATAATGTAACCCTAATTCCTCGGGTTTGGGACCTATTTAAGGACCCTTATAGCCACCATTTGCGGCTACCAGACCCTTGATAGAAACCCTAATAGTGCTTGAGCGTTTGAGAGAGAGAAGAAGCCATTATTGGACCTTTGTGGGTTGATTTTGCAAGAAGAAGTTGATTCCAGCTTAGAGGAGGCCAAGGAGGTTGCACATCTGTGGTTTTCAAGCAAAGGGCATCATCTTTGAGGTAGCATATCCATCCTCTTTCTGTTTTGTTAAAGAATCCATGGATCTAGGGTTTTCTATACCCTTTATTGGGATGATTTGTTGGAGATATGGTCCCTTATCATGTTTAGGCTTCAGATCTGGACCCATAGTGGTCCAGAGGACCTTATCCATCTTGCTTTATGATGAGATATGAAAGAAATGGACTTAGGATGTTGTATTTGGGGCTAAATCATCAAGTAGAGTCATTTGGACGTTGCATGAGTATCAAGTTCGAACCTTTACGTGTTTATTGAGCTTGGGAAAGTTAGATATATGGATTAGAGGAACAGATCTGACCTCAAAAGGTCATTTGAGTGTGAGCATGGAATGAACTCGCCGAGTCCATGAGCAGACTCGACGAGTCGAGTCGGGTTGCCCCGCGACTCGCGACCTATGACGACCCATGGAGTATAAGGTTGACTCAGCGAGTCAAGGGAGGACCAGGGGCGTAGAGGGCAGGCGTGTACTCGCCGAGTCGCCCTAGTGCACTCGGCGAGTCGGGTCAAAGTTGACCGTTGACTTTCGTTGACCTTAGGGTTCTGGTCAAGGCTGATTCAGGAGAGTTCAGGGAAGGGTAGAATGGCCTTCTACCCAGTCTGTAGAGATGAGATCATGAGAGAGTATTGATCGGGAATGTTATTTGAATAATAGGAGGAGGCTAAGTCGGGACGTTGAGCACGAGAGGTTATCCGACTTCATTGAGGTGAGTTTTCTCACTATACTGTACCTGGAAGGGTACCTAGGTGTGACCGGAAGGTCTTGTATGCTATGATGTATGTGCTATATGCGGTTATGTGATATGTATGTGTTATGTATGCTATGAATGATAAGGACCGGAAGGTCAAGATGATATGTATGTATGCGATATGTATGTTACGTATGGTAAGGACCGGAAGGTCGAGATGATATGGGTCGGAAGGTCAAGAGGGTACGGACCGGAAGGTCTACCGGAATTTGGGACGGAAGTCCCCTGAGACACATGGATCGGAAGATCCTACAGAGTTGTGGCCTGGAAAGGCGTATGTGGGCTATGTGGTATATTGGGGAACTCACTAAGCGTTTATGCTTACAGTTGTTGTGTGATGTGTTTCAGGTACTAGCGAGGATCACGGGAAGGCGCCGGCATGATCCGTACACACTTATGGAGTTTATGATATCGAGATCTTGGGACATGTTTTGTTATGTTATAGTGGACACATTATGTTTTTATGATTATCGTGGGAATGAATGAATGTTTTTAAATGAAAAATTGTTTTGAAAAAATTACGTTGTTACAAGTTGGTATCAGAGCGTTGGTTTGAGGGATTCGGGTGCATCTTCGGATGAATCTGAACTCAAACTGAGGAATTAAGGAAGTTTTTCATAAAATAAACAATTTTTCTAAAAGAGTAAAAGATTTTGAGAAAGGCAGAAGGAAGCAGTGTGTACGATCAGCCAGCGCCCGAACGGTGATTTCCCAAAATACCCTTACATTATGTGTTATGAGACATGTTATGATATGATATGCATGCTGGAGTTGGCTAGGTATTCATATTAGGACTAGAGTGGCCTGATTTTGTGATGCCTTAGCCTAGGAAGGATTTTGCTGCTATGTGATGCTTGAGAGCGAGTAGGTAGCAGTGAGGAGCTGATGAGAGGTCTACCGAAGGGTAGCCTATGCCAGTGAGATATAGAGTACTTGTGATTTGGGATCCAAGGAGGAGGACTTAGGGTGAATACTGATGCGGTGTGGACGGTAGTATAGGGTCCGTACTACTGAAGAAACCAGAGCAGTGCGCACTCTAAGTAAGAATCCATTGGGTACCAAGGAACAAGTAGGGTTGAGTTATCGAGTGCGAGTATGCTCGAGCGAGTCTCTGATATTCTTATGTTGTATTTCAGAGACATCATGGTTGGGACACGCCACAGACCTGAGTCGAGCGGCGTGAGTGACGAGGAGCTCCGTCAGATGATCCACGATGAGGTGGCGGTGGCGATCAGGGCCGAGATTCCGGAGATGTTTAGGTCTATCAAGACCACACTGCTTGAGACTTTCGATGAGCGGTACGCCGCGGTGACTGAGGTTGCTGCTGATGCAGCTACTGTAGCTGTGGCTGCTGCCAGACCTCAGGGAGGTGACTCGTTGTTGCTTCGAGAGTTCAGCAACATGAAGCCACCAGAGTTTGATGGGACGTAGGATCCGATCGCTGCGATGAGATGGATTGCTGATATCGAGGGATGCTTCTACACGTGTTCTTGTGCGGAGCATTTGAGGGTACGGTTCGCACTGAACCAGCTTCGCTTGGGAGCGAAGGACTGGTGGAAGTTCGTGACGGCGAGCTTCACTCTTGCAGAGATTTCAGCAGTGACCTGGGAGAGGTTCACCACCATGTTCAGAGACGAGTATGTTCCCCCGGTGGAGAGGGAACGGTTGGTACAGGAGTTCTTGACCCTCAAGCAGGGTACTGATCCGGTTACTGTGGTTACGAGGAAGTTTCATGAGAGGGCGGTGTTATGCCCTGAGCAGGTGTCTACTGAGCAGGCATGTATGAGCCGGTATTTGGGCGTTTTGAGGAGGGATATACGGGAGTTCATGTCGAACTCGACTTACCAGACATTTGCTGAGCTTCAGGCAAATGCCCGAAAGAGGGAGATTGAGTTGGAGACTCAGGCCAGGGAGGAGGCCGAGTCTCATAGGATAGATCGGCGACCGGCACAGTCTCAGCCGGCAGCCAAGCGGACCAAGTCCGCTGATACGAGATCTGGAGGCCAGAAGGGCCGCACTTGCGGAAAGTGCGGCAAGGGACATGATGGGGTCTGTCGATCGGGTGCTTGCTACAAATGTGGCAAGGAGGGGCATATCGCCAAGGATTGCCCCAAGAGATTTATGGTTTGCTTTCATTGCAACCAAACTGGCCATCGGAAGGCCGAGTCCCCGCAGTTACATCAGGGATCAGCACAGGGTTCTTCCCCTGCTGCTAGGGTTACCAAGGTTCAGCCAGTGAAGGCCGAGGCACCGAAGGCTCGTGGGAGAGCTTTCCAGTTGACAGCGGAGGAGGTCCATGCAGCGCCCGATGTTGTGGCTGGTATGTATTCCTTATTTGTTTATGTTACGTTGAGATATTGTGCTTATATGACGATATGTGTAGGTACTTTTCTTGTGAGTTTTGTACCTGCCTTAGTGTTATTTGACTCGGGTGCGAGTCGATCGTTTGTGTCGATAGCGTTTAGTCGGCACATCAGTAGCAGGTGAGAGGTGTTGAGTCGACCTCTGCGAGTTTCCATAGCTGACGAGCGAGCGGTGTATGCTACGGAGGTGATTAGAGGATGTGTACTCGAGATCTTCGGTGTTGAGTTCCCGATAGATCTGGTCCCGTTAGCGATGGGGGACGTGTGTGTCATAGTGGGCATGGATTGGTTGAGCCGATTTGGGGTTGTGATAGACTGCAAGCGACAGTTGGTGATGATACGAGACCCCAGTGGGGGAGTACCTACGGTGTACGGCGAGGGTACCCGATGTGGGTCAGCGTTCTGTTCGGCTGCAAGAGCGAGACAGAGTTTACAGCAGGGCTGCAGCGGTTTTGTAGCCTATGTGTTGGACACACGAGAGGCCGCTGGGAGGCCGAGTTCGGTGGATGACGTTCTGATAGTGCGCGAGTTCCCGGATGTTTTTCCCAAGGAGCTGTCGGGGGTGCCTCCAGAGAGGCAGGTAGAGTTCCGCATTGATTTGGTTCCGGGGGCAGCACCTATCGCCAAGGCGCCTTATCACCTTGCGCCGCCAGAGATGCTGGAGTTATCCTCGCAGCTTCAAGAGCTGCTGGGGAAGGGGTTTATTCGACCGACTAGCTCGCCATGGGGAGCGCCGATCCTTTTTGTCAAGAAAAAGGATGGTTCACACCGGATGTGTATTGATTACCGGGAGTTGAACAACCTGACGGTCAAGAACCGTTATCCATTACCGAGGATCGACGATTTGTTCGATCAGTTGCAGGGAGCGTCTTGGTTCTCCAAGATTGATCTGACGTCTGGATATCATCAGATGAGAGTGCGTGATGAGGATATCCAGAAGACAGCGTTCAGGACTCGTTATGGGCATTACGAGTTCGTGGTGATGCCTTTCGGGCTCACCAATGCACCAGCAGCGTTCATGGATCTCATGAACAGGGTGTGTAGACCGATGTTGGATCGTTCGGTGATCGTGTTCATCGACGATATGTTGGTGTATTCGAGAACTAGAGAGCAGCACGAGGAGCATCTAAGAGAGATTCTCGAGGTATTGACGACGGAGAGGCTTTATGCCAAATTCTCCAAGTGCGAGTTCTGGTTACGGGAGGTCCAGTTCTTGGGACATCTCGTCAACCAGGATGGGATTTTGGTCGATCCAGCCAAGGTTGAGGCGGTTATGAGTTGGGAGGTGCCGAGATCTCCCACCGAGATCAGGAGTTTTCTAGGACTGGCCGGCTACTATCGGAGATTTATCAGGGATTTCTCCAAGATTGTCGTGCCTCTCACCAGGTTGACCCGGAAGGGTGTTGCTTTTTCATGGGGTCCGGAGCAGCAGACCTTGTTTGAGACACTTCGCCAGAAGTTATGCGAAGCCCCTGTGTTAGCCCTCCCGGAAGGGATGGAGGATTTTTCGGTGTATTGTGACGCATCGATATCGGGGTTGGGTGTTGTGCTTATGCAGAGAGGGCATGTGATAGCGTATGCATCGAGGCAGTTGAAGCCTCATGAGACGAGGTATCCCACCCACGATCTGGAGTTGGGGGCCGTGGTGTTCGCCCTCAAGATCTGGCGTCACTATTTGTATGGGGTTCGGTGTACCATATACACGGACCACAAGAGCTTGAGGTATTTGATGGATCAGCCCAATCTGAACATGCGTCAGAGAAGATGGTTGGATGTGGTAAAGGATTATGATTGTGAGATCCTGTACCACCCGGGCAAAGCTAATGTGGTAGCCGATGCGCTGAGCCGTAGGGTGGAGAGTGCCCCGATTCGAGGCACTTGTATGAGGTTGTCAGTGATGACCCCGGTGTTGGACACCATTCGGGAGGCCCAGGCAGAGGTCGTGATACCAGAGAACCGCAAGAGGGAGCGGGTGATCGGGCAGGTGTCCGAGTTCGTGACGGATAGTCGAGGGCTGATGACCTTTCAGGGTCGGATCTGGGTGTCGTATGCAGGTGGGGTACCATTCTGATGGAGGAGGCGCATAGATCGAGGTTCTCGATCCATCCCGGGGCCACGAAGATGTATTTGGACCTGAAGAAAGATTATTGGTGGCCCTGTATGAAGAGGGATGTCACGTGGTTTATTGAGAGGTGCTTGACCTGTCGCAAGGTTAAGGCCGAGCACCAGCGTCCGCATGGCAAGTTGCAGCCGCTTGAGGTTCCCCAGTGGAAGTGGGAACAGATTTCCATGGATTTCATCACCAAATTGCCAAGGACCGCAAGGGGTGTTGATGCATTTTGGGTGATCGTCGACCGGCTGATGAAGAGCGCGCATTTCCTTGCTATCAGTGAGGGCTCTTCTGCTGAGAAGTTGGTTGAGTTGTATGTGAGAGAGGTGGTATCGCGTCATGGAGTTCCGATCTCGATTGTGTCTGATCGAGATGTACGTTTCACTTCCAGGTTCTGGAAGAAGTTCCACGAGGAGTTGGGTACGAGATTGCATTTCAGTACCGCCTACCACCCACATACGGACGGGCAGAGTGAGTGGACGATTCAGACGCTCGAGGACATGCTTCGAGCATGTGTGTTGGACTTCGGAGGAAGTTGGGACACGTATCTACCATTGGCTGAATTTTCCTACAACAACAGCCACCATTCTAGTATTGGTATGCCTCCTTTCGAGTTGTTGTATGGGAGGAGGTGTCAGACTCCCATTTGTTGGGGAGAGGTAGGGCAGCGTGTGATGGGTAGCACTGAGATAGTGCTTCAGACGACAGAGCAGATACAGCAGGTTAGACAGAGGTTACTGACAGCTCAGAGTCGTCAGAAGAGTTATGCGGATCGGCGACGATCCGAGCTGGAGTTCCAGGTGGAAGACTTCGTACTCCTGAAAGTATCTCCTTGGAAAGGAGTGATCCGATTCAGGAAGAGGGGCAAGCTGGGGCCCCGGTACATCGGTCCATTCAGGGTGACCGCGAGGGTGGGCAAGGTAGCATATCGGTTAGAGCTACCTGCGGAGTTGAGCCAGATTCATGATACCTTCCACGTGTCCCAGTTGAGGAAGTGTATAGCCGATGAGTCGGCGATGGTACCACTGGAGGATATTCAGGTGGATGCGAGCCTGAATTATGCGGAGAGGCCAATCGCGATCCGGGATCGGAAGATCAAGGTTCTGAGGAACAAGGAGGTGTCACTGGTGCAGGTCCAGTGGCAACATCGGAAAGGGTCCGAGCTGACCTGGGAGCCGGAGTTGGAGATGCGGGAGCAGCATCCGGAGTTGTTTGTCGAGCAGGACTTCGAGGGCGAAGTCTGATCCTAGTGGGGGAGAATTGTAGCATCCGGATTCCCAGGTATCCTATTTTAAGTATTTTATATTGAGTTTTAGAGGGGGGACTCGGCGAGTAGGCGCCCAGACTCGCCGAGTTGGATCGCGATGTGTTGGCCTGATTTAATGAAGGACTCGGCGAGTCCACGCTGTTTAATGTAACCCTAATTCCTCGGGTTTGGGACCTATTTAAGGACCCTTATAGCCACCATTTGCGGCTACCAGACCCTTGAGAGAAACCCTAATAGTGCTTGAGCGTTTGAGAGAGAGAAGAAGCCATTATTGGACCTTTGTGGGTTGATTTTGCAAGAAGAAGTTGATTCCAGCTTAGAGGAGGCCAAGGAGGTTGCACATCTGTGGTTTTCAAGCAAAGGGCATCATCTTTGAGGTAGCATATCGATCCTCTTTCTGTTTTGTTAAAGAATCCATGGATCTAGAGTTTTCTATACCCTTTATTGGGATGATTTGTTGGAGATATGGTCCCTTATCATGTTTAGGCTTCAGATCTGGACCCATAGTGGTCTAGAGGACCTTATCCATCTTGCTTTATGATGAGATATGAAAGAAATGGACTTAGGATGTTGTATTTGGGGCTAAATCATCAAGTAGAGTCATTTGGACGTTGCATGAGTATCAAGTTCGAACCTTTACGTGTTTATTGAGCTTGGGAAAGTTAGATATATGGATTAGAGGAACAGATCTGACCTCAGAAGGTCATTTGAGTGTGAGCATGGAATGAACTCGCCGAGTCCATGAGCAGACTCGACGAGTCGAGTCGGGTTGCCCCGCGACTCGCGACCTATGACGACCCATGGAGTATAAGGTTGACTCAGCGAGTCAAGGGAGGACCAGGGGCGTAGAGGGCAGGCGTGTACTCGCCGAGTCGCCCTAGTGCACTCGGCGAGTCGGGTCAAAGTTGACCGTTGACTTTCGTTGACCTTAGGGTTCTGGTCAAGGCTGATTCAGGAGAGTTCAGGGAAGGGTAGAATGGCCTTCTACCCAGTCTGTAGAGCTGAGATCATGAGAGAGTATTGATCGGGAATGTTATTTGAATAATAGGAGGAGGCTAAGTCGGGACGTTGAGCACGAGAGGTTATCCGACTTCATTGAGGTGAGTTTTCTCACTATACTGTACCTGGAAGGGTACCTATGTGTGACCGGAAGGTCTTGTATGCTATGATGTATGTGCTATATGCGGTTATGTGATATGTATGTGTTATGTATGCTATGAATGATAAGGACCGGAAGGTCAAGATGATATGTATGTATGTGCTATGTATGTTACGTATGGTAAGGACCGGAAGGTCGAGATGATATGGGCCGGAAGGTCAAGAGGGTATGGACCGGAAGGTCTACCGGAATTTGGGACGGAAGTCCCCTGAGACACATGGATCGGAAGATCCTATAGAGTTGTGGCCTGGAAAGGCGTATGTGGGCTATGTGGTATATTGGGGAACTCACTAAGCGTTTATGCTTACAGTTGTTGTGTGATGTGTTTCACGTACTAACTAGGATCGCGGGAAGGCACCGGCATGATCCGTACACACTTATGGAGTTTATGATATCGAGATCTTGGGACATGTTTTGTTATGTTACAGTGGACACATTATGTTTTTATGATTATCGTGGGAATGAATGAATGTTTTTAAATGAAAAATTGTTTTGAAAAAATTACGTTGTTACATTCCGAGTCCATGATTTGTATTCGGTGTTTGAATTTCGGGATGAAATTCCCTCTAACGGGGTGATGATGTGACAACCCAAAACTTTTTCCGTTTCTGTTATACGATTTCCGTTAATAAAATTTGAATTTTATTAAGTTTCCCTCAAACTTCTTGGTTTAGAAAATCATCTAGTTTTATATAATTAAAAATTTTATATGAGTCGGAACCAAAACTTCACGAAATCTCGAAATTTTCCTTCGATCAAAACGCCGGTTTTCGGCCTGACTGAGTTTACGGTCGTAAACCCGTGTACGGCCGTACACTCGTTTACGGCCAGCATCGGGTGGACCCCACCACCGACCACGAAAACCCCTATAAATACGAGGCCCTACCCCTCATTTACACTTTTCTGGCCGGACACTCTCTCCTTCTCTCTCTAAAATCTCGACCGTACACCCCAAAAACACCCTCATTCTTCCGAGAATCATCAAAAATCATCATTGGAAGTCATTTCGGAACATCTACAAACATGTTTTTCATCGAATCTAGCAACTTTGTTCTTGAGTGTATGGCCGTACACCCTTCAAATCTGCAAATCTTCATTGACCGTACACCGGTTCACGGCCGTACATGCTTCAAACCTTCAAAGGCCGTAAACCCTTCGAGAGGCAGTTCACAGCCGTAAACTCCCTTCACGGCCGTAAACCCCATTCACGGCCCTACACACTTCCTAAGTGGTGCTTTAGTCTGAAAACCCACTTTCCTCGATTCAATCAAGTCCCGGATTCTGTTAAGTGTCACACGCTACAACTCGAGGGTCTTCATTCCAGTTCGTTGATTCAACGTTTGCACACAACTAACTGTGAGTTCATACCCCTATGTCTTTACTGTTTTCAACGTTTTTCAGGGGGGAATACAATCCAAAAGTAAATGATTTTGTGAAACTTATACAAAAAGGATTTCGATAAACTTAAGACGGATGCAATTGATACAATCATACAATTTCTATACTTTTATAAAATATGTAGATATTTTATCTCTTTTGTATTATGCAGAGCATAAGGGAAGTTTTCATCATAATTACAGAGCTTTCAATGTAAAACATGAATTGATTACATGAATGAATATATAAACTATAATAAGTATAGTTTATGGAACAATTAACATATCAATGTACAAATCTTAGATTCAATGCAACCAGACATATAAACTATATAATGTGTAGTTTATGAGATATATAGACAGCAAGTTAAATTCAATGGATTCATTTTATTCTACATGTAATCATTAGTATAGCATTTTTTGAGTAAGCATTCTTCGCGTACTTATTTAAGTACTAACAAAAGCCCTGAGATTATAACCAGAGTCTCCTGGAGGGAGAATGTGAGTTTGTGTATAGATCCATACGGGATTGACAATCCTGCACCATAACTGCTAGCTACAGTTCAGAGCTTTCCGAACTTACTATACATACTGGCAATAATCAGGGTTTTTCATGTAAAAAGAGGTTTCTTATTCAATCAAACAATGCACAACACATTCAATGAGATTCAGTAACAAAATACACATGTTAGAAAATAATGGATTTTCTTGGAAGCATACAAATACATTTATCAATTCATTAACCGGTTTTCCTCTCAAAAACATGCTTATGAACTCACCAGCTTTATGATGATACTCTTTCAAAACTACTTGTATTCTCAGGAAATCAATAGACAGGTACCTCCTGGAGTTTTGAGAAGACGGAGCGTATAGAGTCTCGTCTTTTACCTTTGTCATACTTTTGATATCTATAAACATGAATCAAACCGATGTAAATATTTTACTTAATTAATGTACTGGTTGTGTTTACTTTAATTACTGTAATGCAATGGTTGTGATACTATACATGAAGTCATCCACCCCCGAACGTTTCCGCCGTTCCGGTTTGGGGGTATGACAAAAGTCCTTTCAAAGTTCTTTTATAAAAATGATTTCCCTTTTGAAAATTTTCATACCAAGTCCCCAGTTTGAGTCCAGACACGCCCGAGAGTGTGCCTGAATCCCTCAAACCAAGGCTCTGATACCAACTTGAAACATCCCAAAATTCAAGGCCAAAAATTTCATTTTTAATATAAGAAAACTTTTAATAACGTTGTTCCAGACATTGAAAACATTTCATTTAAAACCAATATCAGAGTCAAATCCCAAAGATCACATAATGCGGAATAACATGGGTGAATGCGCTGCGATCATCCCGAGCTCCTTTTTCTTGAAACTGAAGATACTTGAAACCAAAACTATAAACCGTAAGCACGAAGCTTAGTGAGTTCCCCAAATACCACATACCATACATATCAACTGGGCCATACATGCCATACATACTGTGAGCCATACATAAAAAACATATCCATAATCAAGTAAGGTGCTATGTGCCAAACATAGTCTTGTTGTTATGCTACGGCCCACACATAGTCTTTCTTGTCAAGCCTGGGGCGACTCCTTGGGTCTTACAGACAAGTGCCAAGGGCCACCCCCTAGTCTTTCATGCAAGCATCAAGAAGACAACTAGCATACATACTACTTTACTTGGCTAATCAGCATACAGTGTGCCAGGAGCCACCTCCTGGTCTTTCATTCATAATAGCATACAGTGTACCAGGATCCACCTCCTGGTCTTTCATACATAATGCCTAGGGCTAACCTATGGGTCTTCCTACTATACATAATATCATGCAGTGTGCCAGGAGCCGCCTCCTGGTCTTTCATACATAATTCCTAGGGCTAACCCCCGGGTCTTCCTACTATACATAATATCATGCAGTGTGCCAAGAGCCGCCTCCTGGTCTTTCATACATAATGCCTAGGGCTAACCCCCGGGTCTTCCTACTATACATAATATCATGCAGTGTGCCAGGAGCCGCCTCCTGGTCTTTCATACATAATTCCTAGGGCTAGCCCCCGGGTCTTCCTACTATACATAAACTAAATGGGCCGGCATTGTGGTCGTAGACCCATACAACCAGTGAGGAGACTCACCTCGCACTGCTGAAGACTAGTTGAACACTTCTGGCTGCTAACCGGCAACTCCTGAACTGCTGATCCTACGGCTCCCCGAACTATCAATACCCAAAATAACACTTAGACTACAATACCCTCAAAAGTCAAACTAGGTCAAACTTGATCAAAGTCAACTTTGGTCAAAGTCAACATCCAATTGACTTGACTCGCCGAGTTGGTCGACCAACTCGTCAGGTCCTTATTCTTTCAAAATGATACAACCCCTACGACTCTACTCGTCGAGTCTAACAAGAACTCGACGAGTTCACCTTCAACCATAACATCGGGACCATCTTCAGCCGACTCGCCGAGTTCATCCTTGAACTCGTCGGGTTCATCTTCATCATATGAATGTGTCCAGTCTATGACTCGCCGAGTTCTATGAACAACTCGTCGAGTCCGTCTTCATGGGTTGGGAGATTTCCTTGGACTTGCCGAGTTCATCCTTGAACTCGTCGAGTACGATGATCTTCAAGTCCATAATGAACCCAACTGGCTGAGTCCTCTACCAGCTCAACACACACCCGCTATCAAAAGGGTTTTGGGCAAGAAAACGGCTTGACTCGCCGAGTCCTAAGAGCAACTCGTCGAGTCCTCCTAAGTCCAAATCTATTCAGACAATTTCAGTCGGGCACAAAGCATCCAGGACCTAGATCTAACCTTCTAGGGTTGAAATAATACGTAAAGCCTCTGCCTTTACATCCATGTATGGCCCTTTTTGCTCAAAAGGCCATAACAACCTCTTAAACCTTGTGTGGGGAGTTCTAATGGCATAAAGCTTGCACTTTTATGCCCTAACCACTCTTAGGGACCCCAGATCTGAAAGGATCTTTGCTTGGGACATCCTTGTCCCATAGATCAAGCTCCGTAGACCAAAACTCTCATAAAATGGACATAAATAGATCTAAGAAGCTATAAGTCAAGATAAAGACTTGATTACCAGAAAATGATGGAAATGAGATGGTGTTGTTGGATCTACAAGGTCCTCCTTGAACCTTCCATCTCCTTCTTCTTCTTCTGGCCTCCAAGAAAAATAACCGCTACTAATTACAGGCAATGCTAGTGGGGAGGCAAAGGGCACATACCTCGCACCCTTGACTGCAGGAGTTCCGATCTCTCCATTCTGACCTTTCAAAGTGGGGCCCCTCCCTGCTGGGATCAGGCTCTACCCTCTCGTCCAATGGTGATCCTCAAAATAGCCGGAGCGGATGCACTCACCGCTCCTCCCTGATCCTCAAACGGTCGACCTCCTTGTCACCCATCTGGTTGCAACAAATATAACGGGCTTGCCGCCTATGGTCAATCCCTGAAAACGTGACCAATCCTGCTACACCGGTAGCAACCCAGATCACTGAACAGAATCCGACAACGACTCACAGCAATCACGGTATACGCGGATTCCGCTCCATGTGGTACATCCATCTGAAGATCTCTCAAAGATTCATCGACGTGCTTAATGGCATCTGACAACCCTTGCTAACCCAGACAATAGCAGAAAACCGACCCGAGATCGAACTTATCACGATACCCAAGGGATACAATTACCCAATATCCACCGGAAGTGGCCGAAATAGCATATCCACAACATCCGAGGGAATCCTGACCACCTCCTCCTGTGATACCTCGACCACCCTAAGAACAAGATGAAACACCTCATTCCAATCCCAATGACAATCTAAACCCTTGGAACGAAAGTTCATCGCGCAGTTCTGCAACCGCTGCATTGGATCCGACCCTGCTGGCCTCTCAAATGCTGATCCCAACCTTTGGGTCTTCGCCCGAGGCCCTCCAATAAATTCACCTGACCTGAACCTCTCTCTTTGAGGTACTCCTAATCAATATTCCATCCTCGATTCTGCGATCCATACCATTTAGGGTCTCGCACCCTAACACCCTCATCGTTTCAATCGCCAGCGGCTGAACTACAGTAGCTGGAGCTACCTCTGCTCTAAGCTGGCTATAAACTATTTCCTAGACATAGTTTCAAATCCCAAAACACAATAAATCGCACAATCAACCCTTGCCGCCTGATACAAGAGATCCAAGGTGAACTCGAAATCCTGGAAATCCTTCCACTAACTGGCTCACCACCGGAGCTGGGACCAAACCCTGGTCCCAACCATGCGTACTCATCCTCGTTCTGCAAAGTAGCTATTCCCACGATCAAGGCATAACCAATAATTCTCCTTCTCATAAGCTTCTCAGATTCTCCAAGACTCTCGCTGATTCGAGTATGGATCCTGTGCTTTCTGTAGTACGGGCCCAATACTACCTTCCACACCTACCCATACTTTCCTCAGTAATCCTCCCAAATCCTCTAAGTCACTTACTCCACCGATATACTAAATGTTTGATAAACAGCACGACGATCTCTACCGTAGCACCTCCTAGGCTCCCCCTAGGTTCCCAACATCACTGAACTGCCCCACTAAGCTCACTGGAGCATATCCTAGGCTTTCCTAGGTTCCCAAACCCGCCCATTCCTCAGCTGCTGAAAGATTCCAAACAAATTCAACCAGCTACCTCATGAATATAGCCACATGCAACAGAGATCAGATAATCCTTCGAGTAAGAAACCCATCCTTAGAACGGTTGGAGTTAGACAAGAGCTGCGCAATAGGGTCAAGTCCATCACTTTGAGATTATCCGGCCTGTGTCCCATGTGACCTAGCATATTCACTTAGTAGCTAGCTCACATTGCTAGAAGTCCCATAAAGCACAAAGCAAGCAGCATTCGGACAACGAAAAACTAACCAACATATTCCAATCAAACAATTCTATATATACATACAATTCACAATCAGGCGACTCCTGTCACTAATCTCATCCTAGGCTCACCTTAGGGAAATCTCCGACCCACAAACTATCATAGAACATTCGGCCCACATGCCACAACCCATGTTGACCACATCCACCTTCGTTGTTGGCTGCCTTATGCATGAAAATTATACACAGAACAGGATCCAATAGACTGTCGAATAATAAACTCTACCCTAGGACCACAACCATATGAGGAACAGGAAATAAGGACAAATCAATTATTCTAAGGCTATAAGATCCTAACCGTATACAATTTTCAAAACATACACATTGCAGTTACAAATACCGATTATCATTCTCATTCCAGCATGACATCCAATATCCTCATGGTTAAAAGCACCATATATCAGGCCAACCTATTGCTGACTACTCAACTCTAGCATGCAAGTCTACCAGCTCATACAACATATACAGGCATCTCCCCTAGCCCTAACTAGCATGTGATTCACAGATTCATATTCAAATCATAACAGATAACAAATGTGGGTATTCTGGGGAAACTTACTTGAGTTCGGCTGCTTGCATGCACCACACCCTTTCTTGTCTTTAGAAAACCTTTTTCTTGAAAACATTTTCTTTTGAAAGTTTTTGCAAACTTTACAGATCCTCAGTTTGAGTTCAGACACACCCAAAGGTATTCCTGAATCCCTCAAACCAAGGCTCTGATACCAACTGGTAACGACCCAAAAATCAAGGGTAAAAATTTCATTTTTAATATAGCTAAAACATTGATACCATTTATTTCAAACAATTCAAATCATCATTAAGTAAGACATTTATCAGAGTTCATCCCAAAATCATTCACTGCAGAAATCATAGATGTGTGCACTGCGATCAATCCGAGCTCTTCCTTTCCAAATCGATGATACCTAAAACCAAAACTGTAAACCATAAGCATAAAGCTTAGTGAGTTCCCCAGAGCATACCCTACACAATCCACATAACCATATAATCCATATCAGCTATAACAGCTACAAAAACCATATCAATCACATATCCATATCAATCACATAGCCATACATATAAACATATACGGATGCCATGGGCTCGTCCCCAGGGTCTTACTCCAGGATGCCATGGGCTCCCCACATGGTCTTACACCTAAGTGCCACGGGCTTTCCCATGGTCTTTAATAGGAAATCCATGGGCTCTCTACGTGGTCTTACATCCGATTGCCATGGGTTGTCCCATGGTCTTTAGTAGGAAAGCCATGGGCTCTCCACATGGTCTTACATCCAGGTGTCATGGGCTCCCCCCCCCCCCCATGGTCTTCCATGCGAGTATCACAAAGACAACTGGCATACCACATACCACATAGTCAATAGCATATCACATAATCACTAGCATAATACATATACATGCATACCAGACATACCAGTACTGAATCTATAATAAACACTACAACTAACTGAATGGGTCGGCCTTGGTACCTTAGACCCGTTGGTATGGTGAGAAGACTCACCTCTCGAATGCTGAACTGATAAGCTGAAGTCAGACATATCCCACACGCTGCTCCTTCTCAACTATCCATAATCATCAGGTGATTAACTTGACACAAACCCATAAATACCCTCAGGTCAACCCTGGAAAAAGTCAAAGTCAACAGTCAAGGTCAACAGTCCATGTTGACCTCGACTCGTCGAGTATAGCCAGCCACTCGTCGAGTTCTTGCTGAACTTGTCAACTCGTCAAGTCACTTGAGTGACTCGTCGAGTTTCCTAATGTTTGCGGTCGTAAACCCTCAACCGCAAACCCCTGGCCGTAAATCCTTTGGCCGTAAACTCCTTGGCCGTAAACCTTTTGGCCGACTCGCCGAGTTGATTAAAGGACTTGGCGAGTCCCTTTAGCCCTTCTCGTTTTCGGTCCTATACAGTGGAAACCAAAGCTCCAAATCACAGATCCAACCACTTATGGTGTAGTTACCACGTAAAGTTGCAAACTTTACGTGTTATGCAAAGCATCCAAGGCTAGAAACACTTAATAAAAGCTTGACAAGGGACATAGAGCATGAAGGGGGCCAAGACTTGATAAAGTTGGCAACTTTAAGTCCCCAAAGGCCCTGAGATATCCAGATCTAAAGCCACATGCTCATAACAAGCTCAAATCCAATAATGATCCCAAACCATGCTAATAATGGCCATAACTTCCTTAGAAGGAAATCTAAGCAATGAAAAGCCAAGGTTTCGACTTTATACCTAAAAGTAGCTGCAACACTTGAGGAAATCCCGGATCTACTACCTTCCATTCAATATAACCTCTTCAAGCTTCAAGTTCCTTCCAAAAGAGAACTAAGAATCACTCTCCAAGCTCACACACACACTTAAAGAGAGAGGTAGGGCATGAACTAGGGTTTCTCTGGACAAAGGGGGAAATAAGGGAGGCTGCAAATGAGACATAAGTCCTTTAAGTAGGGTACCAAGCCCTAAAATTTAGGGTTTCCTTTACAGCGCCTACTCGCCGAGTCGGGGCCTTCCGACTCGTCGAGTAAGGTCGAAATCCCACGATCCTTTAAATGACTCTACTCGTCGAGTTAGGGCTCCCAACTCGTCGAGTCCCGAAACCAAGACCCTAAAAACTTGCATCCATTAAGCAATTCCTGGAACAAGTGTTACAGAGATATTGGAAACCAATGAATTTAGCAACCCTGTATATATATTTTGAAGTTTTTGAAAGAACTTGATTATTTCCCAAATGCATGCATTGCATATAGAATATTGTTAACTATTCCAGTAACGGTGGCATTTACAGAAAGGAGTTTCTCGAAATTGAAGTTTTTGAAATCTTACTTACGTTCCACAATAATCCAAGAAAGACTTAACGGTTTGGCAATGATATCTATCGATAAATAAATCTTAGAGAGTATAGACTACAAAGAGTTGATCAACCAATTTGCTATCAAGAATGCTAGGAGAGCTTCACGGGTTGTCGATTAGCTGTTACGATATGTAATTACTCATTAATATACTATGATTTTGCTATGTTTATTGCTATAAAAGTTTATTGTCGTTTAAAAAAAATCAGTTTATGTAATTTAATTCGTTACACGTTAATACCTAGAGTAAATTACACGAATGGTCCCTATGGTTTGGGGTAATTTGCACGTTTGGTCCCTAACTTATTTTTTTAACTCGTAAGGTCCCTATAGTTTGTTTTGTTGCGTGCTTGGTCCCTGTCTTACCTAAAAAGTCTATTTTTCCCTTGATTTTTTAATTTATTTAAATAAGATGGGGTAGGTAAGATAAGGTGAGGTGAGGTGGAAGTGGTGTTGAGGGTGTGTTTATTTAAATAAATTAAAAATTCAAGGGCAAAATAGTCTTTTTAGGTAAGACGTGGACCAAGTGCGCAACAAAAACAAACAATAAGGACCTTTCGAGTTAAAAAAATAAGTTAAGAACCAAACATGCAAATTACCTCAAACCATAGGGACCATTCGTGTAATTTACTCTAATACCTAATGGCCTTTTTCTCCACCTCATCCAGGGCATTTGAATCCTCAAGACCGACCCTGCTTATGAGGTGTAAATAGCCCCATATTAACGAGTTAGAAGGTTTCCTTACAAATATACTTGGTAATCCATTGACCCTTCAAAGTTTCATGTTTTCCTTTTTGAGGTCTTTTTGTTCTCATTTTGTTTTCTATGTGTGCTTGTATTTTCTTTATACAAATCTATATATGAAGTTGTAGGGAATTTATTTCATACAATTTGACATAACAAATAACATAATTGAAGCTAGTAAAATCTCTTAACTCTTGCCACCGATTCAATTACTGGAGATTTGCATCATTGAAGTTCATTTCATGAAATTTGTAGTATATCATGCAACCCTCTCTATTTTTTACAGTTCTAAATTGTTTTTTAATTTTCTTGTTGTTACAGTATGTTTATGGCTAATGTTCTCATTTCTCTCGAATATCATGTGAGTTTGGTTGTATGGATGGAGATGCATCAATGGCGTCTTCATCAAAACGTCATCTTCTTACATAATCTATAACAACATTGGGCCGATTAGGACGGCCGTAAGACTTCCCTAGTATGTATGTATGTGTGTGTATATATATATATATATATATATATATATATATATATATATATATATATATATATATATATATATATATATAAGAGAGGGGGGGGGGGGTCAATTGAGAAAAAAAAATTGAGAATGAGTGAATTAATATCAGTCACACATTTATTTTGCCGCAAAACACTTTGTCGTATTGACGAAAATAGGCAATGGATACACGTGTGTTTTCAAAGAAAACATGTTTCGTTAAACTATGCTAATAATTAACATAATATATACAAAAACATAGTTTTTTTTCTTTTATTTTTTATTTTTAAGAAGTTATTTTTATCGAAAAATAATCTTAAATATATATATCAATATTCATAAATTTTTAGTGTCTATAAATAGAAATTCATATTGATATAGTTTTAAGATAAACAAAATGTTGTTTTATAGTTTCAGCTATTGTTATTCATAAGTAAATAAAAATACATCAGATTTTTATTGTAATACATTCGTTATTCACTTATGAATAAAACTTATGCTTAATTTTTTTTTACAGTTTAAGTATCATTAATATATGAATATAACACGTAATAAATTTTTTTACCAAAAATATAATTTTTTGCATCATCTTTCGTCACATGTTATATTCATATATGAATATAACGTATATTAGCTTTTGTCACATGTTATATTCATATATGAATAAAACGTGTGTTAGTTTTCTTAATATGTTATATTCATATATAAATAAAACATTTTATCAGTTTGTCGTTATAGTTCATTTGTTATTCGTATATGAATAAGTAGTATGTTAATAAAAGACAAAGTGTTATGAAAATTCGAACTACTTATTCATATATGAATAACAAATGAACTGCAACAAAATTATGATAAATGTGTTATTCACATATGAATATAACTTGTGAGGAAAGTCAATACACGTTTTATTCACGGGAAATTGAGTAATCTAACCACTTTTTTGGTTGTTTTAAATTTGTTTTTTGTTTTGGCAAAATGACCACTTGGTCCGGAATGGGTTGTTCCGGACCCGATTTCAAATTCGGTTAAACGGATAGTAATTCCACCCGGTAATCTGGTTCTCCTATAAATACCATTTAACCCATTTTAGACTACACTTCGACATCCCTTGTTTCAGACTACACTTCGACATCCCATTCCGGACACCTCTACAACTCAAAATGTCTTCTGATAGCAGTGAAGAAATGCAGTTTTTATTTGTAAGTTTCAAATTTGTTTCTAATTGAATGCATTTAATTTTTATTATACGTTAAAAAATATTTAGTTTATGCAATTATATAGGTATTATAGGGTTTGCTGTGAATTTTAATCTTGTTAAAGAAATTATACGATTACATAGACTTACACGTCTATACTACATGATACATCGTAATTAAAAAAACCCTAATTTTTGCTAGTCCGGACGTCCAGATTCCGAAAATCAAGTCTGGAATACAATGAACTGGGTCCGAAATTTTGGTCTGGACTTTATGGTCCGGAATACCGTACCCGATTTTTGGATTCCGGAACATACATACAAAAATCCTAATTTCGGAATACAACAAAAAACCCTAATTCCGGAATACAATCAAAAACCCTAATTCCACTCTGGAACATACATACAAGAATCCCTAACTAATAATGCTTTTGATTGTAGCACGATAGAACATACACAACGATTGTTACTACAACCTGCAGACCTAAACTTGGGCGCAAATGTTGGATTAATGTCTAAGTCCATAACTATAATTGGTAAGACTTGACCCGACCCGGCATGATCCATTTGGGTTGCATGGCATCATGCATTTGGATAGACTATAATGAGAGAAATAACACTTAAGGTTGGTTAATATATTATAAGTTCTAATATATTAATAAGGTTATTTAATTAGTATTGATCAAGAATTAATTTGGAATTAATTAAGTGATCAAAAGGAGACTAATTAAATATATGGGTTGATTGTGTAAATCATTCATTCTTATATATGTGGGCTTATGATCCAAGATTTCTTATGTTGGACTAAGTCCATGGGGTGACCCATGGATACTCCATGGAGGTTAAAATCCATGGAGCATAAGGAATGGGTAAAGTTATGAGTTACATGGTGTAACCCTAATAGCCACCATATAAAAGAATCCCATGGCTCAAGAAATCGTCCACTAATGTGTAAATATGAGGGCTAGACGATTTCAAGGAGTGTTCCATTTCTCTCAAGTCATTCCATGTGCATTTGGTGTTGTGTGAACCATTTGAGGTGTCACACTTGGGGCACTAGGCACTCAAGCTTCAAGGAGACAAGCTACATCAAACAAAGGTATGTATTCTATCCATTTGATTACCCAAGTATCAAGTATTGTATGCTAGATAGGGTAATACCTTGGAAAGTTCATAATTGCATGTATAATAGAGAAAACATAGATCCAAGGTATATAGGGTTGCATGTACACTTAGGAGTGTTAGAATGCGCAAAAACCCATCAGTGGTATCAGAGCCAAGGCTTGTTTTCTTGTTATACTTGCAAAATTAGCTGAAAAATCGAATTGTATTAGTTTAAAAGTTATGCTAATTACTTGGAAAAAAATTTGATGTGAATTATCTTTGTTCATATGAGTTTATTAGATTAATAGAAAAGTTAATTGATTATGTGGTTTCAATCCATTTTAATCTAAGAGTTGATTCTAAAATGTGTTTTTGTAACTTGTCCTCAAGTTATATGAAAAGTCACATTTAAGTTTCATAAAACTCATAAAAAGTTGGCAATGGTTACAAAAATGAAGAGTCTTGTCCTCATTAAATGGTTTTATGACTCCATAACTTGTCCTCAAGTTATGGAGGTTCAAGAGTCACTTCATTAAATGATAAAATGTGTAACCTTAATTAGTTCCATAAGTTACAAAAATAAAGAAAAGTTACATTCTTTTATTAGTTTAAAGTCTTCCATAACTTGTCCTCAAGTTATGGAACTTGAAGAGTTTTTTTTTTTAATTAAAACTACTTTAAACACATAAGTTATGGAATTAATTAGTTTTGAATATTTTCAAAAATTGCCCTCAAGTTTTGGAATTTGTAAAGTTTTCCCCATGAATACTTTAATTCCAAGTTAGCCCTTAGAATTTTAAAAGTTAAAATTCAACCCTTATACTTTATAGTATTATAAGTTAATAATAAATATATGTATAAGAGCAAGTCAATTTTACCGTTAGTAGGCCTCATTCACGAAGCCGGTCTATAAGGGGGGTATAAGGTTACTGCCTATAAAATGGCAGTTTAATGGGTGTCCACTCTCACCCACCGCTTCCTTGACTGGTGGAGGGTCGTTAGCCGAACGGGTAGGACAAGGACTATAATTCTCCCTTCATTAAAAGTATTAATGATAAATACTAAGTAACTAAACTTTTTATAAATTCAATCTTAGTTACTTAGGAAAATGTGAATAAGGTGCTAATCCATTAAATTATACTTTGTACTTTGTTTAAGCTGTTAGTGGAGCGTGTGTGGTTAACCGGCACACTAACCTGGACTTAACAAGGTAGGCAAAGGGTAACTTAATGTTTATCATAGTATTGTTGGAGCGTGTGTGGTTAACCGACACATCGATTGAGGGGTAAATATTAAAGGTACCAAGTATATTTGCATGGTTACTTCACACCTTGTTTTGTGATCCTCGGCATCCCAGTCACAAAACCTGAAGGGCACACTCGAGATTGAAACATGCCATTGAAAAGTTCAATGAATCTCAAAAGAATCTAGGAGTTTCAAAACCAATTAAAACCTAATAATACATTTCGTTTATCTTGGTGGATATTGGTGAATCGTCATTCACCTACCTTCAAATATTTTATAGCTTGGATTACGGCATCCCTCTTCCAAGTTATAAAATAGTTTGTTGGGTCCTAGCCTTAATATATCATATTGGGTGTTATATTAAGGACTTAAATAAACTTTACGTGAATTTCTCCCATTGTTGATGTCTGGTTTAGACAACAATGATCTTCCCAAACCAAGCTTTCCTAATGAATATGACTTCCCGAGTTTGGCTCATGGAAGTCATACTTCTCTTCCTCCACCTCCTCCAATTATTCTCCCTAACCCACAAGTTCAAGGTCACTCAAGCCCTAATGGCAAGCAAGGTCTATGTGTGATCACATCTTAGAGATGAAGTCACATATTGACAAGCCGGGAGAGTTGGGTGTCAAAGTCTTGAGAAAGTTGGATGTTCAATCACTTTCTAAGTCACATAGTGAGTTCCTTTGGGACTACTATGAAACAGACTATGACATGAACCTTAATGATCATATCTATTTGCTTGGTGCTGCTGAATCAGCAATGATTTGGAACGATAGTAAAGCAAATTTGATTAGAAGATCAACTTCCCAAAAACTTTATGGACAGTGACAATGGTGACACTGGAAATCCAGAAAAAGCATTCTCTTCCCAATGGAAAGGGATTGACCATAGTCAACCCGGTTGACCAAATGGTAAAGAGAAAGGCTAAGTCTGAGATAGTCCCATTACCAAAGGGTCCATATGTTTATTTTGCCAAAGGAAGGGGCATTGATTGCAAAGCTGCCAAATTTACCTAAGGATGTTAAAGTCAATAAGTTTGACTCTACATCAGGTAGAGCCCATTATCTAACTCTGTTAAGTTCTATTTTGAGATCCTCATTACATGATGTGACTGGGTCACATGTTGATGTTTTAAGAATCAAAGAATAGAGAGAAATCTTAAAGGAAGTATATGTTGATTCTGATCGCGAAGGTGGATTTCGATCGCATCAGAATTTTGACCAGTTGCTTAAGAAGTTATGATATATTGCTAAGGAATAGATAACAACAATTTTCATGTGGATTGTAAGGATAAGTTTTTCCGCAAAGTTTTAAAATAAAAGAAAATTGTTTAATTTTATTTATTTGAAGTATCCTTACAATGGCATTTATGGAAAATTGTTGCTTATATGATTCCACTAACAGCAATATTGGAAAATGGATTTGATTCTTTCATTTGTGGTAGTGTCTAAATTTACCAAATCAGGAAAGTTCCTCATCACCCAAGTTTCAATTGGACCGAAACTTGGAATCATGCAAGTTGAATAGTATGATGAATAAGAACTTTCAAGCATTGGAAAATCAAGACTAATTACTTGTTCACATGGATGTGTGAGTCAAGTGAAGGACTAAAGGGATCGAGTACACATTCTTGTGCACTGGTCATGTCCACCACAAAGCTCGTTAAGAATATTTGATTTACTAAAGTTTAGTAAATATGGTTATACTTACAAGTTTAAGTATAATTCTGAAACATTGGAAAAGTCTCAATGTATGGCAGAACGAATGGGAATAATCAAATTAGGCAGAAAGATAAAAGTTTCTCAAATCTGAAAAGATGGGAGAGTACTTTAGTATCATGTTTGTGATCATCTTAATGATTTAGAAATCATATCACAATTAGTCCTCTAAAGGTCATCTTAGTGCATTCTTATGACTAAGAAGAGGAGTCATGAATTGTTGAAATGGTTAGATCAGGAAGATGAGTCATACTTCGTTCCAAAACAATTCTTAGAGTCATACTCCAAGATTGTAACTTGAGTGACATATCTTAAAGAAAGATTTAAAACACTTGTCAAATGTAAGAGTAAAAGTGTCCTACTCTTGTACATTTGAAATTGGTAAGTTGTGATGTTTTGGATAAAACAAAGACCAACTAAGGCCAATTGTGTGAAGTGTTTGAATTGATAAAGAATCCGCACTATCCCTTGAATATTTGACAAGAGAGTCTTATATGTCAAGAGGACAGTGGGAGTCTTAAAGGTCTTGAAAGTCTCAAGAACTAATCAAGAGTAAAACCTGAGGTTCTTCACTAGCACACGACTTGAGGTTTATAACCTATCGTGTTGACATACTTCTATTTTTGTGCCCATTCCAGTTAAAGTTGGTTTTGCATATGAGTTCTTAGAGTTCTCAATTGGTTGCATAACAACTTGGAAGCAATGGCAGGCCCTTGTACTGCCAGGTGGCAAGAAATTAAGATTTAATTCAGTCCATATGAGTTTGGATTTGTCACTAACCTTGTCTTGTGATTATGGTTTTGACAGATTCACATGGATAAGAACACATACACCATAAAATCTAAGGGTCATAAGGTTTCTCTCCGATTCATGAAAATGATGGTGAGGAAACACTTCCACCAAGTAGATTTGAAGCAGATGGCAAAAAGTCTAAACAATTGAGACTATGATTACGGCATCCCTTTTCATAGTTCTGAAATTGTTTAGACACACATACATGCTATCAAAGGAAAGGTGTATGATTTTGATAAAGTTTTATCAAAGCATCTCGTATCAGAAATCTAAACTTTGGTAAGAAAGTCAATAAAGTATTGATTTCTAGAAGTTCAGCTGATTTCTGAGTACATGTCAAAGCTAGTGGGAGCATAAGTGTTATGCTAATAATCATCATGTTAGTGGGAGCATGATAATTATTGTTAGTGTTGCAAGTTAGCAATGTTAATTATAGAAAACAAAAGTTTCAATTCGTGAGGCTGCAGGGATTGAAAAAGTTGTTTTGCTATAATTAAGGGAGAGGATATACTTCATTTCAGTTCTAAAGGCATAGATTGAGACCTTAATCATCTTTAGTCAAGAATATATATATGAATTTCATGTTGGATTGGTTCAACTTAAGGAAATTATATATATTGCGTTCTCAAAATTCGATTATGATTACGGCATCCCTCTTCATAGTCAAATTTTGAAAACATGGCAAATAAAAATATTGTAGCAAAAGACTGGTCTAGAATCATGTCTTTATGTGAGACATCATGAATCGTGTACCATTTGCTTTGGGTACAGGATCGATTGCATGTGCTATAATATTTGTCATTTCTAAATTTTTCCAAATGCCCAGAGGCATTAAGAAGGGAAAAGGTCTAGAATTGGATATGACTAAAATGATTAAGCAATTGTCGAGGACAATCTGAGGTTTACCAAAGATTGGTTGCTCAGGGACAGTTGGAAGTATAGTGCTAATTTTGGAAGGACCATATTGACATATTCTGAAAAGAGGCATCTCTTATTCAGAAGTGATAGTCAAAATGAGAATATGGAGTTGTCTCCATAGGTGGAAGTTATCTGTGTAAGATTAGAAAACTTAATGCAAGAAGCATGTCCAAAGCAATGTACTTTGAATATGAGACTTAGTTTCCATGGAGTTGATCTCCATTGGAATACCTTATAATGACTGTTGACAAGTCTTTGTGACTTTGTACATATTCATTACAGGAGGGTCAATGCATATAAGTTTAAAATCTAAACAGATTTCGATAAATGATAGGAATTTGAAATTCTCACATTTTTCGATAAGGATTTGGGAGTGTGAAATTAGAATCATTGAAATTATATTCAATTGGTTTATTTCACAAAGTAAGGATCATAGACAAACATAGAGTGCATACTTGGTGTATGGCAAAGCTATTGTTTAAGAAAAACATAGTGTACATGCTTGGAGCATGGGACAACTAGTGTTTTTAATTCAAGTATAAAGTTGATAAAACCGAAACAATGAATAATGAGTAATCAGTATGGTGATAAATAAAAGTGTTTATTTATATTCATAGGGTTTGATACCATATTTGATTCATTTATTCTTGTGTTTCACTTTGCATGTTTTGACTTCCAGAATAACTAAGTCGCTCCTCCTGAATGATTAAGTTATTCAAACCATCCACAGTCGGTCATATGTTGGAAGTAGATATGAATCAAGACTGTCATGGGTTGGTTTATAGAGGTCCAAGTTGGTGGACAAAGTCGTGCTACAACACTCATGAGTGCTCATAAGTTCTGAGTATTGGATTCAACCCGCGCTCATTTGAATCACTTCATGGATTTTATTACGAGTGATCATGAGACGATAATATCTTATATTCTTCAAACCTAGAGATATGAGTTGTTACTATGAGTTGGTTGTACATTGATTGCACGAAAACGCATTCGGTAACTCGATGTTATAAAACGTGCCTTTGTGTCTGATTCAACAAGTAGTAGAACAAGCCATATGAGTCGAAGTTTATCCATTCCTTTTACCTTCGGGATAAAAGCGATATCTGTGGGCCCCTCGATGATTTAAAGATGATACATGTGAGTGCTTGGCCAAGCCAGGACTGATTTGATTTGTTCAATCAGTCAGTCATCATGAATCGGAAATCGGGAAACAACAAATGAACAGAGAGAATGATTGATAATCCATGTCTCAGTCCATATGATATCTAGAATGGAGGAATATATGATCCCTTATCTAATGGACAAGTCATTGACAAAGGTCAGAGTTCATCGACAAGGTCAGAGTTCGACAGAAGCTTTTGAGAGCTACGATTGCTGATCGGTTCCTGAAGTCATACGCAATAATAGTTTTAGACTTATCCAAGTGGGAGACTGTTGGATTAATGTCTAAGTCCATAACTATAATTGGTAAGACTTGACCCGACCCGGCATGGTCCATTTGGGTTGCATGGCATCATGCATTTGGATAGACTATAATGAGAGAAATAACACTTAAGGTTGGTTAATATATTATAAGTTCTAATATATTAATAAGGTTATTTAATTAGTATTGATCAAGAATTAATTTGGAATTAATTAAGTGATCAAAAGGAGACTAATTAAATATATGGGTTGATTGTGTAAATCATTCATTCTTATATATGTGGGCTTGTGATCCAAGATTTCTTATGTTGGACTAAGTCCATGGGGTGACCCATGGATACTCCATGGAGGTTAAAATCCATGGAGCATAAGGACTGGGTAAAGTTATGAGTTACATGGTGTAACCCTAATAGCCACCATATAAAAGAATCCCATGGCTCAAGAAATCGTGCACTAATGTGTAAATATGAGGGCTAGACGATTTCAAGGAGTGTTCCATTTCTCTCAAGTCATTCCATGTGCATTTGGTGTTGTGTGAACCATTTGAGGTGTCACACTTGGGGCACTAGGCACTCAAGCTTCATGGAGACAAGCTACATCAAACAAAGGTATGTATTCTATCCATTTGATTACCCAAGTATCAAGTATTGTATGCTAGATAGGGTAATACCTTGGAAAGTTCATAATTGCATGTATAATAGAGAAAACATAGATCCAAGGTATATAGGGTTGCATGTACACTTAGGAGTGTTAGTATGCGCAAAAACCCATCAGCAAAATCATGGCGTGCTTACAAAACCAACCAGTTTGTGCGGCGATGTTTAGGCAATCATGTTTTGGTGATTACATGCATATACCGACGGGTGTCGAATGTCATCCTTTACTATGTCACTATCTTATGCAAGGAAGCTACTACTTTTGATCCAGTTGACCTAGAAGAGCTTCTATTTCCGGTTGGCGACTATCGGGTTTGGTTTTACAGGAAAGCATTTTGCTTGGTCACTGGCTTGCGGTTCGGGGATTATTTCCCTCCCAGTTCTGGTTTTGTAGCATTCAGAGAACGTGTGTTTACATTTGTGCCACATTCACGTTCGGTGAGTATGGATGACCTTACGAACGTGTTCAATAAATTACTTCATCAATTAAGCAATGAAGTCGTGGTAAGTACCTCCCCGCTGTATATGCTAGAGTAATGATTTTTGGGGAAATACCCACGACATCCAGTTATTAATGAACGTATGGCACTCGTCTCTAGTTTACAGGAGTTTAACAGGTATAACAGTTTTTTACCCACATTATATCAAAATGATACATATACTTATTAAGTGTAATTTTTTGACATAGGTACCCATGGGATTTCACTTACAAACAGCTGCGTACTGTGTTTGATAAGATTGAGGACCATTCGAACCCAAAGGCAACAAGAATCGGTAGTAGACACACATATACTCTGCAGAGATTTATCTATGCATTTAAGGTATGTACACTATGTTTAATAAGAGTTTCTAAACAACAAGTATTGTAACTTTATTAACTTGGTAAGTTGTTTGTCATCTTGATTTTGTAGATTTGGATCTTCGAGTTATTTCCCAACAATAGTATTGATGGTTCCCTTATACCGGGTGTTATCCCTCGGACAGTTGCATACCTTAGGATGAGTCGTTTGCATGCACCTGATTGTGACGTATTCTCGATGTTACTAGTGTATGTATTTTAGTTCACCTTATAATTTATAAGTTGATATGGCATAAATAACTTACGGTTAACCTTTATATATTCTTTTTTTATCCAGCATCCCCCCGACGAGTTGTTGCAGCCTACTGTGCAGGAGCATGTTTCTAGGTGGTGGATTAAGAGTGTCCAGTGGATAGATGTTGCATATTACGCTAATGTTTGAGTTATGGTTTTCTTTGTTAATGTTTTAAAACAATTGTCTTTCGAAGATGTAGCAAAAACAAGTTTATCCTTCCGAACAATATTTTGTAGAATATTATGATATCGTACAAACATCACTACGAGTTTTTTAAATCAGCAGTATCATATTGTTGGCTACCTTTTTGACTAGTATGTCTACTAAACATTATTTTTGTCACTTGACTTGGTCCTACTTGAAGATTCACTTTTTGTTGACTTTGCGGGAAACGAAGCGTCATAGTTTTGCTTGCGTGACCGATCCTTTGGTAACGACTACATTTTTTCTGAATCGGACCTTCACCTTGGGATGGGATATGGTTATGGTTTTTAGGTTGTCCGACTTGTCGTTTGTCCATCAATGGTGGCAAAACAACCATGACTTCATCTGGTTCTTTGTATTCAGCTAGAACTGGCACAGGAAACACAACCTCTACCTATGTTGAATGATATGTTTCCATTGTGAAGTACGATGACACCCATGCACTGCAGTGTTGATATCTCAGTTCCTTGAATACCGCCATAGCATGAGTACAAGGTATACCCGACAATTTCCATTTCCCACACGTGCAGTAATGACTTTCCAAGTTTACTATAACATTTTTCATTTGGTAAGTCACCTCATATCTGCTTTGATCAATCTGGTATACCCAAAAAAGCAGAGGAATAACTTAAGATGGGAATTATAGTTATGTAATGTATCCCTTTTACGATTTTTTTGAGCTAATCCGGGCAGTGGTAAAGGATCAGGCATACCCTAATGGGTGGGTTGTGTTTCTTCAGAATCGGAAAAATAATAAGGAAACTTTTCATGTTGTGCTTTTCGGGGTTGTGGTAAGGGATCAGTTTCCTCTTCTCCATCTTCATGATCATCCCCATCAAATTCAGTGTAACTCTGAAAATGTTCCACTGGCTCTCCATGTGGAACTAAATTACCATCATCAACCAACATCATTAGTTTTACCTCATCATTCGCATATTCATCAACATCAACAGTAAGGTCATCATGAACAACAACCTTACCTTTAGACCTATAATCACCCCCATGTATAGGGTCCTTGTAAGAAGGAACATGGTTGGTTGTCATAGGTAATAAGTTACAAATTTGGTTACTTCCAACACCGGAAGAACCATTTCCAGAACGATTTTCCCTGGGAAATCGATTAGTACCACTATCCATAACATTATTAACAACAAACAATTGTATTGTGTTGGGAGGCATAGTAGTAACAAAACTAAGAAAATATCTAACATCACTATCGTCAAGAATCTGCATAACTATATTTGATCCAGGACATTGAAAAGATAGACAAATTTGATTTGTATGTAACTTGGACTTGGAAGCAACCAACGTAACTAACCCAACGAAGTTGATATCATTGGTTATATCTACACCAAAGCATGTGTAATCCGAAGCAAATACTGCATACATCCGTCGATACGCTGCCATTGCCCTCCACTAGAATTTGGAACTTGGAAAAAACCCGTATGCGTACTCATTCCGGAACGTTTTTGGAATGTATCGAACACACAAATTTATTAAAAACACAAATGTATTGCATATTTGGAAGAAAAACATAGAAAACCCCTAATTTTATCTCTCCGGAACGCCACTCTGGAATGTACGACCGTTCGGACGTCAGTCCAGAATACATTTTCCAGTCCGGAAGGTACGAGTGTCAGATTCCAGACCTCATCACCACCAACCGACAACCACTCCGGAACAATATCATAAATACTCCGGAATATCGTATTCCGGAGCACACCTCCGGAACAAACATCGTGCTCCGTAATATGACATTTCGGATCAAGTGGTCATTTTTCTATAAAAAAATTGTTAGTTATTTTTATAAAAACTAGGTGGGGAACCCCCGCGTTGCGGGGGTCGGATGCGACAATTTTTTCCGTTGTTTGTTCTTTTTAAATGTTATTTGATCAACTATTTGTTTATAGTTTGAGTATTGTTATAGGGCAGTAATTTTGTTTCGTCATGGATAATTTTTTTGTTGTCGGATAAGCTATTTATCGAGATATATACTTCATGGGTTTATCATTTGGTTGACGGGATGGAACTGGAGAGCCGGATTCCACGGATCAAATACTTCATGGTTTTTTCCTCATTAAGTGTTGTTTAAGTATAACATTGGCTAGCTCAAAAAACATTTGATAAAATGACAACACACGTATCTGATAAAAGCAAAGTCACCACAACAAACCAAAAAAACAAAAAAGAATCAATTTGTTGATCAGTGTGTGTTACAGTATGCTAATAAGTTCAATCGTAGGCTTTGTTAGATTCCATAAGCACTGAGAAAAGAAAAGAAAAAAGACATATTAAAACTTTGAAAAACAAATAAATACAGTCAAGAAATGAAGCCCAATAATTTATCATACCACATTTTGAACATTTATAGTTTTTGTAGCTGCGTTCTTCCTCAAAAGTATACGATTGCTTTTCTACACATTAAGCAATGCCAAAGAGAATTGTAACATGCCATGTAATGGAAATGCATATATTAATTAGTAAAGATGATTGTTTATGTCATATTTTATTGAAATCTTATATTGTAATGTTGAACATAAGATGAATTTGATAATTGAAAGAAAGAAGCAAAACAAATGGTTGATTGTAAGTCGTACATGTCGTCTTTTGCTAAGACTATCGTAAACTTCAATAGCAAATTCTTTTGAATCTCTCATTCCTTCGAATGCAAAATATGTTGCTTGTATATATAAAGAAATTGTAAGTACATTGCTATTATGACTTAAGAGTTACATTGCTATTATATCCAAAAAGGAAATGTATTTACTTTTTTACCCAATATAGCAACGTACTTACATTTATTTACCAATAATAGTAATGTATTTTTTTTACCTATAATGGCAATGTATAAAAATATAGTATGATGCTTTGTATAGACTTTGTAAGCAGTTAATGAGTAAATCAACCTTGATATCACCTGATTACATAAAACAGCCTTGATATCACCTGATTTCACGATTTATGTAAATCTTGATAGCAGAAAACAAAGATAATATAACATGGAAATGTAAAAGATTCAATGAAAATACATCTTTAAAAATACTTTTTTTTTGCTTACATACCTGTCTTATTTTCCAGGACTTGACTAATTTACCCCTCAAGTGACAACATAAAAATTAAAGTACATTGCTAGTTAGTGTTTTTTTTTTTGAAAAAAATAAAATAAAACATATTTAAAAAAAAAGGGAAAAGCTGTTAATTGAAAATTGGCCCCCAGCATAGTAGTTCGACCTGCTCCCTTCAGAGTGCACATCTTAACCCATCATGTAGAAATTAATGAAGATGGATAATTTTGCTAAAACTTAAAACTTATCAGCTTCAGGGTCTTTTTTCATCGCCGAAGACACATTAATACATGTGGTAGCTATCTTTTTAAGAGATTCCTAATTTCCAAACAAATCATATTAATCGAAATATAAATTTGAATATAATTATTATATAACCGAAATTTATGTACCTTTCCAACGATAATAGGTAAAATTCCAATAGGATCAATACTGGCAATTGGCCCTTTTTCTCCAACATCATCAATATCATCTCTAAATCTTGTTATTCTAAAAACCAACATTCCAATTCTTCTAAAACCTGTAACAGACATTTCAACAAACATATAATGGGCATAGAATAAAGCTAATAAAATAATAGATACCATAGATTTGTAAAGGTTGTCACCCAAAATCATAACGCCAAACTCCAAATTAAAACCGGAGTTAGTACCCAAAATGAGCAGCGTTTAAAATAAGCCCAAATATCAAATAAAATTTCTAAGCCCGAACTTTTTCTTGGTTGATGTTAGAACAGAGAAGGTGAAAAGTGAAATCAAACAGCAAAAGAAACTGTAGAACAGGTGAAGATCTCGAAATTTTAAATCAAACCGGACAACAACGGTAGGTAAAGCTAAGAAAGAGCAGACAATTCCATGATAACATCATTCCTCTCAGCCATTCAACCAAATACTTGTTACACAAACACCAATACACAAAATATTTGTATGCAAAATCTAATGAAACAACCTGAATATCACACCCCCAAACTAAGAATGGCGGAAACGTCCGGGGGTGGAGGACTTCATGTATAGTATCACAACAACGAGTATAATAGTGCTCAAAGTAAATACAACCATAATAAATATAATTGAAAAGGTTACACCATAGTATATGTTTACATGTTTCAAAATCAATTACATTATGATGACAAAATGAACTGTTTGACGATTTAACGTCCCATCCTCAAGATGTTGTTGATTTCATGTTTCACTGATTTCCTGAGAATACAAGTAGTTTTGAAAAAGTGTCAACAATTAAGTTGGTGAGTTCATAAGAGTTTTATTTGAGAAAGAAGTCGTTTTCCTTGTAAAAGCGATAGAGTATGATTCCAAAAAATCCAATATTTTCTTTATTAAGTGTGAAATGAAAGCTCCTATATTATGCAATAATGTACCCTAGAAAGACTCGTAGATTCCTTCTATAATTACCCAGTGTATATAAGTTATATAAAATTTAAGTTAAACAAACCGTCGAATATAATGGGTCTGCCCTAGGTCCACAACCAAACAAGGAACAGGAAGTAAGGCGGGCCCACCAATTCTATGTCGATTACAACTCAATTTTATATAACTCTAACATGTACACTTAGCAATTATAGTTGAAAACTACCAATTCTAAATGATATGTAGTTTTAATACCATAAAACCATTTTGTGTAAACCCGATACTTTGTATTCGTACCCCGTTTATATGAAAACCTGGTACTTTGTAATGTACCCCTTTTTGTATAAACCCGGTACTTTGTATTCGTACCCCATTTATATGAAAACCCGATACTTTGTAATGTACCCCTTTTTGTATAAACCCAGTACTTTGTATTCGTACCCCATTTATATGAAAACCTGGTACTTTGTAATGTACCCCTTTTTGTATAAACCCGGTACTTTGTATTCGTACCTCATTTATATGAAAACCTGGTACTTTGTAATGTACCCCATTCTTATGAAATGAAAACCTTTTGTAATGAGTTTGTAATGTAAATGAAACATAAACTATACCTATTATAGTTTATCATAATGTTTGTAATGTATATGCAACCTAACTATACCTATTATAGTTTAGCATAATGTTTGTAATGTATATGCAACCTAACTATACCTATTATAGTTTAGCATATTTGTTTGTGGTGTATAATAGACTTAACTATACTTATTATAGTTTATTATAATTATTTGTAGTGGTAGTAACCCTTTGTATATGATTCATACCTTTAAACTAAGGTAAATAATATGTACTATCAGCAACATGTATTCAAATAATATTACACACCTTGCTCAGCAAGTTACAAGGTGTAAATACGATTGTTAACTATTTTATAGTTTTTAACTTTCCTGTTCATGTTATTGGAAAATTTATAGAAAAATCATCATAGGTCGAAATTCAGATCCGTAAACTCTGAGGGTTTAGAAAATGTGTCTATTTTATTCATAAATTTTATCATGATTTTTAGTGACTTTAACATGTGCAAAAATGTCCAACTTCACAGACTGGTCCGAAGTGGTTTCTGAAATGATAGGCTGTTTTGTAAAAATCACCATAAATTATAGAAACATTGTATGAACTTGTGCAAGTAGTCATTTTAAAGGTAGAAATCTGAACTATTTGCACCTTGTACAGTTTTGAAAACTAAAAAGTTTAAGATGTTCAAAACAGTCCGTGAATGGAACTAAACTTTCTTGATGAAAGCTGGAGTTTGAGTTTAAGTTATATTATGATGTTTTAACTTGTATTCCCCCCCTAAAACAGAAAGAAAACATAAAAATGTAGGGGTATGAACTCACCTTGAGTGATTTCAGTAGATGGATGATGAAGAAAAGAAGTGTTCAACTCAAGAACACTTGGGAGATGCTTGAAGATTCGAAGATCTAACAACAAATATGATGATATTTGTGTAAGGAACCCATGAATTGAGTGAAAGGATGTAAGATAATCAAGTGTAGGATGAAGTTACTTACCAAACTTGGAGGGAAAAAGCTCAAGAATAGCCTTCAAATTCGATTTTTAGAGAGAGGGAGTGAGAGAGAGAAATGGGTTTGATCCTTGGTGAAAGTGTGTAGAATGTGGGAGGTGGAGTAAAGATTTTCAGCCTTGATCATCCTCATATGCTGGAGAAAGAGGGTGGAAGGACTAATGATTGATTGAATAGTGATGAATAGTGACTGGGGATGGCCATGGAGTGTGTGTGTGGGATTGCTTGTGTCATAACCTAAAGATAAAGTCAACACTCCACCCATAAATCTTACCTACTAGATTTTATCCTTAGGCAATGATTTTCCCTAAAATGTGTTTAAATTATGATTATATAGTGTTTTATATGTCAAAATATGAGTTTGGGTGAAAATCCCATGTCAAAATCACGAAAAACGGGCTTAAAACAGTCGTGGTCGAAAACCGGGTGAAAGATGCATTTCAGCGAAGCCTCTCGGATTGGGGCCGAAGTTCGGTCCCCCAGCAGCAAGGACCGAAGGCGAACTGGTCAGGTAAGGGAGCGAAGGCGAAATGGGCCGAAAGGGGGTTCGGTCCGAAGGGACCTTCGGGTTCGGTTCAGCAGGTTTCGGGTTCGGTTCTAGCCAACTTCGGTCCTGAAGCATTTCGGTTCTAGGCAGTTCGGATCTAAGAGGGTTTGGTTCTAATAGAGAGGTTTCGGTTCTTTAAGGCTGTTTTTCATATAAACTTCCCGTTTTGAGTGGTTTTTCACCAAGTTAAGTGTCGGGATGCCCCAAATGATTATAAAAAGTTAGAAGAGATTTTGAGAGAGATTTGGGAGAGATTTGGGAGAGATTAAGATTGATAAAGAGAGATTGAAAGAGACTTTGTTTGTGACCTTTTTGAGTGTTTAGCTTCGCAACTCAAGGTTCGTAAACCCCGTTAAGCCATGTTTAAGGGTCTTACACACCCCCGAAGGGTATGCAATAGTGTTTTATCGTTTTGTTACCTCACTTATCCCGTTTAGGGTTTATTTCCAAGTGATAACTTCTTATTAAAATAGCGAGTTGTACAGTAGCTAACATATCATAAACCCTAATATACTAGGGTTAGATGAGTTGACCGGTTTGACTTATTGACTTTATTTGACTTTGACTAGCCTGAAAATTGACGGTTATCACACTGGAGGCCTTACTTTTGACTGATGCCGACTGTAGAGAAGCACCATATGACCCGAGCCGAAAGAGAAAAGTCAAACTTCTCCAGTTCCCAATCATGCACGCAGTGCCTTTTCTGGTCCTGAACAAAAAATTGACTACAACTTTTGAAGAACTTTGTAACCGACCAGAGAAGGTGGCATGAAATTAATTCCTATTGGCAAAAAAAAAGCAAATGGTGGTTAGTAACAGAAGAAGTCATTTTGGTGGCTGCTATATCTCATCATAGAAGATAGAATGGGAAGGAGAAGACTAAAATCAAAACTCAAAAGTCAACATTAATTTTAAAAAAAAAGAACACCTGCAAGACTGGTGCTTCAATGGCAGTGGAGAAGCTAAGATTCTGAAAACGCAACCAAGCAAAAACCGAACTCAAATTTCTTTTGTTGCATTATCCCAAAAGAATGTGCCTTATTTTTTTTTTCAAATGATACTGTAGGTAGTTACATAATTTTAACCGTTTGATTATAGATAATGGAAAGAACGCAAACTAACCATATCTCTTTTGCATTTTCATGCGAAGAGGACCGATTCTTTGCTGAATAGTGTACATGGTTCTTCCATATTCAGTTGCATACCATATCTCTGTTCCAAATACAGTACTGCAACATATTTAGCATTCGATTACGATATTTTATGTGACATCCCCTAATTTCTCGGCCAGAAAAGACCGATTTAATTTATGTTTTTTAAAATAAAATCAGAGTAATCCTTTTAAAAGATGTTGCGGAATTTGTTCCCAAAACAAAACATGATAAAAATTTATCAAAACCTTTCTTTAATAAAAAAAAAATTCATTTTATATCAAAACCTCGGGATGTCATGTTTCGATACAGATCAAAAGCATAAACAAGACATTATAAGCCTTACAACAGTTATTTACCACTACTGGCCTATAATCCAAAAATCACTCATCATCATCCGACTATGCTCGGGGTCCACTACCTGTAATATAAAAAGTTGAGTGGGCCAGGCTTGGGAGCCTGGTGAGCATATAGGGTTTTCAACCCACAATAAATAATAAATTTATTAAGTTCATCAATCGACAATAAATTTATTAATTTCATCAACCAAAAATAACCCTAATTACCCATTCTCGTTATCCTCACTTTACGTCCCTAAAACAACTATCACAAGGGACCTAGCCTAAGGATTTTCATTAGGGGTGAAAACATTGCTTCGGGGGTTCCTCAGCAATTTATGTCAAATAAGGCAACCATCGGGGTGACAACACTGCTTTCCTTAGCAATTAATGTCAAGTAAGACAACCAATGGGGTGACAACATTGCTTTCCTCAGCAATTTATGTCAAACAAGACAACCTGACATAAAACAACCAATAAGGTGACAACATTGCTTTCCTCAGCAATTTATGTCAAACAAGACAACCAATAGGGTGACAACATTGCTTTCCTCCGCAATTTATGTCAAATAAGACAAACATCGGGGTGACAACATTGCTTTCCCTCAGCAATTTATGTCAAATAGGCACGAAGTCACATCGTCGCCAAGGTTTATACAACAGGCACTAAGTCCATAGCTGCCAACGTACTACATCCATAGCTACCAACGTACATCTATACTGTACTTTTATCCCTCATTCTTTATCTACCCATGTTTTACCCAACATATTTGAAGATAAAATATATATACATTTTAAATCACTTTAAACATGTATAAAACATTCATTCAACATTCCTCTCAAATAAACAAACAACATATATACACATAACACGTATTTTATATAAAATACTTCATATTTATGTGTAAGATGAAAGTGACTATACACTCACTTGATTTAATGATAATCGGCCAGCACTTCGTTTCCTAAAACGATCGTTTCTAATAAAACCGGGAGTTTTATTGAGAAACCGGGCTCTGCGAGAGTTGGGCTTCAAAACCGAAAAGATAAATTTTTCCGGGTCTTCGGGCACTTCGGGGCGTGTTTCGGGTGTTAAAAATAATATCGGGGCTTTGGGGGAAGTGAAAGTAGCCAAAATATGAAATTTGGGGTGAAAAGGTGACAAAAATCCAAAAATACCCGGGAGGGTTCGCATGTTATTTATAGTGTGAGAGGGCTCGGATCCGAGGGCTGAGAAGGTTGCACGTAGTAGCAGATGCGAGGGTCGGCCGAGAAGGGTGAGTCTGCGAAGGCAGGTGGCAGCGAGGGAGAGAGACACGTATCCGAGGTCGGACGCGGGCACCTGTGCGAGGCATGTCGGACGCGCACTGGTCTGCGGTTCGGTCCAATCAGAAGGTGACAGGTGTGCGACACGTGGCAGATCCAGCTTCGGATGAGTCATGGATCGGACACGGGGCGCGCATGGAGCGAAGGTGACGTGGCCTATGCGAGATTCCTCGAAAATTGCACCCAAACCTTCTAAAATTCATAACTTTTGCATATGGGCTCCGTTTTTGACGTTCTTTATATGCACGCGTAGGTAACATTACACTCTACAACTTTCGTTTAGACTTCGTCGGCTAATTTTGATTTAATTTTTATATTATTATTTTTAACAGACCGGGACAGGAAATCCGTTAAAAATTCATAACTTCTTCATCCGACGTCCGTTTTCGTCTGTCTTTTTACCGTTGTACTACTATTGACGAGACCTTCGATTCTCGTTTAGGTTGTGTTGGCTAAAAATCACTCGATCTAAAATTCGAGTTTTTAGCTGTCTACTGCTAAGCTGAAACTTAGAAAAATCATAACTTCTTCATACAAAGTCAGATTTGGACGTTCTTTTTATACATACTCTCGGTTTAACGAACACTACGACTTTCGTTTAGATCACTAAGGCTAAAAAGTAGTTTCTCAAAAACTCACTTTTTACGTCATTCGGCACCGTGCCGGTTTTGTCGCGAAACTTCGACAGGTCATAACTTTTTCGTTATAACTTGGATTTCGGCATTCTTTATATATCCGTAATCCTTGTCACGACCACTACAACTTTCTTAATAGATATCGGCTTTATCTAATATTTATTTTCGACGCTTGTTTTTATTCTTAATTAATTAAATCCTAGTAATTAAGCATAAAACACATAATATTCACATAATTCCTTTTCATTTCTTCAAAATGAGTTTCAAAGGTTAACCTAGACTATTATGTCAATATTAATGCCTAGCCTAGAAACACGAGCGTTACAATTCTCTCCCCCTTAGGATGATTCCGTCCCCGGAATCACACATCAGCAAACAAATGCGGGTAGCGACTCATCATGTCACTCTCCGTTTCCCAGGTGAGATTTGGCCCATTCGTATGTTTCCAACGCACAAGCACTAAATCAACCATCTTGCTTCGCAACTTCTTAGTCTTACGGTCAACGATTGTCTCAGGTTCTTCAATTAACATCTTTTTTTCATCCAACCTTAATTCAGGGATTGGAATTATGTCGGGTACATCTCCCGTGGACTTCCTCAAATAACACACATGAAAGGTGTTATGAATACCCTCTAGTTCTTCTGGTAATTCTAGCTTGTAAGCTTGATTCCCAATCCTATGAAGAACTTTAAACGGTCCAATAAACCTTGGACTCAACTTTCCCGAACCACATAACATACCTATCTTAGTCGGACTCAATTTGATATGACCTCTAGGGTCAAAATAACAATCATCTTCTTAGTCATTACCGAAACGAAGGTAATGAAATACTCGAACAATAACGAAATCAATTTCTAGCTTCTTGGTAACCTTGTGACTTTCCTTGATCCAAGTACGAGTCCTTTGCTTCTGGTAGTATAGGCCTCTACTACCATTCACACCTACTCATACTCGTCCCAAGTATTGTCTCGCAGTTCTCCAAGTCACCATACAAGAATTTCACATAGTCATTCAATTCATTAGATGACAAAACCAGGGTTTATATTATTTCTTGAAATAATTACACAGAGGTTCGAGTTTACCCTATACTACGCCTCTAATAGGCTACACCACAAGTTACTAACTGCATTGCTACTTTATATCTTAGCTTTGGGAATATAAGGTCCTTACTCCTGAGTCCTTGTATTTCCATCTGCTTCATTAAGGATCATTTGGAATGCCTTTGGTTTTGGTTTTGGTGGAACATTGGGCCTTGCTGCCTCTTTCTTCTTTGGGCAGTCTTTCAGAATGTGCCCTTCCTCGTTACATCCATAACACATCCTCTTGTTGGACGGACACTCGTTGGCATAATGCCCAGTCTTCCCACACTTGTAGCAGGTCACCTCTTCGCTACATTTCCCGAAGTGCTTCTTTTTGCACTTCTCGCACCATTTTGCTTCGTCTTCTCCTCCTCCAGACTTCGAGAATTTTCTTTTCTCGTTGGACCCTGAAGTCCTTTCAAACCTTCTTTTCTCGCCAACTTCAATCTTGTTGGCGGCTCTTCCCTTAATCATATCTTCTACAGACTTGGCAGCCCAGATAGTCGCCTCCAAAGTAAGTGCTTGACGCACTGGCACTGCATACTCCCATAGAAGTCCCTTTGCGTACCTGTCTATTTTCGTCAGCTCATATAGGACAATACGCAAAGCAAACTCCATTTTGTCTGTGAAGTTATTGGTATATTCATCAATGGTCATACTTCCATTCTTCAACGTCAGGAATTGGTTTTCTAGCTCAAGCACATTTTGGGCCGAGCAGTACTTGCGCTTGAAGTGCACCAAGAACTCTGCCCAAGTCAGTTGCAGTGGCTCATTAGGGCTTAGGGTTTTCCCCAGAGTATTCCACCAACGAGCAGCGCTACCTCTGAACTGACGCACTACAAATGTGGTTTGCAACTTTCCTTGACAACCACATGTCATGAAAGCCAATTCCATTTCCGAGATCCAATCCATTACTCCGACGGGATCTTCCTTTCCAGTGAAGGTTGATGGCTTGCAAGTCATAAAGTCTTTATACTTGCACTCATTTCTCTCAACTCTATCCTCGTGGTTATTTCTCCCAACCACAAGCGGTTCACTATGACTAACAGATCTACTGTTGTTTCCTTCTTCAGATCGATCGTCATTTAATTCACGTTGTTCAACAGGAATTGAGGGTTCACTCCTGTTGTTCAGCAATATTTGCCTCATTTCCTCCCTTTGTTCAGCCATCATTGTCTGAATCATGGCTTGTACTCCAGCCATGGTGATGGGTTCTGGTGCAGCTCCTGCTATAGGCACCTGTTCCATCACTTGGGGTTGAGGTTGCTGATTTCTATTTACATTTCCAGCTCCACTTCGGGTTCTTGCCATTATGATCTATATGCCAAATTAGGTGAATTTAAACCTTTATCCACGACAGGTATTTAAATTCTCCTTATCACTCCGAAACGTTACATGTTAGTTCTAATATCGTAATCGTACGCTTAGAAACTTACACACATAAAGTTTCCAGATCCGGTCGGCAACAGACCATAGATCCGAACAAATAATATCATATATGGCAAACATATAGCATTTAGCACTTAAAAGCATTTTAGGCATCTTTCCTAAAATATACTAGTGCTCGTGTCTAAAATATGGTAGACACTCATCTCACAATCATCACTTAGCATTCTAAGTTTAAGTCTAGAAATCCTACAAATTCCTAGTTCGCTTAAACTAATGCTCTGATACCAACGGTGACATCCCCTAATTTCTCGGCCAGAAAAGACCGATTTAATTTATGCTTTTTAAAATAAAATCAGAGTAATCCTTTTAAAAGATGTTGCGGAATTTGTTCCCAAAACAAAACATGATAAAAATTTATCAAAACCTTTCTTTAAGAAATATATATTTTCATTTTATATCAAAACCTCGGGATGTCATGTTCCGATACAGATCAAAAGCATAAACAAGACATTATAAGCCTTACAACAGTTATTTACCACTACTGGCTTATAATCGAAAAATCATTCATCATCATCCGACTATGCTCGGGGTCCACTACCTGTAATATAAAAAGCTGAGTGGGCCAGGCTTGGGAGCCTGGTGAGCATATAGGGTTTTCAACCCACAATAAATAATAAATTTATTAAGTTCATCAATCGACAATAAATTTATTAATTTCATCAACCAAAAATAACCCTAATTACCCATTCCCGTTATCCTCACTTTACGTCCCTAAAACAACTATCACAAGGGACCTAGCCTAAGGATTTTCATTAGGGGTGAAAACATTGCTTCGGGGGTTCCTCAGCAATTTATGTCAAATAAGGCAACCATCGGGGTGACAACACTGCTTTCCTCAGCAATTTATGTCAAGTAAGACAACCAATGGGGTGACAACATTGCTTTCCTCAGCAATTTATGTCAAACAAGACAACCTGACATAAAACAACCAATAAGGTGACAACATTGCTTTCCTCAGCAATTTATGTCAAACAAGACAACCAATATGGTGACAACATTGCTTTCCTCCGCAATTTATGTCAAATAAGACAAACATCGGGGTGACAACATTGCTTTCCCTCAGCAATTTATGTCTAATAGGCACGAAGTCACATCGTCGCCAAGGTTTATACAACAGGCACTAAGTCCATAGCTGCCAACGTACTACATCCATAGCTACCAACGTACATCTATACTGTACTTTTATCCCTCATTCTTTATCTACCCATGTTTTACCCAACATATTTGAAGATAAAATATATATACATTTTAAATCACTTTAAACATGTATAAAACATTCATTCAACATTCCTCTCAAATAAACAAACAACATATATACACATAACACGTATTTTATATAAAATACTTCATATTTATGTGTAAGATGAAAGTGACTATACACTCACTTGATTTAATGATAATCGGCCAGCACTTCGTTTCCTAAAACGATCGTTTCTAATAAAACCGGGAGTTTTATTGAGAAACCGGGCTCTGCGAGAGTTGGGCTTCAAAACCGAAAAGATAAATTTTTCCGGGTCTTCGGGCACTTCGGGGCGTGTTTCGGGTGTTAAAAATAATATCGGGGCTTTGGGGGAAGTGAAAGTAGCCAAAATATGAAATTTGGGGTGAAAAGGTGACAAAAATCCAAAAATACCCGGGAGGGTTCGCATGTTATTTATAGTGTGAGAGGGCTCGGATCCGAGGGCTGAGAAGGTTGCACGTAGCAGCAGATGCGAGGGTCGGCCGAGAAGGGTGAGTCTGCGAAGGCAGGTGGCAGCGAGGGAGAGAGACACGTATCCGAGGTCGGACGCGGGCACCTGTGCGAGGCATGTCGGACGCGCACTGGTCTGCGGTTCGGTCCAATCAGAAGGTGACAGGTGTGCGACACGCGGCGGAGCCAGCTTCGGATGAGTCATGGATCGGACACGGGGCGCGCATGGAGCGAAGGTGACGTGGCCTATGCGAGATTCCTCGAAAATTGCACCCAAACCTTCTAAAATCCATAACTTTTGCATACGGGCTCCGTTTTTGACGTTCTTTATATGCACGCGTAGGCAAAATTACGTTCTACAACTTTCGTTTAGACTTCGTCGGCTAATTTTGACTTTAATATTTATTTTATTATTTTTAACAGACCGGGACAGGAAATCGGTTAAAAATTCATAACTTCTTCATCCGACGTCCGTTTTCGTCTGTCTTTTTACCGTTGTACTACTATTGACGAGACCTTCGATTCTCATTTAGGTTGTGTCGGCTAAAAATCACTCGATCTAAAATTCGAGTTTTTAGCTGTCTACTACTAAGCTGAAACTTAGAAAAATCATAACTTCCTCATACGAAGTCAGATTTGGACGTTCTTTTTTATACATACTCTCGGTTTAACGAACACTACGACTTTCGTTTAGATCACTAAGGCTAAAAAGTAGTTTCTCAAAAACTCACTTTTTACGTCATTCGGCATCGTGCCGGTTTTGTCGCGAAACTTCGACATGTCATAACTTCTTCGTTATAACTCGGATTTCGACATTCTTTATATATCTGTAATCCTTGTCACGACCACTACAAATTTCTTAATAGATATCGGCTTTATCTAATATTTATTTTCGACGCTCATTTTTATTCTTAATTAATTAAATCCTAGTAATTAAGCATAAAACACATAATTCTTTTTCATTTCTTCAAAATGAGTTTCAAAGGTTAACCTAGACTATTATGTCAATATTAATGCCTAGCCTAGAAGCACGAGCATTACTTTTTCAATCACTTATATACCAATAAAATGCCATGGAATCCAATAAACTGATATGAAATACGGATATGAAATGAGTCGGGCATTTCATCAAATACCTGGTGGCCATAACTTTATCCCCAACTGTAAACGTCTTAGTTTTATAAAAAAAGATTCACATTTAACAAAAATGAAAATGGTTAAAATCATCAACCTGTAATAACAAAACTGGAGGAGTACAGATAAATAGAAGATGATGAGAAGTAGAAACAACCCAGCTGAAAGCAAACCCAAACAGCGAAGAGACGTTGAACAAAAAGCAGTCGACATCAGTTGTTGTAGGTTTCATCATGCATTACAACAGAAAAAAAAACAAATAATCTGGTGTGAGAGATTCTGACAAACCTAAATTAAAAATCACATCTCTGTAGTCGTCTGGTCCAAAATCAAGCACAAATCGGAGAGAGTGAAGTCGTAACTCACAAACACATACCCAAATCAGTAATCAATGGCGGCAGCAGACGAAAATCGGTGAAGGAAGAACCAAAAAAGACCCAAAACACGACAGTGGAAAAACTAAACGGAAGAGGCGATCCTCGTTCCTTCTACTATGGCCATCGATTCAGCACACACACACATAAAGAAACGCACGTATGTAGCCTGGTGGACGTTTTCATCAGGAGGATAAAAACGAAACTGTAGAGAAGGATCCAGAAACGCTAAACAATATACATAACAAAATAAAGAGTAAACAAAAAAAAGAAACAAAGAGATTCGTAGAAGCATTGATGATTTGCCCTTTGAAGATGAACATGGTTCTGACGAAGCCGAGGTTAGGGTTCTGAGATCGGAGGGTTCTCCTGTGTGAATTCGATGATCCTAATCAGTTGCAGGAGAAGGAGCTACTAGGGAGAAATGTAGTATCCTATGGAAGGATGGATATATGCGATAAATCACCGATTCAAGACCGAGAAGTGAAGGACTGGTGACGTCGCTATACACTGGAGTCCGGAGCACAGATGGAATCCACAGCGACAGGTGGGGTCACGTCGGAGATCGCCGGTGGCTCAGCTTTTGGGGGTGAACGTGGAGGTGAATGTGATTGACACTTTTTGCCGATGGAGCGTCGATGGTTCCTGGATTTGGGAGAAAGGCGGGTGAAGAAGAGAGATAGAAGCAGACCTTAGTGGAGAAATGGAAGGATCTGGAAACTGATAGAGATAAGGTAAAGAAGAAATAGCAAAGGCAGACGCAACACGTGTCCATACAAAATATGGATATTGACATAAAATGACCTAAAAACGAATTTAAACATATATATATATATATATATATATATATATATATATATATATATATATATATATATATATATATATATATAACCATTTCTGTCAAAAAAAACCTAAGTTCACTATTTAATGAGTTGGTCATCTTTAATATATATATATATATATATATATATATATATATAAAAGAATGTTGTTTATAAGGATTAGATTAGTCAATTTTATTATTATTATTATTATTATTATTATTATTTTATGTATATACTATCTAAATCCGAATAATGATTCTTTTACTATTTAAAATTGTTGAATCATCATTATCCTATCTAACATTTATGAAATGTTAGTATACTGTTCTTAGCATCAAATTATCTAAACAGTATCGATGGTATGGGTTTGTAATTAAGAAGTACTCTGGTATGGCCATATGGGTTTGCAAGAAGTACTCTATGGAATGGGTTGAAATTTGAAAAGATAACTCACAACGTTTGTTTGTTTCAATCAAATTAAACACCTCTCTTTCTGTCTCTCCAAATCCCGTAACCATCCACCACCGGCCTTCAACCCACCGTCACCACCATCCTCGCTGCCACCATCGCCGGTCGACGCCAACTCAAACTATTCAAACAACCTCCGCTCCCTCCATCGCACCTACAAAACCCTAACCCCAGAACTGCTGCCACTTGACACTACCCTTCCTTACCACCTCCATCGACTTCTCCGCCACCTCAAACAACTCACCACCACCGGACAGCCACCACCATGACGGTATGCCTCTCGCTATTTGAGGTACAAATAACTTACATTAGCTCATGTTTCAGTTGATTGGTGCTTGGAAAGGAAAAACCCAGATATATGTGAAATCCAAAAGGTTAAAAGCATGTAAAATAAAATGTTAATTTTTTTAGAATTTCACAAAGATGTTTCTTGATATCAGCTCATTGTGGCCAGGTTTATATGCTGTTCTCCATTATAAACCTTTGCAGTTCAGATTTGGGTATCCAGTTTTGAACTTTCAACTTTGATCAGGTTTCTCGCTTGACCTTTTTTATGACTTTCACATGTTTAATAATATACCTGGTTTTGTAGGGAAACAAGCACTAAACCATATATTTGTTTCTTAATTTACTGATGATTTATCTTGATGTCAGACGGGAGGTTTGGTCCAACTGTTTAGGTTTTTTAATAAAACTTGGAGATTAAATCGTTATTTCTTTCTTTTTCTTGCAAAAATTTGATGAAGTGGCAAATACGTTTATGAGGGGGTAAAGCTTGACCAGATCCACAGTAATGGAGATGATGACAATGTTATTGGAAAAACCCAACATGTTAAACCAATATGTTGATCTAAACAACAGAATGGAGAATAATATTGAAAAAAGTGAACCATTTGATGTATAGTTTTCAGGTTCTTTTGCTCCTAGACCAAGCCTTATCTAATTGTTTTCTTAATTGTTGTTCTAAATAGTAAATGTTATTTGTTTTCTTAATAGTTTTCTTAAGTGAATCAGGAAATGTTATTTGTTGTTTTTGTCATTTTTTTTTCGTATAAATGTTTTTTCATTAGGTGAGCATTGATGTTATAGTCATTTCAAGAACTAAGAGCTACAAGAAGTTGAAGTGAAGCGTGTTACTATTTGAAATCAAGTCCTTTTATCAAATACATATGTGGAATGTTAGTTACAGAGTTTTTTTTTTTTTTTTTTTTTTTTTTTTTTCAACTTAAAATTTACAAAGCCCGGTTACTACTGGATCTTAACATTGCTTCTGATTGTGTTTCTTACAGGATATTTGAAACTTCCGTGTTCAACTTACAAATCCTGTTACTTCGCCTCTCCATTGATTCGGGGAGTAGTTTGTGGAGCTACTACTTCTTAATCTTTATAGATTAAAGATTTTAACATTTTGATTTACCCTTTTCTAAGATAACTCTTGAAACCATATTATCAAACACAAATGTTAAAATCGGTGTAGATTCTAAATAACTTTCTTTCACATTAAAGGTAAATTCCACTTGGGTGTAGAAGATGTTGCTGTATTTTTATATACTAAATGGACTGCCTGTTGCAATATTTGAAACTGATTCAAGTATAACTCCACATCTTCATGTTTAAAATCTCAAAAAAAAAAAAAAAAAAAAAAAAAAAAACAGAAAAAAGGTTTAAAGATACAAACAATTGTGACGGTGTTTATTTGCATAGATAATTATGTTCTAGAGCGATTCCTTTTTATTGGTTTGAAAATGAATCATTGCTTTTGGCATTGTACTTTTCAGTTTTTCTTCTTATTATGATAATTCTATTTTAGAAAATTTACCCAATCATATCGGTGATTAATTTTAATCATTTAATAATTCCATTTAGTTTTTACCTACATTTGGATCATTTCCTATGGTTGCCCTCCCTGCCTTTGCAAGTAATTTTGTATAATTTTCTTGCTGCTAATGTCCTAAATGATCTTTTGTGATAATACAGTTGTTTCTGTTAAAAGGTAATATAAATAAATTTGTTGATTATTTTCCAAATTTTTAGGAAATGATTTAAATATTCACAATGCTATATTTGGATAGATTTTATAAAGTAGAATGCTTTGATAGGAAAAAAAATGAAAGTAGAGTGACGTTTGGGTGAATTCTCAAAGTGGTAGATAGCTACATTTAGACCAAATGGTATACCAACGACGAGGGCCATCGTGGTATACGTGGCCACAAAAACGAGTCGTGCACACTACCCCGACCATTCGTGGTCGGGCGTGGTCGTTGTGGCTCGTGTTCTGGACAACGAACGCAAACGGCCAATCAGACCCTCTCTTTCGATTTGGAATGGATGTAGCCGTTGAACGACTATTTTTTTTTTTTAAATTAATTTAATTTTTTTTGATCGAACATTTTATATCTATAAATACCAAACTTTTAACCCTCATTTCTTACACCATTCATTTCTTTCTCTATACACAAAATACACACAACATTTTCACAACCATAAAAAATGGATCCCAACCAAAATAACCCTCAAATTTTAGAAATCGCAAACTCGATAACGCTTTTGCATTAGATACCACCCCTCGCTAATTGCTGACCATGGAATCACCTCAAGGTGGTTTTGTCAATTTGCTTCAAACCGGTTCTCATATCCAACAAACACCACTTTTCCAACAACAATACCAACTTTTCCCGACCTTTCAACAACAATTTCACCAATTTCAACAATTCCAACAACAATTCAATCCACAATCGTCACAACCACCACCTTCACAACCACAACAATCACAACCACCACTTTCACAACCACCTCATTCGCCGAATTTCATTTCGGAAACGCAACCTTCACCACCATCTTAACCAAAAAAGAAGAAAGGAAAAAAAACGGGCGCGACCCACTACTACCCAAGAAAGGATGGCATGGACAAAAGAAGAAGAAGAAAAACTAGCGGAGGCGTGGGTTTCGGCTTCCCAAGACCCAATTGAAGGACATAATCAAACCTTCAATTGTTTTTGGGAGAAAGTTCGAAGCTTGTTTTATGCGTTAAAGAGAAATGAATCTTGAAATCCCGATCAAATTAGGTCCAAGTGAAGCGATATTCGACTGAAATGAACATAATTTGGAGGAATTTACGACAACCTCCAAAACATACGCAAAAGCGGGTCAAACGATTTGATGTCTTCAAGGCGGCCTTGGACCAATTTGAAAAAAAACAACGCCAACCCGCAAAGCTTTTATGTATGTGAAAGTGTGGCTAAAATTGAAAGACGCTCCAAAATGGATACAACAAACAGAAGGAACTTCACAAACCTCTTCCGGTTCAAAGCATTCAAGAAACCCGGATGCAACTTCCCAACAATTGGACGGACGAACACACATCGACATCAACGATGATCCGCTCGATCATGAAAACGAGCAACCTCTTCGCCGGTCCGTTGGAAGAAGTAAAGCAAAAAAAGCGGGTTTGACTTCTACGAGATCTAGTGTTATGGATCATTTTGGAGACAAATTGACTGATATGTGCAAGTTCAAGAGAACAAGACCGAGATTATGAATTGGGTGGAAAAAAATGATTGAAGCGCAAACGTCATTTCAAGAGGCACAAACGACGTTTCAAACAAAAACCGATATGAAAATCTTGAAAATGAAAGCAGACGACCTCGAAGGCGAAGATTTGAAGTTTTTTCTCGCGATGAAAAAGTTCGTTCGAGCCCGACGTAGGAATAGGGGTAGTTTATTTTAGTTATGTTTGGTATTTTTAGTTTTTTTTTATTGTTATTTTTATTTTATTTTTTTTTAATTAATGTAATTTTTTTTAATGTAATGTGGTATTCTAATTTAATGAAAAAGTAGTATTAAAAAAGTTATATGTTTTTATGTATTTTTGAATTAAATTTAATTAAAAAAATAAGATGTAATGCAGTAATGGTGTGTTTAGTGGTAATTGTCTCATAGGTTTAATGGTGGTTAGTGGTGATGATGTGACATCACCACTATATAGTTAGTGGTGGGTATAACAGATGACTTGAGTTGAATTATCTCGTCGCAACGTGCGGGCAAAAAAAATCCTTGTTTATTTACTAATCATTATAATTTAAAATTGTACATTATCACAGTAGTATTTTAAAAAAATTAAAACTTTAAAAAACATATATAATGATTAGTAACTTAAATTGAAAATAAAATATTATAGTAGTTAGTGGTGGGTATAACGGATGACCTGAGTTTAATTATCTCATCGACGTGCGGGCAAAAAAATCCTTGTTTATTTACTAATCATTATAATTTAAAATTGTACATTATCACATTAGTATTTAAAAAAAGTTAAAACTTTAAAAAACATATATAACGATTAGTAACTTAAATTGAAAATAAAATATTATATAACAATTTATATTATTTCTAATACGATAAAAAAGATAAATATTTTTAATTTAAATAAAAACAAAACTTAACTATGTAAATGAATGCTATCTCAAAAAAATACCGAAACAGAGTTTGTGGAAGACATGGAGAAAATGGAGGGGAATTCTAGCAAAATAAATATGAAGATCATATAATACAAAAGATATCACTTTTTAACTTAACCAATACATATTTTGTTAATATTAATTATAAAAGAAATAATTGTATATAACTTAACTCATTAATCAAAGTTTTTTATATTGTACAAAGTATTAACTTAGAAAGAAACGGCATCTAATTTTATTAGATTAAATCATTACAAAATTGTATTGTATTGACCAATAAAATGGTTGAAATATTAAACATTTTTTATGCAGACTTACAATTTTTTTCTTGTAAAAAATCCGACTAATTTTTAGTAATATAACTATACCTACTAACTTGTGGGTTGGCCCAGGCCGGCCCAGGTGAGGATGTTTACGGGTCGACAAGGACCGTTCTTATCTAAAGTCTAAATGCAAGCGAATAGAAGCGAGTCAGCTAGGCTGGCGAGTGCATCAAAAAGCGCGTGGCGCGTAGCTAATGTCAGTAGTCAGAGAAACGTGAAAACAAAACAAATGCGTCACTTTCATAAAATGGGCCCACCCGTTTTATCTCGCGTTTATGTTAACCAGTCGTGGTCACCACGAGCACGATATCATCTCTTTCATCTCGTCAGCATACTGTAAATTATCCCGAGAAAATAACGAGTGACGAGATTTTAAAATATATAAAAAGTTTAGGGCAGTGAGCCGACTGACGTGACTGTCAACCCACCTTAATTTAATCATATTTCTGCTAAAGTCACCTTGCTTTTTGAACTTATTACGGGAATGCCACTTGATGGTATTTGTCGGTCAAACCAAACTCACTAATTTCAAAATTTGTCTTTTGTCTATTTTTATTTAATATCTGCTCGTGGTTAAATTTTTTTTATTTTTATTTTTTTTCAGATTAATATAAAAATTGACATACTTTAATGGAAATATAAATGATTTTTAACGATTTGACTAAAAATAAATCAATCTGAGTTCTATCTTGTTTTCACTAAACTAAATAGATCGTGTAAAATCATTTAACTGAAAATTGTATCTTAAATGATCAATCAAATTAAAAATCGTTAAAGTTACACTTATAGGTTTTTAACAAAGTGGTTTTATTTAGAAAAATATTAATTTCATTCAACAATTTTTTAAAATTAAATTCTACAATTTAAAAAAAAAATCATTTTGCTCGATTATTTGTTTTGCAAATAAACTTTCGGTGAACAGACAAAATAAAATATTTTAGATATTTGTAGTTTCTGGGTAAAGAAAAACTGGTTTAAAATGAAAAGTAGTCAAATTTATCGGGTTCTTTTTATAATCTATTTCACATGTTTCTTGTAAGACTTGCAGGTTATAAAATGATTTTTTTTTAATGTGTTGTGTATATATATATATATATATATATATATATATATATATATATATATATATATATATATATATGTGTGTGTGAGATCGGTTGAAAACTCATAGTTTCCTGAGAACTAAAAGTGGGGCATTAGATCAAAACTAATTCACTAAGGGTATGATCGTAATCTTACCAATCTCATTAAATGTTTAATTTTTTGTATTATTGGAAATATTAATAGAAATGTCTAAAAAATTGCATAATGAATCAAATTTCCGGATTTTTTTAAAAAATAGTATTTTTCAATTTTTTTTAAAAAGTGCAGATTTTTCAATTTTTTATAGAAAACATAAATTTATGAAAAAAAATTGAAAAAAATATTTTAAAAAAAAAACTACAATTTTTTTAAAAGCATTTAAAAATCAATAAAATTTAAAAAAAAACTGGAATATTAAAAAAATAATATAATTTTTTAATCAAAAAAATCAACATTTTAGGTACTTATATGCATATTTTTACAAATACATATATGCATATTTCATATACTATAATATTTGTAAGGAAATCATAAGAAAACTCATTTTATTTACTAATCTATAAACACAATAGAATAAGTATTGTATTCGATACAAAATAAAATATAAAAAACAAAAAAAATGCTACAAAATTTCAAAGCGTTTTCATATCTTCATGTCAATATTTCCATATTTTCTTCAATGTATCATTTTTCACCTCTTCAATATTCACCACAATTTCTTCCAAATCTATAAGAAAATTAAAAAAAATGATTGATGCAAAAACACTCACAAAAATACATATATGATTTACATGTGAATCACATGTAATTCATATGTGATTTACATGTGAATCACATGTAATTCATATGTGAACTACATGTGAATCACATGTAATTCATATGTGAATTACATATGAGTCACATGTAATTCATATGTGAATTACATGTGAATCACATGTAATTTATATGTGACTTATATGTGAATCACATGTAATTCATATGTGAATTACATGGGATTTACATGTGAATCACATGTGAATTACATGTGAATCGCACGTAATTACAACGTTGAACTTTTTATAAATTTAGATAAGTAAAAAAGAAACAACCATAGTTGTCCAAATTTAAGTGTTGAACTCATTAAGCCCATTAAGTAAAAAAAAACTGCCCATGAGTTGTATTAAGAAAGAAAATAGAGATCAAAGATTCAAATCTACTTTCAAAGTTATAAACCAATTTTAAATAAGATATTAGAATACAACATGACTCACCATAAGTTAACTTTTAGTAGAATCGTCCACTGTTACTCTCATCTAACAAAAATACCTTGTATAGTTAATTTGAAAGTTGAATGGAATATAATAAGTATCAAGTATCAAATAGTAGAATAAAAGACATTGTTTCCAAAACTTACTTGAAATGCCAATGTATTTCTCTAGTATGTGACAACCCGTAAATTTCTACCTTGTAAGTCAATCCAATCAACCAAAATTCAGACTCGTTTCTATTGCCTTTTAGCCTTGTTAAGGGTCATTCTAATGAGTTCTAAGCCTAGTACATTCAAGGATTGTGTGTGAGGATGTGTTAACTAAAGTTCATCGTGTTGCATTCGAGCCGGAAACTCCATCACAAGGAGTGTACGGCCGCAAACTAGAGTTTACGGCCGTAAACTCTTGGTAGTCGTGAACCCTTCCCTATATCATATACTTCCTTCATTATTTCTTCATTTATCACATCTTCAAGTCGAGAAAACTCATTCTCTCTCAAGTATCATCAAGAACACTTCCATTTCTCTTCAAATTTCTAAGTGATTCTTCAATTGTTTCTTGATATCCTTCTTGATCTTGTGAAACCCTTTGATTTCATCCATGAATTCAACTCTTTTGGGTTAGATCTTCAAGTCTTCATCTTTTCACCAAGAACACCAAGAACACACACACACATGTTCTTAGGCCGTAAACACCTTCAAGACTTCCATTAAGTAAGTATCCTTTCCATATACTTGTTATCCATTAGAAGCTCTTGTATCCTCATGAGACAAACACCCTATAAGCATGAATCAAGATCCAAAATGCATCATCTTCAAGTGTTTACGGCCGTAAACACTTCTTGTGGCCGTAAACTCCCATTGGCCGTGAACACATCTTTGTGTGGCCGTAAACTCCCTTTCACACAATAACATGTGATTGTAACACTTCATTACAAGTGTTTCCTAGTCCCTAAGGTTGTTTCCTTGCGTGTTAGTTGTTTTAAACGCTAATTACATGCCTATATATGCCATTATATGTCATTTAGGACTCGTTTATGTCTCGGGAATTCATTCGTGGAACTTCGCATCCTTACACGAATCTTCAATTAAATCACCCACATAAGGTGAGCTCATACAAGTTGAACACAATGATATTATGTAAATATTTACCTGTGATAACCATCACATTAAAGGATTTCTTATGCTTTTGTAAGAGATCAAATCTATTCAACAACTCTTTTAAAAAAAAGTTATTTTATTGTTTATAAAACTCCGTTTTAAAGTACAAGCATAACTCAGTAGATAATCGAGTCTTTTCTACAAATCAGGGACAGTTCAAAACAAATATACTAGTAAACTATAATAGGTATAGTTTACGGGTTCAGTACTTACTATAACTAGGACAGGGAGGAACATACTATAACAAGAAACGAGAAGGAACATACTATAACAAGAAACGGGAAGGAACATACTATAACAAGAACAGAAGAACAAATAATGATTCACGAACTTATAGTTTACACTCCCAGTAACCTAGGAAGGGAACGTATCATTAACTCATTGTTCTAAACAAACGATCATAATAAACATGGTATAATGTTATATATATATATGTAGATGCACCATATATATATATATATATATATATATATATATATATATATATATATATATATATGGTGCATCTACAAAGTGCCAGGATTTATATATATGGGGTACATCTACAAAGTACCAGACAATAATAAATAAAACACATTAATATATACAAAACTCACAACACTATCGACTAAGGCGTTTAGAGTACGAGATTTCATTACTTCTAGTAGTCTTCCTAACAAATAGAACAGCGCCACATAACTTCCTAGTAACATGAACATTCAGTTAGAAGGGGGCCTATAATGCTAACTTTATGATTCCTCGGTAGATACATCAGAGATATATATTAATCGAGTCTGACAGACTGTAGGATGTGTGCTTTCCGCTTCATTTCCTATTCCTTGTTTGGTTGTGGGCTTAGAGCAGATTTACCCAGTCTACTACCTATTCGACCTTAGCTATATATATATCCTGTATACACCAAGTAATCATAAGGAGTATCAGGTATGGGTCAGGTCGTAGCATACAAATTCAATATACCGTTTTCTAGTACAAAAACATACTTTTTAGATAGAACATTTAGTATACTAAACTAGAAACTTATAAGTAAAAGGTTTAATTCATTTTATTAAACCAGTATAACTTAAACGACCTTTAGTGGTTAATTTTATAATACCTTAGTTTATACATCAGGGTTATATATAATTAATATCCGATAGGTAGTTGGATGTGTGATTTCCGCCTTACTTCCTGTTCCTTGTTTGGTTGTGGGCTTAGGGCAGATTCACACAATTAACTATCCGTTTGATATTAGATTATATATAGCTAGCATAAACTAAGTGATTACAGAAGGAACTATTGTGGTTACCATTTTTATTAAAGGAAATATATGATTTTCTTAAAGAATGTTTTCATCAAATAAAGGAACTATTACAGTTAACTCAGTAAGTACCAAATGAATACACCATGGTTATATACAATGAAGATCTAACAAACAATGGGATGTGTGACTTTCTCCTCATTCCCTGTTCCTTGTTTGGTTGTGGGCTTAGGGCAGATTCACACAACTAATTGTCTGTTTGATCTGGATTGTATATAACTTGTATCCATTTAGTACTCATAGAAGGAATTGTAGAGTCATTTTTACTTTCATTCATCATATAAAAAAATATAGGATTTTCTGGAGGAACAGGCGAACTTTTTCTAAAGAACTTACTTTTCATCACTAAAATACTTATGAACTCACCAGCTTAAATGCTGATCTACGTTTTCAAAATAACTTGTATTCTCAGGAAACTAGTAGACAGGTACGCGCACTGGGATTCAGATTGGTATCAGAGCATTGTTCATAGTGAACTAAGTATATCAACTTATAAAAGATATACAACTATAAATACAATGGGGCCGAAGTGCTCTGAATAAAAGTATATTTTAAAATATAACAATATTCTTATAAAAATATACATACCTTAGATACATATATACATACTAGAACAAGTATCACAAGAAGAACAGAACAGAAGTATTTAAAGGTTGGACACTGCGGTCAAACCTGGACAGTTATGTAATCATATCTGGGATCAATATAGCCTTATACTCTATATTCATTTGAGATATGACCGACATGTGTTTGGGAGTGATGTGGTGTTGCAACAGTCTTAAAAATTACTTAACTCTATTCAAGGGATTTCTAGATCAAAACATAAAGTTAAAATACTATAGGAGTATTTTATGATACTATAAGACAACAACAAGTTTAAAACATACCAAGTTCATTATATTAAAATACTATAGGAGTATTTTAGGCACTATAAATAACTTATGTGAAATTTTAAAAGAACCTTCTAGTAGGTATATAATTCCGGAGTGTATACTCCCAAGGTTTTATATAATTGAGATTTTATAGACTTAGAATTTGTGATCTATGCTCTACCTCATGTTCGTTGTTTGGTTGTGGTTTTAGAGTGGGATCACTTATTCGAAGGTCTATTTAATCTTGAATTATATACAACTTGTATACATTACGCAATTATAGGAGGACCCGGTAAGGATCACCCCATAATGTTTCAATTATTCTCATAGATTCTTTAGACACTTCCATTCTCACACGACAAACCCAGATAGGTGTAACCACTCCATCATAGCAGTCAACAGAGGAGTCAAGGGGGAACAAAAAGAGATTCAAGAGGAGTTTTCCAAGGAGGGATCAGCCTAAGAAACTAAAACATCCTATGCGTCACACTAATAAATAATAACCTTAATTGACTTAGTGAACTAGTGAATACACTACTCACATTATGTGTTAGGATTATTTATTTTTCGTACAACTAGTAACAGGTAGTCAATTCACAGAGATTCATTCGAGGATAGCCATTTCTGATTCATAAAGTTTATTTTATATAGACTCCCATTATGAATTGTTTTCCAGAACCCTATGAAAGCCAGAACCAGATACACTCAGAACTAGGATAAGTTTGTCATTCAACTTTCGGCTTATAACCACTGCTATAGACTTATTTCCGTCTCATCTTTGTATTATTTTTAGCAAAAGATGCCTCGCGGTAGACCTATAAGGCATGTAGTAAATAGAACAACAGAGAATCCACCACCACAATTCGATCCTGCTGCTCTCCAAGCAGCGATAACAGCCGCAGTAACAGCTGCTCTAACTCACATCCGCGAAGGTGGTACCAGTGGAGCTGGTAGCGGTACCCACCTAGCTAACCCTGGAGTTACCCACGGACACCCATGGGAGTGTTCGTATAAGGACTTCATGAACTGCAAACCCAAATCCTTTAAAGGAAATGGGGGAGTCATTGCTCTGATGCGATGGTTCGAGAAAATAGATTCAGTCTTCGAAATCTGTCTATGCCTAGAAGGGAGCAAAGTGAAGTTTGCTGCCTGCACCTTCTCCGACAGAGCCCTAACATGGTGGAATAGCTATGTTAAGTCAGTGACCCTATCAGTGGCTAACTCGATAGGTTGGGAGAACCTAAAAGAGATGATGTTGGAAGAATACTGCCCAAGGGGCGAAGTTCAAAAGCTGGAACAAGAACTATGGGAGCACACCATGGTCGGCTCAGATATAGTGACCTACACTGACAGGTTTAGCGACCTGGCAGCACTATGGCCCAGGATGGTTACCCCGAAAAGTAAGAAGATAAAAAGGTACATCTGGGGTTTAACTATCCCGATTCAAGGGGACATACTGTCTTCTAACCCAACTACATTCGATAGTGCCAAACGCCTGGGCCAGCGACTCATTGACCATGGAGTCCGCCATGGCGTGGTAGTCTCCGTTCCCGATCCATCAAAGGGAGGGGACTATAAACAAAAGTTGGGGAACAAGAGGACGAAACGAACGACATAGGAACCCCCGCAGGAGCAACAAATGGTTACTGTGTACGCCGCCACAACACCTGCCACTCCAGCGTCTGCCATTGGATATGCTGGAACTCTCCCCAAGTGTGGTAAGTGTAACTACCACCACACTGGAGTATGTCGGGAAATGAAGTGCATGAACTGCCGTAGGAAGGGGCACACTGCCCCTTTCTGTAGGGCGTCGGCACAACCGATCTCCCAAGTCCCCGGAGTTGAAATGAACCAGGCCTGCTATGGCTATGGTGAGATTGGGCACTATGAGAGGGACTGCCCAATAACAAAGAACTCAGGCACGGATGGACGAATTCTGATGATCACCGCAGGAGAATCTACCCCGGAATCACCAGCGAGCAGCGATACGTCTTCGAAATAAAACAAGTACTTTAGAAATTTTATTTATATATAAGATTAAAACTTGGGAAAATTTAAAAGTAATTATAATAACTCACTCGTCTGAACAAGTCACAACATTCATAAGAGAACTAAAGATCCGTACAGGTGAACTATGATGGCTTAGTATGTACATCAGGGTTGTGCATAGCTAAGATTTTGTAGACTTAGAGTGAGTGATTCCGCCTCATTTCCTGTTCCTTGTTTGGTTGTGGATTTAGGGCAGAGTCACTCAGTCGACCGTCTTATTCGTCTTAATTATACATAACTTGTATATGCCAGGCGATCATAGAGGTACCGAGGAGGATCATAATAAAAAGTATCGACACTAGTTATCAAAGCACTTTCACAGTTAGTACTCGCTCATCGTGGTACGATTTATGGCAGTGGTTATATCAAAGAGAAAACTGAAAGCACTAGAAAGTCTACACCGAATGCATAGTAGAGCACACTAGAGATACATCATCGTATAGCAAACGTTTCTTTCAAATCGGCCTAACATTTGTCTCTGTAAAAAGTCTGTTTTCATCATTCGTCATGGATTGGCGTGGTCCTCACCATACCAAGTTCCTATGTTTCGAAAAACCCATCGCCTTAACCGACAAATTAATGAAACCCTCGTCATTCGTAACGACAACCCGACCTAGACCTCAGTATTGTCTCTTGTCTTCTAAACCCCGAAGTATTCATGCGAGGAGTACCTTGCCCTCCGAAACCTTGCCACCGTATACTCAGCAGACCTTCCCGAACTACCACTCGTCCAACATATCAAGTTCAAGCGCAGAGGCTAAAGACGAATACAACCCACCTATCACTATTAAGTGTATACGCGAGGGTGGTATATAATTATGATTATGCAGATCTAGTATGTGTGTTTCCGACCTATCTCTTGTTCCTTGTTTGGTTGTGGACTTGGGGCAGAATCACACATCCGACCGTCTTACTAAACTTAATTATATACGACTTGTATACACGAGGTAATGATAGATGGACCAGGTATGAATCTTATCAAGAGCGTAAGGGCAAAGTTGCCCAGGTCTACGAGTGGGTATTCTGCCATTCAGAGGAGCACAACCCCAGAAGTACTGTAACACCGTAAATTTTCAAACGGATTTTTCATTTTAAAAACGCATACTTTTCATAACATTTTGTATAAAAATATCGTTTATTCAAAACACAACTCCATTAATAATCCAGGATCCTCAAAACATAACTCTTTCTCTGGTGTGTACAATCAAGTCGATGCCGTCCCGCGATCATGAGAACCCTGAAACACATAGCACAAAACACGGTAAGCAAAAAGCTTAGTGAGTTCCCCAATATACCACATACAACACATAAGCCACTCGAGGCTATAACTCGGTATGACCCTCCGGTCAATGTGTCTCAGCGGGACCCTCCAGTCCCGTAGCTCGTTGGACCCTCCATTCCGGTCTAGCTCGTCGGACCCTCCGGTCCGGTCTAAATCGTTGGACCCTCCGGTCCGGTCTGATCGAGGACCCTCTGGCCTCATGAGTCGTTGGACCCTCTGGTCCGGTCTATATAATGTTGGATATAGTGTCTAAGTCCATAACTATATTTGGTATGTACTTGACCCGACCCGACATGGTCCATTTGGGTTGCACTTCACCCGAACAATTTGTGGATAATCGTTTGAGAATAGTATAAGTTATGATTTATTAATATATTATAAGTTCTAATATATTAATATAAAATCATATTATTTAATTAGTATTGATCTATAATTAATCTAGAATTAATTTAGAGATCAAAAGTATGACTAATTAAATATGGGCTCTTGTATTTATATAGTGTGGGCTAATGCTTATTTGGAATGGGCTAGACTTGCATGGAAAGTCCATGGATACTCCATGGAGCTTTAACCCATGGATCTCATGGAAATGAAAAGACATGGGTATTAGGGTTTACATGGATGTAACCCTAATTCACCACACTATATAAAGGAGGCTTTGGTTCTTGAAATCACACTAGTTGTGGTGAGTAAAGTAAGAGGGCCGATTTCAAGAAAGGTGATTACTATTCTCTCAAAATTCCAAGTTTGTGGTGATTTGTGATTTCCATTTGAGGCATCCACACTATTGTTGCTAGGCTCTAAAACTCCAAGAAATCAACTACAACTACAAGGTAAGTAACTCTACTAGCTTTATTTGATTCAAGTTCCCCATGCCATGCTAGATAGGATAAGAACCTTGGAAAAATAATTATTTGCATGTATCTTAGTCAAACATAGATCCAAGGTTTCTAGGGTTGCATGTACACCATAGGAGTGTTAGAATGCTCAAAGCCCATCAGTGGTATCAAAGCCTGGTTTGTTTATTTGATACTTGATGCAAAAAAAAAAAAAAAAAAAACTTGAAAATCGAAGTTTTGTTCAAAAGCTCGTATCAAAATTTCAAGTTTTGTATATGTACTTACGATTCTTGAAATTTTTGATATGAACATTCATAAACATATGAGTTTAGAAGATCATAGAAATTATGTGCTAATAATTGATTAGATTAATTCTTGATCTTTATGTGTTTTAATGGAGTCCATAACTAGTTCTTAAGTTATGGATAACCAAAAGTCACATTTATAAATAACCATTAAAAGAACACATAGGTTACAAAAAAATGAAGAGTCTTCATTTTTAATAACCATTAACTCATAAGTTATGAGAAATGAAAAGTTTTGAAAGTTTACAAAACTTGCCCTCAAGTTTTGGAACATGTAAAGTCATATTAAAAACTTTAGTTCCAACCCCTAGAATTTTAAAAGTTAAAATTCAACCCTTATACTTTATAATATTATAAGTTTAATAATATTTATATATATATAAGATCAAGTCGTCTTACCGCTAGTACGCCTCATTCACGAAGCCGGTCTATAAGGGGGGGTATAAGGTTGTTGCCTATAAAATGGCAACTTAATGGGTGTCCACTCTCACCCACCGCTTCCTTGATCGGTGGAGGGTCGTTAGCCGAACGGGTAGGACAAGGACTTATAAATTCTCATTAAAAGTATAATGATAATACTAAAGTAACTAAACTTTATTGAATTCCCAATCTTAGTTATTTTAGGAAAAAGTGAATAAGGTGCTAATCCATGAAATTACACTTTACACTTTGTTTAAGTCGTTAGTGGAGCGTGTGTGGTTAACCGGCACACTAACTTGAACTTAACAAGGTAGGTAAAGGGTGACTTAATGTTTATCATAGTATCGATGGAGCGTGTGTGGTTAACCGGCACATCGATTGAAGGGTAATACATTAAGGGTACCAAGTTATTTGCATGGTTACTTCACACCTTGTTTTGTGATCCTCGGCATCCCAGTCACAAAACTTGAAGGGCACACTCGAGATTGAAACATGCCATTGAAGAAAGTTCAATGAATCTCAAAGAATCTAGGAGTTTCTAAACCAATTAAAACCTAATTAAATATTTCGTTTTTCATGGTGGAAATTGGTGAATTGTCATTCACCTACCTTTAAATATCTTATAGCTTAGATTATGACATCCCTCTTCTAAGTTATAAAATATTGTGTTGGGTCCTAGCCTTAATATTACATTTGGGTGTTTTGTTAAGGACTATCTCTATATCTAATCTAATATATTCCCTCTTCTTTTTAGATGTCTTCCAATAACAATGCTTCTGGCTCAAACCCTACTAGCTCATTCTCTCTCATGAATCTTTGTGGGAGAGTCATCTTTGATGGGTCCAACTTTACAGATTGGATCAGAAACATCAGGATGGTCACTCGGTATGAGAACAAAGAATATGTTCTCGACAAGGAGTTGAAGGTACCCGAGCCAACTGCTACTCCTGAAGAGCTTGCTGAATATGAGGTACATGAAAGAGATGCTACAAAAGTGGCATGCATCATGATGGCCACCATGACAGTCGAGCTCCAAAAGTCCTATGAGGACTATTATCCTTTTGAGATGCACCAGGACTTGATGGACCGCTACCATCAAAGTGCTCGTCAAGAGCGATAAGAAATAATCTCCTCCATGATAACAACCCGAATGAAGGATGGTGAACCCATCACGGGCCACATGCAGAAAATGCAATGGTATGTGGACCGTTTACTAAAGCTGAATGTGAACTTCCCTGAGGAGTTAGCAATAGACATCATTTTGCACTCCTTGCCATCGTGTTATGATCAATTCCGCATGACATATCACATGAACAAGGAAGAAGTCACCCTCAGCAAACTTCAAGGACTCTTGAAGACCGCCGAAAGTGGTCTAAAGGGTAAGTCGGTTGTTACTACTCCTACTCCTACTCCAACTGCGGCCAATGTCTTGGCAATCGGGCATGGCAAAGGGAAGAAGAGAAAGAACGCTTCTAAGGGTACCAAGGGTAAGACCCTTGAAGGCTCCTCTTCAAGCAAAACCAAGAAAGGTTTTGTCACTCCTTCTGCTAACCCTAATGAGGCTGAATGCTTCTATTGCCATGAAAAGTCGCACTGGAAGCGAAACTGCCCAAAGTACCAGCAAGATTTGAAGGATGGGAAAGTAAAACCCAACCATGCAGGTATATACACTATATTGTCTAATAACTCACCTCATTCTAAGTCTTGGGTCCTTGATACAGGTTGTGGTATTCACATATGTTGTGATTTGCAGGGACTAAAAAGAAGTGAGAATGTGGAGCAGGGAAAGATAAACTTGATCATGGGAAACAGGAAAGCTTCACCTGTCACCAAGATAGGAGTTTATTCCTTAGTGCTAAATAGTGGGTTTACATTAGATTTGAATAAATGTTATTATTCGCCAGAAATGGCAAGAAATGTTATTTCCTTTCATGCATTGTATAAACAAGGTTTTACCTTTTATTTTGATAATAATAATGGTAGTATTGATGCTTTCTTTAATAATGTTCTTTATTTTAAAGCATTACCTTGTGATGGCGTGTATGAAACTGTATCTGTTGTAGATAATCTAGGAAATAATGTATTGTGTATTAACCCTTCCACTAGCTTAGATAAAGCATCCTTATGGCATTATCGTCTTGGACATGTAAGCAAGAAACGCATAGGCCAACTCGAAAAGGATGGAGTCTTGGAGTCATTTGACCTAAAGTCAGATGATAGTTGTGAATCTTGTTTGCTTGGTGAAATGACAAAGTCACCTTTTACTGGCACTTGTGCTAGGGGTGAAGGTTTGTTGGACCTCATACACACGGATGTGTGTGGACCCTTCAGAACCACCACAAGAGATGCTAATCGGTTCTATGTGACTTTTACTGATGATTTTAGTAGATATGGATATGTCTACCTAATCAAGCATAAGTCAGAAACCTTTGAGAAATTCAAAGAGTTTAAGCAAGAAGTGGAGAATCAGTTGGGCAGGAACATTAACATTCTTCGATCCGATCGTGGTGGTGAGTATCTTAGTACTGAGTTCCTTGACTATCTTAAGGAATGTAGGATTGTCTCACAATTGACACCTCCTAGGACACCACAGTTGAATGGTGTAGCTGAGAGGCGCAATCGGACCTTGTTGGACATGGTTCGTTCCATGATGAGTCGAGCTTCGCTACCAATCTCATTTTGGGGGTATGCCTTAGAGACTGCCGCCCATATCCTTAATCTAGTCCCTACAAAGAAGGTTGCCAAAACACCTCACGAGGTGTGGACTGGAAAAGTTCCCAATCTATACCACATCAAGATTTGGGGTTGCGAGGTTTTCGTGAGACGCGAGACTCACGATAAGCTCGAACCCCGAAGCGAAAGGTGTATTTTCATCGGCTACCCACATAAATCCTTTGGTTACATCTTCTACAGACCCAGTGATAATGTGGTCTTTGTAGCAAGAAGAGGATTCTTTCGAGAGAGAGAGAGAATTCATGAGCCAAGAAGACAGTGGGAGGCAAATTGACCTTGAGGAAATTCAAGAGTCAAGTGGTGAAGGAACCTCAAACCCTAGCCCTCAACCTGAGGAGGAAACTCCTGTTGAGCCGACTGAAGAATCTATACCTCTGAGGCGTTCCACCAGAGTTAGGAATGCACCTGAGCATTATTATGGTTTTCATATTACTGCAGAAGGTGAGACACTTATCAGTGATAACACACTGATAAATCTGGATGAGCCTAACAGCTACACGGAAGCCATGGCAGGCCCTGAGGCTGCTAAATGGAAAGAGGCTATGGATATCGAGATACAGTCCATGTATGACAATCAAGTTTGGAACTTGGTTGACAATGTACCTGATCGTAAGATAGTTGGGTGCAAATGGATCTTCAAGAAGAAGACCGACATGGATGGTAATGTACACACTTATAAGGCACGAGTGGTTGCAAAGGGTTATTATCAAACTCCGGGAGTTGATTATGATGAGATTTTTCACCAGTGGCCAAGATTAAGTCTATTAGGGTTCTGTTAGCCATTGCTGCATTTCATGATTATGAAATATGGCAAATGGATGTCAAAACCGCTTTCCTTAATGGAAAGTTGGCTGAAGATGTTTACATGGTTCAGCCAGAGGGTTTTGTCAGTACAGAGTACCCCAGTAGAGTGTGTAAGCTCGAGAAATCCATTTACGGATTAAAACAGGCACATCGCAGATGGAATCTTTGCTTTGATGAGAAAGTCAAAGAATTTGGCTTTTCAAGGAGTGAAGATGAATCTTGTGTCTATATCAAGGCTAGTGGGAGTATAGTCAGCTTTTTGGTACTGTATGTGGATGACATACTACTCATAGGAAATGACATCCCAACCCTGCAGGAAGTAAAGTCCTAGCTTGGGAAGTGTTTCGCTATGAAGGACCTTGGAGAAGCTGCCTATATCCTAGGGATAAGGATTTTGAGAAACAGGAGTAAAAGACTAATTGGACTTAGTCAAAGCACCTATGTGGACAAAGTGTTGAAAAGGTTCAACATGCATAACTCCAAGAAAGGAGAGTTACCCATCCAGAGTAACTCCAGATTGAGTAAGACACAAAGCCCTAGTACTGAGGCTGAGATAGCAGAAATGAGTCGAATACCTTATGCTTCAACTGTAGGATCGATTATGTATGCTATGACGTGTACTCGACCTGATGTAGCCTTTGCTTTGAGCATGGTTAGCAGGTATCAGGGGAACCCTGGCAAGGCACACTGGACTGCGGTAAAGAATATCCTCAAGTACCTACGGAGGACTAAGGACTGGGTCCTTACCCTCGGTGGCAGTGAGGACTTGAGAGTTGTAGGGTACAGTGATGCTAGCTTTCAGACTGACAGGGATAATTTCCACTCTCAGTCGGGCTGGGTCTTTACTCTAAAAGGAGGGGCAATTACTTGGAAAAGTTCCAAGTAGGAGACAGTGGCTGATTCCACTTGTGAATCAGAGTATATAGCAGCAAGCGAGGCAGCAAAGGAGGCTATATGGCTAAAGAACTTCATCGGAGACCTTGGAGTTGTACCAGCTATAAAGGAGCCAATGGAGATTTTCTGTGACAGTAATAGTGCGGTTGCCTTAGCCAAGGAACCAAGAGATCATGGGAGATCCAGACACATTGACAGAAAATATCACTTCATCAGACATCGAATAGAAGAAGGAATCCTCGTGGCAAAGAGGGTATCATCGGATGAGAACCCAACAGATCCCCTCACGAAGGGACTGACTCGGGTTAAGCATCTCCAGCATGCTCGGAGCATAGGGCTGAAGGATGACATTAGTTTTAGTAGTTAGATAATCTTGAAATTTGTAAAATGTAATTGACATTTGATGATAAATAAAAGCTGTTATTTATGAGTAAAGTGTTGCTATCTCTTTTCAATCGTTTACTATTATTTCTTTTTGCATGTTTTGACTTCCAGAATAATTATGTTATGGTTTATATCATATTATTCAAACTCTCCATAGTCGGTCATATGTTGGAAGTAGATATGAATCAAGACTGTCATGGGTTGGCTTGTAGAGGTCTAAGATGTTAGACAAAGCGGGGCTACAACACTCATGAGTGCTCATAAGTTCTGAGTATTGGATTCAACCCACGCTCACTTGTATCACTCCATGGAATTTATCTCGAGTGATCGTGAGACGGTAATATCATATAAGTCTTCAAACCTAGAGATATGATTTGTTGCCTATGAGTTGGTTATGCATTGATTGCACGAAAACGCATTGGTAACTCGATGTTATAAACCGTGCTTTTGTGTGTAATTCAACAAGTAGTAGAGCAAACATATGAGTCGAAGTTTATCTGTTCCTTCTAGAATTAGAAGCGATATCTGGGCCCCTCGATGATTTTGTTTTGACCTATGTACCGGGCCCGGTCAGAACTAAATTGATGTGTTCAGTTAAGTTCTATGTCAAACAAATCGGAAATCGGGAAACAAATGTTGGACAATAAGCAAGACCATGTTCCATGTATTTGTCCGGCTGATATCTAGAACAGAGGATTATATGATCACTTATCTAAAATGGCGCTTTATAGTTCAACAGAGTTTAAAGAGCTACGATTGCTGATCGGTTCCTGAAGTCATACTTGCAACTATAGTTATTAGACTTATCCAAGTGGGAGACTGTTGGATATAGTGTCTAAGTCCATAACTATATTTGGTATGTACTTGACCCGACCCGGCATGGTCCATTTGGGTTGCACTTCACCCGAACAATTTGTGGATAATCGTTTGAGAATAGTATAAGTTATGATTTATTAATATATTATAAGTCCTAATATATTAATATAAAATCATATTATTTAATTAGTATCGATCTATAATTAATCTAGAATTAATTTAGAGATCAAAAGTATGACTAATTAAATATGGGCTCTTGTATTTATATAGTGTGGGCTAATGCTTATTTGGAATGGGCTAGACTTGCATGGAAAGTCCATGGATACTCCATGGAGCTTTAACCCATGGATCTCATGGAAATGAAAAGACATATGTATTAGGGTTTACATGGATGTAACCCTAATTCACCACACTATATAAAAGAGGCTTTGGTTCTTGAAATCACACTAGTTGTGGTGAGTAAAGTAAGAGGGCCGATTTCAAGAAAGGTGATTACTATTCTCTCAAGATTCCAAGTTTGTGGTGATTTGTGATTTCCATTTGAGGCATCCACACTATTGGTGCTAGGCTCTAAAACTCCAAGCAATCAACTACAACTACAAGGTAAGTAACTCTACTAGCTTTATTTGATTCAAGTTCCCCATGCCATGCTAGATAGGATAAGAACCTTGGAAAAATACTTATTTGCATGTATCTTAGTCAAACATAGATCCAAGGTTTCTAGGGTTGCATGTACACCATAGGAGTGTTAGAATGCTCAAAACCCATCATATAACACATATCATACATATAACATAATGCACATAAATCTCAAACATACGCATACACATAAGACCCTCCGGTCTGCACATAGATACCACTCTAGGTAATGTATAGTGAGAAGACTCACCTCGTATGATGTCTAGTATACGCTCGTTCTTGATATCCCCGATCTAGCCTCCTCCTATCAAAATGATAATATCTCTTATCAATACTCTCTTTATGTTCTCTTCTCAAAAGAATGGGTAGAAGACCATTCCACCCCTCCATGGCCTCTCTTGAATCAGTTAGACCAAAACCCTAAGGTCAACGGAAGTCAACTCCAGTCAACGGTCCAACTATGACCAGACTCGTCGAGTGCACTCGGGTGACTCGGCGAGTCCATGCGTGTCCTCTGAATCCTCCTAAGGCCTTACTCGACTCGTCGAGTTAACCTTCCACTCGACGGTTTACCACTTATCACGAATCGTGGAGCAACCCGATTCGACTCGTCGAGTCCTCTCATGGACTCGGCAAGTTTCCTCCATGGCAATGCTCAATCGACCTTATGAGGTCAGATTTGTTTCTCTAACTTATAGATCTGACCTTCTCACACCCAAAAGTCACGTAAAGGTCCCATCTTTATGTTCATGCAGCACACATATGGCTCTATTTGATGAAATAACTATTAAAATGGTAACCTAGACAGAAAACTCTTATGAGACTGCATAAAGCTGGATGATTGGGACTCTCTGGACCTCTCAAGGTCCAGATCTAATGTCTATTCCTCAATGGGGCTCTATATGCTCCATATTCTAACTAAAGAAGGGGTAAAGATATTGAATTAGTGTCTAATCCTGTAACTATATTTGGTAAGTACTTGACCCGGTTGTGCATGGTCCTTTTGGGTTGCCTTCACCATAGCAACTTGACAGGGTGATTCATGAAGAGAGAGAATATATTATGATTTATTAATATATTATGAGAATAATATATTAAAGGAATAATCATATTATTTAATTAATATTAGTCATAGATTAATTAAGAATTAGTTTGGTGACTTAAAGAGATTAATTGAATATAGGGGACTGAACTGCAATTATTGGATAATTGAGTTATTGGGCTGGGGAACCCAATGGAGCAAGGGGTGAACGAAATTATGATGGGAGTCCATCATATTTTCGTCCATGGCCTTAATCCAGAAGGTTCCATGGGCTGCTTGGTGATTAAGTTGTCCATTAGGGTTTTGGCTGAAACCCTAGAAGCTCACAGTATAAATAGACCCCTTGGGTTGTGGAAATCGGCTACGCTTGCTTCCTTGGAACCCTAGGGCCGATTTCATACTTCTCTCCTCTCTCCAAATCATCCTCTTGCTAGTTGGTGTTTGTAAGCAATTAGAGGAGTGACAATTGTGACTCTAAGCTCCAAGACAAGAAGAATCAAGCAAGCTACAAGAGGTAATCATCTAGATCTGAGTTTCTTATGTCAAATTCGAATTGTATACACTAGATCTAGGGTTTGCAAGACTTGGATAAATTGCATGTTCAATAGAGAAACCTAGATCCAAGCATTAGGGTTTGCATGTGCACATAGGAAAGTTCTTATGGCTCAAACCCATCAGTGGTATCAGAGCCTTGATTGATTTCTATTGAATTGATGCCTTGTTTATTTGTTCAAGCTTTGAAAAATCGTTTTTTCTGCCCCCTGACTGACAGACTCGGCGAGTCCCATTGTGGACTCGACGAGTAGGATGAACTCGACGAGTCCATATAGGGACTCGACGAGTCGGAGCGTCTGTCAGAGTGATTTTCGGGATTTCTTGCTGTTTTGCTTAACGATTCTTACCTAAATCGTTTTGGTTTGATAAAATCCAAATTTTATCACCTATTTGACAATATCCTTAACAAAACAAAAGATAATTACCAATTGTTTAAATAATAATTTCCTTATTTGAATTAATTGTTGAATTATCTTGCAAGTAATATTGACTAGGTCAAATTTAGATAATCATTAAATTAATTGGTTAATTTATATTATTTGCTATTTGATCCTTTGTGTTTTGAAAAGTTCAAAACTTGTCCTCAAGTTTTGAAATTTAAATTTTGTGATTAAAAGTTTAATTTGAACTATTTAAATTTCAAACCTTAGAATTTTACAAGTTTTAAAATTCAACCTTATACTTTATAGTATTATAAGATTAATATATCTATATATATATATATATATATATATATATATATATATATATATATATATATATATATATATATATATATATATGTATAACTTAAATGCTAGTCTTACCGTTAGTAGGCCTCATTCACGAAGCCAATCTATAAGGGGGGTATAAGGTTATGGCCTATAAAATGGCCGTTTAATGGGTGTCCATTCTCACCCACCGCTTCCTTGATTGGTGGAGGGTCGTTAGCCGAACGAGTAGGATAGCGCAAACTTTCCTCATTTAAAAGTATAATGAATCTATATAAAGTAACTAAATGTTTTTACAAAATTCCCAATCTTAGTTACTTTAGGCAAAAGTGAATTTGATGCAATTCCATGAAATTACACTTTGTACCCTTGCTAAGATGTTAATGGAGCGTGTGTGGTTAACCGGCACATTAATTGGGTTCTAAGCAAAGGTGGCAAAGGGTGACTCATTGTTTGTCATAGTTCGATGGAGCGTGTGTGGTTAACCGACACATCGAGTAGGTGATTGTAACAATGAGGGCACCATGTACATTTGCATGGTTATTCACACCCGCTTTGTGATCCTCGGCATCCCAGTCACAAACTAGAGGGGCATATCGAGATTTAAACATGTCATTGAAAAGTTCAATGAATCTCAAAAGATCTAGGAGTTTTCCAATACGTTTAAAACTTAATCTCTTTTTCGCTTTTCATTATGGAGAATTAGTGAATCGACATTCACTTGCCTTCAAATTATTTACTTGTTAGATTACGACATCCCTTTTCTAATTTGTGAATAATGTTGTTGGTTCCTAGCCCTAATTTCTCATTTGGGTGATTAATTGGGGAAATTCGTTTCTAATCAACTTTGTTCTTTTTCCTTTTCAGATGTCGAACGCAAACAACAACACTTCTGGTTCAAACTCCTCTGGTTCGTTCTCACTCATGAACTTGTGTGGCAAAGTGATCTTTGATGGGACCAATTTCAGTAATTGGATCCGCAACATTCGCATGGTCACTCGCTACGAGGACAAAGAATATGTCCTCGATGAGAAGCTAAAGGAGATTGACATCGACACTGCTACCGCCGAAGAGATCGTGGCCTATGAGGCCCACGAGCGTGATGTCACGAAAGTCCATTGCATCATGCTAGAGACTATGACTGCAGAACTCCAGAAGTCATATGAGGACAAGTACCCCTATGAGATGCATCAGGATCTGCTGGAACGCTACCACCAGAGCGCTAGGAAAGAAAGGCACGAGATCAGCACTTCGATGATCACTACCAAAATGGGTAATGGAGAGTCCCTTACCGCTCATCTGCAAAAGATGCAGAGATATGTCGATCGCCTGCTGAAGTTAAATGTGAACTTTGATGAAGAGCTGGCAATTGATATCATCCTTCATTCCTTGCCTTCCTGCTATAGCCAGTTCCGCATGACCTACCACATGAATAAGGAAGAGGTCTCTTTGAGCAAGCTTCAGGGCTTGTTGAGGACTGCTGAGAGCAACCTCAAAGACAAATCTGTTGAATCAACTCCAACTCCCGCTACTGCCCCTGTCTTGGCAATAGGGCAAGGGAAAGGTAAGAAGAGAAAGGCTCCCTCAAGGGGCCACCACAAGGGAAAGTCCCAAGATGGCACCTCTTCTAGTGGAACCAAAGTTGGTTCTGCTAAACCCAACTCAAACCCAAAGGAGGCAAAGTGCCACTACTGCCACAAGATAGGAAGAGAAGCTGCCCAGAATATCTGCCCAGAATATCTGCAGGCCATCAAGGAGGCATTGGAAGAGAAGCTTGGAAGAGAAGCTGCCCAGAATATCTGCAGGCCATCAAGGATGGGAAGATCAAGCCATATTTCGTAGGTATTTACACAATTAAATCTAATGGTTTATCACATGCTACTTCTTGGGTTCTTGATATAGGATGTGGTTTTCACATATGTTCTGATTTGCAGGGACTAAGAAGAAATAGGGATGTGGAGCATGGAAGGATGAATCTGATCATGGGAAACTGAAGAACGTCGCCTGTCACCAAGATTGGAGTATATTCCTTAGTGCTTAGTAATGGATTAGATTTAGATTTAAACAATTGTTGCTATTCGCCAGATAAGGCAAGAAACATCATTTCATTTCATGGTTTATATAGACAAGGTTTTAGATATTATTTTGATAATGAAAAGGGTTCTATTTGTGCTTATCTTAATAATGTTTTATATTTTGAAGCATTGCCTTGTAATGGAATATATGAAACTGTGATGGTTGTAGATAACTTAGGAAATGATATGTTGTGTGTGGATTCTTCTAATAGTATGGATAAAGCATGCTTGTGGCATTGTCGTCTTGGACATGTCAACAAGAAACGCATAGCCCAACTCCAAAAGGATGGAGTGTTGGAGTCATTCGACCTTAGGGACGATGACGTGTGCGAGTCTTGTTTACTTGGAAAGATGACCAAGTCACCCTTCACTGGCACTTGTGCGAGGGGTGAGGGTTTATTGGATCTCATACATACAGATGTATATGGACCCTTTAGATCCACCACAAGGGATGCAAACCGTTTCTATGTGACTTTTACAGATGATTATAGCAGATATGGGTATATGTACTTAATCAAACACAAGTCAGAAACCTTTGAAAAGTTCAAAGAGTTCAAGCAAGAAGTGGAGAATCAGTTGGGAAGGAAAGTCAAGATGCTTCGATCTGATCGAGGTGGAGAGTACCTAAGTCTTAAATTCCACGACTATCTCAAGGAATGTGGAATTGTTTCGCAATTGACGCCACCTAGGACACCACAGTTGAATGGTGTGGCTGAGAGGCGTAATCGAACCTTGCTAGACATGGTTCGTTCCATGATGAGTTGTGCTTCACTACCTATCTCATTCTGGGGGTATGCCTTAGAGATTGCCGCCATATCCTTAACTTAGTCCCTACGAAGAAGGTTTCTAAAACACCTCACGAAATGTGGACAGGGAAGGCTCACTCGTTGGCACATGTCAAGGTTTGGGGTTCGAGGTTTTCGTAAGATGAGAGACTCACGATAAGCTTGAACCTCGCAGTGAGCGATGTATTTTCATCGGCTACCCGCAGAAATCCTTTGGATATCTCTTTTACAGACCGAGTGACAATGTTGTCTTCGTTGCGAGGAGAGGGGTTTTCCGAGAGCGAGAACTCATAAGACAATGAGACAGTGGGAGGAAAATTGATCTTGAAGAGCTTCAAGAGTCGAACGATGAAGGAACCTCTAATACTGGCGCCCAACCCGAGGAGGAAACTCCGGTTGAACCGATTGACGGGTCCTTACCTCTTAGACGTTCCGAAAGGGTTAATGTTCCACCCCAGTTTTATGGTTTTCATATTACTACAGAAGGGGATACGTTCATTAGTGATAGTACACTAGTAAATCTGGACGAACCTAACAGCTATAAGAAAGCCATAGCAGGCCCGGAGTCTGCGAAATGGAAAGAGGCTATGGACAGCGAGATTCAGTCCATGTATGACAACCAAGTTTGGAATTTTGTTGACAATGTACCAGGTCGTAAGACGGTCGGGTGCAAGTGGATCTTCAAGAAGAAGACTGGCGTGGATGGAAATGTGCACACTTATAAGGAGCGATTGGTTGCGAAGGGTTTCACTCAAACTCCTGGAGTTGACTACGATGAAACCTTCTCACCAGTTGCGAAGATAAAGTCTATCAGGGTGATGCTGGCCATTGCTGCATTTCATGACTATGAAATATGGCAAATGGATGTCAAAACCGCTTTCCTTAATGGGAAGTTGGATGAGGATGTTTACATGGCTCAGCCAGAGGGTTTTGTCAATGCAAAGCATCCCAATAGAGTGTGTAAGCTTGAGAAGTCCATTTATGGACTTAAGCAAGCGTCTCGCAAATGGAATCTTTGTTTTGATGAGAAGGTCAAAGAGTTTGGTTTTCTGCGAAGCGAGGATGAATCATGTGTATATGTCAAAGCCAATGGGAGTATAGTAAGCTTCCTCGTATTGTATGTCGACGACATACTGCTCATAGGAAACGACATCCCGACACTGCAGGAGGTTAAGTCCTGGCTCGGGAAGTGCTTCGCTATGAAGGACCTCGGAGAGGCTTCCTATATTTTCGGAATTAGGATAGTGAGAAACAAAAGTAAGAGACTAATAGGACTTAGTCAGAATACTTACCTGGACAAGGTAGTAAAACGTTTTAGTATGGAGAATTCAAAGAAAGGGGAATTACCAATCCAAAGTAATGCCAAGTTGAGTAAGACTCAAAGTCCGAATACTGAAGTCGAGATAGCAGAGATGAGCCGAGTACCTTACGCTTCCGCAGTTGGCTCGATCATGTATGCTATGACTTGTACTCGCCCTGATGTGGCCTTCGCTTTCAGCATGGTCAGCAGATATCAAGGGAACCCTGGCAAAGCACATTGGATCGCAGTCAATAATATTCTTAAGTACCTTCGGAGGACCAAGGAATGGTTTCTAGTCCTCGGTGGGAGTGATGACTTAAAGGTGCGAGGGTACAGTGACTCCAGTTTTCAAACCGACAGAGACAACTACCGTTCACAGTCGGGCTGGGTCTTTACCCTTAATGGAGGAGCAGTGACTTGGAAAAGTTCCAAACAGGAGACCGTAGTTGATTCAACGTGCGAATCAGAGTATATAGCGGCAAGCGAAGCGTCAAAGGAGGCAATATGGTTGAAGAACTTCATTGGAGACCTTGGAGTTGTGCCAGCCATAAAGGAGCCCATGGAGATTTTCTGTGATAATGAAGGAGCGGTTTCCTTGACCAAGGAACCAAGAGATCACGGTAGATCTCGACATATCGACAGAAAATATCACTTTATTCGACATCGGGTGGAAGAGGGACTCCTCGTAGTGAAGAGGGTATCGTCAGAGGATAACCCAGCAGATCCTCTTACGAAGGGACTGAGCAGGTTTAAGCACTTGCAGCACGCTGAGAGCATCGGGCTGAAGGACGATATTAGTTTAGATTAGATAGTTTAGAAATATGTAATAGATAAATTGTAATTAACATTCAATGATTAAATAAAAGAGTATTATTTATTAGTAATGTTACTGTCTTATGTTAATCATTTACCTATTGTTTCATTTTTGCATGTTTTGACTTCCTGAATAATTAAATTATTTGATAATAATCGAATTATTCGAACGGTCCATAGTCGTTCATATGTTGGAAGTAGATATGAATGAAGACTGTCATGAATTGGTGTGTAGATTGTCTAAAATGTATTAGACATAGCAATAGTTTGCTACAACGTTCATGAGTGCTTATGAACTTGATTTGAGCATTGGAATAAATCCACACTTGCTGGAATCGCTTCATGGAATTCATCACGAGTGATCACAAGACGGTAATATCATATGGTCTTAAAACCTAGATATATGGTTTGTTGTTTGATAATTGGTTGTGCATTGATAATGTGTAAACGCATCAGTAACTTGATGTTATAAAACGCATTGTTGTGTATGACTTGATTAGTGGATAGTAAATGCATATAAGTCGAAGTTTATCTGTTCCTTTTATCCTAAGAGGGTAAAAGCGATATCAGGGCCCCTCGATGATTTGATTTGACTTATGTGCCGGGCCCGGTCATGTCACACCCCCAAACCAGAACGGCGGAAACGTTCGGGGGCGGAGGACTTCAGGTAAGTATCACAACACATGCAGTATAGTAATCAAAGTACAAACAACAACTGCATTAATAAGTATAAGTTTTACATAAGTGTTTAAACATTACATATTCAAACACTAAAGTAGGTACAATAGAAGACAAGAATCGCGGTATGGTACTAGGTAGTCTTCTCAAAAGCTTCGGGAGTGTACCTGTCTACTGGATTTCTGAGAATACAAGTTATTTGGAAAGAGTAGATCAGCATTTAAGCTGGTGAGTTCATAAGTATTTTAGTTCTGTTAAGTATACTCTAAGTTCTTTGGAAAAGTTCACTGGTTCCTCCAGAAAATCCTATATTTCCTGAGGTGATAGGCTGATAACCTCAATAGTTTCCCTCTGTAATTACTTAGTTTATACTGATTATATATAACCCAATATCGAATGGACAGTTAAATGGGTGTATCTGCCCTAAGCCCACAACCAAACAAGGAACAGGAAGTAAGGCGGAAGTCACACATTTCACTGTCAATCGGATATTACTTATGTATAACTCTGATGTAAAAACTAAGGAATTATAGAATTAACCACTAAAGGTCCTTTATGTTATACTAGTTGACTAAGTTCCAATTATTAAAGTAGTTTAATTCTATAAACCGTTTCATTTGTAAAAGTGGTTTAATCCCATAAACCGTTTCATTTGTAAAAGTGGTTTAATCCCATAAACCGTTTCATTTGTAAAAGTAGTTTAATCCCATAAACCGTTTCATTTGTAAAGTCGTTTAATCCCATAAACCGTTTCATTTGTAAAGTGGTTTAATCCCATAAACCGTTTCATTTGTGAAAGTATTCTTAGTTATATCCGTTCTACAGTAAAACCTTAGTATTAATCCTGGAAAATATTATATTATCCATAATACTGCCTTGTGGTTTTAAATGTTCCAAAACCAGAAGTACAAGTATATTTACCATACTTGATTTCATGATACGTAGTTTTTACTGTAAGTAAAAACTAACAGAAGGTATATTTGGTCAGGATGTAATTATCTTTTCTTACTGTTTTAAGAGAAGTGTATTACTTAGTAATTTACTCGTTGTTTTATCCATGTAAGTTCTATTAACCATACTGATATGACTGATATGCCTGCTGCGACGTTCTTCAGGCGTCGGAAACGATATGATATTTGACACCCTAGGCCTGCCGGCCAAACTGTAGCGAACAGTAAAGGTGCGGGATTGTCATTCCCATATAGATCTATACACAAATTCACGCTCTCCCTACAAGAGATTTTGGTTAATAAGTCAGGACTTAAGGTCGTACTTAGATAAGTACACCATGAAGAGTCTCACAAATTTATTGTTTCAACGAGATTTACGATGTATTATTACCCCGTGATTGCTAACCCTGGTACTCTGTATTGTACCTTTGTTAATGCAAACCCGGTATGATGTATTATTACCCCGTGATTTCTAACCGTGGTACGTTGTATTTGTACCTTTGTTAATGCAAACCCGGTATGATGTATTATTACCCCGTGATTGCTAACCCTAGTACGTTGTATTTGTACCTTTGTTAATGCAAACCCGGTATGGTGTATTATTACTTCTTTAATATGTTGTTCATATATTAAAGGTTCTTGAGTTGAACAACTCCCTTTCTTGTTCTCGAACTTTCGTTTCAGGATATTAGGCTGAAGGTTCAAAGTGTCCTTACAAGTAGGTGCTCGTTGCTGTACTTGGCCATCACCACGATCGGGGTTACCGATAGCATTACTACTAACATTTGCATTGTTAGCATTAAGGTGTGCCATGACAGCTGCTACAGCTGCTGTGACCGCAGCTTGAAACGTAGCCGCATCTATTTGAAGGATTTGTGTTTTACCGGTGGGTTGGTTACATTCCTTCGGAGGCATGATTCTATTTCATGATAAGAAAATGAGCTCGTGAGCGACTATCGTTGTCTCTAGATGTATTCTAACCATTTGTATCTATGTATAAATCTTTCGTTTTGTTATATTGTTCTCAATGATTCGACCTGCATCCCCATGATGCAGTCCTGGTAAGGTACATAAATAAGTTTATAGAATGGTTATGAACCGAGTATCATCCGAACTAAGTTACCTTCGATTGGTGGATATCGTTTTCCAACTTTCAAAAATATTCGAAAACAATTCATAACAGTGTTTACATAAAATAGACTTATGAATTTGAGAAGTAATCACTATCAATTAAGATTTCGTGATCTGATTTATTGTTATTAGCCGTGACAGGAAAAGAGGATACGCTCAAAATCTAATGTGAGTGGTATAGATACTAACTCACTAGGTTGAATCGATTTACTAGTTATTACTTAGATGAAAAGGTGCTCAAACACTTCACATGAATCACACGTGGTTTTCCTCTGTTCTCAGTTCTATTCTGGGTTGTAACGATTTGTTTCCTCCTGGTATCTATAGGGTGTCCTTCTCCTCTGTAGGTATATTGAATTCCCGAGCTGTCTTACTTCCGATTCTGACACTGATCCCCATTACTTCGTAATGAAGATTTTGAATCTCGGAAGTTCATGCGAATCTCTCATTGGTGTCCTTAATAGGGTAAGGGCAGTAAATGTTTTCTATAGTTTATTTACCTATCATCTGTTTCTTTCTCGGAATTCTCTTAATGAAATTTTGTTGGATCCTACTTGACTCTTCTATTGATTGCTGGAGTAAATACGTTTATCTAAGGGGTTTACACGAGAATGGGAATGTCTAAAGAATCTATGAGAAAATTTAAATTTTTATGAAGGTGATTCTTTCTGGTCCTTCTATAATCACATGGTGTGTACCGATTATATATAATCCAGATCAAATAGACCTTTGAATAAGTAATCCTACTCTAAAACCACATCCAAACAAGGAAAAGGAAGTAGAGTGAAAATCACATATTCTAAGTCTATAAAATCTCGGCTATATATAACCTTAACGTATCCACTTAGTAATTATAGACTTATCAGAAAAGATCTTTTTAACATTTCCCCAAAGGTATGTAAAATACCTCCATGTTATTTTAGTTATGAGTTTGATTCTTGGACTTCTAGATATAAGAACTTGACAAGTTTTCAATTTTCTTGTTATAGCATCCTAAAATATGCCCATATGCCCTGTTATTCCAGCACCGACCACGCCATACTTAGGAAACCTCCCACACTGCAGCAAGTGAAACTACCATCATCATGGAGTTTGCCGAGAGCTGCATTGCAACAGATGCTACATAAAGGGGCATAACGCCCGCATCTGTAGAACTCCGGTTGAGTTCATCACTTCAACTACCAATGTTGGAACCATTCCCATATGTCACCTTTGTGGTGAAATAGGACATTACAAGAGGGACTGTCCAACAGAGAAGAACGACGGGAGAGCAGGAGGAGTTTGACCCCAATACATGGGAAAGCATCAAAGCACCCTGCTATATTTTGGTACGCTTCCAAACCCCGATAACTATCTATAATTATGATTACTCTCCCGTTCAAATTAAATCACAACAATTATATAAAATGTGAAACCCTAACAGGTAAGCTATGATGACTTAGTGTATACGTAAGGGTCATTTATAATTAAGATTTGTAAACTTAGAGTGAGTAATCCCGCCTCATTTCCTGTTCCTTGTTTGGTTGTGGATTTAGGACAGGGTTGCTCAGTCAAAGGTCTTACCAATCTTAATTATACATGACTTGTATACACCAAGCGATTATAGAGAGACCTAGTAAGGATCGTTTCATGAAAGTTCATAATTTCAAATTATCAGAACCCTCGTATTGGTAGTACCCGCCAATTTCGAATCAAAAAGGGGTCCGTAGCGATAATAACAGAATAAAACCAGAAGCAATGAAAACTTAGGTACATAGGATATCATCCTATAAATCATTCCTCCCATAACAACTTAATATCTATTTCGTCGAGAAAATTCCGACATCCTTATTCGACATGGTTTGGCCTGGCCCTTACCATGTGAAAATTCTTATCCTGTATAAGAGAACTTTTTCCTTAATCAGCCGTAAGATGAAATTCTTCCAATCCATAACGCAAAACCCTTAGGTTGTCTCTCATCTCAAAACTTCAGAAGTACCCATGCGAAGGGTACCACGCCATTCTAGCCTACTCAGTAGACAGGAAACTTCAAACGAAAAGCACCGAAGTAGTCTTAGAAGTCAGTAACTACCGAGGTACCCCAATAGATCTCATAGGAAAATCATTGTACCGCAGGTCAAGTTCAAGAATAGAGACTAAGAACTCATTAAGTTAATCTATCGCTGCTAAGTGTATACACGAGAGTGGTATATAATTTAGACTTAACAAGATTAAGGATGTGTAATTCCGCCCTATCTCTTGTTCCTTGTTTGGTTGTGGACCTGGGGCAGAGTCACCCATCCGAACGTTTTGTGAAATCTAAATTATATACGACTTGTATACACGAGGTGATGGTGGATGAGCCAAGTATGAGTCTGATCATGAACTTCGGAGCAAAAGCCTTCATCATATATTCTACCAGGAGGAATTCAACGTGAGACCACGACAATGGGTCGAGCTACTAAATGACTACGAATTCAAAATTCGTTATCATCTCGACAAAGCCAATATAATAGCTGACACCCTAAGTCGGAAAGAGTACCCAGGTCATAGAGCCAATAATTGACTATGATAACCCATTCAAATCTGTCCACACAAAGTAAGGAGGCTCAACAAGAAGCCTTGAAACCTGAAAATGTGGCAAGTAGAGAAGATAACTAGAACGTATGAGTACACGGTATTCCAATATCTGTTATCTTCGCTGAGATAATAGAATCATCTCCTATTTCATGCAGTCACTTAAAAATCTCTGGGAACTAGAGTAGTCATGAGCCTATGTGATCAACTATGGTAAAGAATGGGATACCCATTTACCAATTAGTCGAGTCCTTTATCCCGCTAGCATTCAAGTTGCTCCATTCAAAACCTTCTGCGGTCACAAGTGCAGATCCTATCTGCACTGGACTAAATTAGGTAATACGCAACTAGCTAGAGATCCAAATTTCCACACAACACCTTCGCTGATCTGGAATTCATCCGAGAAACTACCAAAAACAAAATACGAATCAGGAAGCGACATAAAGCTTCCAGAGTTAATCAGAGAAGCTACGGCTTTGATAAAAGAAAACCCTTGGAATTCCAGGTTGATGACCTTGTCATATGAAGGTCTCACCCCGGAAGGACAAGATACGCTTGAGAAAGCGTGGAATACAAAATTCAAGGTACATAGGACCATTTGAGATTCTTACCAGAATCGGTCTTATACTTATAAACTTAAACTACCACATAAACTTAATAACATTCATCCCATCTTTCACATATCTAATCTAAGGAGGTGTCTATCTGATGAAACACTTGTTATTTCACTCGATGAAATCAAGTTAAATAAAATTCTACACTTTGTAGAAGAACCAATGGAAACCATGGATAGGGAAATCAAAAGAACCAAGCAAAGTCTTATCCTGTTAGTGAAGGTTCACTGGATTACAAACCGGGGACCTGAATTCACTTGGGAAAGGGAAGATTAGAGCTAGTCCATGAGTATCACTTTAGACTTAATTTCGGGACGAAATCCCTCTAACGGGGGGATAATGTAACACCAGTCAAATTTAGGTCAAAAATAAATTGATTAATAATCGTAATTGGGATGAACAAAGTGGTAGAGATTGTAACAAGGTTTCCAAAAATATAAAGAACACTGAAATCCGAGTTATAACGAAGAAGTTATGACCAATCGAAAATCCGCGACAAAACCGGCAAAACACTGTTCAGTGTAAAAAGTGAATTTTCGATAAAAGGCTTTTTAGCCTTAAAAATATAAATGAAAGTTGTAGAATATGTTAAACCGAGAACGTTCATAAAAAGAACGTAAAAATCCGACTTCGTATGAGGAAGTTATGATTTTTCTAAGTTTCGGTTTAGCAGTAGACAGCTAAAAATTCGAAATATAAATCGATCGATATTTAGCCGACACAACTTAAACGAGAATCAAAGGTCTCGTCAAAAGTAGTACAACGGTAAAAAGACAGACGAAGACGGACGTCGGATGAAGAAGTTATGAATTTTTAACGGATTTCCTGTTCCGGTCTGTTAAAAATAATAATATTAAAAATAAAGTCAAAATTAGCCGACGAAGTCTAAACGAAAGTCGTAGAGTATAATTTTACCTACGCGTGCATATAAAGAACGGCAAAAAATGGAGCTCGTATGCGAAAGTTATGAATTTCGCAAGTTTTTGGCACGAAAATGAAGAAATGTTGAAAACCGAGAATTTTCGCATGGACCCTCTTTCGCTACGTCACCGTCGCATGTGAGGCTTCCACGGGTCTGCTACGTGGCATCTTCTGATTGGACCGCAGATGCGCGTGTCACCTGTTGATTGGTCCGAAGTCGTCATAGGCGCTCCTGATTGGACCGAGGCAGATGCGCGTGTCACCTGCTGATTGGTGCTAAGATTTTAAGGATTACCAAATACTTCCAAAATGACTTAAAGCCATGTTAAATCTTTAAAGTCATGTAAACTCCGTTAAATTCTTTGAAAAAGGTTTTATAAACTATTTCAAATTATAAATACCAAAATCATGTTTATATATGTATAAATATATAAATAAGATTTGAAGGGCTTAGGACTAATGAATTATCTTATTTCCTTTTCCTTGTTTGGATGTGGAATTAAGGTTGTGTTATTTGTCCGAAGGTAGTTTCCTTCTTATTTGTCCGAAGCCTAAATTTGACTGGTGTCACAGGTCAGGACTGAATTGATGTGTTCAATTAAGTTCTATGTCAAATGAATCTGAGATCGAGAAACAAACTGATGGACAATGAGTATGAATGTGTTCCATGTGATTGTCCGCACGATATCTAGAATAGAGGATCATACGATCCCTTATCTAAAGGACAGGTTACTGATAAGATCAGAGTTCGACAACATCTTTGAGAGCTACGATTGCTAATCGGATTAGGCTTGAATTTGTAGTTACTAGAATTATCCAAGTGGGAGACTATTGGATTAGTGTCTAAGCCCGTAACTATATTTGGTAAGTACTTGACCCGGTTGTGCATGGTCCTTTTGGGTTGCCTTCACCATAGCAACTTGACAGGGTGATTCATTAAGAGAGAGAAGATATTATGATTTATTAATATATCATGCGAATAATATATTAAAGGAATAATCATATTATTTAATTAATATTAGTCATAGATTAATTAAGAATTAATTTGGTGACTTAAAGAGATTAATTGAATATAGGGGACTGAACTGCAATTATTGGATAATTGAGTTATTGGGCTGGGGAACCCAATGGAGAAAGGGGTGAACGAAATTATGATGGGAGTCCATCATATTTTCGTCCATGGCCTTAATCCAGAAGGTTCCATGGGCTGCTTGGTGATTAAGTTGTCCATTAGGGTTTTGGCTGAAACCCTAGAAGCTTAGAGTATAAATAGACCCCTTGGGTTGTGGAAATCGGCTACGCTTGCTTCCTTGGAACCCTAGGGCCGATTTCATACTTCTCTCCTCTCTCCAAATCATCCTCTTGCGTGTTGGTGTTTGTAAGCCATTAGAGGAGTTACAATTGTGATTCTAAGCTCCAAGACAAGAAGAATCAAGCAAGCTACAAGAGGTAATCATCTAGATCTGAGTTTCTTATGTCAAATTCGAATTGTATACACTAGATCCAGGGTTTGCAAGACTTGGATAAATTACATGTTCAATAGAGAAACCTAGATCCAAGCATTAGGGTTTGCATGTGCATATAGGAAAGTTCTTATGGCTCAAACCCATCAAAAGAAACCCTAGATTCATGAGATCTATTAACCATATGAAAAAAGGTAGAGATTTATACCTTAAACAACAGTTTTGAATGGAATAGAAGTAGATCTGAGCCCCTACAACAATCTAGCTTGAACACTCTCCTTCTTCCTTGCAAGAATGCACCCAAAATGATGAAAATTAGCTCCCTCTTTCTCTCTATGCTCTCTGGATCGATTAGGGTCTCTCAAGGGAAGTGTAGCCGCAGATGAAGGCCATAAGGGCCTTTAAATAGGTCACAAACCCAAACAATTAGGGTTTTCCTCAGCAGCGCTGACTCGGCGAGTCAGATACCCGACTCGTCGAGTCCATTCATTAAACACGTCACCAAAACGCGACTCTACTCGACGCGTTAAGGCACCAACTCGTCGAGTCACTCCTCATATCTCGAAATGAATACTCAAAATATTATCCCTAGAAATCCGGATGTTACAATTCTCCCCCACTTGAATTAGATTTCGCCCTCGAAATCGCTCCTCAACCACATAGATAGAAACCAAACACCCGAAAAGCACCACTGAAAGGATCTCATACCAAAACGATATCTTACTCCATGGATACCTGAACCCAAACGAGAACTCCTAAATTCGGAACAAAACCGACCCCTCTGCCTCTATGATACCCCTTCCGACTTTTCAAGTCTGGAACTCTAGTGGTCTGGTCCGCCGCCAGACCGTCTACTCAAGATATCATCACGTTATTCGCTCCTCGAATAACAGACCCCGATAACTCACTGCCCCTCTGATTCTCACAAGATAAGCCCAACAATCGGCTACCGATCACCCATGCCAGACATACCAAACGATCCCAAACACACTTCCATAGACGAAAGGGTCACATGCTACCAGAGACCCATCCACTGGATTGCTGTCAGAATCCGTCTGAACATTGAACTCTCAACACCCTGTCCTCAGACACAAGAAGATAATCAAGCTCGCTCAGAAGTTTCCTATGACATCTAAAATCATATGCCCCAAAGCATCTCACAGACTTCCTTCTCATAACAACTATCTCGGCCCAATGTGACACACCAGACACAACGCTCGCTTTACCCCAAGCGATTACTATAATCCCAACTAAAATCGTCTCACCCTCGACCTCTGTCGACAACTACCCATTAGTCTCATGCGTCTCGCGGTCTTTCCCACACCAACGAACCGACCCACCCAGTTCCATGACACCAGATGAAAACAATACCCCTTCCAAAAGAAATCCATCTCTAAATCCGAAATCTCAATCCATTTACTCGATACACCACAAGAATCAAACTCAACTCGAGAGTCTGGCCCGACGCGAATTTGGAACCACCCGTCCCAACAAAGCACCCAACTCATGACTCATGACTCGCAACCCACTCGTACATCACTTCTCCGATCCCTTCCAATTACGGTGTCCACAACCTAACTCAGGATATAATGATTCCCGACCATTATGGAGACCTCCGCCTCTTTCCTGATCTGACCACTAGGCTCTCGGATACTCAATGCAATAAGGCTACTCAAGCCTACTCAATGCAGTAAGGCTACTCAAGCCTAAGAACTGTCCTGAGTCATGCTCTGACTAACGAACAACGTAGTTTCTCGCAGCACCACGACACCCTTTCACCGACTAGTGAGTACTACGGCTCCCTACAGTATCACAACACCCTCTCTGACTAGTGAGTACTACGGCTCCCCGCAGTATCACAACACCTTCTCACTGACTAGTGAGTACTACGGATCCCCACAGTACCACAACACCTTCTCACTGACTAGTGAGTACTACGGCTCCCCGCAATATCACCACACCCTCTCACTGACTAGTGAGTACTACGGCTCCCCGCAGTATCACCACACCCTTTCTTGCTGCAATCCACATTCTTAAATAATCTCACTTGTTGTCACTAGCCGAAGGGCTCCCACTAGAATCATAGATACTTGATACTCCACTTACTATCTCGTAATTCAAGCCTCAAAATGACCCGATAATCAGGGCATCATGCTCGGATACCTCGCTACACCATCACCGAACCTCACGAAGTCTTTCCTCACCCACCGATCTCCTGTATACAGTATCATACCCTGATACCGCACATCATCCTTTCAAAGTCTCGCAACTGATCTACCTCTCGCACCACTCGTAACTCCGAAATATTCCAACTCTCAATTGAAACACGGAGGAGTCTTCAGCGACTCAGAACACGTAGACGACAATCCGAAACTTCCTCCTCTATTGCTCAAAACTCATGCAAGAATACTCATAACGACCCTGAAGTTGGTTGCCCAATCAACTTCTTCCCTTCCCACACTGCATATAATAGCCCATACCTTGATCCAGAAATTCTCAACCGCCGAACTAACCTTACAAGCCAACCACCTCGAATTCACAATTATAACCTTGAAGGATTCCTAACCACCACAAGGTCTCCGACCAACGTCCAATTGCCGTGGAGACACTCATCCTTTCTCAAACACGTACCACATGCACTATCTCGCTCTGCACCTCGCCTTGACCACCAATAACCTGGGTCTCAGGAATCCGCACCGCAGATCTCTATATCCAGTTCTCTAACCGCTCTTGAACAAATCTCTGATCTCCTCAAAAAGTACCCGGTTCTCCCCCACTCAGGGTTCGAACCATCACCAATTAGTTCACCAACAATCTATCCCACAGACTGTTTTTACCAGTAACATCGCACCTACTCTTGGAAGGTGATACGCAAGGCTCGATGATCTCCCCGATGGAGATCAAGCAATTCCAAATACCCCGAATCTCAGATGAAATCCTCAGAAACTTCTCATCATGACTACCTCTGGTCATTCAGAATCTCGTACCAGCCCACTACCGGACATCTCAACTGTCCAGTAGTAACCCTGACGCTCAGTCTGAAAATAATGAACTAACATACTCCTCATCCTCGACTCCTCAACCAACGTCCCATCACGTGAATTATCATAAGAGCAGAGACCTCATTTTCACACTCGATACCCATCATAGACAATAAGAGCCACCGCTCCGATATACTCCTCTTGATCGTCCGTTGCTGCAACTAACACATGCTCTACTATGCTCAAATAGGGTGTATCCTGGTCCTTGACCATCTCAGTCCCCACTGACAACCTGCTCATGCTATATCCTTACCTCGCGGTAGACGTACTGCCCAGATACTCCGATGAAAGATCGTAACCAAAGCTACCCCACAGGGCTCACCCCCAACCTCGGAAACCGAAAATCTCAATACCTCTCGTGTTTCCCACAAGAACAGAAATAGCACCTCTCAGGTCATAGAAAATGGCATCTCCACTATCGGCCGGTCGCTCAGCCCAGACCGTATTCTCCCATAACGCACCATCCCTACTCATCCCTGAGTCTTGCGACTCCAACTGGCATCTCACCAACAATCCCTTGGAGCTAACTCGATTTCCCTTTCAAGGGATGCTCCACTAAAACTCGTTCATCATGGCCCTCTGGCCCCATATTCTTTCACATCTGATCTCAGTCTAGACAATCACCACAGAATAACCGGTAAAACCAGAAACACTAACCGCCACGTGTCCTGGTACTCAAACCACGTGACCACCTCTCGATCTGCTATGAATCATGGTACCCGAACCATGTTACCTCCTCTTAATCCGCTACGAATCATGGTACTCGAACCATGTTCTCTCTTCTCAATCCACCTCAAATCATGGTACTCGAACCATGATATCACCTCTCGATCTGCTACAAATCATGGTACCCGAACCATGACATCACCTCTCGATCTGCTACAAATCATGATACTCGAACCATGACATCACCTCTCGATCTGCTACAAATCATGGTACTCGAACCATGACATCACCTCTCGATCTGCTACAAATCATGGTACTCGAACCATGACATCACCTCTCGATCTGCTACAAATCATGGTACTCGAACCATGACATCACCTCTCGATCTGCTACTTAGATCCTCCGGAATACTCCCTGCATCGAGTATGGGTCCTCTGCTTTCAGTAGTACGGGCCCATACTACCTGCCACATCTACCCATACTCTCTACACGGACCATCCCAGAGTCCCTAAGTACCTATTCAACCTTCGCAATCACCAGTCCCGACATGTGTGCTCGCTTCCCAGCGAAATGCTCTACTCTGTCAGCGTACTGATCTGACTAAGGTCACTTCCTAAGTTCTCACACTTCTCCGCCATCAGCTGCTGAGAAACTCCTTATGGTCCCAGTCATCTACCTCCTGAATATCGTCACATTCACTTGGTAGCTGACTCCCATCATCGGGAGTTCCACAAAGCACGAAGCAAGCAGCATTCGGGCATCGAATAAACACGCAAAACCCACTCTAGGTGATAACTCCACTTTCTCTACTCATACTCAAAAGATACCATCGAACTCAGCAACTCTACCCCTCGCGGGTAGCTAACTACTCTCTCAGTAGGTTCCACAAATGCTCATCTAGGTATCTATCCTAGATTACTCCTCTACTCAAATCCCTCTCTAAAAGGATTCCTGATGGATACTCTTACTCAGCACATACTCGAAAGCTCATCACAGATAACAACAACTCCTAGGCTAAGGCATCACAAATCAGGCCACTCTAGTCCTAAAATATGAAATACCTAGCCTATCTCTAGCATGCATAATACCTCATAACATATCTCATAATACAAAGTAAGGGTATTTTGGGAAATCACCGTTCGGGCTCTGGCTGATTGTACACACTGCTCTTCCTCGTTTTCTCTTAGAAACTCTTGTTCACTCTAGGAAAATCATTTCTTTGAAATTTTTTCTCAAATCCTCAGTTTGAGTCCAGATTTACCCGAAGGTGCATCAGAGTCCCTCAAACCAAGGCTCTGATACCAACTTGTAACACCGTAAATTTTCAAACGAATTTTTCATTTTAAAAACGCATACTTTTCATAACATTTTGTATAAAAATCTCGTTTATTCAAAACACAACTCCATTAATAATCCAGGATCCTCAAAACATAACTCTTTCTCTGGTGTGTACAATCAAGCCGATGCCGTCCCACGATCCTGAGAAACCTGAAACACATAGCACATAACACGGTAAGCACAAAGCTTAGTGAGTTCCCCAATATACCACATACAGCACATAAGCCACTCGAGGCTATAACTCGGTATGACCCTCCGGTCAATGTGTCTCAGCGGGACCCTCCAGTCCCGTAGCTCGTTGGACCCTCCGGTCCGGTCTAGCTCGTTGGACCCTCCGGTCCGGTCTAAATCGTTGGACCCTCCGGTCCGGTCTAATCGAGGATCCTCTGGCCTCATGAATCGTTGGACCCTCTGGTTCGGTCTATATAACACATATCATACATATAACAAAATGTACATAAATCTCAAACATACGCATACACATAAGACCCTCCGGTCTGCACATAAATACCACTCTAGGTGATGTATAGTGATAAGACTCACCTCGTATGATGTCTAGTATATGCTCGGTCTTGATATCCCCGATCTAGCCTCCTCCTATCAAAATGATAATATCTCTTATCAATACTCTCTTTATGTTCTCATTTGAAAAGAATGGGTAGAAGACCATTCCACCCCTCCATGACCTCTCTTGAATCGGTTAGACCAAAACCCTAAGGTCAACGGAAGTCAACTCCAGTCAACGGTCCAAGTTTGACTAGACTCGTCGAGTGCACTCGGGTGACTCGGTGAGTCCATGCGTGTCCTCTGAATCCTCCTAAGGCCTTACTCGACTCGTCGAGTTAACCTTTCACTCGACGGGTTACCACTGATCACAAATCATTGAGCAACCCGATTCGACTCGTCGAGTCCTCTCATGGACTCGGCGAGTTTCCTCCATGGCAATGCTCAATCGATCTTCTGAGGTCAGATCTGTTTCTCTAACTTATAGATCTGACCTTCTCACACCCGAAAGTCATGTAAAGGTCCCATCTTTATGTTCATGCATCACACATATGGCTCTATTTGATGAAATAACTCTTAAAATGGTAACCTAGACTCAAAACTCTTATGGGACTGCATAAAGCTGGATGATTGGGACTCTCTGGACCTCTTAAGGTCCGGATCTAATGTCTATTCCTCAATGGGACTCCATATGCTCCATATTCCAACTAAAGAAGGGGTAAAGAAACCCTATATTCATGAGATCTACTAACCATACGAAAACAGGTAGAGATTTATACCTTAAACAACAGTTTTGAATGGAATAGAAGTAGATATGAGCCCCTCCAACAATCTAGCTTGAACACTCTCCTTCTTCCTTGCAAGAATGCACCCAAAATGATGAAAATTAGCTACCTCTTTCTCTCTATGCTCTCTGGATCGATTAGGGTCTCTCAAGGGAAGTGTAGCTGCAGATGAAGGCTATAAGGGCCTTTAAATAGGTCACAAACCCGGACAATTAGGGTTTTCCTCAGCAGCACTGACTCGGCGAGTCAGATACCCGACTCGTCGAGTCCATTCATTAAACATGTCACCAAAACGCGACTCTACTCGACGAGTTAAGGCACCAACTCGTCGAGTCACTCCTCATATCTCGAAATGAATACTCAAAATATTATCCCTGGAAATCCGGATGTTACAAGTACTGCTCAGAAAGCTAATTTCGGGACGAAATTCCATCTAACGGGGGGATGATGTGACAACCCGTAACTTCTACCTTGTAAGTCAATCCAATCAACCAAAAGTCAGACTCGTTTCTATTGCCTTTTAGCCTTGTTAAGGGTCATTCTAATGAGTTCTAAGCCTAGTACACTCAAGGATTGTGTGTTAGGATGTGTTAACTAAAGTTCATCATGTTGCATTTGAGCCGGAAACTCCATCACAAGGAGTTTACGGCCACAAACTAGAGTTTACGGCCGTAAACTCTTGGCAGCTGTGAACCTTTCCGTATATCATATACTTCCTTCATTATTTCTTCATTTATCACATCTTCAAGTCGAGAAAACTCATTCTCTCTCAAGTATGATCAAGAACACTTCCATTTCTCTTCAAATTTGCAAGTGATTCTTCAATTGTTTCTTGATATCCTTCTTGATCTTGTGAAACCCTTTGATTTCATCCATGAATTCAACTCTTTTGGGTTAGATCTTCAAGTCTTCATCTTTTCACCAAGAACACCAAGAACACACACACATGTTCTTGGGCCGTAAACACCTTCAAGACGTTCATTAAGTAAGTATCATTTCCATATACTTGTTATACATTAGAAGCTCTTGTATCCTCATGAGACAAACACCCTATAAGCATGAATCAAGATCCAAAATGCATCATCTTCAAGTGTTTACGGCTGTAAACACTTCTTGTGGCCGTAAACTCCCCTTGGCCATGAACACATCTTTGTGTGGCCGTAAACTCCCTTTCACACAATCACATTGTAACGTCCCAATTTTCAAGTCCATAAATTTCTCTTAGATTAACTGACTCATAAAAACATTCATAAGAAAATACTGTGAAAACACATCATCTCATAAAACAATGTATCATGTCTGAAAACCCAAGTCATAAAATAATAACATATCAGAGTACAATCCCAGAAAACTCCATGCGGAAATCATATGTGTGTGATGCGCTGCTACACTGCCGGCTCCTTCCCCTTAGACGAAGAGGTACCTGAAACCAAAACTAAAATTGTAAGCACAAAGCTTAGTGAGTTCCCCCATCATACCACATACCATACAGACATATCGCATACATACTGCTGGGCAATTATGGGGTGCCCGACCTACCCAGTACAGCCATTCTGGGGTGCCTACCTACCCGTGTCAAGCCATTCTGGGGTGCTGACCTACCCATGTCAAGCCATTCTGGGGTGCTGACCTACCCTTCGGTCCTATCAACCGAACCTCGGGGACTATTCCACCCCCTACTGCTACTATCACATATATCATAACGTAAACATGTTGTCAGACGTTTCTGGGGTGTCCGACCTACCCTTCGGTCCTAACAACCGGACTTGAGGACTATTCCCTCCCTACTACCACTATCACATATAACATATCATGCCAACATATAATCATATCATCACATATTGTCAGACATATCTGGGGTGTCTGACCTACCCTTCCGGTCCTAACAACTGGACTCTACTACTGTCACATATACATATCATGCTAGCATATAACAAATCAGGTAGTAGCAAACATAGCAAACATAGACAATTATCACGAAGACAATCATCTATAACAACTCCTACTGGTGGGCAGGCATTGTGGCCGTAGACCCACCACTACTGGAAGGTAACTCACCTCGTGCAAGTAGCTGCTGATAATCTGTGCGGGAAACCTCTGTCTGCTGCCGCTCCGGAAATCCTCCGGCTACAATCCCCACAAAATACTTAATCAGAGTCTGATATCTACTCTTAGGGTAAAATGACCATTTTACCCCCAACCAAGTCCAAGTCAAAGTCAAAGTCAACTTCCAGTTGACCCGACTCGCCGAGTTGGGCCGTCAACTCGTCGAGTCCCTATCTCTTCAACTGTCCTCATCCACGATTCTACTCGTCGAGTTTATCGACGACTCGACGATTTCCTCTTCGATATGAACATCAAATTAACCTTCATCCGACTCGCCGAGTTGTATGAACACTCGTCGAGTTCACCTTCATCAGATGAACAAGTTCTGACCTTGACTCGCCGAGTTGTATGAACAACTCGTCGAGTTCATCTTCAATCATAAGGAGATTGCCTTGGACTCGCCAAGTCTGTTCTAGCACTCGTCGAGTCCCATGAACTCCAGGTCTAAAATTAAGTCCAATGCGTTGGGTCACTCTTTCTGTCCTGCTACAACCCTTCTAACACCCAACTGAGTCCTTTTGACCCTCAACAGACATGGGACTCAAAGCCTTGGACCCGTCGAGTCCCAAGAACGGACTCGCCGAGTCGATAACATCCACACCCTAGATCCTCGACTTCTGATGTACAACACTTGACCAAATGATAGATCCAAGCCCCTAAGCTCGATCTAGCACGTAAAGTTACAAACTTTACGTGCATGCATGGGACTTTTGATCCAAAAAGGCTCTAAAATGGCTCTAGTGTTGCATGGGGCCTTCCTTGGGTGCAAAAGCAACCCAAATCTGCCTTGTGACCCCTTTAAAGACCTGATTCCAAAGCCTCAACCCCCAACCATGTTTGCAATCATGGTTGGTTACCAAAAATGTCTTATAAAAGCCCTAAATCTCCCCAAAAAGGGATTTATCAAATGAAAGAGCAAGGTACAGACTTTATACCTCTCAAAGATTGCAAATGATGAACCAAACTCGAATCCTTCAGTTCCCTCTTGATCGTTCTATGCTCTTCCTTCTTCCTTGTGAACAAAACCACCAAAATCACTCAAAAGCCTTAGATCTTGCACCAAAACACTTAGGGTTTGCTATGGAGGGTTTCTGGGAGCATAAAGGGGCGATGGAGGCTGCATAAGGTTGTTTAAATAGGGTGCAAACCCTCAGATTAGGGTTTTGTCCAGTCAGAGCCTACTCGTCGAGTCCGGGACCCGACTCGACGAGTCCATCACTTAAATCCCGTGCCTCATCCCGCTTCTACTCAGCGAGTTGGTCCTTCAACTCGCCGAGTCCAAGCCCAAAAATGCAAAATACTTAAATAAAAATACATACCAAGAACCAGGTGCTACAAATCTCCCCCACTTATTTTAGACTTCGTCCTCGAAGTCTGCTGCTCGATCCTGGAATAGCTCTGGGTAATGCTCCATCATCTCATCAATCAACTCCCAAGTCCACTCCGAGCCCTTCCGGTGCTGCCATTGCACCTTAACTAGTTCCACCTTTTTGTTCCTCAGATCCTTCGACTTCCGGTCGAGGATCGCCACTGGCCGCTCAATTTAATTCAGGCTGTCATCGACCTGAATATCCTCTAAGGGTACCACTGCTGAGTCGTCCACCAAGCACTTCCGCAACTGAGAGACGTGGAAAGTGTTGTGGATCTGGCTGAGTTCGGCTGGCAGATCCAACCTATATGCCACCTTGCCCACCCGGGCTATAAACCTGAAGGGTCCAATATACTTGGGACCCAACTTGCCCCGTTTCCTGAATCGGATGACGCCCTTCCATGGCGACAACTTCAGAAGAACCATATCCCCGACCTGAAACTCCAGGTCCGATCGGCGCTTGTCGGCATAACTTTTCTGCCGACTCTGAGCAGTCTGAAGTCTGCTCCGAACCTGCTGAATTCTTTCTGTCGTCTTGAGCACCACTTCGGTGCTCCCCATGACCCTCTGACCAACCTCACCCCAACATATCGGGGTTCTGCACTTCCTCCCGTATAACATCTCGAAGGGAGGACGGTCAATACTCGCATGATAGCTATTATTATACGAGAACTCCGCCAACGGAAGGTAGGTATCCCAGCTACCTCCAAAGTCTAAAACACATGCCCGCAGCATATCCTCTAATGTCTGGATGGTCCGCTCGCTCTGACCATCCGTCTGCGGGTGAAAGGCGGTGCTAAAATGCAGACGAGTACCCAGTTCGTTATGAAACTTCTTCCAAAACCTGGAAGTGAACCGCACATCCCTGTCTGAAATCACCGATACTGGCACCCCGTGTCGTGCCACTACCTCCCTGATATAGATATCGGCCAACCTTTCGGCCGAAATACTTTCCTGAATCGGGATAAAATGGGCGCTCTTGGTCAATCGATCGACGATGACCCAAATCGAATCCACTCCTCGCGCGGTCCTAGGAAGCTTTGTGATAAAATCCATCGTAATGTCTTCCCATTTCCACAGCGGGATATCCAACGGCTGCATCTTGCCGTGTGGCCTCTGGTGCTCGGCCTTGACCTTCCTGCAGGTCAAGCACCGCTCCACATACCATGCTACGTCCCGCTTCAAGCAGGGCCACCAATAATCAGGACGAAGATCTGTATACATCTTCGTCGCTCCGGGATGGATAGAAAATCTGGATTTGTTTGCCTCCTCCATCAGGATCTGGCACACGCCTCCATGATCCGGGACCCGACTCGACGATTCCATCACTTAAATCCCACGCCTCATCCTGCTTCTACTCGGCGAGTTGGTCCTTCAACTCGCCAAGTCCAAGGCCAAAAATGCAAAATACTTAAATAAAAATACATACCAAGAACCAGGTGCTACACACATGTGATTGTAACACTTCATTACAAGTATTTCCTAGTCCCTAAGGTTGTTTCCTTGCATGTTAGTTGTTTTAAACGCTAATTACATGCCTATATATGCCATTACATGTCATTTAGGACTCGTTTGTGTCTTGGGAATTCATTCGTGGAACTTCTCATCCTTACGCGAATCTTCAATTGAATCACCCATATAAGGTGAGTTCATACCCCTATAATCAATCTTTTAAATGTTTTTAAATGCTTTTAAGGGGGGGGGGGGGAATACAAGTTGAACACAATGATATTGTGTAAATATTTACCTATGATAACCATCACATTAAAGGATTTCTTATGCTTTTGTAAGTGATCAAATCTATTCAACAACTCTTTTAAAAAGATGTTAGTTTATTGTTCATGAAACTCCGTTTTAAAGTACAAGCATAACTCAGTAGATAATCGGGTCTTTTCTACAAATCAGGGACAGTTCAAAACAAACATACTAGTAAACTATAATAGGTATAGTTTACGGGTTCAGTACTTACTATAACTAGGACATGGAGGAACATACTATAACAAGAAACGGGAAGGAACATACTATAACAAGAAACGGGAAGGAACATACTATAACAAGAACATAAGAACAAATCATGATTCACGAACTTATACTTTACACTCCCAGTAACCTAGGAAGGGAACTTATCATTAACTCATTGTTCTAAACAAAAGATCATAATAAACATGGTATAAGGTTATATATATATATATATATATATATATATATATATATATATATATATATATATATATGGTGCATCTACAAAGTGCCAGGATTTATATATATGGGTTACATCTACAAAGTACCAGAGTTATATATGGGGTACATCTACAAAGTACCGGATTTTATTTATAAAGGGTACATCTACAAAGCACCAGACAATAATAAATAAAACACATTAATATATACAAAACTCACAACAGTATCGACTAAGGCGTTTAGAGTACGAGATTTCATTACTTCTAGTAGTCTTCCTAACAAATAGAACAATGCCACGTAACTTCCTAGTAACATGAACATTCAGTTAGAAGGGGGCCTATAATGCTAACTTTATGATTCCTCGGTAGATACATCAGGGATATATATTAATCAGGTCCGACAGACAGTAGGATGTGTGCTTTCCGCTTCATTTCCTGTTCCTTGTTTGGTTGTGGGCTTAGAGCAGATTTTACCCAGTCTACTACCTATTCGACCTTAGCTATATATATATCCTGTATACACCAAGTAATCATAAGGAGTATCAGGTATGGGTCAGGTCGTAACATACAAATTCAATATACCGTTTTCTAGTACAAAAACATACTTTTCAGATAGAACATTTAGTATACTAAACTAGAAACTTATAAGTAAAAGGTTTAATTCATTTTATTAAACCAGTATAACTTAAAGGACCTTTAGTGGTTAATTCTATAATACCTTAGTTTATACATCAGGGTTATATATAATTAATATCCGATAAGTAGTTGGATGTGTGCTTTCCGCCTTACTTCCTGTTCCTTGTTTGGTTGTGGGCTTAGGGCAGATTCACACAATTAACTATCCGTTCGATATTAAATTATATATAGCTAGTATAAACTAAGTGATTATAGAAGGAACTATTGTGGTTACCATTTTTACTAAAGGAAATATATGATTTTCTTAAAGAATGTTTTCATCAAATAAAGGAACTATTACAGTTAACTCTGTAAGTACCAAATGAATACACCATGGTTATATACAATGAAGATCTAACAAACAATGGGATGTGTGACTTCCGCCTCATTCCCTGTTCCTTGTTTAGTTGTGGGCTTAGGGCAGATTCACACAACCAATTGTATCTTTGATCTGGATTGTATATAACTTGTATCCATTTAGTACTCATAGAAGGAATTGTAGAGTCATTTTTACTTTCATTCATCATATCAGAAAATATAGGATTTTCTAGAGGAACAGGCGAACTTTTTCTAAAGAACTTACTTTTCATCACTAAAATACTTATGAACTCACCAGCTTAAATGCTGATCTACGCTTTCCAAATAACTTGTATTCTCATGAAACTAGAAGACAGGTACGCGCGCTGGGATTCAGAAGATGGAGTATAGTAGCTTCATGTCTTGTTTTGTTATTTACTTTGGAAGTCAATCTTTTATGAATCACGTACCTTGTAAACACTTTAATATTAATGCAATGGTTGGTTGTTACTTTGATTACTATGATGCATGTGTTGTGATACTAAACATGACGTCCTCCGCCCCCAAACGTTTCTGTTGTTTCGGTTTGGGGGTGTGACATAGTAGGATCAGGTATTCCAACATTGTTTGTTGTTTGATTACTAGAACTCCAATTCTCTCTGAAAGATTTCAAACTTAAGCCTGTAACTCTAACTATTTAAAAGGATCGTAAAAAAATGGCCAGTTAAATTATTATTCTAAATAGATAGAAATATAAACAAACAAGTCATTCATTATTCATATTTATGTTTACAAATACGAAACTAGATCACCGAGATAGCTTCCATTCCAATAAACATATCATTTTGTAGGAACAAGCAACTGGAAGGTGGCATACAATACATTGAATGGGATGTTGTTTTTCGTAGTCATCTATCTCAACCAATTCATAATGTGGACCTTGTTGTCACCATTGGTGGTGATGGAACCCTTCTATGTGCAAGTCATTTCTTGAATGATTCAATTCCATTACTTGGATTAAACTCTGACCCTAATCAACCACAAGAGGTTAGTGTGTAAATGCTATAATAACAATGTAATTTCTTGAATTATTATTTTGCTTATTGTTTTATTGATTTGGGAAACTATTAGGTGGAAGAACTCGGTGATGAATTTGATGCAACAAGAAGCATTGGTTTTCTTTGTGCAACAACTATCAAAAACTTTGAACAGGTAGATTACATTTGAGTAAACACACAAAAAAAAGATTACATGTGATATATTCTTCCATCATGTAGATGCTAAATAACATTTTGGAGAATGGAATGACTCCTACTAAGCTATCAAGAATGGCTATTAAAGTGAACTCAGAGCTACTTCCACTATATGCTCTTAATGATGTTTTGATAGCTCAAAAATAACAAGAAATTCGTTCAATAAAATATGAGAGAAGATGATTAACCGGTGTATAGAGGAGAGAATGAATGTAAATCGTCTGGTATCTACCCAAAAACGAATTAGCAACGAGCCGGTGAGCAGAGGAGCGAGGCTGCGATGGTATTTGAACTTGCAATACTACAAGTGTGTTTGGATATCACTACTCCAATATTTGATTATATCTATGGATCAGAGCCTCGTTGGCATCGACGGGAAACTTAAGACGAGATCGAGATATCAGTCCGAGATGCTTACGGAATTTTGATGGAGTCATGTCGGAGAATCGAGTGACACCATGGACCGCCGACGGATCAAGCTTCTGGTGACGCTTTGCGAGGCGGAGGTTAGTTTTGAAGACGGTGAACCTGTAATCGTCTTCTGGTTTGGAATGTAGAGGGGGAATGGCATCGATCGGAGGATATGGAAGCGGTTGGACGCGAGGAAGACGATACATACAGTACGTATATTTAGGGAAATTTTCGTTGATATTTATCATATGTGTTTGAGTTTGATCTTCAATAGAGATAGATTCTAATAAGACGTGAGTACTCCGTCGATCCCCAATCGAACATTTTAGGTCTCCGACGATCATTGCTGCAATCGAAGATGATCAAGAACGAGATCGATCTCTTCGATTGTTGATTTGTCTTTGATGATTTGGAGATTAATAACAGTTGATTGGTAGTAGTTGATGATTACAGAGATAAGATGAAGAGGACGACGTGAAAGAGGGGAGAGAGAGAGAGAGAGAGAGAGAGAGAAAGAGAGATAGAGAGAGAGAGAGGTAAATGAGAGATTTAATCCGGGAAATCAAAAGTAATTATTTAATCTCTAAAGTGCCCCTGATTCATTTCAGTTTCATACCCCCGGGTCTTTTCTTTTTCCAATATTTACAAAAATACCACAAAACACCTCAACCGTCTATTATTTTGATCCTTCCTCTCTCTCTCTTTCTTTTTTCTCTCTCTCTCTCTCTCTCTCTATATATATATATATATATATATATATATATATATATATATATATAAACCTTTATCATCTTAAAACAGAAACATCGTCACATACCAAACATCTTATAAAGCATTTTCCGTGACATAAATATATATATATATATATATATATATATATATATATATATATATATATATATATATATATATATATATATATATATATATATATATATATATATGTGAAAATCAATAGAAAATGCATAAAGGTTTGGAAACCCTAAATTATTTTTTAAATCTTCCAATCTTACCATATATATGCAAATCAATAGAAAATGCATAAAGGAAACGAAAAGAGCCATAACTGGAACATATAGATAATCACTTCAATGTTCTTCCTACTACCAAAACAAACCCAAGTCTGCTATAGACTATAATTCCACAATCCATCAATTCATGGAAACGTACCCAGAAGCCATGATATACCATAACAGAACATGACGATTGGTTGTCACGATCATTGAACTCCAATTATACAGCCCAAAACCTTTGAAGCATCCTCACCCATTGATGATGAACGAGAACAACCAACGATCGAGAATACACTGACAACAAACCGATAATACGAAGTTTTCCGCTGAACTAAACTCATGCAGGACTACATATACCCAACCCTAAAGTTGATTGACATATCAACCACTAATTATCTTAGACTATATGTAGCTCATGACCTAGACATCATCGAACCCGAAAGAACCACAGACTACAACGAGCTCCATGGCCAAAAACTTCCAGCTGCAAAAATGACTCGTGCATTCCTGAGCTCATACAACAAAGGTTAACTTGCTTTACACCTCGTCTTAACCACATCTTGAACTAAAGCCTCGCATATCCGGACCGTAAATCCTTGCAACCCATTCTTCTGAAACCGGGAACTCAAATAGATTGATGATCTTTCAAATAGCATGCCCAATTCTCCCCACTTGGGTTCAAATTATCACCAACTGACGTTGCAGACAAACCCCACTCAAATCTACTCAGCCAGATACATACCATCCCTGACTCTTGGAATGTATAACACAATGCAAGACAATGTCCCAGGTAAAGACCCAACAACTCAAGGACATTTCGAATATTAGATGGAGACCTCGGAAACTTCCTAGACCTAACCACCTCTTTCATCAAGAAACCCATGCAAATGCACGGGCAATAACTCTAATAGCCCATTCATAGAATCGATTCTCTATCTACGAACAATTGGACTACCACAAACTTTGCCTTTAATTCCCTGACCTTCACTCCATCGTGAGAAGCAATCATGCAACATGAGGCATCATCCTCATAGTCGAGACACAACAAAAGTTGTCATTCTCGATTCACTTTTCCTGATCATTTGGAAAAACCTGCCAGAACACACTCTAACTGAACTCAAGCAAAGCATATCCCTATTCCTCATCTAGTACAATCTCCATGAAAATGACTCTCTTTCCACACATGAAAAATTGGAAGAATAGAATCCTCGCCAAAGAAAATGACATCATAATCCAGCGGTCGATCACTCAATCTCAAGACTGCAATCCTCAAGCTACTCATCCCAACCGCTCCCTCATTAAGTTCCATGAATCAAACTGACACTACCTCAAGTAGGGCCCCAAGACCTCGAAATCAACTACTCATCTAGGTCTGCACCATTCAACCCCAATTGACATAGCCACCAAGGCCCAAACAATCACCCGACACATCTACTTCTCGGACAGCCATAACCGAAAAGCTGATAATACCCAAAATGTTGCAACAGATTCATGGTGCCAAACCATGTTCCTACCCTCAAACAACTCCTTAGAATTTTTGGGAATTTCCTTGATTTGAGTACGAATCCTGTGATTCTATTAATACGGGCCCAATACTACCTTCCACACATATCTGTACTTTCCTTAAAATCATCCCGAATCCTCTAAGTCACTTCCTCATAATGATACCATCCCAAAATCTGATAAACATCACATCACTCGCACTAAAGCGCTTCCTAGGCTCTCCTAGGACTACCACCTCACCATGTCATCAACTGCTGAACGACCTCTACTAATGTCAATTAACAACTTTGTTGGGTATTAGATATTGCGTCATTGGGCTTTTAAAATAGTCTTTTGTATTATCGAGTTGGACCTGTCCACTAGTATTTATTTCTAGGGTTAGAGTATTTAAGATGCATGCATGCATCATATTTTTGTTAACTTTGATATTTACGCTGTAACCCTAATCACGTCTCTACAATAGCAATTCTTCATAGAGTTCTTCTGAGGCGTGACACTTAATCATTCAATATTCTTTGAATCATCGTTGTGTTCTTGCTTTTACTTGTTTTGAATCTAAAAGATCTTTAAGGATTTTAATCCTAACAATTGGTATCAGAGCGGGAGACTGTGTAATCTATACGCATCTCTTCTGTTTACAAAGTTTTAGGGTTCCGTTAATATAGGATATGGTTCCATCGTCCTCATTGTCATCTTGACGACATAAAGTGATCTTGATATTACCCTATAAACTGTCTTAGTTTACACATTTGATTCTCTACAGGTATCAAAGAAAATATCATCATGCAGCACGACGATTATCACATCAACTCCATTAATATCTTAAGCAATATTGGATCAACAACAAGGATCCCGATTCTCTATCCTCATGAATATGAAGTATGGACGCTTCATTTTGAAGATTATGTTCTCGGTTCAGATGATAATGGCTATTTAATTTGGGAAGCCATTACTCTCGGTCCATTTGTTCACACAGAAACCAAAAGAGTTATCAAAACTCAAAAGGAATACAACCAGTTGCTCCTTGATGTGAAGGATGTTCCTCAGGACGAGAAAGAGAAACTACTCAGGAACGTCAAAGCAATGAGGCTCATTAGATTCGCTTTGCAGGCCGATACTTTTCATCTAGTTAGTTCGTGTGATACTGCGAAAGCCATCTGGGATAGGCTCAAGGAACTTTACTCCACTGACGCAGATCTTGATCATTCTACACAAACACTCCTGCTTTCGGAGTTTGGTGCTTTCTCACAAAAGCCAGAAGAAAATCTAAGCCAAACATTTTATCGCTACAATCATCTTATTAGCAAGATGATGAAACATGGTATTAGACGTGAGGTGATCGATCCCAAGTGGGGAGAATTGGGCATGTGCTAGAATTCAAAAACCAAACGTTTGAAGAATTTCTTGCAGAAAAGGGAGTCTCACATAAATTTTCTGCTCCTTACAATCCACAACAGAACGGTGTAGTAGAAAGGCGAAACCGATATTTGTGCAAAGCTGCACGAACTATGTTCACATTCGCATGTCTGCCTCTATATTTCTGGGTGGATGCAATTGCGACTGCTTGTTTCACCCAAAATAGATCTATCCTGAATAAGCAATTCTCTATTACTCCTTATGAAATCTTAAATAATCGTAAACTTAATGTTAAGTTTTTCCATGTATTTGGTTCCAGGTGTTTTATCTTCAATTCCAAGGAACAACGAAACAAATTCGATGCGAAAGCTGACGAGGGTATATTTTTGGGATATTCGCTGACCTCCAAGGCATATAGGGTTCTCAACAAACGATCAAAGAAGATCGAAGAAACCTACTATGTTACGTTCGATGACAACTACTTGAAGAGGATTCAATCGAATGAGAGTCAATCGAAGGAAATCTTTCCTAAGCCAAGTCCAGCCACTGTTCCACTCTCCAATCTATATGAGGAATTCATGCTACTCCTTGATGAGCCAGAGAAGGCTATCACATATGAAGCGAAAGCAACTGGCAATAAAGTAGATGAATTGAAAAAGATAATTGATGACGCTGCGAAATACATGCACAATCAGCCATCAACTGCTAAAGTACCTCAAGACACGAGCACTACATTCCACGAGGAGAATTCTGACTCCAATGCACGTCCTCAGGGGGAGCAACCTACACCACAAGATACGAACATTGCATCGCATGGGGAGCGTACACTTCGTTTCTTTCTTTTGACCCACCCTTTGATACAAATGACTCACCTCCCACAATGTATCTCGAACCTCCATTCACAGGAGATACTTCAATTCCTGAAGAAGAGGATCACTCGTCATTCGAGGGGGAGAATAAGGATGTGAATGACGATTCGGACGTTCAATCAGAATTCGAAGAAGTAAATGTTGAATTGGATCCATATTATGATCCAAACTATCATCCACTAACCAAATGGACCAGAGATCACCCCAAAACCCAAGTAATCGGTGAATATTCTGCAGGAGTCCTTACGGGATCTCTCAACAAAAAGCGAAATAAACTGCATTATTCTCTAAAGTAGAATTTTGTATGTTTAACTCATTCGTTTCCAAGGTAAAACCCAAAACGGTCAATGTTGCTCTTGATATTTCTGATTGGGTGCAAGCGATGCAAGACAAACTCAACGAGTTTGAACGAAACAAAGTTTGGAGGCTAATTCCAACTCCACCAGATGCATCGGTTGTAGGTTTAAAGTGGGTGTTTTGCAACAAAATAGATAAAGAAGGGAATGTTATAAGAAACAAGGTGACACTCGTGGTTAAGGGGTATTGTCAGGAAGAAGGCATCGACTACGAAGAAACCTTTGCACCTATTGCAAGGTTGGAATCTGTTCGCATCTTCTTGGCATACGCAGTACACAAGAACTTCGAGGTATTTCAAATGGATGTTAAATGTGCTTTCTTGAACGGAGAGTTAGAAGAGATTGCATACGTGGAACAACCACCTGGTTTCGTAAACGAGAAGTATCCTAATCACTGCTACATCTTAGACAAGGCAGTCTATGGTCTGAAGCAAGCTCCAAGAGCCTGGTATGAAACTCTCACTCGCTTCCTTAAAATGTCCAAATTTAAATAAGGTTCGGTTGACCCAACCTTCTTTCACAAGAAAGAGGGTGACCACTTGAATATCGTCCAAATTTATGTTAATGACATCATTTTCGATTCTACAAATCCCAGCTTAACAGCTGAATTCCGAAAGTTGATGGAAACTAAATTTGAGATGAGCTCCATGGGTCCAATTAACTTTTTCCTTGGATTGAATATAAGACAGGGACCAGAAGGTATTTTCATAAATTAGGAAGCATATACGAAGACCTTACTAGCTAAGTTTGGCATGGTGGGAGACTCTAAAGTGAAGGTTCCAATGGCATTCATAATGAAACTGACACCATCTCTGGAAAAACCAGCTGCTGATATGACCATTTATCGTCAAATGATAGGATCATTGATGTATTTAACAACTAGTAGACCAAATATTATGTTTTCCGCTTGTTATTGTGTTAGGTTCAAAGCAAATCCTCGCGAACCTCATTTGGTGGCCATCAAGAATATCTTCAGATACTTGAAACGAACCGCATCACTTGGCATATGGCACCCTGCAAAATCAGGCTTCTTCGTACAAGCATGTTCGGATGCTGACCTTGGGGGATGTGGATTAGATAGAAAAAGCACAACTGGGGATGCCAATTTCTCGATGGCAAACTTGTCAGTTGGCAATCCAAGAAGCAAACGTGTGTGTCCTTGTCAACAGCTGAAGCTGAATATATAGTTGCTGCCTCATGTACATCTCAAGTCATTTGGATTCAAAGTTAGCTTCGTGACTATGGCTTAAGCATGAAACGAATCCCACTATATTGTGACTATGAAAGTGTCATTCACATTTGTCACAACCCAATGCAACACTCAAAGACGAAACATATAGCACTGAGATATCATTTCATCAAGGATCACGTAGAAGACGACAATGTTGAAATTCATTTCGTGAGATCCTCTGATCAGTTGGCCGACATATTCACAAAATCCTTTCCTGAAACAACCTTCAATAGAATTCTTCAAGGCCTAGGAATGATGGAAGTTGAATCTGTTCCAAAACCACTTTCGCATACATAATGATTATATTGCGAATCTGTGTGAACGTTCGCAGTAGTTCGTAGTCCATTGTTCATTCGCAGTCTACTTTAACACTGCGAATCGGTGCGAACGCTTGCAATGGTTCGCAGTCAACTATTCATCGGTGGTTCATATTTTCAATATCCTTTTGTACTTTATGTGTATTATTTCTTATCCTTCTTTCATCTCTCAATGTTTTCTATTTTTATTTCTTTTTCAGAAAATCTCAAAATACAAAAATATTTTGTTTGTGTTTATTTTTATTTCTTTTATTTTCACAAATTTCAAAAACACCAAAAATATCTTAAGAAGATCATGGAGGCACTAATTCGTATCATATCTCAATTCGTGTGATAGGGCAGGTATAAGTTTCTTTATCTATGTATTAGCTAAGTGTCCCTAGAAGCATGATGTTGTATGTTGTCTAAAGTCTCAATTGACTCGATGTGAAGCCTTAATAAATTGATTCTACCAATCGTTTCTTCCCAATCAGGCTTTTAAATTCACATTAGTCATGAGATACCTTACTCTTCTCACTTTGAGTTAAGAATTATCTGCTCAGTCACTTTCGTATAGCAGAGGTACATTCGCTTCTCTGGAACCACCTTCATACTTCTTCATTGCCTTCATACTCATAAATGTAACCCTTGAGACTCTCAGCTATACCACTGAGGTTTATGGTTGCACAACATTTATGTTAATGATCTTAGATTCGTTCACCACGAACTGAGTGAAACCCCAAATCCAACACACTTACATGAATTGAAGGTGAACAATTAAATGTTCTAGATTTTCACCATGGAATTAACGAAAGCCACTTTTGTGGTCTGTACCAAGGAAACTCTTTTTCTTTTGCGAGATCTTTATGAAGTGTTCTGGTTCCAAATCACTTCTTCCCATAAGATCCAATTTTATTTTTTTTAGATTTCAAAGTTTAATCTTGTCACTAAAATAATTCCAAACCTACTCGTTCAACCGACTACACTGGTCACATGAGTACTTCATCCAACATTCGTACTTCATCCAACATTCGTACTTATATCAAGTTCGTTGTTTGGTTGGAGAGTTAGCCACCCATTAAGCCTAGTTAAAAGATGAGTTTCAATGTTTCTTATCAAACACTTGATCGTATTTCAACGGGGAACCACACAGATACTTCTTAGTCTCTCTTGACTTTGAAGGAAGAGATCTTTGCCCGGGATCAACAGTTTTGTGTCTTTATTGAGACATCACAAAATCCCACATAAAAGTGTTGTTTTATTTCCTTATCTTTGACACTCTTGCACGAAGATCCTAATGATTTTCAAAAAGTCTGGTCCATGGTACTTATGTTTATTTTCAAGTTCGCAGTTCAATCAATGAAGTCAGTTTCCTAGCAAGACAAATGAAATCACTCTCAACTGCGAAGGGGCAATGCTGACGCGGATTGTCGATAAGAATTCAAATGGGCGCGTGAAAGTTTTAAATCGACACCTACTTTACCGCCGCATGACGTATGGGTATGACATCTACAGTTGTTAAGTAGCGCTTTTTCAGGCGACGTTCCAGTAACCGATGTATTCTCTCTCTCCAGATATCTCTCACAAATCAAACGGTATAAAAGGATTTTGACGACTCTTTATTCATTACCACTCACGAAATCCTATCAAAATCTCCGACGATCAAAGCACTCCTGTTCATCTTCTTCTTTATCAAGCTTCAACAATGGTGGGTTCATCTGAAAACATCTCTGCTCAAGATCAAACTGCACACTCTTCCCTTCTGGAAGTCAAACAACATCAGAACTTGGTGACTAATCTTGACCCGGTCAAATACGATAGCTTCATGATTCCTATGATTGAATGCCTCAAGTATTCGCCACTCACAATCGCACTATCCAGAATGGAGAATGTTCCGTTCTCAATCCTGTCTAAGGCTTACTCATCAGCAAACTACATTAAGGAAGAACAGAGGATCACATTTTAGATCCACGACCGTAAGACTTCAATCACTAAATCTCGATTCTGTTCTCTGCTACAGCTTCCTCAAACTGATGACATGATCAACCCTGAGTCGGTCACCAGTGCCGCTCTTCTCGAAATGTTCTATCAAATGGGTTACAAAGAAACCCTAACCGCCGTTTCAAAGTTCAGGAAACCCAATCTGCCTCCTCAGTGGAATGGTCTCTTTACCTTACTGTTCAAGGGTTTTTATGAAAGGGTAACTGGATCAGATTGTGCAAGCAAGCTATTCATGGCGATCTCTATGGTCTCTACACGGGTTCGAATGTTGACTATGGCTCTGTTCTTTGGGCTCAAGTGGTTCAGAGCACACTCTCCAGCACACATCACAGTGAAATCTCCTGTGCACGTTTTTGGACCCTTATTGTCCACCGGTCCATTGACAAGCTCAATATCCCACTGATGCAAGACACGTTAATGGAATCATTCTCTACCTTTCATACTACTGGGATTATCGTTTCAGATTCTTCTAAGTTTTCTTTCATTGGTTCAATCCCAGAAGTAATGTTTCGATATGTTCCTGCTTCTAGCAAAATTTTGGAGGGGTACAGGAAATTAACTCCATCCGGGCCTCGTATTTTAACTGAAGAAATGCAAGCTATCATAGCTGAGGCTGACAAAACCAAAAAGGGGGGGCAAAAAGATTCAAAGAAGGGAGAGAAGAAAACCACTGATAAGGAAGGCCTATCTGCAACTTCTGCTGCTGCTCCCAAAAGGCGAAAGCAGTCAGCTCGCAAGCGAAAGACCCCCACTCCAAGTGCAAGAGAAGATTCGGAGTCTGAGACTCAGTCAGACATTCGCATCGAGGAGGATAATCCCGTTCGCAACGACGATGATAACGTTCGCAACGAGGATGACAACGTTCGCAACACAGAAGAGACATCAAATCCTGAAGTAACTCAAACTTTTAATGATTTTGTTCCTTCTCCACCTCCTTCACCAAAAACCACTTCTATCCCAATTACCATTGCACAATGCCCTCCACGAGTCTCTTAACAAAAACAAACTAGCATTCCTCTTTCTACCCCACCGTTCACTGATTCTACAGTTCCACCTACTACCTCTACCACACCTCTTGTTTCGGTCAACGTATCTGATACAGGGGCTAAAACTTTAGGTTTCTCAACCCATGTTTCACCTGCTATTTCCCCTCTTAACTGAGTTGACCCGGATATGATCTTTGATGATGCTGAAGACGAAGATCTTGGGGAATTCACTTACAGTCCTTTCTAAATACGGACTCAGAGTGAAGATGATGTGCCTGTTTCGAAAGGGCAACTTTAGTCCCTACATGAAAAGATTTATCAACTACTTCTTGCTTCCTAGGCTTCGTCTTCTGACGCATACTCTAAAGCAGCAGTTAAGTCTCTCTTTGACAGAATCACGAAGGAGCATTCTGCCAATGCGGAAAAGATGAATAAAGCAGTTGCTGATTCTGCTGAAGTTTGCAAGACTACGACCGAAAAAGTCGATAAACTAATTGCTGACACTACTACCTTCATGGAGAATTTCCAAACCACCTTCAACTCAAACACCACGGCAGCCAATGAAGCTCTAAAGAGTCTAGGTTCTCTCTTCAAATATGAGAAGACGAAATTGCAAGAGATTCGTATTGGTCTGAAAACTGACCATGAAGCATTTCAAACCTCCATCTCTTCTCAAATTTCCAGGCTTCAAGACGATCTGGCAAAGGAGAGTAACTTCAAGGACTCTCTTGCCCTCAAGACGGAAGAAGTAAAGGTGTTAAGTGTTAAACTGGACACTTCAAAGAAATAAGTCAATGATTTGTTTTCTGAGAGAGCCGTCATGTGAAGCTGTACTACAGATGTTACCGACATTCTCTCAGATATCATTGAGACCATGGACTCCATGATCACAATTACAATGCACAAGCATCTTGCAGAGAAGTTAAGGCCAGTCTTCGCAATGCTTCACAGGCTAGAAGGTGTTTCGGATAAAAGCTTTAATCAGAAACAAGGGGGAGAAGGTGTGTCTGGTGGGTAAAGAAAAGAATAACCCAAAGCTCCAGTTAAACCTGTTGTCAAGCAAGAACCTAAGGGCAAAGAAAAATTGTTCAGTGAAGAGCCCATCGTTGATAACAGTGAAGACGAAGAGGAGTTGGATGAAAACGAGCTTAAAAGGTGAAAGGCTCGTGAAGACGAACTGGATGAGCACCAGCGGATCATCCGAGAGGCTGAAGAAAAGGAAAGAGCTGAGAAAGAGGCTCAGACTACTCTTGAAAGCAAAAAGCTCTTATTTCCCAAGTGGACCTTGAAGCGAATCCAGCGTGATGCTGTTGATTTACCAAGCCAGTATTGCTTAGAGCCATTTGTGTTGTTTGATCTTCAAAACACACGAGACTCGCAACTGGATCTACCAATCACTCCAAAAGCCTTCAGGTTCCGTTCTTTTGTGAAAGTGGCGAACGCTCCATCCACTGATAGCGGGGCTGATCATATGTTGTTCTCTTTTTATCTGAAGCATATGAAGCCGCAATATGAAACATGGTATTTGAGCAAAATAGCTGTTGTGAAAGTCACAGGACCAATCAAGACTGTCAGCTTTCCGAACGCGAAGTTCAAAGTGGCAAGAGGTTCAGCCAGCTAGTGCTACGAATTCACACTCGCAGACTTACCTTGTCTTAACCCCAATGACTGGTCCGTTCTTTACAACATGTTGCTGAAAGACAAAGAAAAATACAGACATGTCATGTCTCGTCTCAAGCTAATGATAAAGTCTTACATTCAAGAGATTGGGGAAATGGATATTGAGGTTGTTGTTGTGTTGCGAAAGAAGCCTTCTGCTGTTCGTAAGGAATATCCTAAGGACTTCGAAAAGATGAAGCTGGGGAAGATTTACAGTGGAGAATGGTTCGTGGTCTATTCAGCTAGAGAACGAACTGGTGCAGACTTTCGTAAAGGATGCTTCTTACTTTCTGATAAGCACTTATATACTACATCCTTTCTTGAGTATATTTTGGATTTGGTGAGTAAATACAAAGGCAACAGTAAGGATGACCTCAAGTGCTTCTCTGATATGGTCTTGTGGTATATTGAGATTCGCCAGGACATTTTTGGAATCATTCCAAAAGTTTATGAAGTACAGAAGCGAATCCAAGCCTAATGGTTTCGTGCCTCAATTGACGCAAAGGGGGAGATTGTTGGGTATTAGATGTTGCGTCATTGGGCTTTTAATTTAGTCTTTTGTTTTATCGAGTTGGGCCTGTCCACTTGTATTTATTTCTAGGGTTAAAGTATTTAAGATGCATGCATGCATCATATTTTTGTTAACTTTGATATTTACGTTGTAACCCTAATCACGCCTCTATAGTAGCAATTCTTCATAGAGTTCTTCTGAGGCGTGGCACTTAATCATTCAGTATTCTTTGAATCATCGTTGTGTTCTTGCTTTTACTTGTTTTGAATCTAAAAGATCTTTAAGGATTATAATCCTAACATACTTCATGATTACCACCTCAACCCTACAACGGTTAGACTCAAACGAGAGCTGCACAATAAGGCCGAGTCAACCACTCTAATATTATTTAACCCTCATTGTATGTAACTTAACATATTCATGCGATAACTAACTTACATCAATATGAGCCTTACAAAGCACAAAACAAGAAACATTCGAGCATCTAGCACTAAAAGCATCACATAAACAGGCAGTCCTACCTCGGAAGCTCCTGAAGATCTCTAATCACTAGCATGCATCCCTACTAGCTCACACAACAGGCATAAATGCATCTCTCCTAATCAGGCATCCTACCATGCAACATTGAGCAGATCCTTATCCCTAATCTAGCATGCAATTCTCATATACTCACATCAAACATCAATCATATAACACGCATGGGTATTTTGGAAATACTTACTTGAGCTTGGATGATTGCACGCATTGCACCTCTTTTCATTTTTTAAAAAATAAACTTTCTTAGAAAATCAATTTCTTTTAGAAATTTTTTACCAAATCCTCAGTTTGAGTTCAAGCAGACCCGAGAGTATGGTAAATCCCTCAAACCAAGGCTCTGATACCAACTTGTAACACCCCAAATTACAACCCAAAATTTTCTATTAAAACTTTAAGTATTTATTTAATTCACAACTGCAAGATCTTAAGACATTTATCAGAGTACCATTAAAAGTTATCAAGTACATAAGTCCCCAATTGATACGATGCAATTGAGCCGTGCCCCTCCTTTAATATATGAAAACCTGAAATATGTAAACCAAAAATAGTAAGCACAAATCTTAGTGAGTTCCCCAAAATACCACACACAACACAACACAAATAAACAACTATGGGTTATCAGCAACCCTGGGGACTATCAGCAACTACTATGGGTTAACAGCATGCCTGGTGGGTTATCGGCAACCCTAGAGACTATCAGCAGTCCCAGTCACATATAAATAACAAAACACAATAATAACATCTAGACCCAACTAGTCATTACAGATACAAATATTCTACCACTCAGGCTCATACAAGAGTCACAAAGACAGCTAGCATCCCCCGTACATAATTTAGTGAGCCGACATTGGTGCATTCGACTCACGAGCACCGGGAGAAGACTCACCTGAATTGAAGAACTCTAAAACACTACGATATGATCCCTTTTATGCATTCCTTGCACCTGCGAATCCAATAACAGCAGAACCAAATGAAATCTTAATTAATAACCCAAAACCCTCAACTTTGACCTAAGGTCAAACTTGGTAAAAAAGTCAACGCTCAACGAAAGTCAAAGTCAACAAGTCAAACTTCAAGCTGAGTACGACCAATGTACTCAGCTCGTACGCAGGCGTACTCACCATCCAGGGACGTGATTTAACGCCCGTAGATTTGGGCTAGTCAATTTAGAGACAATAAGCATTAAAAATGACTTTTTGATAGAAGATTATTTAAGATAAATAATCTTAACAAAAGTTATACTATATGTCACAAGGATTTCATACATATAAAGAACGTGGAAATCCGACTTATAACGAAGAAGTTACGACTCGTTGAAGTTTTACGGATAAACCGACACGGCTTAGCGTATCGTAAAAAGTAAATTTTTGAGAAATTACTTTTTAACGCCCGCAGATTCGGGTTAGTCAATTTAGAGACAATAAGCATTAAAAATGACTTTTTGATAGAAGATTATTTAAGACAAATAATCTTAAAAAAAGTTATAGAATATGTCACAAGGATTTCATACATATAAAGAACGTTGAAATCCGACTTATAACGAAGAAGTTACGACTCGTTGAAGTTTTACGGATAAACTCGCACGGCTCTACGTATCGTAAAAAGTAAATTTTTGAGAAATTACTTTTTAGCCTTAGAAATATAAACGAAAGTCATAGCAGCCGTTAAACCGAGAGCATGCATATAGAAAACGTCAAAATCTGACTTCATTTGAGGAAGTTATAATTTTTCCAAGATTTAGCGTAGTAGTGTACAGCTCGGAAACCGAATTTTAGATCGGTCAATTTTTAGCCAAATAATCTAAATAAGAAATGAATATATCGTTAATAGGAGTTCAACAATAAAAAGACAGCCGAAAACGGAGCTCTTATGCGAAAGATATGGATGAAACTTAGTCCCTACTCTTCGAGCGCGGCGAATTCGATACAGATTTGTAAATCTGAGATAGAATGAGAATTAGCCGATGGAGTCTAAATGAAAGTTGCAGCAGTCGTAAATACCAACACGTGGATATAAATAACGTCAAGAATAGAGTTCGTATGTTAAAGATATGTACGAAACTTAGTCCCTACTCTTCGAGCGCGATAAATTCTATACAGTTTTGTAAATCTGAGTTAGAATGAGAATTAGCCGACGGGGTCTAAATGAAATTTGTAGTACTCATAAATACCAATGCGTGGATATAAAGACGTAATGGAGCCCGTACATGGAAGATACAGACGAAACTCAGGGCCCACTCCATGATCAAACCCCTATAAATAGAGGATGAATTCTTCATATTTCCTTACTCCATTCCTCTAAACTCTCTCTAGAATCCTTCTTTATTTCTTGTTCAATTTCTCCTAGTTTTAGGGTGCGATAGAGAAGCTCTGAATCGTCAAAAAGCCGATGAAAGAAGTTTTTAGAGTCGGAGTTCTAATCACGTAGTTTCCCGGTTTTCGTTAAAAGCCCGGTAAGTTAAGCTACACTATTATGTTTCCCGTGTAACTTATATTTATAGTCATAATTCATTATTATGAACCTATAAATAATATTTATCAGTGATTCAACATCATTATAATGATTGATCTACTTACGGGGATGATGTATAGGCTGTGATTTAGTGAGGTGTTTAAAGTGGGATTTCCAAACAATATACTTCGTATACGAAACGTACCCTACCTCCGATATGATCCTACTTGGTTGTTCCTTACTTGATAGATAGAGAAGTAGACTTTGAGTTAATGATGAATCTATACTAATAATTAGTCGAAAAAAATATTAGACTAAAACTTGTCAATAATAATGCTAGGTTGCGTCAAAGGAAAAGACAATTGCTAGAAGCTAAGCGCTGCCCAAATTTCAAGTCGTCACTTTAACAAGTGAGTGCATAGTCCATTTCATTAACATGATTTTAAGACAATTATTAATAAAATTATTAAATATATGTTGAAAGTTTATATGTGAGTTATATGCTTATTATCTGGAAATATGTGTTATATGTATATTTGATGATATGTGTTTTGCGAACTAGACATGGTTCTATATGTGTTGAGATATATTTACATGATAATAATAATAATAGAAGTATTATAAATGAGATGATAAATGTATGTTAATACTTAATACTCTATATAAAATATTACACTGAATTAGGATAGTGTTGCCAAAACAGAGTTAGGTGCTGTTTGTTTTTCTGAAGCCAAAATATCTGCAGTCTGCGGACCATATCTGCAAGCCTCTGGAGCAGAAGAGGTGGACCAAACGTCTGCAGTCTGCAATAAGAAGACTGTTTGTTTTTTAATGTCTGCAGGCTGCTAAAATAAACTGAATTTTAAATAAAATTATTTTACAAATTTAAAATGATTTTTCAACACCAAAATTTTAATAATTACAGTCATACAACACTGAAAATAAAATTCATGCAACTAAATTAGTCATACAATAAAAAAATTGGTTTTACAATAACAATTTCATTTAAAACAATTCGATCTATATTGTGCATCAACTGCTCATCAATTTCATCCTGTAACTGAGTCATATATTCACGGTGTGCTGCAGTACCATGTATTGGAATCCCGTCTTCATCATCATCAACGACCACATTGTTATTTCGAAACAAGACATTGGGTTTATCGTATCGTGCGAAATACTCATCACTCAGTCCTTCTCTCCTTATAAAATTATGAAGCGCGAAACATGCCATAGCAATGTTTCTTTGTGTAACAAACAAGAATGGTGCCATCCTCTTCAATATAGGGAAGCGTGCTTTCAAAACACCAAAAGCACGCTCAATGACATTCCGAAGTTTTGCATGTCCATGGTTATATTTTTCTTTATTTGTCAATGCACATATTTGACGAAAATCTCCAATCCAATACCTCACATTACGATAAGGGGCCATAAATCCTCGAGTGTGTGCATACGCGTCATCACAAAGATAATATTTGTCTGTAAAAAATGAAAAACACTAATCAATTTTCAAACTAAGATAAAAATATTAAAAAAAAACAAAAACTTACCTGTAAGGTCATATTTTGTTGGTTTGGGCTTGGCATTCATCTGTATGAGTCTTGTTAGTCTTTGTCTTCGTGTTTATAGGGTTTACGGTTGGTTGAACCGAAAACAGGGTTTTCGATTTAATTGGTGTTTGCGGCTGCAAGGTTGTTTGCGGTCATGAACTGTTTACGGTTCATGTTCCCAATATATATGTGTCAGTCTTGTCAGAATGTACGACGATTGTATGTGTGTGTGTCCATTGTACCAGACGTTTAAGGTTCAATATAAATGTGTGTAATTTGGATCATTCTTGCTTCTACTCCTTCTTGTTCTCATTGATTGTAGCTTGTTCTTGTGTTTGATCACTAGTTGGTTCCAGATTTGGGGACTTACAATTGGTATCAGAGCCATACTAGTGTCAAAACTGTTCAAGTTGTGTTTTCGGTTGGAGTATTCTTTATTTTCATGAGTGTTCAAGCTTGGTTACTGAGTTTCTGCTGTTGATTGTGATTTCAAGGCCAAAGGGATTGAAGATCTGCTCGAAATCAGCTGTTTTCATCAAATTCTGGGTGTTTTCGGCTGTAAACTGTTCATCAGTTTTCGGCTGTAAACTTGTTTTTGGCTGTAAACTCCTTGTGTTTAAGGCTGTAAACTATTTTCGACTGTAAACATGTTGTTTTCGATTGTAAACCCTTGTTTTCGACTGTAAACCGCTCTTTGACTGTAAACTGCTTTGACCGTGAATTGTTTTCGGCTGCAAACTCGTGTACGGCCGTAAAACCTTTTTGGCCGTAAATCCTCTCTGGCTGTAAATCGTGTTCTCAACTGTGAACCTCTTTTCGGTTGACTTTCGAGGTTTCAAGTCAAAGAGCATTTTTGGTAAACAATGAGTTCCGCAAACATTCCGGTGAATGAAGTTTCATGCTCTCAATCTTGTGAAACTACTATTAAATTTCTTCGAGATCAAATCTATTTATTAAAAAGAGAAAATGAGGACCTTAAATATGAAGGATATACACTTAGGAAAGGTCAAAAACCCTTAAAAGCTCAACTATACGCCAAAATCAAGGACTTTAGAACACTTCAAGAAGAATATAGCAACAAATGTGCGAATTATACCTATGTTAAGAAACAACTTGCTAACTTGACTACCGAACTTGATGCATTAAAAGCAAAATATAAGGATGTTGAATTCAACTTTAAGAAATTTGATGTGTTAAGTGAGGTAGTTGCATCCATGATTGAAAAACAATTAACTTTTAAAGATAATCAAAACAAGGGTCTAGGGTATCATAGTGTGCCACCTCCTTTCAATGATAACTATAACCCACCCCTTGAGACCAACGAGGAAGAGACACCTACTCAGTGTGGCCAAATCCTTGTACCAGCTTCAGTTAAGACTAAACAATCTGGCCCAACTGAGGGTGTTGAGATGAAAGATTCTAATGATTCTACTTCTTGTGTAGGTAAAGTAGCGGAAGATGAGAATAAGGAGAACACTATTGAACAAACAAATGACTCCTTGAACTCTGAATCTGTTGCTTCTAACTCAGTTACTTCTGACAAACCTGCTATTGGCAAGTACAGGCCACCAAAACAAGTGAAACAGACGGCCTGCTGTAAGTGTGCTTGTGGGAACAATCAAAGACAAGGCAATGCCACGCCACCAGGGGCAGGAAGAAACAACTCCTACGTAAAGAAGCAGACTTGCTTCCACTATGGAACACCTGGACACATTGCCTGAAATTGTTCAAATCGTGCATACGTTCCCTACTACGCACAAGGCTGGCAGAACGCACAAAGAGGGAGATCCTCCAAAAGAAACCCTTCCAGGTCACAATCGCGCAATGGTGACTGGAACGCGTAAAAGGCCAATAATCAAATTTCCAGGAACAAGAAAGGAATTCCGGCCAAGAAGCCAAGGTCAAGAGACGCTCTAGTGAAGCCAAGATCGGTTAAATCAAAGTCATCTCGGCAGCCGACTTCAAGTTCAAAATCAAGTGCCGAGGCACCCATCCGCTCGAACAAGAAATGGGTTAAACCCAACTACAAATGGGTACCAAAGGTTCAATTTCCCCAATATTCTAATGATTCTAATATTTCTTCATCTTCTGTTTGTGATAAGCAGGATATGTCATGGGAGAGAGTACCTTGCACAGTGAGAAAGGTCAACCCAGTTTCAGAATGGACTGGGTTCCAAAGACTACTTAATCCCGCACTCTGTGCTGGAGCAGCTATGGAGGAATATCATCAAACTTCGGTTTGTTGATAGTAGCTGTTCCAAGCACATGGTAGGGGACATCTCTTAACTGTACAACACTCAGAACTTTAAGTGAGAGTATGTGTCCTTTGCGGGAAAGGAAGAAAAGGAGAGGATCACAAATGGGGTTTGTGCTTAATGATATGAAGAATTTTTGGATATGTTCCGATATTGAAACACAGCTAAGGCTGAATTCGTTGCTGCTTGCGTCTTCAATTGCTGACTTTCGGTTTGAATTCTTCTCAATACTCCTGAGTTTATCTTAAATTGATTCGTTTTGAAGACTAATTTTTTGTTTTAGGTTAGTTTAAATTTTTGCATTTAATTTCCTTTCTCTCCTATGCACAAATTATGGGGGAGAAATAAAAACAAAACAAAAATCATAAAATACAAAAATCCAAAAATATGTTCTAATGGAGGTTGTCTGCAGGTAATTAGTTAGGAAGTGAGATTAACCAAGTGATAACAGGCAATTTTGATTTGCGTAAGGTACCAACGCTGAACTGTCTAGGCTCTGTGTTCAATGCGCTGGTAGGCATGAAAGATTTAAATGGACCACAGACTAGGCATAGATTGACATTTAAAAGGATTTGACAAGTATTGACTTATATAGTTCCGTTTGGTCTGACAATACGACGCTCGGGTAGATTGAGCAGTGAGATATACATGGGAATCTGTGGGCTACACTAAAGTAATTTGTATCTAGAACTGTGGCGTAACTTTTCCTCGATGTATGGATGCATATCCTTAATTCCGGTACTGATAGGGCGACTGGGGAATTCTGATAAAGTAGGTCTGTAGAAGGTTATTTTCTTGCTTTCTTTCTGTCAGTCATATGTTGCCTCCTCTACGTGTTTGGAAGAGATCTGACCTGGACTGCAACATATGCATCTCTATTTCTATGCATCTCCTTCTATATGTAATTCTTTTTGTCTGTTAGTCATATGTTGTCTCCTTTGCGTGATAAGTTTTTATCCGACCTGGAACAAAGCATATGCAACATTCTATTTCTCAATCCCTCTAATTCAGTTAGTCATATGTTAATGCCTCTGCGTGATTGGAAGATATCCGACCTGGGAATAAGACATATGCATTTCTAAAATCTATCTTCTTCCTTAATAATTGTCTGCTCATCTAAAGTAAGGAGTATTTTGGAAGTCCTTGATTACCGGGGTATATCAGGAAGCAGGAAACACATTCTAGTACATCTACAATTGAACATTTAATAGGTTGTCTGTAGATCTCGTTGCTAAATTTAGGTGGACAACAATATCATTGGTCGTCGTCAGCTAAATGGTCTCTCTAGGAGTATTATTTAGGTATATAGGTTCATAAATCTTGTCACTTGTAGCATGTCCAAATTCGTCACAATCTTTCTTGTTTAAGTGGACCACAATACCGGCGATTGACCAGATCTACTCATGAAGGTGGAGGTACTGAAAAACAGATTAAGGATGTCTTGAAACTTTGATCCCAAAATCAAAAAAAAAATATTAGCAATGATGAAGAGAAATTAGTGTTATTTTATTATTTTATTATTTTTTATTTTTATTTTATTTTCTAAAAAAATTTAAAAATTTAAAAAAATGTTAGTTTGAATTTAATTTTTAGATTTTATTTTAATTTTAATTTTTAAGTCTTTCAAAATGTTTTATTTTTGATTGAATTGGATGTATCGGGTTTAGATTTGAGGCTATTGGGTTTGCAGCCCATGGGTTTTGGGCTGGATATAGTATTGGGTATAAAAGGTTCAGTTCGCAGCTGAAAACCCTTCACCCTCATTTTTTCATTTTCGCCCGCAAACCCTTCTCAGTTTCTCTCAACTGTTCTTCGATCTCATCTCCGATTCATCATCGATATGTGTTTTTCATCTGAAATTGATCCTTGATTCTTGTAGGTACATCATAGGAGACCTTCACTATGCTGAAATTAACTTGAAACGATCGTGTTTTGAAGGATTTTGAAGCCAAATTGTTTTTCGTCATCGGAAATATGAATCGTTTACGGCTGTTGGACCGTTTACGGATGTTGAACCATTTACGGCTGCAACTCTGCTTATGGCTGTAAAACCGTTTACGACCATAAACTCATTTCCAACCGTAAACTTGTTTTTAGCCATAAACTTGTTTTTCATCCAAATAAAATTAAATTGAATCCTAATCAACTTTAATTGAGAAAATTCAACTTTAATTGATTAAATCATTAGTTTTCTCACTTGGCTCGCTTGGTGCAGAGCAAATGGCAGACTTGAAACTTTCCAATAACCACAACATTGTTGCTTTCTTGATTGATCCTCCAGCAGCACACCAAGAATTTAGGTCTATGATTCATGGACTTAAGAGATGCTGTCTTGCACATGCTTTCCAGTCAAATCCTGTAATTTATCAAGATTTAGTCAGACAGTTTTGGAACAAAGCTTCAGTCAATAAAGGAGGAGAAGATGGTGAAGACACAGTTGAATAGATTCTTGAAAAGATGGGTTATGAAGGAGTATTCCCACCCACAATAAAGAAGCTGTTTCCACCATACTAGCGTTTCCTTGCTTACTCATTCGTGATTTGCATCTCCGGCAGGAAATCTGGTGCTCATGAGATTTCCTTACTGAATACTGGTGCTATTGTTGCTCTTGCCATGGATCTTGAATTCAACTTTTCAAGATTTGTATTGAACGAAATGAAGAGAAATTTAGAAGGAAAGAGGAAGGATAAGTTCTTGATGTATCCAAGATTTCTCCAAATGATCTTTGACAACAAATACCTAGACTTGGAAAGAAGTGGTGAGACTATGGATTTAAAACCTCTGGGTGTGAACACTTTTGGTCTTATGAAGCAAAATCGTAAGGGAAAGTTTGTGTTTCAAGGAAAGTACTCACTGGGGAAGTTTGGCCAGTTTGCGGAGATCAGTGAAGCATCCGAATCAGAAAGCTCCTCAGACAATGAATATGATGTTATTACCGTTTCTGAGCATGAATAAGACGATGTTCCTCCCGTTGCTATTGTTGCCTAGGAACATGTACCGATGACTGATGTGGAGGTGAATGATGATGATGATGCAAGTGATGATGATGAAGGTGAAGATGTGATGAATCTTGGGGAAAATGTACTTGACTTTGATGATGATGATGATGAATTATTCTTCGACTTTGAGCAGGATGATAATTTCCGGCCAAGTTATGAGGAACTCAATACGTTCTTTGATAATGTCCATGATGTTGTACAAACTACAACGGAAACTGAGGGAGTTAGTAGTGCTCTCAAGGTGACGCCTCCAACTTTTGATCGGATGGCCGACACTTCAGCTAATCTGGATAAAACTACAAGGATTCATCCCCTTATAGTTGTTACTCCAGTCACTTTGCCATCTGAAAGTGATCTTATTATGACACAAGCCTCCCAGCCTCCATTCAAAAAGAGTAGAGCCGATCCAAGGCTGGGAGTGCTGATCAGGGAACAAGCACCGCCAGCCCAACAATCTTCTGCAACTGCTGCACCAACCCAACCAACCCAGGAAGACAGCCAAGTTTTGAAAGAAGAACCAAGTGTTGTTCGATCTTCTTATGAAGCTGGGAGCTCTTCAGCTCCTCGGGGTTCCTCTCCACCACAACCTGCGCATGATGCTGCCTCCGAGAGGCTTGCCAGGTTTTTGGCCCAACAAGATTCAGACCCTTCACCCCGAGGCAAAGGGATATCTATAGGTGAAGGAAGTTCAAGGGGAGCGGACCCATCAATTTCTGAGCTCAATGAGGAAATTGGTGTTCTGAATCAAAAACTCATTGAAAAGGACGTTTTGATTGGAAATCTCGACATTCGAGTTTCCGAGCTTGAGGAAGAAAATTCGCTAAAATCAAAACAAATTCCTGCTCTACAGCTCAACCTTGGAGCCTTGACCGATGGTTACTACGACCTGAAGAACAAACTGATAGCAGAATTTGGCGACAAATTCAAAACAACTGTCGAAGAACCAAGTGTAGTCGTGACTTCTCAAAGTGCCCCCAATACATCTCAACCAGATCTGCTTGATAATTCTTCACCAGTCAGAACCACAAGAATTGTTGACCGATTTGAGAACGAACCTGCTCAAGCCAATCCATAAGTTATTCTCAAACGAGCTCAGAAACAAGTATCTTCACAAAGGAAGGGGAAGTGGCTCTTCATGAAAAATTCAGATCAAAATTTTCGTGGAGACCAGCCCCAACTGATTGTGACTGAGCTCGGAAAGAAGCGATTTAGAGATAAGTATGGTGACCGATCAGGAATTCTAATGTTGGGTTTTCATGACAAATTAAATTGCTGGTTGGTAAAGCGCAAGAGCGGAAACGTGGAGTATTACAGGCACAAAAATGACTTTTCTTCTTGGACGAATGTGGACCTCACTGAACTTGCCGATGCTCCATTTTCAAACCCAGCTAATGATCCACGAGGAACGAATTTCAAACTATTCTTAGAAAATAAAGTAAAGAGGAAATTCGATGGAATGAAGACAGCCGAATCCTTCGTGAAAAGAGCCAAAGATGTTTTTGACCCTAAGACCAACAAGAGCTTCAAGATCGTGATGTGGCCTCCTACAAAGTAGATGACATAGATTCCTATTGTTAAGCATTTTTGTGATGGATCTCTGGACAATATGGAATACTGGGTTTTTGATGAAGCCACAGCCTCTGCTGTCATCAAATTCCCGGATGGTGTCTTTCGTATCGTTGATAAGAAGGATTTGCTACAGTTTGGTGAACGGGATGTTCACACTTTGGCTCTTCATCGAATCATATGAAAGCATGAGATTCTAGAGGCTGCTGCTAAAGAATTTACAAGCATGATCGCGGAGATTATTGAAAAGAAGATGTGGCTAGGAGCGATGGGAAGGTGTGACGTGCTGGTCATTGAGAAAGACTGAATTCATGTTAGCCTCAAACCAGGGGGAGACTGTAAGGTCATATTTTGTTGGTTTGGGCAACACATTCATCTGTATGAGTCTTGTTAGTCTTTGTCTTGGTGTTTATAGGGTTTGCGGTTGGGTGAACCGAAAACAGGGGTTTTCGGTTCAATTGGTGTTTGCGGCTGCAACGTTGTTTGCGGCCGTGAACTATTTACGGTTCATGTTCCGTATATATATGTGTCATTATTGTAAGAATGTACGACGGTTGTATGTGTGTGTGTCCATTGTACCAGACTTTTGCGGTTAAATAGAAACGTGTGCAATTTGGATCATTCTTGCTTCTACTCCTTCTTGTTCTCATTGATTATTGCTTGTTCTTGTGTTTGATCACTAGTTGGTTCCAGATTTGGGGACTTACAATCTGGTGGTGGAAACGGGAATGATGCTTGTGGATCGGCTACTGCTTCTGATAATATTCTAGAGTCATGTGCTACCCCTTCCCACCCGGCCATCACAAATGTAAAAATCATATTGAAGTCACAAATTGCCAATACGTTTTGGTAGCAATATCCCTTTCCCCTACTTCTATATAAGTATTGTTTCTTAGCAGGGACAACAGCATGTATCAAAGTGCCATCAAGTGCACCAACCGCCCCTTTGAAAACCCGTCGTAGCCTCCTATTATGTCCTGGAATGTTTGGATTCAGATTAAAAGAAGTTGGTACTGTAACATCTTGTGCAAAAAGCATCATTTTTTCCAACACTTCATAAAAAAATTTATGAATTGTTTGCTTCGAGTGTTGAAATCTCCGCTTGATAATCCCGTAACGTTGACTATGGCCGATCATCATAAAAAAACATAGCCATCATTTCCTCAACCGATACATGTTTGCTGTCCTTTAATGAGTAATTTGCTCTAAAATGAGCACACAATCGTACAAAAGAGTCACGGGACATGAGTGGTACTTCAACACATTGTAAACGATTACGATGTAATAACTCCAATGTGTATTCATGTCCCGTCATTTCCGAATCATTATCCCGCAATCGTTTCACACCCCTCTTCCAAAAATAACGGATGTACAGGTACATAAGAATTACGAGAAGTAACTTTTGATCGTGATCCATTATGAACCTAAAATCAACAAAGTAGAACTTTAAAAAACATTACATTAATCATATTTCAAGTAGCAAAAAAACATTACATAAACCATATTTCAAGTAGCAAATAAACATTACATTAATCATATTTCAAGTAGCAAGAAAACATTAGATAAACCATATTTCAAGTAGCAAAATAACAAAAAATAGTTCCAATAAAGGCAGAAAGACCTAACAAAATAGTTCCAACAAAGGCAAAAAGACCTAACAAATAGTTTTAACACAAGAAAAATCATCGGACAATCTTTCCGTCCTTCAATTCTCCTAAACTTGTACCCGTCATATCAAGCCATCCTCATAATATCGCGGAAACATCAGGCAAATGCATCCACATCTCTCTCATGTTCATGGTCCCTCCAAAAATATGATATGCAACAAAGCGTAAAGGATCTGTAGGGCCTAACTGAAGCACCTCTAACTTCTCTAAACATTGAGGAATTGTATACCCTTTAGTCAAACTTTGTAGAGCTTTTTTTCATTTCAAATGCTAAATCGTCAGCAGTAATAGAAGTTCCATCAGGTGAAGAAGCAGACGGTGAGGCACTAGGAGCTGTAGGAGTTGAGGGTTTATCCCATTTGTTGGGGTTACCGGATGGTGAAGAAGCAGAAGGTGGTGGCTCACTAGCATGATGGGAAGTGTCATCACCATCATCATCTATTGCAAGAAAAAGGGTGGCGGTAATTTGAAGTGGTGGAACACGACAAGAAGATGCTCCAGCTACAGATGATGATTGGGTTGAGTAACTCCTAAAATTACCAGTAGCACGATTTCCATCAAAGAAACCTGCACAAAGATCTGGAAAAGGCAGTGGAATTGTTCTCAATGAAGCAGCCTTCGTATGCCCCTAAACCTAAATGTAACAAAAAATAGTATAAGAATATTTGGCAACTTCAAAAATAAATGTTTATTATATATATATATATATATATATATATATATATATATATATATATATATATATATATATATATATATATATATATATATATATTAATGTATATGTACCTTCTTAAAATCATCCCACTCCTCGGCTGTTAAGTTAAAAGTGTTTGTTTGAGAATTGTATATATTACCAGTTTTGTTTTTTAAATATACTCATCCTGTGTATTTGGCTTTCAGATTGTCATATGCGTTTTTCATTTGTTTTTTTACTCAAATTAACACCAAATTTTTTAAGAACTCTTCCAAGCCTTATCCATGAATCTTTCTGCACACTCAATCCTTTTCTACCAACACTCTTTACTTCTTCAATACAAGTATCCAATAAGCAATTTAAATGCTCATTGGTCCATTGTTGTTTTTCTGTCATTTCTAATAACCAATATATCATAGACAAATAAGATTTCATAAGGTATTGTAGCATTCACAAATTCACAAATATCACTACTAGAAAACAGCCCTTTAATGACGCGCAAACAATGACAAGCGCTGATAGAGGACACACATTTGTGCGTGCCCTAAAAAATAATGTCACTTTTGCAAAATTTGAAGGATAGAGGAAACACATTTGTGCGTGCCCTAAAATTAGTGTCAGAAAAGAAAAAAAGGAAATGCGGATGGCGCCTTTCATAAAATGTGTGTCGTCTAAGTGTGTCGCTTTATAATTTTTTAATGAAACACGCGTTTTAAGGCAGGATTTCACCCGCCTATTGGATCCCAAAAATTAAAACCCCCCACCACTTCTAATTAGCAAGAAAAAGCCCTAGGGCCTTCGTCTTCATAGCATAATTGCTCTTGCTTTCATGATCAAATGCCTCGCAACGACGATGATAACCATCATCGTCTCGGCGGAGTCACCCCAACCTCCATTTTCATGCGACCCTTCAGCACCTACACCGCTATATCCCTTCTTCAACGTCAAATTACCGATTCCTAACCGCGCTCACGACGTCGTTTCACGACTTACTTTAGACGAGAAAGTTTTGCAGTTGGTTCACGGAGCGCCGGTGATTCCTCGCCTTGGGATCTCCGCTTACGAGTGGTGGTCGGAGGCATTGCACAACATTTCTACACACGAAAAGGTGTGAGATTTAACGGAACGATCACCTCCTGTACAAAGTTCCCTCAAGTCATCCTCACAGCTGTTTCTTTTGATTCACATCTCTGGTATCGAATTGGTCAGGTCAGTCTTCCATTCCTATTGATGATCTAGGTTTTCATTTTCTTTCGATTTCATGTTCATTTATAGTTATCAATCAAAAATTAAGCAACATTCTGTTCCATTTTGGTTTAGATCGATAGTTCACTACAATTCTCTGAGACAAATTGTGAGCGAACCTAGGGTTTTTGTTTATCATACTCCAACGACACAAATCAACACCTCCCGTAAAACCCATTCTCAATCGATGCCTTACAGTAAGAGAAAGAAAACTTTCACTGCTTGAAGATGTACGCCATTCATCTCTTTCTCTCTCTCTCTCTCTCTCTCTCTCTCTCTCTCTCTCTCTCTCTCTCTCTTTACACACATATAATCTCATTCCTTGATTGAAGATTAATCAATTTCTACTTTAAACCCAATCCATCTTTATCCCTTCATTTTTCTTCCTAATCGAATAAAATCAGCCCCAAATCTTTCCTTAAATTCATTATGTTTCAAAGGGTTTACGCACATTCTCGCAAAGCTTTAAGCTTAAATTCATCATGTTTCAGTGAAGAAATCTCCTCAAAGAGACTCCTCCACCCCCCCCCCATTCACAGATAATTCAGCAGAAGCAGAAATTCTGTTTTTTTATGCATATCCAATACAGCTAGGATCAAAACGAGATGAAAGCATCCAAGCTACATTCTGATACCAAAGTTCCTCTGATCAGTCCTTATGATACCTCCCCTGTCCAATATTTATCATAAAAATGTGGTACCTCAATGGGATCCCTGTGATTGTGTAGCAATTTAACCATGTATTAATTAAACAGTAACTACAAGAAAACAATGTATAACTTGGTCATATTTTGTTAAGACTCTTTACTTCTTTTCACTGACTGCATACCTATTGATTAATGTATCTTTCATCTGTTTTCTGTTGTTGCATTTAGGGTATTTTGACTATTTTCTAAGTAATATCAATTCCATCATCCAAAACAACAATGGTGAAGATCATGTAGTGGATCAGAAGACAATATCAAATTGGGCTAGAAAGGTTAATCTATTTCACATCAGGTTAAAGGAATGAAGAATACAAAGTTCCTTATACGATATCTAATTGTGATTTTGACCTTCCTTTGCACCTCTGTATGTTATTTTGAATATGTAGGCTTTTCAATTGCATACAAAATTGTTGCAGATGATGTTGGAGTTAGTCACTCAAGCAAAGGCACCATTCTGTCAACATTCTATTACGGGTATGATTTTCAATTGAATTATCTTTTTTTTTGGAAATCTGATTATGATCATGTTTTCAATTTCAGGGTAAAGAATTTGATGTAGATTCATTCAAGAAAATGTTAAGAGATTATTTCAGGGTAAAGAATTTTATGTACATTCTATTACGTGTATGCTTTTCAATTGAATTCTCTTTCTTTACTCTTTTTGGAACCTCAGTAAGATCAAACAGAACCCACCCCATGAAATCATCCTTCACAAACGGGATATTGTTTTTGCTTCTAGTTTGTACATTACTGGTTTGTAGTAGACTTACACGCTTGGTCAAAAGTAAGGCTACATTCACACTGTCAACTTACTAATTCTTTTCTTTTTCTATTTGATGTAATTAAAGAGAACATGATTCTTTGATGGTTGCTGGTTTTTTTTAAATAATAATAATAACATGCAGTGATGTCATTCATATGCTGCATGTATGTAATGCAGGTATATTTACCATCATGATGATATCATCTATAGAACCTTTAGAGTGGACATGATGATATCATCTTCTATTTATCCATGCTTGGGCTAATTTTGGCCAGTATAGTTTAAGCTGTGGATAGGTGCTTGGATCCTACATTATTGATTTTTCATACATTCTCACTGTCATTTATTTCTATTATTACAACATTATACTTTAGATCTTTTTTCTTAATAAAACAAATCTATTTATAAGCATTGTCATGACATTCTACTTCCATATTTTTCTTGTTAGGACATTGTATTTTTATAAATCTATCCAATATATGGATGGTATGACTTGCTGCATTAATGGGTAGGTTTTTGCTACATTCTACTTCCATATTTTTCTTTTTTCATTCTCTTATCTATTTTATAATTCTTAATTCTTGGGTGGTGCTTATGTAGATATTTTCCTTATCTCTCTCTTAGGTTTCTAATAATAATAGTTGATGAACTTCTGGTCTTCAGCCTAAATAGAAAGTTGTCTTCTGCTGCCAGGTTATACTTTCTACCTAAAAATCTATTATGTTAGCTTTGTGTTTGGGTAGATTTTTCACTGTTACAATGTTGTAATCGGAAGAAACGTAAGTACTAAGTAGGATGTTGTAATAAACTAATAACTGATAGTACATTTGCACTAACTAGATTTGCTTCTAATATTATGCCATGGTTCCATATGTCATTTATAATTGCAGGCTTAACTTGTTTCTGTTGTTCGTACAAAAGTGGACACATCATCTGGACAAATGGAAGCAGGTTTATAGCTGGCTTCTAAGGTTCAACACACGAAACATTGTTTAATTTTGTTTTCTGAGATAATGTTAAGGCGTGGTGTTCATGATAGATACTATTTGCAGATATTGACAAGTGGTATGATTAGTGGCGATCAGTTGGCAGTCAAACGGATATTTGTATTAATTTCACAACCCCTTGAGGACTTTAAAGATCTTTATTATCCATCATTTGATGAATGGGTTTCATGTTAGGTACAAACCTTTTCCTCCAATCATATTTATCTTATTATAGGGGCTTTGTTTCTACTATATGCCAATATGCTTTCCTGAGATTCTAGTTCTTTTGGGTTCTACTTGGTGGATGTAGGTTTTTTCATACTACATCTTTATGGTTAAGGTTAAACTTATGGATGCAGGTTTTTTCATACTACATCTTTATGGAGGATATATTGTATAGCCATGCAATCTCAGTTCTATCATAGGTAAATAAATGGAAGATACATTGCTATTTCACCAAATTATCCCTTTATTATATATTTATGTTGTCTTTATGTCCAATTCAGCTGTGTATTCTTCTAATTGTCTTTACCGAAGCAACTACAATTAGCATTGTCATTTCTCATCATTGGATATAAGTGCATTAAAGAAGCATCAAATGATACCTGCTTGTCTAAACCTGTTAATTATGTTCAATCTCTAGTTGTGATGCCGAAAAAGCATGTTAATGGTGAGTCTCAACTATTCTTTTTCCTTCTATATTTATTTGTGAAGGTGAACACATTGAGAGGACTCACCTTAAAAGGAGCTCCAAAATCTTCTAAAGTGTATGGAGGGCAGTTTATGGGACAGGTATGAATATCTCCATGCTGTCAAAGCTTAGGCACCTGTGCTCTCTAGGTTCACTTTCAATTTTTTACATCATTAAATCAATTTCCATAACACTAAATCATTAATCAGTTCTAATGTTGTTCTTTTACAATGTTGTTCTTTTACAGGTGGTTGGAATTAGATCTAAAGTTGGTTGCTGATATAGGAATAGTGGGTTCTCCAAATGCAGGAAAAAGCATGTTTTTAAGTGTTATTAGTGTTGACATGTAGTGTTGTTTGACATGTAATGTTAGGTAACTTGTTTGACATGTGATATTTTTTTTAAATGAATTATCGTTCTTATGTATGGTATTTTATTTTGTATTATGATAATTTCAATCTGTTGTTTAATTTGAAAATTAGTAACTCTATCAAAAATATATATTTTTTTAAAACATTTAAAATTATGATACGCAAATACGTCTCTTCTTCATTTATGACAAGGGCTTTAATGATACGCAATTCTTGTCCTAAACGCGCGTTGTAAGGTTACGACACATAAATGCGTGTTGTCTTCCTTTATGACAGGGGCTTACTTGTTACGCATTGTATGTCGTAAATGAGCGTCATAAATGCATGTCGTAACTGTGCGTCGTAAATGTGTGTCGTAAATAGACGACACGCAAAAGCATGTCGTATTTCGTTATGACAGGGCCTTCCTTGACACGCATTTGCATGTTGTCTGAGCGTTTTATGACACGCATTGCACGTCGTAAAAGGTTGTTTTTCTAGTAGTGTATGATTTCATAAGGTATTGCATATCATACACAAAAACAGTCAACAACTAACATCATTCACAAATATGATTTCATAAGGTATTGTAACATTGACAACTATTCAACAACAACTTTAAGCACATTCAACAACAATTTTAAGCACAAATTAACAACAATTTGAGACATTAAAGAGTATTTTTAGCAAGGAATCACAACATTCACATCATTATTTCATTATTCTAAAACCAAATAACAATTTTCAGCACATTCAACAACAATTTTCAGCACATTCAACAGCAATTTGAAACAATAAAGAGTATTTTCAGCAAGAATCACAACTTTCACAGCAATATTTCATATTTCCAGCACAAATTTTCATATTTTAATCAAGAAAAAAACTTGATTTCATCAATGTTATAGATTTTTAGCAACATCCAACAAGAAACTTATGCAAGAAAGGAAAAGGAATCAACAAATTTCAGAAAAAACAAGCATTTTCAGCAACATCTAACATCAAATTTAAGAAAAAACAACCATCTTCAGCAAAAGGAATCAAGAAATTTGACTAGATTATAGACTTTTCAGCAAGAATAAACACCAATTCCATGTGAGATTTGAAAAAAAAAAAAACAGTGCATACCTTCGATAGCTACCAAGTCCGACATCCGAGAGAAAGAATTAGCGTAATGCTGAAGTCCGGCGTTCTCGTCGGCATTATGGTCGGCGTTCTGGTCGGCGGAGAGCGTTGGTGGAGTGCGGCAGGGAGATCGGTGGTGGAGCGAGGGTTGAGGTGTCGATGGTGAAGATGGGTTCGTTCAAGGAGTCGACTGGAATAGAAGTAGCGGCGTTTTTTTAGGTCAAAAGCCCGCAAATGTGAGAAGTGGGTGGTCCATGTCTGTGTGGTGAATAGCTTATGCATAAGTTTTTAGATCTTAGCCCTTCGAAAAAAACAAACACTCTGCAGGTATAAAAGTCTGCACGTTGTCTGTGCGGCACAGACAAAAGTGGTGCTGCAGATCTTTAAAAAAAACAAACGACTCATTAGTATTGAAAGTTGATTATAAGCATTATAGGTTTGCTTAGTGATGAAATAAGACTTAAAAGAGATGCTTAGTTCAATTACGTTTGGATATTAGGTAGTATATTATTAAGGGTACATGTGTGATCGGAATAGAGAGTAGAAACTATGTTTGAGGAGATTGATGATCGATGGAGTATGTCCTGCATGCAAAAGTACTTTCTATGTACCAAGTCTTTTTCAAAGCTCTGTATTTTAGGTGCTGCTTATGCCAGGGTATTATTATGTTATGGGGTATGAGTCCTACTCATACTAGGGTACTATAATGTACCAGAAGTACTATCATGTACAAAGTCCTTTTTTATGACACTATCGTGTGTCGTGGTACGGGAGCGTACGGGAGTACTTTATTAGTATTTCCCTATACTTTTTCTTTTGATGAGCTTTGTGTGTCAGCATTTCCTTTCACGAAGTAATTGAGGAAACTTCGTAGTCTGCCTAATAGAGTGTGTCAGTAATAGACCACTACTAGGTATGTCTGATGTTGTATTGCCGGATAGGGTGAGTCTGGGGGTAAAATACCTCACGGTGCCAGACCACTGCTAGGCACAATTATCTAGATAACCACCCTTGACTGAATTTTCTTGGTGTTTTTACGAACGAAGGTTCGTGGTGAAACTTATTCCATTCCCCTCATTTGATGTATTTACTGATCCTCATTTGCTGCCAGGGAATTTCCGAAGCAACGTCTTTAGTTTGTGGTTCGTATCGATCCTTTAGGATATATCTTGTAAGATCGTTATATATGATCTATACGTGGGAATCGACGGGATGGGATAAATTTTTTTAGGGATATGATATATCTGTGTTAATGATAATAGTTGGATTTGCAGGTTTGAGATATACATTATTATCACATTGTTGGATTGAAATCCCTATGTACTCACCAGGTTTCCCAACCTGACCCACTCAGTTTATTATATCACGGGTAGCTATACGAAAGATACATTCTTCTGAGAGATTCTAGGAGTATTAAGCCACTAGTTTAATTACTGTAAGGCTTGTAATATTTCATTATGCTTATGTTTATGTATTAACGATGACATCCCAATGTTTTAATATAAATAAAATACTTTTCTTTGGAAATGCTTTGATAATACATTTATCATATTTTTGGGAACAAATTCCGCAACCTTATTCTTAAAAAAGGATACTCTGATTGTTAAATAAGCATAAACAAATTGGTATTTTCTGACCGTGAAAATGGGGATGTCACACGGGACTCCTCACGAGTACGCACAACTTTCCCGAAGGTACGCCCAACGTATTCGGCCAAAAGGCAGTTTTCCATTAAGTGTTTAATCTCTTAAGCCCTTTTATCCAACACTTAGATCTAGTCCCACAACATCATTCTAAGTCATAAAGTTTCCACATTTATGAATTTCCATGTCTAGAAAAGGTCCAAAAGCCCAAACCTTAACTTATTAATCCATTAAGACATCATGACACTTTCATGAAAGGAATAGAAGGATTAATATCACATCTTTATGGATCCTAATACCTCCATAATGGACAAAGTTTCCAAATTTATACATTAGAATGGTCCAAACCACCAAGATCTAGCCTTTAATTATCAAAAGAAGAAAAAGTGAATCTTTTTCAACTTAATCCATTAAGTCCAAGTCTCCAACCTTCAGATCTGAATCACAATGATGTTTAGATGGATAAAGTTTCCAACTTTAAACTTTCAAGATCCAAACTTTATGCACTAAAATAACCAAAAGCTCATAACATAAAAAACAAGTTAGATCTAACAAATGCATCATCAAGATTCAAACTTTGTACCTCTAGAAGATAGATCAATGTGAACAAGGTCCGGACCTACAAGCTCCAATGCAACCAACACTTCTTCAATGAGTTCCTTTTTCTCCAAGGTGCACCAAGAACACTCCAAAGCACTTAAAAACACCTTCTTTTTGCTCACAAGGCTCAATATAGGGTTAGGGTTACAAGAGAGGTTGTTGGAGAGGTGGAGGCTGAGAATGGAATGGGTTTGGGGAAGTTAAGGAGCTTAAATAGGGCTTAAACCACGAAAATAAGGTTTGGGCACTAATCGTGTATGCCCAGTGTACTCAAGCGTACTAAGTATGCCCAACGTACTCAATTTACGCCCATCGTAATAGACTAATCCCCAAACCTTCCTAACTTCAAACAGTCATAACTTCTTCGTTCCAACTCCGTTTTCGGCGATCATTATATTCACGAAAAGGTATTGAGGAGCTCTACAAGCCTATCTAATTACTTTTGACTTATAGCACATCAAAATAAAATCCATAATTCATAAAAAGAAGTCTGAAACACTACTTTCCCATTTTACCCTATGACTCCAAAGCAAAAATCGGACTCTTGGATCACACAATCTACATTACCCACATCCAAATGGGTCTAAATCTATCGCTACCAAAGCCCGAAGCCTTATGACACTTGGTACTTTAACCAACATACCACTACTCCTATATCCTGACATACAATGATATATATTGTAACAAATAGTATAGTAAGGAAACTCACCTGAATCAAAGACCCAAGGAAACACAACAACACGCTCACTCCCTACACTGATCGATCCTACGAACCAACTAGAACCAAGAAAAGAGAAAACCTTAATCAATAACCCAAATCCTTCAAGTTTGACCCAAAGTCAAATTAGTCAAAAAGTCAACGATCAACAGTCAACAAAAGTCAACAGTCAACCAAGTCCACACCCACCACGATGTGGAGACCTCTTGGCCACGTCGTGGGCACATCCAGATAAAACATTCGATAATCAGGACACCACCATGTTGTGGGACTTCGTTAGCCACGTCGTGGTCTCTGACAGAATATCATTTTCTTCATTAAGAGCTTAATCCATAAAGACTAAGGCTCATATCATCAGATCTGGTACTTAATAGCTTCATAATAGATAAAGTTTCAAACTTTGTCCATTAGGATAGTCCAAAAAACCAAGATCTAAAATTTAAGTCTCAAATGGATAAAGAATGTATCTTTCTCAGTTTAATCCATTAAGTCTAAGTCTCCAACCTTCAGATCTGATTCTTTATAATGTCTAAATGCATAAAGTTTCCAACTTTATCCATCAAGGAGCTCAAAATAAGCAATATTTAAAACCCTAGATCATTAGATGTCCAAAACACACTTTGCTTCATGCATGGATTAAAGAGAGCTGTTGCATGTACTCTCTACTCCACCAAATGACCATATGTTAACCCAAACATTACTCAAAAGATCAAGAGTTCTCCAAACTCTATGTAACGAGCCTCAAATGGGAACAAAACTCAATAAATTGGATCAAAACACTAAACATGCCTAGATCTAAAGATGAAATGCAATAAAGCTTGTAACTTTCTAGAAGGTAGACAAAAGTTGAGATCTTCAATGCCAAGCTTCAAGGATCAATCTTTCATGAAAGCCTCACTCCAAAAACACTCCAAAATGGATGAGATGAGAGGGTAGAAGCTTAAACTATGAAGTGGGAGGCTAACTTTGCTCCCAAGGAGTTCTAGATGAGATGGAGGTTGAGAAAATGTCCTAAAACATGAATCATTACCTTTAAATACATTGAAAACCTTAAAGACCATGGGCTTAGGCCTGCCTAGCTTCCACTATGAGAAAGAAAATTCTCCACTTTGTGGCGATTGCCACGTTGTGAAAGACAATTCTCCACTCTGTGGCGATGGGTTTTCAACAAAATCAATTCCAGCTTCAAACAATCATAACTTCTTCCTTCTAACTTCGTTTTTAGCAATCTTGGTATTGCACGGAAAGGTATTGACGAAACCGAAAATTCTACCTAGTTTCTTTTGACTAAAAACATATCAAACTAAAATAATTAATTCATGCAAGAAGCCCGAATTTTCACCTTTCCAATTTTACCCTTTGCATTAAAGAATAATTTGAGGGATTTAATCACTTAATCAACATTATTAATATTCGATAGGTTCTAAACTTTATTCCTTTTAAGCCCAAGACCTTTACTTGATTAAGTTACAGCCTGCTATCCCGAAATTAGAAATGTCAAGGAAACTAGGTGTTACAATACATGTTTATTTGTGTATGTATCTACATTTATAGGCGATAACCAATGCAACATCATTCATATGGGATTCTCTATTACTTGACAGTGGAAATTTTGTATAGGCCACTGATATTGCCATATTTATATACATTTTAGGCATTATTTTAATACATTTTAAGCTATATTTTGGTAAAATGCAAAGATATTTGGTACTTATTAAGTTAAACTGTATTTTGCAGCCAAAAAGGACATTCTTGAAGAAAAAAGACTGAAAATGAAAAAAGATGGACACTTGGAGGACTGGAGCTGAAGCTAGGAGCTTAAAGGAGAAAAATTCAAGTTATACACATTTCCCACGACATGGTGTTCTGAAGTCTACGACGTGGTTATAAGAAAAATCTCGATTCCATTCATAAAATAAGGCTTACAACGTGACATTTATTTCTTTACGTCGTGACAACGTGTCCCAAAAGATTACTATACAGAGAGGTACAAGTTTCGTTGGCGAATATAAGATAGACACTGAGTTCAAGTCGTGACACCCTTATGGTCACGACGTGGAGAACGGTTTTAAGGAAACTATATAAATCAGACATTATATCGATTTGAAGAAAAGTGTTGGAGTTTTAGGTGACTTTTGGATAGAAAACCTAAAAAATTAACCCTTTGAAGGTGGAGAATATTGAAGATCAAGAGTTTAGAAGATTTTAGCAAGAGATTACAATATAAATTCGGTTTTCTTAGATTTGATCATGTCTTGTTTACTTTATTATGTGTTGATGTGTTTCGTTTATGCAATTATGAGCTAAATCATTAGGCGTTCGTTTAGTGATGATGGACCCTACTATTATGAGTTAGTTTCTAATTTATATGGATTTATGAAGTTGGTTTAGCTTGTGTTTGATTTATCAATACTTAGCATGCTAAAAGTTTTAATCTTTTTTACTTAGATTTCATGTTTAGTGTAGTTGAATGATCACTTTAACTGTATGAACTTGATAACCTAGTTGTTTATGAACATTAAATTACTAGAGCTAGTGATGGACCAAATTGTAGATTATGTAGTAAAGATAACAACTTTAACTATGTTAGAGAACATAATTTTTTCATAATTTTGTTTGGTTATTTGTCTTGATCATAAATAATTAATATTAGATAGATTTTACATAGCCCAATAATCTTAAATACTCAATTTAGTGTCCACTTATGTATGATCATTGCATAGTAGTTCATTAATTGTTGATAACGCTAGGAGATCGAATCAAGACTTCTAATAACTTTTATATTGGTAACCAACTGAATTAATCAATGTCTTGAAACTAACCATAGGAAAAGGGGGATTCAAAGCTAAACGAAAGTATCTTCATTCTCTTGATTATAATCTTATTTAGTTAGTTGCTTGCATTAGTTAATTAAAGTGGTTAAGTTAATCTGAACATGCAAAATCAGATAAAAAAAACCAACACTTTAGTTGTTTTTATAGATTAATTTTAGTAGTTATTTTATTAGCTAAATTTCGTTCCCTGAGATCGGCACCCGACTTACTTTTATATATTATAAACTTAATAGGTACACTGCTTATAAGTGCATTAGTAGTTAAGTTTTGTTAGGTTATAAATTTAAAACTGATAGGTATATCTTCAACACATCACCACCATCACAAGATTCAGCTATCTAAGGAAGTTTCCAGGCAAGGTGTTTGAATCTTCCTATGAATTAAGAATCTATTGATTTGTATATATAAAATTTGTTTTTTATTTTGATGATGAATATTTTCATGAGCTTTATGTGCCAATGTTGGTTGCTTTTATGGAAAAGAAAGTCTGAATAATATCCACAATCATAGATTCTTTTTAATTTCAGACTTATGTTGATAAAATATGGATGGTTGATGTTTTCAAATGGAAAGAAGCGTTTGTTTATATTTCCTCTTTTTTTGATCATTTACTGATTTTTCCCATGAAAATATAAGAAATTTCCATATCTATGTTCTTGAGGTTTCAAGTCAACAACCCTTTTTTAGAAAGCTAAAAATACATATTACTTGAAATGAGTTGGAACAATCACTAAGGAAAAAGAGTATATAAGTAATAAGTATATATTTCTAACGCAGATAGTTATTTCTGGATATTCTACCAGAATACCTATCAATTAAGGGATTCAAGTATAAAACACTTTATAGATATACAAAGTTTGATGCCTGCGATCAAGATATGAAGCATTTTAATGCACCCGCCAATGATGATTTTTGCTCCCTTCTTTTTACTAGTGTTGGTGGTTTAGGTATCAAAGGCATGGTTTTTGAGGAAAACCATATGCCACGGCGTGGTGCATGGAATGCCAATACATGGTATGGCATCTGAGGAATGCACGTTTTAGTGCTCGCTACGACGGGGCAAGAGGATGGCCACGACGTGGCAGCTGTTGCAGCCCATGCGCATGGTTTTTTAGGGTTTTCCTCATATTTAAAGGCTCTAACTCTTGGTTTAGGGCCTCTCCTTCAGCCTTCACCTCTCCATTTCGAAACCCTAGCCTCCATGGAAGATTAAGAGCTTGTTTGCTTGATTTAGATGGTTTTCTTCTTGATTTGGTGAAGTTTGTGGAGAAAGTAACTCCTTCTTGGTGCAAGTACGGAAGACTAGGATGTAGCTCCTGACAATGGAGTTTGGAACATTACAAGTTGGTATCAGAGCCTTGGTTTGAGGGGTTCATGCGCTCCTTACAGTGTGTCTGGACTCAAACTAAGGACTGAGAGATTTTCTAAATAAGTCTTTGAAATATAATGCTTTTATTCAAGAAAAGCATTTCCTAAAAAGGTGTTATAATAATTGGAAGATGTGATGTGTGCAGTCGTTCGGAGCTAAAGAAGTAAGTAATTCCCAATATACCCATATGATCTTGTATTTATGCTATGAATCCTTATGCATGCTAGAATGTAGGATGTAGATCTTCTCAGGAATTGCATGATAGAATTTCCTGAGACCTATGATGCCTTATAGCCTAGGGAATTGTTTGTTATGTGCTACTTGAAGTCTATATTGGTAATGTTAATTTCTAGGTGTATGTTTTAGAGTTGTACGCGATTAGGATTTTATAGCCTTAGAATGATTGATTTAGCCTTATTTAACAATATATATTTGATTATGTATTGTGTATAACTTTCATGCATGAGGCAACCAACGGTTTTGGTAGAGATTTCTAGCAATGCAGGAGTGAGTGGGAAGGGAATAATCCTAGAGGGTCAATTTAGGAAGTTTAGAATTTTGCATATGGCTAGACATATACATGCATGTGAGGAGTTTGGTAGAGTGATGCAAAGTAACTTGGGAATCTTGGAATAGTTCTTGGAACAAGTATAAATAAGTGTGGAAGGTAGTATTGGGCCCGTATTACTGAAAGCACATGATCCATACTTGGGTCAGGGGGTGTTTCAAGAATACCAGGAAACTTGTAGGTGGGTATTTATAGTGTGGGTTTGCATTATGCATTGATTTTGATGCATCTTCGTTATCTACCAAATTCAGGATGGTAATCTTTCATGTTGGAGATTTAGATCTTAGTGAGAATGGTGTCCGCAACATCATCGTTGTAGAGGTTTCAAGGTTCATGAGAGAGGTAATGCCTGGTTTGATCAATTTTGTCATGGATGAGTTGATTGATAGGATGAATGAGTGCCTTAGGGTCCTTCAAGTTGATTTGGAGGTCGTTCGACTCAGGACTCGTGAGATTTCCTTCAAGGATTTTGATGCTTGTGAAGCTCCTCATTTCTTGGGAGTAGGGAGATTATCATTTCTTGGAGAGTGCCTTTCACGCCATTTTTTGTCCTACAGAGGCCAAGGTCATATTTGCAGCATGTCTTGTGTGCAATAGAGTTAGGGATTGGTGGTACGAGATTGTTGGGAGTTTCGAACAAGGAGCAATCGATTCTATGACATGGGAGGATTTTTTTCACCAAATTCAAGAGAGAGTTTGTGCCAGCGATTGAGGTTCAACAGTTGGCCCAGGAATATTTAGCACTTGAGCAGACTACGGAGAGGTGGCTGAGGTCACCACCAAGTTCAAAGAGAGAGAGAGAGAGAGAGAGAGAGAGAGAGAGAGAGCATTGCTTTTCCCTCAGTATGCATCTACGGATGAGATAAGGATGAATCGCTACCACGACATGTCGAGGACGGAGATTCAGGAGTACCAGAGCATCTCGATTCATAAGACTCTTTCTGTTTTAGTGGAGGCAGGTAGAGAAAAAGAGTTGGAGTTAGAGACCCAACAACAGAAAAGGAAGGAGGATCTAGTTCACGCATCAGCAACTACAGTTAAGAAGGCCAGGGTGACTGAATTTCAGTCAGGAGATTAAGAAACTTGTGGGTTTTGCGCTAGGTGTGGTATGGCTCATTGGGGTATTTGTCACACGTTAGTTTCTGGATGTTTCAGATACGGTTGGGAAGGTCACTACATTCGGGACTATAGTCAGAGGGAGTCGATGGTATGTTTCGTTTGCAGTCAACTATACCATGTCAAAGCTGGTTGTCCTCTGATAAATGATGGGATGGTTTTGGATCCAACACCTTTAGCTTGGCAGTTACCAGATGGACAACATGGGACGACCGGAGTCCCAAGGGTCGGGGTTTGATTTGTCAGTTCTTCATTTTAGTCGTATGTTGCTTTGTTTATGTCATCATTATCTTTTCTATTTTTGTTTTCATTGTTTCAATTGTAATCCTGGATGACATATTAGATGGTATTGATTTAGTCAACTCTGATTCTGTTTTAATGTTTGTTTATGGGTTGATTGTTGTTGTTGCTGTTGTTGTGAGGTTATGGGTGTATGTTGGAGGTTTATGATTTTGTTTGAAGGATTCATATTCTTTTATGGCAGGTGATTTCTGACGTGGTTTTTGGGAACCATGTGGTGAAGTTATTGTGTTGGCTTGGAAATTTGAATGGTTATGAATTCAACGGAGTGTATTCAATTCCAAGTGGGGGATAATCGCCTTGTCAGATGGAAAAACTTCAGAGTGCAGGTCATCCTTGAGTTTCATCTTCAAGGATAAGAGATTAGCAGGTTTTGTTTGTTGTCAGAAGTGAAATTATGCAAGGAATGTTGTTCAGCAGCCAGTTGTGATCAGGGAAGCATATGTTGAGGATTCAAGGTTATCTTGTCTGAAGACTTGAAGCATATTTGCTGGTGAATTCTAGGTTAGTGATGAGGGTTGGTTCGAGGATTATGTAAGAGTCTCTCTGTCTGTTCTTGTTTAATGAGGGCTTGAGGGTTTGAAGCACGACCTGAACACCTGATAGGGTCTATCAGACTAAGGCTCCGTCTCATGTTAGTTTTTCTTGGTATTTTGTAGGTTGTTTGAAAGATCATACGGGAGACCATGGCAATCGCAGGTGTGTTGTAAGACTACGATTTGGCCCATAACATTTACTTGGATGAAATAGGTCGTTGTTGGGTAATTGGAAGACAGTGGGTGACACATGTGGCCGAGGCCCTTTTGTATATGTTATCATGGGTGAGAATCGTGGGATAGGACTATTTGTATATTTAATTTTGGTTGAGACCCATAGGCGAGGCCCGTTTGTATATGTAATCTTGGGTGAGACCCGTGGGTGAGGCTCGTTTGTACATGTTATATTGGGTAAGGCTTGTGGGTTAGGCGTGTTTATATGTTTGTTAGGATTTTGTTTGGGTTGTCTTGTGTGTCCATGTGTGAGGATATCGCCACTAGTAGGTGGTCATGGATTCTATTCTTCAGTTTATTAGTAGGCGACGTGAGGTCAGGGAGGTCTTAATCGGATCAGATCCATGAGTTTTGGTCAGCATGGTTGATGCATGGGGTGGCCTTGTCTGCTTGGAAGTCATACATGATCTTTGAGTCTTCAAGTTATGGATGAAGAATTCAGCTCATCTCGTTGTTGGTTAGTCGCGATGTGTTCAGATTTGTTTCTTCGTCGGGTCGCTTACTTCTCGCTAAGGATGAATCGGCTTTTGGTTTTGAAGTAAGTGTATGTATATAGTATTGTCCCAGTTCAATAGCGGACTTGATTTTGACCTTTGGGAGTTTCCATTCGAGTTTGGTTTATGCGCCTAGTTTTGGTCATCCTTGTGTTTATAGTTGCAGTTTCGGGCATTCAGGGTGGCATCGGTTTGTGTAAGTAGGGATTGGATTCGGAAAACCAACAAGGAGTTTGGAGGGTGTTTTAAGAGAAGGTTGTAAGCACAGATTTCGATGACAAAATCTAATTTAAGTGGGTAGATTTGTAACACCCGTTTTCCAGAATAGATCAGTTGGTAGCCAAAAAGAGTCAAAGGCATGGTTTTTGAGAAAAACCATATGCCATGATGTGGTGCATGGAATGCCATGTGGTGGCATGGCATCTGAGGAATGCACGTTTTAATGATCTCCACGACGTGGCAACAGGATGACCACATCATCGCAGCTGTTGCAACCCAAGCCCATGATTTTTAGGATTTTCCCCATATTTAAAGGATCTAACTCTTGGTCTAGGGCATCTCTTACAACCTTCACCTCTCCATTTCGAAACCCTGGCCTCCATGGAAGATTAAGATCTTATTTTCTTTATTTTGAGTTGTTCTTCGTTATTTAGTGAAGTTTATGAAGAAAGGAACTCTTTCTTGGTGCAAGGAAGCATAAAGCTAGACTAGATCCATCATTCTCTTCAAGTTTTTGGATCTTTGGACGTAAAAATCTTGCATCTCCGCATTTCGAAACCTTGGCCTCAATGGAATATTAAGAGCTTCTTTTCTTGATTTTGAGGTTGTTCTTCTTGATTTGGTGAAGTTTTTGAAGAAAGGAACTCCTCCTTGGTTCAAGGAAGCATAGATCTAGACTAGATCCATCATTTTATTCAAGTTTATAGACCTTTAGAGGTAAAAAGCTTGCACCTTGACCTTGTTCTTTTGAGATTCATGTTGTTGGTCATTATTGGTTGGTTTTGGTCCCATTCGTGGATGCTCTTGGAGTTTGAGGAACTCCAGAGCTTAATATGACATTCTTATGGTCATGGATTTCTGTTAGATAAGAAAAAGGTCTTAGTTTGAGAGTTCTTGGGCCCATGTGAAATTTTTTGTCATATTAAGGACTTAAAGGACTTAGGGTTGGAGATCTTGCATTGGAATTAAGTCCTAATGGATAAAGTTGGAAACTTTATCCATTAAGTCATTGAGAAGGATTAAATATGAAGTTTTGAGCCTTGATCTATAAGGATTAAGCTCTTTATGGAGATTTGAGGAAAACTATCAACGAACACGATGTGGCCAAGGAATGACTACGACATGGTGAGGTTCAGAATCGCGACTATAGTGTCCTGGAATTCCCATGGCGTGGCCAAGGAGGGCCTACGACGTGCCAATATCTTGCATGTCGACTGTTTTTTCTAGACATGCACACGACGTGAGGACATGCTTAGAGGTCCCCACATCGTGGTGACTATTGTCTTGGTTGACCATTTACTTTTGTTGACCGTTGAATGTTGACTTTTGGATAGTTTGACTTAGGGTCAAACTTACAGGATTTGGGTTGTTGATTGAGGATTTATCTGTTTTGGTGTTATTTGGTTCGCGGGTTTGAGCAGTACAAGGCATGAGAGTGTTGTTGTGCTTCTTCGGTTCTTCCATTCAAGTGAATTTCTCACTATGCCAAGTATCCCATTATATATCCTTTGCATGGTAGGATAGTGGTACTGTTAGAGTATAAGTAAGCTAGTTGACTAGGTTGACTCCTTGTTATGCTTCTGCGGTACAGGACACTTGGTGTCTTGGTATGCTAGACTGGTAGGGTATTGTCTGTTGATCGTATGATATTGCTAGATGTCATGATTGGTTAGGATAATGATAGTATTGACTGTTTGTTAAATATTTACCCTAAGGGGTTGTATGCAGTCAAGTTGGATAGCCTGAGAACTCTTGGTCTAATGGTCGACTTCATGATTCTTGTTTGATTTATTGCCTTTGGGAGGATCATTTGTTTGAATGTCTATCTGATTCCGACTATGTATGGCTTTAGCATTGTATGGAAGACCAAGATTTGGCCTCTGGTAATAGTATGGAAGAACAGGATGTAGCTCCTCGAAATGGAGTTTGGGTTGGGCCCGTCTACTCTTTAGGCATGGGTCGTTATGTATGGTTAGGCGGGGCCCTTTATGCATGGTTGAACGAGGCCCATTATGTATGTTTGGGCGTGGCGAGTAATGTGAGTTGGGTTGGGCCCATTGTGTATGATATATGTTTGTGGATAGGAGTTAAGTTTGATGGACACTAGAGTCGAGGGTTGTATGTGGATGCATTGTATGTATGGTGGAATATATGGTATAATAGGGAACTCACTAAGCATTATGCTTATAGTTGTATATTAAACATTTTGTAGGTTGTTCCTAAGAAGAGCTTGGCGGGACTGTACATACACATCAAAGATATTCGTTTCCGCGGTTTTGTAAACTTAACTCTGATAATGTTTGGTTTTCAATCAATATGTAACGTCCCAAATTCCAAAATAAAATTTTACATTTTTAAAAGAGAATAAACACCCGCTTTGATGAATTTACTTTCAAGTCAAACCGTTTGTTCATAAATCATAATTCAAAATTAGAGTTATAAGGAAAACATTGAGGGATCTCGAATCATAAAACGGTTGATGTGCGTGTGCACAGTCCCGCCTTCGCCATCCGATAGGTATCTGAAAAACCTTTAATCCACAACTCTAAGCCAAAGCTTAGTGAGTTCCCCAAAATACCCCATACAAAAATACACATACAATGCATGAATACATGAGCCTTCAGTCTGCGTGGACTGCCTCGCAAGGCCTACAAGATGCCTGGACCGCTCTCCCGAGCCTACAGTCTAACTGGACCGCCTCGCAAAGCCTACAGTATAGCTGGACTGCTCCCTTGGGCCTACAATATGATTGGACTACCTCATAAGGTCTACAATACACATGGACCACCCGGGAATCCAATGAATATGACTGCATACAACCCCTTAGGGTAAATATTTAACAAACAGTCAATACTATCATTATCCTGCACGTGAAAAGTACCATTAGAAGTACCATTAGAAGATAGCAAGAATTTCCGAGAATCTGGCCCATCACTATAGGAAAGCAATCCAATGAATATGACAAGATTGTTTAACTTATCCAACTCCATTTGGTATCTCAGATGTCTCTTCCAAGCTCAAACAACCATACCTTCTTCAAATCTATCAGAGAAAAAACAAGACCTTTATTTCTCTAAATCAAACAAAAGCGGGAAAGCCGTAGTAGGATCACCCATTCCAGTCTAATTATCGATCCAGAAGAGTATATTAAATCCAGAACCAATATTGACATTAATTATGGCAGAATGACCGAGACCTAAATCCTCCAAATCATGAAGCACTTGAGTGATATTGTAACAATTACCAGGGAAAGATTTTTTTGCCATAGACCAAACCGGTTTTTGGAGAGGTTATGAATCGTACAGATAACACGCATCCACATGGGATTAGGGTCCAACTTATATCTCCACGTCCATTTAACAAGAAGATCCCAATTCAAAGAGATAAGAGAACCTATTCCGAGCCCGCCATTCTCCTTTGGCCCAAGAGTGGTGGCCCAAGAAACCCAATTTATTTTGTTTTTTTTCTTCACTACCTCACCATAAGAACATTCTCCGTAACTTCTCAAGGTGATCAATAATAGATTTTGAAGCTTTAAAAATAAAGAAAAAATAAAGTGAAAGGATTCCAAGCATGGATTTGACAAAAGTCAGTCTACCTCCGAATGAAAGAGTACTAGCATTCCAAGAGGAAAGATGTCTTTGAACTCTTTCAACTATAGGCACCCAATTGCGTTTAAGAGACATCTTAGCACCAACTGAAACTCCCAAAATTTTAAAATGAAAAGAACTCACATCACATTCAATAATTTAGGCACAATAAGAAATCTCCTTATCCGATACCCCAATACCAAATACATTTGACTTGTGAAAGTTAACTATAAGGTCGGAAGTGGCATGAAAGCATCTCAAAGTGAGAGACAAATTTACAAAGTTAGAGCTACTCAATCCCCCACAAATATAGCATTGTTGGCATAGAACAGATGTGAGATCAAAGGCCCACTATTTGGGGTATTAACTCCTTGAAACAACGTTTTATGACAAGCGGACTTCATAGAAACATTAAGGCCTTGCATAACTATAATGGATAAAAATTGTGAGAGAGGATCGCCTTAGCGAACACCTTTCATTACAGGGAATTCATTAGTATCCGACTTGTTAACTAATATCGAAGCCCCAAATGAGGAAAGACATACCTTGATCCAAATAAGCCATTTGTCACCGAATACCATTTGAGCCATCACCGAAAACAAGTAATTCCAATTAATGTAGTCAAAGGATTTATCAAAGTCAACCTTTAAAAGGAACATCTTATTTTTTCTTTTCTTTGACCAAGAACAAATATCGTTTATAATCAAGGGGCCATCGAGAATGTTTATATTCCCAATGAACATCATTTGCACCTCATTAATCACAAAACCAATAAACCCCTTTAATCTATTGGCTAAGGTTTTAGCAATAATTTTGTATACGCACCCAATAAGATTAATGGGACGATATTCATTTAGAGAAAGTGGGCCTTTAACTTTTGGAACCAGGGTAATAAACGAAGAGTTACTTCCCTTAGAAAGGCTCCAAAAAGATTCGAAATACTTCACAAACCACATGATATCATCTTGCATGATTGGCCAAAAATGCTTGATGAATCTAAAGGAAAAAATCTCCAGGACCAGGAGCCTTCTCATTGCCACAATTCCAAATAGCACCATGTATTTCATTTATTTCAAAGGGAGATTCCAGGAAGATCCTGTCAGCATCATAGATTTTCAAAAAGTTCATATTATGTTAGGGGGGATCGGCTGTTTCTCATGGAATTTGTCACCAAGCTCCAAATTTCCTACTTGATCGAGTCAACATCCGTAGTCCAGTTACCATTTACCATTAAGCCATGCATATTATGTCTCTTGTTTTTTATCTCGAGGGAATTATGAAAGAACCTCAAATTTTCGTCCCCGTCATACAACCATTTAACTTTGGTTTTTTCCATAAATCAAGCTTAGCTAATCTTTCCATCTCGAGGATTCGATGCCTGCAATTTTTTAGCTTATCGATCTCAACAGGAGAGAGATGTCTAGTTTCAGTCGCACAATCAAGATCATTTGTGAGATTCTTGAGATCAAGAAGAGCTTTGTTCTCCTTTTCATATTTAGAATTTCTCCATCTTCTTATGGCTTCCTTGATAAAACAGAGCTTATCAGACAGAACACGATCAACATGCACGACTCTATCAAAGATATAGCATACCTGATTACCAATCAAATAAAGCATATCCCGGAACAACCATGAATTAAAAAAATCAAAAAGGAGGAGGACCAAAGTTTATATAATGAGTTCGTTGTAGAACCTGGGAATGGTCTGAGAATCATCTAGGAATAGCAATAATAGATACAATGGAAAAAGCAGCCATGAAATTTGGACACACCAGAATACGATCAAGTTTACTTAATTTGCACCCATCGTCGCAAAACTAAGTAAATCTTCTACCTCCCATATTAAGATCAAGTAAACCTACATCTCAGATAAATTTAATGAAGGCCACAACAATACTCGGACAGAAAAACGAATTAAGACGTTCTCCCGGACGGCTAACCGAATTCAAATCCCCGATGATAACCTAGTTTCCAACCCTAGACTTCATCAAAATTAATCAACTTACTCCAAAGAATATTCTTCTCAAAGGGAGCCTGAGGAGCATACACATTTACAAAAATGGTCTCACCATTAATACCACTCCAATACCTAATGACAACCATAAAGTATCTAGACTTAATAAAAATAATCTCTTGGAATAAACTTTATCCCAAAACAAATCAACCCTCCAGGCTTTCCTGTGGATTCAACAAAATCAATGCCTAAATCAGGAACATCCCACCAACTCCCAATACCACCAGGAAGAGAAGAAATACGAGATTCCTGAATACCAAAAAACAAAATATTGTTCTCCTTTTTTAATCTATGGAGCCAATCGACTTTGTGCGATTCACTCATGCCCCTTATGCTTAGAGAAAGCAAATTCATGAGGAAATTATTTTGACTCCACCACCATTAACGACTTCCAACAAAGCCGGGTCATGATTCACAAAGTGAAAACCAACCTGATTACCAATTTTGATAGTATGTTCCAGTTCAGATGAAGACTTCGAATGAGATGGGGATCCATCGGGCAAGCTGTCACCACTAGATGGCTCCACAACATAATTAAGATCAATAAACAAGAGAGATTCATGAGATTGTAAGGAGAAATTGTTATGCTGACCTGATGTAAGTGATGTCGAGACATGATTCTTAGGAATATTGACTTTATTCTTTTTCTTTGTGTGCCGCCTCTTCATTATAGAGTCCCCAATCTCAAATTTTGGAATGCTCACAATATCCTTGGCAAGTGGGCTGGAAAATAGGCCCAGGAGAATTGGGCTTATTATTATTATTATTATTATTATTATTATTATTATTATTATTATTATTATTATTATTAGTAGTAGGTAAAACCCAAGGACCCAAATCGCAAGGATCCATATCCGAAGTTAGGAGGGTCCACACAATTAAGACCAGTTTCGTGAAAAGTTGCCACCATTCTCCCATCAATGCAAGGTATCTGTATACGAGACGAATCCTTGGGATTATCAGGGATAGGAACAGATGCATCCCCTCCTACCTCCTGCGTAATGTTCGTCGGACGGAAATTGTTCACCGCAGAACCAACCTTTTGATTGTTACATTTGGGAACAAATTCTCCTTCTTCCAAGTTTTCCCCGTTTTGCATCCACGTGTCAAAGACTGCTCCATCATCTTAAAAATCATCCTCTAAAGAGGATTGTGATCCGCGGAAAACTGATTGAAGGGGACCCAATCATCATTAAATTCGATTATCATGATTTTATGTGCAACGCCATCAAAGACTACAACAATCGTATCACTGTTGTTTGCTCATTTTTATTGACAAAAACGTGTTCATAATATTTATTGATAACGATATGGACAACGGCAAAAAAACATAGATAAAATATAAATTCTAACAGATTTTAACCACATAATTTTTTTACTGCGCAACACATGAGGATTCACCTAGTTCTATATAAATTTATTAAGTTGCAACGCATGGGAATTCACCTAGTTCTATATAATTTCTTTCATATTTTAACCACATAATTTCTTTCATGCGCAACGCATAGGGATTTACCTAATCTATATATCTTATAAAGCTAACATTTTTCTAAGCATCACATTGATTTTAAACTCCTTTGTCCTTTCATATTCTCAAAACTTATAAAAGAGGCAAATTTCCAAGCACCATATTGATTTGAAACTTCCACGTTTTTTCATATTCTCCAATGACTTTTCAAATGCATTTTAGTAATGATTATTAATTGCTTATACATCAAACATGTTATATAAGTTGTTACATGTGATTTATTCTCTCTTTAGTTCTTGGTTTCCTAAACATCTCACTTTGAGTGAAATTCTTTCTGCATCTTCTTAGTTTATAATGTCACCAACTTGAAACATTACAGTTTTAGCAACATTGCACCACACTTCTCCAATCACTCATGTAAGAAGAATGTTGATTACATTGTGTTTTTATATAGAAAAGGCAAAATATGATTTGTTGTGTTATGAATTTTAAAAAAATGGTGGTCGGATGTTGTATATTTAATTGTAGTGGATGTCTAATATTACGATTTGGTTCATAATATTCTTTTTATATGTTAATATCCTTTTGTTCATGTTATAAAGCTAGCATTTTTCTAAGCATCACATTGATTTGAAACTCCTTTGTCCTTTCATATTCTCAAAACTTATAAAAGAGATAAATTTCCAAGCACCATATTGATTTGAAACTCCCATGTTTTTTCATATTCTCCAGTGACTTTTCAAATGCATTTTAGTAATGATTATTAATTGCTTATACATCAAACATGTTATATAAGTTGTTACGTGTGATTTATGAATCTTTGTTTCTCTCTTTAGTTCTTGGTTTCCTAAACATCTCACTTTGAGTGAAATTATTTTTGCATCTTCTTAGTTTATAATGTCACCAACTTGAAACATTACAGTTTTAGCAACATTGCACCACACTTCTCCAATCACTCATGTAAGAAGAATGTTGATTACATTGCGTTTTTATATAGAAAATGCACAATATGATTTGTTGTGTTATGGATTTAAAAAAAATGGTGGTCGGATGTTGTATATTTAATTGTAGTGGTATGTCTAATATTAGGATTTGGTTCATAATATTCTTTTTATATGTTAATATCCTTTTGTTTATGTTATATGAAGATTAGTGTGCAATGTGGGTGGTTGTGTGGTAACTTTATGTTTGTAATTATATTTTAGTTTTCATTTATGGGTGGTTGTAATTGTACTTTATATTTGTAATTGTATTTTAGTTTGTATTTTACTTTGCGTTTATGGTGTTTACGGGAAGAAAAATATGAGAATGATTGATATTTTGATTGTTGGCGGTTTTTTTTGTTGTATGCATCATATCCACGTTAAACATAGATGAACATTTAACCTTATGGTTTATGTTATGATAGAGTAAAAAAAAATTGTTTTATTTAGGTACTTTTATCTTTGTTTTGAAAAAGTCTTGTTACACAAGTTTTATCTTTGTTCCACTTATATAGAAGAAGTTCTAAAATGTTTACCTTTTTTTAATATTGGAATGCGATTGTCCTTTCTATTTTTTCCCTTTGGTGTACGATACAAATGAACACAAGTAAGATTTAAAATAATTAGCATTATTAATAACTTTATTTATAAATAACTTAAAATTTTCATCCAGTTGTAGTATATGAAGTATTTTCAACCAAATGCTCAATTTCCTTAACAATTAAACACCAATAGATGTTTATAATTCTCATTTATTAACAAATATTGATTTTTCTATGATAAGTAAATAAAAATTGTTATAACTATTTTCTTAAAACAACATGATAACAATAATAGTTTAAACAACATAAATTAAAAAAAATTAGATTATGATACATTGGAAAAACGATTAATGTTTGAAATTAATCATGAACTAAATAAAAATATGTTTAAATAAATGGTTTTCCAATCAACAATGTCAATAGTTAAAAATTGTATCAAATAAAAAACTACATTTAACTAGCTAAATTCACACACAACATATGAGTGGATTCCATTGAGATGATATGATCCTAAAATACATATATCTAAATTGATTGACCATAAGTAGATGCTATTATAATGATTCGGTTTTAATATATATATATATATATATATATATATATATATATATATATATATATATATATATATATATATATATATATATATATATATATATATATCTTATGGTATATTTAAAATAATTATAATATTTTATAACATCTTAGTGCAATATTCATTTGAAACCCCCTATTTTAATTAATACCACTCAAAATTCTTCTTAATAATGACTTAAACACTCAAAAGTTTTATAACATATAAATTATGTTTAATATGCATTTAATGAAAATATTACTATAAAAGGTCAATCTTTTATATAGACAACCATATAAATCACATACAATTGAAAAAGAAAACAAGCTTAAATATTTGTGTTAGTTTGAAGTATTTTGACCATTTTTTAAATTATTTTATTATGGTAGAGCTTTTAATTTATATGTTTGTTATATGTTAATTCTTTTTATATATTTTTTTGGTTATAGTATTCTTTTAATACAATTGATGTATGTTGTGGTTGAATCGTTAATGTAAATTATATTATATACATGTTATCGATCATATATTATATATGTTGCTTCAAAAAATAATTAATTAAAATTCATGTATATGCTATATTTTCTAGGGGTGCGTATGGGTCAGTTTCGTTCGGTTATAGGCTAAAACCAAACCATAATCATTGCAATCGGTTAATGAATTTTGGTAACCAATGTGAATCGGTTAACATTTTAGTCGGTTAATGGTGTTCGGTCATCGATTAATATCGGTTAACGATAATGGTTCTAAATGATATGGAAATAAAAATACATTACTATAAAATGCGAGAAACAAAAAAAAATCATTGCGATAAAAACTACATTACTATAAAATGCGAGCAACAAAAAATCATTGCTATAAAAAGTGAAAAATTAGAAAGTAGGTTGCTAAAATTACAAGTGGTAAATTAATGGTGATTAACTAATACCAAATTGTATAACTAAATCTAATTCAAAATTAAGTACTTTATAATTGTGACATGATTACTCTTCAAATTCTCAGTTTCCAATATAATTACATATTTATATATATATATATATATATATATATATATATATATATATATATATATATATATATATATATATATATATTATAGTTTAGTTAATATTGTTGGATTGATTCAGTTCATTTTGTAATGATTTGGTTTTTGATGAAAACCATAAGGGAATCATATGTATTTGGTTAATCAATATTAGAAATTACACCATCTTTTAGTAATGGTTCGATTATAATGGTTCAATTATATTGGTTGATTCAGTTTTTGTGTGGTTTTCGGTTAATATGGTCACCCTCAATATTTTCCATGCAAGTCTCTTTTGAAATTCAAATCATCACTCTTATCATGTTATACTAATCTTGCGCAACGCGCGAGTATACGCCTAGTATCTTATAAAGCTAGCATTCTTCCTAAAAATGGTTATAAGTTGGTTAATAAGATTAAATAAATATCAAACATAAAATGTAATCATATACAAACTAAATTTCAATATTAAAAAAATATATTTACTTCTACTTATAAAGTTATGTTTTTTAACTTTTAACATATTATACTTAATTTATTAGTTTTAATATATTGTTGGGTGTAAACCATTATCATTTTAAAAATACAATTTTTGAATAATTTGTATAAAATACTTAAATTATAAATTTAAATATAACATTACATGATCAACTTAAATATAAAATTTAGTTTAACTTAAATAAACCAAATTATATTTTGTAAATAGTTAAAAGTGATAAATTGTAGTGTCTTTCTAATAATGATTATAAGTTGGTTAATAATGTTAAATAAATATCAAACCAAAAGTGTAATCATAAATAAACTAAATTTCACTATTAAAATAACATCTTTACTTCTACTTATAAAGTTATGTCTTTAATTTTTAACAGATTATACTTAATTTATTAGATTAAGATGTTGTTGTATGTAAACCATTATCAATTTAAAACTACAACTTTTGAACAGTTTGGACAAAATACTTAAATTATTAATTTAAATATAACATTACAGTATCAACTTATATATAAATTTCAATTCCACTTAAAAAACCCAATGAATATTTTGTGAATAGCTAAAAGTGATAAATTGTAGTGTTAAATGCAAAAACTGAATTCTAATCTCAACTTAACTAAAATATTTCCTAAAGATATTTGTATAATCATTAAAAGTTTTCGAATAAGTAGCTTAAAATAACTTATAATTACAATAGTTAAATATAACTCTATATAAATGATTATATTGTTACCTTTAAAATCAAAAAACAATGTTTGATGTTTTAAATAATTATAATGATAGAAATTAAAACGTTAAACAAATAAATTTGAAAAAAATAATTAACAATAACAACAACTATAAATAATATTAAACCATATATTATATTTAATTTTATTCATGAGTAACTCGCGGGTAGAAGTCATTCAACCAGTTGAGATTATGCAGTTATAATAGATGTATATATTATCAATTTATCATATAATTCAAAATAATCAATATATTTTATCAATTTAGTATACGAATTATTATATCAAATTTAACAAAAACGTTATTGTTATATTTTTAAAAAAATATATTTATAAAGATTTCAATTATATAGGTGTTTCTGCGCAACGCGTGAGCATTCGCCTAATTCTATATAAATTAAGAATACTTATTATTAAGTTGTCGCAAGAATAGAGTTTCTATGTCATGCAGACAAAATTGTTTTACATATTCTCTATTGATTTTTTAACGAATTAAGTACTTGGTATCTGGATGTACATTTCATATCAAATTTTGATTTAGTTTATCATCAAAAAGTGACTAATACATTTTATAACAATATATTTTTACATTTTAATTTGTTTTTAAATGTTATTAAATAGAAGTATAATTAAAAAAAATGTATTTATTTATTATCATATATTAAAAATCAAACAAATTGTAATGTTTGTTTCAACAAAAATAAATTATAATTTAATCTTAAAATAAATAAAACTTAGGGTTAAAAATTATTATGCATTGACAAAAAAAAATACTTACATTTTGGCATATTAACAAAAAAGTCACCCTTGATATTTTCCTACAATTTAACCATCGAAACTTGTAATTGTATGGAAACACATGGAATTGAAGTTCAATTGCAAATAATAGCCGGTCTCAATCACTAAATTGCAAAACAAATAAATAAATAAAACAAAATAAAAAGATTTTTTTTTTATAATTTAACCATGAAACTTACAATTATATATGGTTACCTGGAAATGCAACTCAATTATAAATAATTGCAAAATAAATAAATAATAATAATAAATAAATAAATAAGACGATATTTTTATCGATAGAACCAACATAAAAAACTTTTATACAAATTTCTTATATAAAAACATCTTAAACTTTTATTTATTTATTTTCTTTATTTAAAAGTTCCAAAAAAAACGTTTAGATTATGAATGCCTTTACTTCTGACTTATTCAACTTGTTAAAACTGTTTTCACGATAGTTAAATATCTTTATTAAAAAATCAAATATATTAAAAATGACTCACTCGTTCATAAAGACATAAACCAATGATATTGTCATTTTTTAGTTGGTATTTTCTTAATAAATAAAAGTTATTTAAAACTAAAAAAAGAAAAGTACATCGCAATTATTTAGGCATGGCTGGCATCAACCTCATTTGTTGTTACTGTCACCATGGAATTTCATGCCAATATTTTTTATTTTTATTTTATATCAACAACATTCAGTGCAATGTCACGTGATTTCTAACGTATATTTCGTTTTATCGTTTCTTTTCTTTTCATTATCTCGTATCGCTACATAATTTACGAAAAAGGACACGGAATAATGAAGCAACTTTCGAGGCAAGAAAAAAAACCCATAAAAGCATAAAATACAAATCAATGGATGAGGAAAACTGACCACACGTTAGAGAAAAATAAATAAAACCATTTTGTTATTCTCAGAATTCAATATAGCAATTCTTATTTTATTGTTTCAAAAATATATATTATTAGTATTAATAAATAATTGATATTTGGTCTAAATTTTATAATTAAATTTCCTAGGTCATAAAATTGTGCAGCACCTTTATATACGTACAACAAGTTTTTATCATATAAAAAAATACTTAATACAAAATTTGATTTGCTAATAAATATAATAAAAATATTAAGACAGCTGATTTAATTTTATAAAAATTTCAATTTATATTATCCGATTATTGGTATATAAAATATCAAAATATTGATAGTTTCGCAATGTATTTTTTAAAGAAAAAAGTAATTATTATTCTTACTTTAAACAAAAGTCATAATACATTAGATTACGTAACTGCCCATGGGCCTAATATTTTATTCGATAACAATCACATTGAATTATTTGTACCGCCCTCTCATCACGTTATCTATCCACAACTCAATTTATAGTTTTATCATAACTAGGAAAAGTTCCGTGCATTGCACAAGTCATTCTTTTTTTTTAAAATAAAATAAAAGGTAGAAGAATATGATAGACGAAAATTACAAAGAATAAAGAAAATTGATTTAATTTAGCAACATTTTAGAAAACATGTGACGAAAGCCTGAATGTTAAAAAGTTCGGGTTAATAATAGAAGAAAAGAAAGTATCAAAATAGAATAACGTTGAAAAATGGAAGGCAAAACTGTAAATGGATTAAAGAAACGGGACACTTTTGAGAAAATATAAAAAAAAACATGTGAGAAAAGTCACAACTGAATCTTTTAAAAAAATAAAGGATAGAAGAATACGGTAGATAAAAATGATAAAGAATAAAGAAAAAGGGTTGTAAAGAAGTAAAAATGAAAGTTTAGTGGCAAAAATATAAAGAAGTAAAAATATAGTGGCAAAATTATAAAGAGGAATAATTTGTTGAAACTTTAATGGCAAATTTATAAAGAAGTAAAAATAAAGTGGTAAAAGTATAAATGGAAGAAGCTTCCTGTTGAAAGGTTGAGAACGCGAGAATAGATCTGGACCATCAATATATTTAAATCTAAGACTATTATTAGACGGACCATTTATGTAAATTTTAAAATTGTTGGTATTATAGTGTAACTTTCAAAAAGTCAAAGGGTATGATGGTAATTGTAACTTTAGTCCATTCCTATAGTTTCTCAGTCTCTCTCATATTTCCTTTCGAAATTCCCGTCTACCTCTTCATATCTCTTTCTCTCCATACCTAGGGTTAAATCAATAATAAATCGCCTCCATCATCTACACACCACGATCTTTTCCATTGCACCATCATTTGTCGTAGTCTTAGAGCCCTAATCGGACCATCGTACGTCTCTGACTCAAGGCATTTCCAGGTTGGGCATCTCTTCTTCTTCTTCTTCAGCCGGCAACGCTTCTTCCGTTTACCTACACTCCACCACTCCAGATGAAAAGAACCCTAACTGTGCCTTCTTCTCGATCCAGCATCTCTATTTTCGAAAAAAATGACAGGCCATCACTGCTATCGTCATTGTTCTAAAGCACAACCACTACCGCTGACCACTCTCGAACAATCAACGCAGCCCAAGCACCACCATTCCAGACCTACATCTAGATTCAAGAGGCGAAATTCGTTTGCTTTTGTATGTTTCTCAGGTACGGTACTTTACTCATTTAAATTGGCTAATATGGGATGAAGATAAGTTATGCACATAAGGTGCTCGATGAAATGCCCGAATTCAGAAAACTGAAAGTCGAATGCTTCCTCGATTCTTTCTCAATCTTTTCTGTGATTTACTTTTTCTGATATTCAATGAAAGAAAATCAAAGCTAATCTTTGATTTACTAATTATTATAAAAAATTTAAATTAAGTTTTTTAATTAATTTCAAGAAAATGGCAGGGACATTCTGGTCTTCAGTTTTCATTTATGTTTTTTGAATCATGGTATTAATATATGTTAATCTAGTTTTATTCATCTATGAATTTGACTATGTTAATTTATCAATAAAAATTCAGTTGTAATCTTATATGAATATAATGTCAAATGTCTCATTTGTAGTTAATCATCAATGAATAAAAGTATATTATAATTGCATGATAATATACCTTAATGATTTATGTTTTGAACAGGTGTAATCTAGAGCTTGATGTTTCGAATAATGATAACCGTAAAACATGGAAATTGATAACATGATCAAGGGTGTCCCTTTTCGTTTCTATATGTATGATAGCAACAAGAAAATTTGAAGAAAAAAAACAATGTTGTAGGAATTCATTTATGAATATAACTACTGAAAATAGAGGAATTTAGATGTATTTTGTTTCTGGTAAATGTATTCATGCATGATTAGAGTTGTATTCATTTACGATTGTAATTAGAGGCGTATTTATTTGTAATGAAATGATGAATTCTTAAAAAAAATTGATATCAATTCATGAACAAAAACAAAAGACAAATCCAGTCATTATATTTTCAGTTATGAATATGACACTATTTGATAAATTAATCATAAAACTAGTAAATTGTTATATATTTTTAGTCGATTGTATACTCAATAAATTAATTTGATCTTTATTCATTTATGGACAAGAATCACGTAAAGCAAGATAAAATCATTTGAAATTGAAATTTTTTTTTATCTTTCATTAATGATATAAAGAAAATGAAAAAAAATCCTTTTTTTTTGTAACAGTCAATTAGAATCCCAAAAATTTAGGAAAATATCATTTTATTTTATTTTTTATAATTTTATTAAAAGACAAGTTTACCTATATGTCATTATATATTGATTGGTTCAGAATTGTTCTCGCGTTCTCAACCTTTTAGGTTTCTCATTTGATCCTTTCCCTATATATATATATATATATATATATATATATATATATATATATATATATATATATATATATATATATATATATATATATATATATATATATATATATATATATATAGGTTTAGGTTCTATGGAAAACAAAAAACCCTAAAAAAACCCTAAAAATCATTAAAATGCATAAAAAAAATACCTAGAGATCACAAAACTTTTTTTTGAATTTTTTTATCAAAAAATCGCAACTTTTAGGTCAAAATCGCTGAAAAAAAAATTTGAAAAATTTTTTTTTTTACAAAAAAAAAAAAGTTGATTTTTTATTTTTTTTTCAGCGAAATTGTAAAAAATGCTGCGATTTTTTGATAAAAAAATTCAAAAAAAAGTTTTGTGATGTCTTGGTATTTTTTTTTATGCATTTTTATAATTTTTAGGGTTTTTTTGTTTTCCAAATAACCATTCCCTATATATATATATATATATATATATATATATATATATATATATATATATATATATATATATATATATATATATATATATATATGTAACAAGTATATATATATATATATATATATATATATATATATATATATATATATATATATATATGTAACAAGTATATTTGTTGCATTTCAAAAAAGTTATAGCTATAGCTATATTGAATGATAAAACTTGGTTAATACCCGTGGATACTACGGTTAAAAATAAATATTGTTGATAATTTCAAATCATCATGATCAAATGATTGCTAAAAATAAAAATATGTAACTACTAACAACAAAATCAAAAGTGATGTTCATTAACCTTTTTCAACTATTCTTGCACATGAGGCTTAAAAAAATTACAAAGGAAAGAGCAAAAAAAAAGTTGTATATAAGATAATTCAAGTGGTTTTACTCATCTTCAATGCATGCACATGAAGTATAATGACTAGAGATGCACAAATAGCCGATTCGATCCGGATCTGGATCCGATTCGGTTTGATGACGTCAAAGCGAATCCGGTTTCATCAAAAATCCGATCCGGTTTCAAACAGGTTTGACCGGTTCTGACCGGTTTTCCCTTAAGCGAATCCGGTTTAATCCGATCCGGTTTGGATCCGATCCGAAATTTACAAAAAAAAAAATTATTTTTTTAGGACCTCATATATAACACAAAATGCAACATAGGTTCATTAAAATAGTTAAAACATACATCAAACGTCGAAATAGAAAGAGTTTCGAAACTAGTTAACTAATAATAATAATAATAATAATAATAATAATAATAAGAAAGTGGTGTTATAACATTTTGCCAAATAGAAAGAGTTTTGTGGTCTTCTACTCCGTGCCGCCTTCACTAAAATGTTCTTCAACCGCCACGCAAATGGTTAGTTGTATCATCAATACCATATTCTTCCTGTTCGTATTCGTCTTCATCGTCATCGTCTTCGTTTACTTCCGGAGGTCTTGATAAGCCTTGTTCATATTCTTCTTCTATTATCTCCGGTTCAACATTTTGTGCTAGTGGGCCTTCTAGTGATGCCAAATGTTGTATACGTTCCACCAAATTCAAGTGATCCTTCAAGCAAACGCAAACTTCTACCGCAACCGGGGTAATATTCGTCATCAACTTTAATAAAACTCTACCACTAAAAGAAAAGGCGGATGAAGCTACCGTGGAAGCTTGGACGGTTAATAGATCGCGGGCCATGACGGAGAGAATAGGAAATTGTGCTTCATTTTGTCACACCCCCGAACCAGACGGCGGAAACGTCCGAGGGCTCGCGTGACTTAAATTGAATATCATCACAATGATTATACATGAAACACAACATAAACTTCACCATGCATTAATACATAACGATTGACATTGTTCATATCTAGTACATTGTTTAAATATTACATATCCATAGCATCAATTGTTCGAGTGTTTTCAAAACATAACATCCTAACATACTTGATATTACCCTTTAGCTTACCTGTTACCTGAGAATACAAGTTATTTTGAAAACGTCAACATATGAAATGTTGGTGAGTTCATAAGCAGGGTTGTGATAAAAATGATTTGTGTAGTTTATAAAACCCAAAAAATCCGATATTTTCTGAAAAGACAATTGTTTACCAAAGTGTGAAGATCCATAAGTTGGTGCATGAATGATTTCAAAACGTGTATAAATTGGAAGTTTTGCATTATAGTTATTGAAAATACAAGCGAGTGGTGTTGATTTCCTCGAAAAACCCGATGTTTTCCGATAACATAATATAATTGTTTCAAATTGTTATACCGCCACACAAGTGATTTTGATTACTTTTCCTTGATTACTCGGATAGTATTGGATTTATTTAATTTCGTGAGTCGTTATAACCATGCATAATAATGACTAGTTCGTCTGTCTTGGCATCCTAAAGAACGCCGTAATTGATCTTAAGATTTTGTCACCCTAGACTGGCCGAGTCTAACTGTAGCGAACAGCTGAGGTGTGGGGGAGTCACCCCCGTATAGATCTATACACAAACTCTCGCTCTCCTTCCAGGAGACTTTGATTATAACTACAGACTACGAACGACACTTAGAGGTGTCGCCCGTTATTACTCACTTAATCCAAACAAAATTGATTACTATTGATTAACGACCTGAATTTGTTTACTTTGATTGCAAGTAAGCCTAACAAACGAGGAGAAGAGGATTACAAAGTCCTGCTAATTACGTGAGTTATTTTAGGCTGTTGGTTATACGAAGGACGCGTTGGCCCATTTCATATTTGATTTAGTTTGGACCTTACTAGCAATGCTAATGGGCCACCAAGGCCCAATAGCACATATATGCCATTGAGGGTCCCTTAAACATGTAATTGGGTCACAGGAGGCCCAATAGACATGTGTTATTATTGTTGGGGCCCAAAAGTCATGTCAATGGGTCACGAAGGCCCAATAAGCATGATTAAGATCTTTCAAGCCCAACTATTTGAATATTTACTTGTTTTAGGTATAGTATAATGGTCGGAAGTTTGATTGAACTATTGTTAAATTCTCAACGGCACGAAACTTGTCGGTTATTTATAACGATATTTGAAAATAAATGTATATTCTTCATTCTGTTTTCATAAGTTGTAATTTGGTATTCTTTTGACCCAAATATCTTAAAACCAAAATAATTGACTTAAAATATTGATTTGACCCATTCATCCCCTTTTTAATAAAAATGACAATTTTAGTCCCTTACATAAAGAAAAAGACATTTTAGGCCCTTAACTCATTTTCCTGACATTTTTGACCCATAGACTTGTTTAAATAAATGTTTTTAGCTCAAAATTTACTCTTTGACAGTTTCAGCCCTTCCAGCAAAGAGTCTTTCGGTTAAAGTCCAACTTTTTCGCAACTTTTACAATTTTGGCCCAAATTCCAAAAACTTTACATTTTTGATCCTTTTTGGAAAAGAAAAACATTTTAACCCTTGAAATAGTTTTGTTTACCCCTTTTATCCCCTGTTTTGGGAATTGTACCATTTCAGCCCCTTAAAAATCGTATTCTTTTTTTTGCAATTTTTGGGCCTATGGGTCGAAAAGCCCAAAAATTAGCCCATTAAGCTACAGTTTACATTTCAAGTCCTTTAAAGAGTATAATTTTCATAAAAACATTTGTTTTTACTGTTTTGACTCTTTTAATCCTTAGGAAAACCGTAAATGACAAATTTTAACTCAACTTTTATTTATTTTACAAATTTAGCCCAAGAATGAGTTTTATGTTGCATTTTGTTAATTATGACTTAAGCTAGAATCTTTTCTTGACTTGTTCAATGAAAAGTATATTAGATCATGTTTGTTTCCTCTTTTGTGCCATAGATCTCGAGATTTCTTCCCTTTTTGTTACATTTTTACCACATAAACACATAAAATCACACATACATACATGAAATCATACATAGCATACACATACACATAGATCTACACATTTTACTTGTATTCTCCCCCATAAAACTTGTGAAAATCGAAAATAGAGGGGTATGAACTCACCTTTGCTTGTTGTTTTCGATTTGAAGAAGAAATGGAAGAAGTTTGATGCTATTCTCGGCCCTAGAAAGCTTCTTGAGAAGACTTTGGCTTAGATAGGTTCTAAGAAGCATGATCATGAACTTTCATGAGTTAGAAGGAGATTTATAACAATTTCAAGAAGCTAAACCATGGATCTAAGCATTAACTTACCTAGAATGATGATTTTTGTGGAAAAACCTCCTTGAAATGCCCTAGATCTCGAAAGTTTTGATGGAGAAACAAGAGTGTTCTTTGAGAGTGTTTGGAGAGAATTTGTGAGGTGTGTGTGTTTTTCCTTTGTGTTCTCGGCCGAAGAAGAAAAAGAGAGGGGAGAAGAGAGAGAGTGAGGTGATAGATGATTGGAAGTATGAGATGGGTGCATAGATATCCCAAGTATAATTATGAGGTGTTACTCCCCCCTTAATCACCCATTATTCTTTTTTTTTATCTTGGGCCTAATTTATTGGGCTTAGGAGGAAGGAAATAGTTTATGTTGGGCCATTGTTTGATCTTGTTAGAAATTTATGAGGCCCAATAATTATTTTTCGGCCTATTGGGCTCCTTTGATAGCTTACGACCCAATTTGTCAAAGAGAATGGGTTTTATGGCCCATTTAGGTTAATTAGATTTGCTATGGCCCAATGAGGCCCATTAAAGATAAACTAGTCCATTTTAGGCTTATAAGGCCCAAAAGGTTAAGTTTCATGAAAGTAGGTCCAATTAGAGCCCATACAAGAGTTCTGAGCCCAAAATCGTCAAATTGGAAGCTTATTGGTCCATTAGGCCCAATAAGAAAATCCTAGTCCAAAATGGACTTGAACCGGGATTTTTAAGGTTTCCAACCTTTGTTGACTACTTGAATGTTTGTGTAGAGTATTTGATGGAATTTGGTGATCATTGAACAAGCATCATACATGTTTTCCATGTTTTAACTACAATGTTATCTTTGTTAAGGGTTTTACAAGGTATCAGAATTCCTGGTTGTGACATCATCCCCCCGTTAGAGGGAATTTCGTCCCGAAATTCTTTTTAAAGCTAAATTCGAGAATGCGAGAATAGGTGAGGGTACTTCTGTTTCATCTGGTCTTCACGTTCCCATGTGAATTCTGGTCCACGTTACGCGTTCCACCGAACTTTCACAATCGGAATGCGACTTTGCTTAGTACGCTTCACTTCCCTGTCCATGATTTCAACTGGTTCTTCGAAGAACAGGAGATTCTCGTTGATTTTGATTTCTTCTAATGGAATGACGGGAGTTTCGTCGGATAAGCATTTCTTTAAATTGGAAACATGGAACACGGGGTGTACACTGTTGAGCTCAGCGGGTAGCTGCAGTCTATAAGCCACTGGACCTATTCGGGCAAGAATCTCGAAGGGTCCAATGTATCGAGGGTTTAGTTTTCCCCGCTTCCCAAAATGAATTACCCCTTTCCAGGGAGAGACCTTTAACAACACTCGATCCCCGACTTTAAATTTCCAAGGGCTTTTGCCGCTTATCGGTGTAGCTCTTCTGTCTGTCTCGTGATGATTGCAGTCGGGCTCTGATCTGAATTATCTTCTCGGTCGTTTCGCGTATGATTTCTGGTCCTGTTAATGCATTGTCTGGTGTTTGTCCTTTTGCTAGCTGAGTGTCTCCTACCTCAGCCCAACACAACGGTGATCTACATTTACGCCCGTACAATGCCTCGAAAGGAGCGACTTTGATGCTTGAGTGATAACTGTTATTGTACGAGAATTCGATCAAAGGCAAGTGGGTATCCCACGACCTTCCAAAGTCTATCACACATACGCGAAGCATATCTTCTAGCGTTTGAATGGTTGCTCGCTTTGACCATCCGTTTGTGGGTGGTAGGCAGTGCTCATGTCAAGTTGTGTTCCCATAGCTTTCTGAAGCGATTGCCAAAAGCGTGAAGTAAACCTACTATCTCTATCTGAGATGATAGATATTGGCACTCCGTGGAGTCTCACGATTTCCTTGATATAGATCCTTGTCAATCGTTCCATCTTGTATGATTCTTTTATTGGCAGGAAATGAGCGGATTTTGTCAACCTATCAACTATTACCCATATGGTATCGAAACCATCAGTCGTCTTGGGTAGTTTGGTCACAAAGTCCATAGTAATCCTTTCCCATTTCCACTCGGGAATTGCTGGTTGCTGTAGTAATCCCGAGGGCTTCTGATATTCCACCTTTACTTTAGCACATGTGAGGCACTTGCAAACGTAAGTGGCAATTTCTGCCTTCATGTTAGGCCACCAATAATGTTGCTTGACATCCGAGTACATTTTATCCGAACCCGGATGGATGGAGTATCGTGTCTTGTGGGCTTCATTCATGACTACTTCTCTGAATCCCCCAAGTTTAGGGACCCAAATGCGGTTCATGAAGTAATATGCTCCGTCCTCCTTCACTTCGAAATTCTTTTCCATTCCACGTAACGCTTCACTTGTTTTGTTTTCTGCCTTCATGGCATCGAACTGGGCTGCTCTGATTTGAGAGGTCAGGTGGGATTGGATGGGTATGGAGAGAGTCTTCAAACGACGATTCGACTATTCTTTTCGACTCAAGGCATCAGCTACTACGTTAGCTTTACCTGGGTGGTACTTGATCTCGCACTCATAATCGTTCAGCAGTTCAATCCATCTTCGTTGCCTCATGTTTAACTCCTTTTGATTTAAAATATGTTGGAGACTCTTGTGGTCAGTGAAAATGGTGCACTTCGTACCGTAAAGGTAGTGCCTCCAAATCTTCAAGGCGAAGACCACAACTCCTAATTCAAGATCATGGGTGGTATAATTCACCTCGTGGGTCTTTAGTTGTCGGGACGCATAAGCTATCACCTTTCCACGCTGCATGAGTACACAGCCTAAACCCTGATTCGACGCATCACAGTAAACTACAAAGTCCTCTGTTCCCTCTGGTAGTGATAGTACCGGTGCACTACATAATGCTTGCTTCAGAGTTCGGAATGCAGCTTCTTGCTTATTCGTCCATTCAAAGGGTACGCCTTTTTGCGTAAGCAAGGTAAGTGGCTTGGCTGTTTTGGAGAAGTTATGAATGAACCTCCTATAGTAGCCTGCGAGGCCTAAAAATTGGCGAATTTATGTGGGTGTTGTTGGGATCGCCCATCCTTCAACGGCTTTGACCTTAGAAGGATCCACATGTATCCCTTCCTGACTAACAACATGACCCAAAAAGTTCACACTACGAAGCCAGAACTCACACTTAGAGAGTTTTGCGTATAACTTTTCGGTTCGCAGGGTTTCCAGGATTTGTCGGAGATGTCGGCCGTGTTCCTCTTCGCTTCGAGAATAGACTAGGATATCGTCGATGAAAACGATGACAAAGTTGTCAAGGAATGGTCAGCAGATTCGATTCATTAGGTCCATGAATACGGCAGGGGCATTCGTTAGACCGAAGGGCATTACGACAAATTCATAATGTCCATAACGAGTTCGGAAGGCAGTTTTGGGGATATCCTCCTCCCGGAATTTGAGTTGATGGTATCCGGATCGCAGATCTATCTTAGAGAAGTAACTTGCTCCTTGGAGTTGGTCAAATAGATCGTCGATTCTCGGAAGTGGATAGCGATTTTTGATAGTGAGCTTATTAAGTTCCCTGTAGTCAATACACATCCTAAAGGTACCGTCTTTCTTCTTAACAAAGAGAACCGGAGCTCCCCAAGGTGAGAAACTGGGTCGGATGAATCCTTTGTCCAAAAGTTCGCTGAGTTGGCTGGACAACTCTTGCATTTCCGCAGGAGCCAATCTGTAGGGCGATTTGGCGATGGGTGTAGCTCCTGGCACAAGGTCAATTCGGGACTCGACTTGTCTTTCTGGGGGTATCCCCGGAAGGTCTTCAGGAAATACCTCCGGGAATTCACAAGCCACCGGGATGTCTCGAATATGGACCTCTTCTTTGGACTTATCCACTATGTGAGCCAGAAACGTCAAGTCCTTCTTTCGTAGATACTTCTGTGCCTTAATGCACGAGATAAGACGAAGGTTCGTGTTGGGTTTGTCTCCGTATATAATTAGGGTTTCGCGATTTGGGAGGTGAAGGCGAACGACCTTCTCGTGACACATAATTTCAGCATGGTGGGGGCTTAACCAGTCCATGCCGATAATCACATCAAAACTCCTAATGGAAACAGGCATTAAGTTTATTTGAAAGACGTGTTGGTTCAAGGTCAGGGTACATCCGATGTAGATTTCCCCAGTGGGTTCTGTTTTCCCATTAGCCATTTCCACCGTAAAGGTTTCATTAAGCTTCTGGGGTTGTTGTTTTAACAAGTGTTTGAATTTATTACTCACAAAGCTTCGTTTTGCCCCGGTATCAAATAGGATGCATTCATAAGTGTGGTTTAGGAGAAACGTACCGGTAACAACAGCGGGATCCTGAACCACTTCTCCCTGTCCCATGGTCAGCGCTCTTCCTGCTCCTCCATTCCCAGGGTTGTTGATGTTGGGGCAGTTTCGACGGATATGCCCAGTCTTTCCACATCCATAGCAGGTGGGGCTTGATCCCGCATTATTGTCGCTGTTGTTGATGTTGTTGTTGTTGTTGCGGTTGTTGTTGTTGTTGTTGTTGTTCCCTTGCTGCTGGTTCTGGGGAGGATAGGTCCTGCAATATTTTGCCGTGTGACCCTTCCGATTGCAACTGGTACAATGCATCTCCCTGCATTCGCCATTATGATGGAGACTGCACTTGTTGCACTTTGGGAGATTCCCGGAATACTGCCTAGGGGTACTTGGATTAGCTGAGGCTGGAGCATGTGGTATGGAGGGAACTTGGGTGGTTGCAGCATTGACTGTCACTGTTTGTTGCTTCTTTGACGACTCTGAGCCTTGTCGCCCTTTTCTCTTGTTGTTCTTTCCTTTCTTGTTGTCACTCTCCTTCTTGCCCTCAGTTTCCACTAACTTCTCGCCTTTCTTGTTGTTGTGGTCGTACAGTTTCTTGGCCAAACTCTTGGCACTGTCGAAGGTTTCGGGATTTGCAGCTATCACATTTCCTTGAATTGGGGAGGTTAATCCCCAGATGAATCGTTCGATTTTCTTTCCCTTTGAAGTAATCATGCCGGGGCACAACAGTGACAGTTCGCTAAACCTTGATATGTATGCATCTATATCAGAGTTTCGGACGGTGAGATTCCGTAACTCTTGCTCCATTTTCTGAATTTTGCCTCGCGGGCAGTACTCGGCCATCAGCATTTCTTTCAACTCCGCCCATGGCATGGCGTTGGCTACGGGGAGAGTCATGGCCTCTACATGTCCATTCCACCAGGTGAGAGCTTGGTCAACGAATGTGCATGCAACAAACTTCACTTTCATCTCCTCGGGGCATTCGCATATCTCAAATACCGATTCCACCTTCTCAATCCATCTCTTTAGGGTTATCATTCCACCCGTGCCATTAAAGGTTCGTGGCTTGGCGTTGGTGAAGTCCTTGTAAGAGCATGTCTTGGTAGGTCCTTGATTTATTCCGTTGTTCGAACTTCCAGCCCCTTGTCCATTGCCTCCACCATTGTTCCCTTGGTGGATTTGCGCCATGGCTGCAATGACCGCAACCGATACAGCTGCTTGGAATGCAGCTGAGTTGACTTCAGGTGGGGTTGGTCCAGGGTTTCCACGGGTTGGTCGTTGAGGCATCTTTCTGTCATTGAACGGAAAGATGTTGAGTGCCTATGATTTTTGTGAGTTTGTGGTCCTATAAACTAGGTGTATTACGTGTACTTAAGTAGTTTCACATGTTAGCAATACAATCATGGATACATAACACATAACAGCTAGCAACATCACAATAGAGCACATAAAATTTTCCATTAATAATATCCGTACTTTGATACATGAAAATTTGCTCGAAGGAGCGTACATAAGTGGTGCAAGTTCGGCAGCATAACGACTCCATGAGTAGTGTAATCACTTAAACATAGAGTCGATGGTACATAGCATAGATCATATAAGCATAATACTAAAGATAGATATGACTAGTCCTAACATCTAAGGAGCGCTCGACGGCGGCAGTGAGGTCATATACCAAAGTGTTGTGCCAACAACTGGGCCATCTCTGTCATTTCTCCAATGACTTCATCTCTTTCCTGGTTGGCATGCACCGCTCGTGCTTCCATGGCGAATAGCTGTCGCCGCAGAGCGGCAATCTCAGCTTCCGGAGAACGATTCTCTCTCGTGGAATTTCCTGGTGGGGCAGGGGGTTTCTGCTGCGTCTCGCTGGTAGGTGGTGTGACGGACTCCTCGTTTGTGTCTTGTTCTTCCTCCATATTGTCATCGGTCCCATCAAACTCGTAGTCCGTGTCCGTGTACTCGTCGGGCCCAACGCTGTGTGCTCCCCCTTGATCTCCCTCGGGTTCGTCCTCGATCATTCCGTGGGCCACTAAGGCCTGATGAAACTGAATGCCCTGGTGCTCCCCTTCCATGGTGACTGAGAGGAGGTATATGAATAAACTATTATTACTCCTAAGATGTTTTAATTATTATGTAAATTGAGTTGATGTTCTCTTCTTGGTAACAAAGGGGTATGTTTTTAGGTTTACTGACCATCAAGGTTTCCCCGGGGCATGTAATAGTTGTACTTCAGAGAAAATGTAGTTGATCAGGCTATATTCACCCCTTAATACAACTAAGAACAGTCCCGACTTAACCGGGATGTCAGTATTATCTTATTTGATTTGGTATTATGTTCTTTTTCCTGTATCGTACAAGTAGAGGTGTTTTATCGTTGTGTTTTATTTGTTTTGTTCAGAGTTGTTTTTGTCCCTCTTTGGTTTATAGTTGCATATCAATGTGTGGTTAGATATGTTAGTTCACTATAAACAGAGCTCTGATACCAACCTGTCACACCCCCGAACCAGACGGCGGAAACGTCTGAGGGCTCGCGTGACTTAAATTGAATATCATCACAATGATTATACATGAAACACAATATAAACTTCACCATGCATTAATACATAACGATTGACATTGTTCATATCTAGTACATTGTTTAAATATTACATATCCATACCATCAATTGTTCGAGTGTTTTCAAAACATAACATCCTAACATACTTGATATTACCCTTTAGCTTACCTGTTACCTGAGAATACAAGTTATTTTGAAAACGTCAACATATGAAATGTTGGTGAGTTCATAAGCAGGGTTGTGATAAAAATGATTTGTGTAGTTTATAAAACCCAGAAAATCCGATATTTTCTTAAAAGACAATTGTTTACCAAAGTGTGAAGATCCATAAGTTGGTGCATGAATGATTTCAAAACGTGTATAAATGGGAAGTTTTGCATTATAGTTATTGAAAATACAAGCGAGTGGTGTTGATTTCCTCGAAAAACCCGATGTTTTCCGATAACATAATATAATTGTTTCAAATTGTTATACCGCCACACAAGTGATTTTGATTACTTTTCCTTGATTACTCGGATAGTATTGGATTTATTTAATTTCGTGAGTCGTTATAACCATGCATAATAATGACTAGTTCGTCTGTCTTGGCATCCTAAAGAACGCCGGAATTGATCTTAAGATTTTGTCACCCTAGACTGGCCGAGTCTAACTGTAGCGAACAGCTGAGGTGTGGGGGAGTCACCCCCGTATAGATCTATACACAAACTCTCGCTCTCCTTCCAGGAGACTTTGATTATAACTACAGACTACGAACGACACTTAGAGGTGTCGCCCGTTATTACTCACTTAATCCAAACAAAATTGATTACTATTGATTAACGACATGAATTTGTTTACTTTGATTGCAAGTAAGCCTAACAAACGAGGAGAAGAGGATTACAAAGTCCTGCTAATTACGTGAGTTATTTTAGGCTGTTGGTTATACGAAGGACGCGTTGGCCCATTTCATATTTGATTTAGTTTGGACCTTACTAGCAATGCTAATGGGCCACCAAGGCCCAATAGCACATATATGTCATTGAGGGCCCCTTAAACATGTAATTGGGTCACAGGAGGCCCAATAGACATGTGTTATTATTGTTGGGCCCAAAAGTCATGTCAATGGGTCACAAAGGCCCAATAAGCATGATTAAGATCTTTCAAGCCCAACTATTTGAATATTTACTTGTTTTAGGTATAGTATAATGGTCGGAAGTTTGATTGAACTATTGTTAAATTCTCAACGGCACGAAACTTGTCGGTTATTTATAACGATATTTGAAAATAAATGTATATTCTTCATTCTGTTTTCATAAGTTGTAATTTGGTATTCTTTTGACCCAAATATCTTAAAACCAAAATAATTGACTTAAAATATTGATTTGACCCATTCATCCCCTTTTTAATAAAAATGACAATTTTAGTCCCTTACATAAAGAAAAAGACATTTTAGGCCCTTAACTCATTTTCCTGACATTTTTGACCCATAGACTTGTTTAAATAAATGTTTTTAGCTCAAAATTTACTCTTTGACAGTTTCAGCCCTTCCAGCAAAGAGTCTTTCGGTTAAAGTCCAACTTTTTCGCAACTTTTACAATTTTGGCCCAAATTCCAAAAACTTTACATTTTTGATCCTTTTTGGAAAAGAAAAACATTTTAACCCTTGAAATAGTTTTGTTTACCCCTTTTATCCCCTGTTTTGGGAATTGTACCATTTCAGCCCCTTAAAAATCGTATTCTTTTTTTTGCAATTTTTGGGCCTATGGGTCGAAAAGCCCAAAAATTAGCCCATTAAGCTACAGTTTACATTTCAAGTCCTTTAAAGAGTATAATATTCATAAAAACATTTTTTTACTGTTTTGACTCTTTTAATCCTTAGGAAAACCGTAAATGACAAATTTCAACTCAACTTTTATTTATTTTACAAATTTAGCCCAAGAATGAGTTTTATGTTGCATTTTGTTTATTATGACTTAAGCTAGAAAATTTTCTTGACTTGTTCAATGAAAAGTATATTAGATCATGTTTGTTTCCTCTTTTGTGCCATAGATCTCGAGATTTCTTCCCTTTTTGTTACATTTTTACCACATAAACACATAAAATCACACATACATACATGAAATCATACATGGCATACACATACACATAGATCTACACATTTTACTTGTATTCTCCCCCATAAAACTTGTGAAAAACGAAAATAGAGGGGTATGAACTCACCTTTGCTTGTTGTTTTCGATTTGAAGAAGAAATGGAAAAAGTTTGATGCTATTCTCGGCCCTAGAAAGCTTCTTGAGAAGACTTTGGCTTAGATAGGTTCTAAGAAGCATGATCATGAACTTTCATGAGTTAGAAGGAGATTTATAACAATTTCAAGAAGCTAAACTATGGATCTAAGCATTAACTTACCTAGAATGATGATTTTTGTGGAAAAACCTCGTTGAAATGCCCTAGATCTCGAAAGTTTTGATGGAGAAACAAGAGTGTTCTTTGAGAGTGTTTGGAGAGAATTTGTGAGGTGTGTGTGTTTTTCCTTTGTGTTCTCGGCCGAAGAAGAAAAAGAGAGGGGAGAAGAGAGAGAGTGAGGTGATAGATGCTTGGAAGTATGAGATGGGTGCATGGATATCCCAAGTATAATTATGAGGTGTTACTCCCCCCTTAATCACCCATTATTCTTATTTCTTTTTTTTTTTATCTTGGGCCGAATTTATTGGGTTAGGAGGAAGGAAATAGTTTATGTTGGGCCATTGTTTGATCTTGTTCGAAATTTATGAGGCCCAATAATTATTTTTCGGCCTATTGGGCTCCTTTGATAGCTTACGGCCCAATTTGTCAAAGAGAATGAGTTTTATGGCCCATTTAGGTTAATTAGATTTGTTATGGCCCAATGAGGCCCATTAAAGATAAACTAGTCCATTTTAGGCTTATAAGGCCCAAAAGGTTAAGTTTCATGAAAGTGGGTCCAATTAGAGCCCATACAAGAGTTCTGAGCCCAAAATAGTCAAATTGGAAGCTTATTGGTCCATTAGGCCCAATAAGAAAATCCTAGTCCAAAATGGACTTGAACCGGGATTTTTAAGGTTTCCAACCTTTGTTGACTACTTGAATGTTTGTGTAGAGTATTTAATGGAATTTGGTGATCATTGAACAAGCATCATATATGTTTTCCAAGCTTTAACTACAATGTTATCTTTATTAAGGGTTTTATAAGGTATCAGAATTCCTGGTTGTGACACATTTTCTCTCCACCAAGCCAAAAGATCCAAAATTTTAAATTGTGGTGCACTCATAAATTTTAAAAAGTTTGACCCCATATAAATTCCAAGTTCGCTACTAGGGGTTAATGTGCGTGCTCGTTTGTTTTGTTCCTCCAAAAGGGAGTTATAGATGTCAATATTAAATCCGTTCGACCCCCACTACTACCCGATGCACCACTACTAGAGTCGGTTACACTTGCAAAAATGTTTGACATATTGCCATATTTTGTAGCGTATATGTCAAACAAATTAGTAAAATTATTATTAAAATTTTGTATTTGGTTACGGATGTAGTTTGAGTCATCTTTGTGCAAATTTAAAGATATGGAAATTTTGGTATCAAAGCCTTTACACCCATAACATTGATACATGAGTTTAATGCGGCAGCGCAAGTAAAAAGTGTTGGCATTTCTTTGAAATATTTGACTAATTTTTCTCTCATTATGTCGTAAAATAATTGCAAAGCGATTCTTTGACGTGTCAAACTTTTAAACATCATGCACGTCGAACTCCATCTAGTGTCAACATCCCAATGAGGACTATATGAAGTTACGTCAATGGAAACGGCAAACTTTCGATATTTTTCCATTGTAGCTTTATTTTTTCCAAAAACTCTAGTTAACACATTTTTGAATTTTTCAATCGTAGAATCTATCACTTTTAAACCATCTTGTACCACTAGATTAATAATGTGACAAACATATCGAGTATGAACAAACGAGCCATCCAAAATAGGTCTATATTTTGCAATTACTCTTTTTGCAGCGGCGATATTGTTACTTGCATTGTCAAACGAAATAGAGAAGATTTTGTCACATAAACTATAAGTCTCTATAACGCTTACTAAAATTGCAAATAATCGTGCCCCCATGTGAGGATACGTAAAAATTCAAAAGCAATAACTTGTTTGTTCATTACCCAAGTAGAGGAGTCTATCCAATGTGACGTGACAACAATATAACTTTTGGAAACACTTCCGGTGGAGGATCAAACATCACCGGTTTTTAAATTAAAAAATCCCAATTGCATATCTTTTTTTGCTATACCCCAATACTTTATAGCATCACGTCTAAGAGTAGTGCGACTTACTTGCCGGTATCTGTGTCAATCGTGGGTTGTCGAAGTGGTTGAAAGGCAATCCCTCTTGAATCACGAACTTGCAAAAGCTTTCACGAACGTCTTCATTGTTGTAAATAAATATCGCCCCGTCGGGAGTAATATTAGGTTGACTCGGATCGCCTTGACCTTTTACAACTGGACAAGTTTTAGTTGCATGACTCCTCAACGTACTATTGCCATCTTTACCCATTAACAACCCGCACTTCTTGCATCGAGCTTTTTGATTCCCATTCGACAATAGCACCATATCAAAATGTTCCCAAACTTCTTTATTCCGACCGGTTGATAAGATTTTCACCATCGTTGCATCCGAGTCTTGAGCACGGTGGCGGTAGAATCTCTCGAGCTTTTTTTTTTGAAGTGTTAACAAAATTAGAATATGTGAAAAATATGTGTGTATATTAAAAACTTGAAATCTAGCAAAATACATACTATTTATAAGTGTTAAAGGGGTAAAAAAGACAAAAAAAAATGTAATATAGCCGTTTATACCCGTTTTTTAACAGCTAGAAAAAAAAATGAAAAAAATCGATTTTTGGCCAAAATGCCCGTTTTTAACAGTAATAAAAAAAATCCGAATTTCAATATGGTTTAGCTCAAAACTGGTTCCTGATACGTGGGTCAATCCGATTCCTAATCCGAAATGCAAATCCGGTTCCAATCCGTTTACCGGTTTCAATTCGAACCGGTTCGGTTAAAACCGGTTTTGACCAAATCCGGTTTCCGGATCTGATCGGATCCAAATGCCCAAACCGGATTTTGTGTGCATCTCTAATAATGACTATCCCCATGCTAGTTTTCTTTTTTCCTTTTTTTGCTTTGGAAGTGGTGGCAGAGTGGCCATGGTTATTTTCTCTTAACACTCAACAAATACTAAAAACAACACTTTCAAACAGGATGATGTCAACGGTTCCAGGATATCAGGATTAAAAAGCCAAAAATGAGATGTGACGTTAAAAGTTAACACACATCTTTAAATTTTCTAATTTGAGAACAATATAAGCATACCTAGTTGAGTTTATTATGTCGTTGGAAGCAGAAAGTTAGCACCTAATTAAATCCACAATTTACCTTGTCTTCGTTATGGCGACAGAAAGTTTGTTCACAACATCTTCATCTTGTATCTACTCACCAATTATAAACAAAAAGAAAATCGTAAAATAAATCCCTATGAAAGGGTTTTACAAAAGAAGATGCATTGGATGAATAAGATGTTATTGAATGAAGAGAATTGGCTAAACAACTTGTCATATAGCATGAGATTCAAATAATTAAACCATTAGAAAGTAAAACGGTAGAACTTTTAGTTACCAAAATACCACAATAAACAAAAGATCACTCAAATTCCATTACCAAAATAAACAAGTTACCACCATTCTTAAAAACGACCGTCTAATAAACTAATAGAGAAATATGAACCCCCAATCCAAAATAGAAAACCTCAGGAATAAAAAATAATTATTTTTTATAAATACAAATGAATTCCATTTAATTACCTCATGTATTGAACTTGTGTGAAGAAGAATGATTCCATTTTGTTCCTGATTTGCAGCAGTATAAATCTGTTCTTCAAATCTCACAGCTGTTTTCTCGAGTTCCTGTAGACTCTTGTGTCCAGAGATCGTAACACGCCTCTTTAAGGCATCAGTTCTACATAATATCAACGAATGTTAGTCCAAATATGTATATTTATTCTTCTGTATATTTCGGTAATTGTGATAATCTTAGGGGTCTGTTATATATAGTTCTTCTATTCTCTTTTTCTTGTAACCACCTTTTTACAAATCAATATAGAGAACACAATATCTCTCCTATCGCCTCCCCCTTGATCAATACAAAATCTTTAATTTAATCACTCATGGATTCTAACTCATAAATGTAAAAGAAAAAAAAAGATAATATCTTCTTTCACCCAATAACCGGTTCCTACAATAGATGCAAAGTTAACAATTATGATTTGTACAAGATGCATCAACAAAACTACAAATTTCAAATTATTAAAGAACATGAAAATAAAAAATTAAGAGAACGATGGAAAGATATACAAAGTATTCACGATGTAAAGTATTCACGATGTTTCGCAGTGAACATGTTTCTTGCAGTTGAGCCCTCCAATCACCATATCCGTTGGAGGAATCACCTATAACCCTACTTTTACCCGGAGTAGGTTTGATTGATTTTCACTCCTAAATTAGCAATATATTTGTGAGACGAAAATGATTCAATAGTAGATAGAAATATCTATAAGATCTCGTTCAAGCATTTCATCGAGCTAAGTGTACATAATCAAACGTGTCACATTTTAAAATAAAAATACCATTGATTTTTTTCCTTATTCATACTATTATTCAGTTTGTTCAATTTAAGCATTAAATACAAAGCTTCAAACTTTAAAGTAAAATTCAAGGAAGAAATAATTGCTACCAAGAAGATTAATAAGAACTTGAAAATTATAAACCTTAAAATAACCATAACATTAATGAGTTGAATCTTCGGATTACATATAAAACACATATTCACTACACGCATCAATACACATAATACACATAATTGAATCACATGTTATTTTTTAGAATAGAGAAATATCATAATAGGTAAAAAGCATTCATTGAATGTCATCAAACCTTGCACATGATTGCCTAGAGTAAAGCTTTCATTGAATCGATAGGTAAATATTTAGAACCAAATCGTATAAATAGATAGATTGAGCGTTAATTACTAACCTTATGTACTTATTCAAGTCTTTTATCAATCTTTGTTATGAGAACATAATAAAATCAAGAACGATGGTGGTATATATGGACCATCGAATTTAAATTGAAATTGATCACGAATTCCTGATTTCTTGCTAATGGAATTGAATTCAAACTATGCTGTTGATTTTTTAGAATAGCTACAATCAGTAATTGAGGAATTAATTCTTGATTTACTGCTAATCATCATATTTGATATATTTGATTTTGGGAATGAGTTATAGAAAGATCTATCATGTTCCTTCGGATGGGTATTAATCTCAACTTCAATGCTTCAAATCATTCAAAGTAAAACAAAGAAACATTAAAAAATACTTAAAATTATCATAATGAAGTAGTAACCTTGAGAAATCGATAGAGCACAGCAACGAAATACACTTCAAATACAAGCTTCGGTGCAGATTATAAGCTTCGATGGAGATCGATTAAAGACCAAATTTATAGGATTTGATTTGGGAGATAATCTCGTTGGTAGTTTCTTTTGCGATTTGGAGAAAATCGTTGTTGATTTTGTGCGATCAAGTTGGCGTCATCAAGTTACGACAGCAGAATCCCATTCAACATGGATTGTGGGTTGGTTTTGCGAGAGAGGGGACGTGAGCGAGAGGAAGCGTTTTTGTTTTTTCTAATTTCTAGGGTTTGATAATGGGTTGCAAAGTTGTTTATGGAAGATGATTGTTACAGGATCTCAAAATTATAATTAACAATCAACTCCTTAATTCATGCTATCTTATCCGATTAGGGGAAGAAAGAGAAGACGACATCAAATTGAAATGAGCCGGAAAAAAGAAAGCTAAGATGCCAGAAGGATATTTTCGATCTTAAGGGAATTGCATGAAATTCACATTGGTTTTTTGAGCGGGAAAATTAGATGGGAGGATGCTCATTGACCGCCACGTGGCACTTTAGTACTTATTTATTAGATTAGGGGATATTATACGCATAATAAAGTATGTTTTTGTTTTGAATTGACCATTATTTTTTTGCGCAATAAATCATTAATTAAACTTGCAAATTACATTTTAAATAGAAGAAAGACCTATTTAGTAGATGACTTTCAGGTGAGTATGTCTATGTGGTACAAATGACGTGAAACAAAATAATCCACGTCATAGATACAATGGACTAGCCCTAATAACTAAAAACCCCAAATTAAAACACTCCTAACCTCTTTGGTTCCAGCTATTGGATTAGGCGTCTAAGCTCATAATTATAATTGCTATAAACTTGAATTGACAGTAGCATTGTCCTTTTGGGTTGCCCTCAAACCTAGCAACTAGACATGATAGTTTTTGGAGAGAGAGGTTGATTTATTATTTGATTAATAAATTGAAATAAATAATTTGTTGATAAATTATGATAATAATATATTAATTAGAAATAGTAATATTTAATTAATATTTAATCAGAAATTAATTGAAATTAAAAGAATTAATTAAAAATGCAGGGTCTAAAGTGCAATTGTTCAATAGTTGAATAAAAGGCTCCAAAACCTTCCCGGTGTAGCCATCGACAGTTTTGGAGGGGATATTCTAGGGTTTCTAGAATATCCCATGTGGATAATAGGGAAGTATATAATTACCAAATTTGAATTAATATTATTTAATTTAAATTAGGGTTATCTAGGGTTTCCTGCTTGCACTATAGAAAGACTACCTAGCCTTCATATTTCGACCATCTCTTCTTCCTCTTGGGTTGGTCGAAATTCTCACCTCCTCCCTCCTCTCTCCTCAATATACTTCTTGCTAGCTTGGGTGTAAACCATTAGAGGCACGACGCTTGTGGTGCTTACTTCTAAAGCTTCAACAACACAAGGATCATTGTTATTTGCTATAATAACAATAAGATATGTAATCCTCAACCCTTTTGTGTGTTTTTCCAAAATAACCTAGGGTTCCTAGGGTTCTTATTATGATGTTCATAGATATAGGTTCAATAGAGAAAACATAAATCTTGTTTTACGTTGCATGTACACTTAAGAGTTTTAAGTTTGTTTTGTAATGTCTAAAACCCATCAGTGGTATCAGAGCTTGACTTGTTTTCTATTGAATTTGCGGTAATTGTTGAATTGATCAAATTAGGGTTTATGGAAATTAAACCCTAAAAGGCCTAAATTTCGATTTTAGGGTTAGGGTTTTGAAACCCTAATTTGCCCCCTAAGTTTCCAAATTAGGGTTACGGTTTTGAAACCCTAACCCTCCTCCCCAAGAATTTTGACTTTTAGGTAAGGGTTTGAAACCCTTACCTTCCTCCCCAAGCTATTTACGAAAATGGTAATTAGTTGGCTGATGGGTTTTGATACAAAATATAAGTTTGTTTTTCACACAAAACGGCAACGAAAGACTTTAAGATAACAATATTATTTTCGAGTTTATAACAAAACCAAACCATCTAGGATCCATTTATAGAGGTTAGAATGATATTAAAACAACCATAGGATGTTTTAGAGATAACCTTTGAAGCCTTTGATCCCACGTGGTTTTGGGGTGTTGATGAAGATGTAAAGATCAAACAACATGATCTTCTCTACAAGTATCCACGATAAAGATTAAGGCACTTGGAATGCTAGTTCCTTCTTGTATAAAGTACTTCTTAAGCCTTTAAGTACTTAACTCAAATAAGCACTAAAGGAGAATCACTTTAAGCCACTAAAGACTTGAATGATCTTCAAAAGAAAGCAAAAGAAGTAGCACTTTGCTACTTACGGTTTTGGTGAGAAGAATGGAAGAAGAAGAGAGTGTTTCACCCAACAAAAATGCCAGCCTCATGCATCGCTTATATAGTCCATGCAAAGTAAGGCCTTTTGATTGAAATACTCTAAAGTATTTCTAGCCTTTAGAAGCATGGGGGAAAAATCATGGAGGTTGACAAGAAACCCCCATATTTTAATATTTTTGGCCATACCTCTTGAAAAGAGGAGGATTCTTTAATTTTTATAAACTCTAAGTTTATAAAATATAAACTTTGTCTTTAGGTAAAAGACAAAAGAATCAAACTAGTCCAAAATGTTGTGCATGACTTATTAATTCATACCATATGAAATAATAACTAGTTATACTTTCTTTTAATTATTATTTTCACAAAACAATAATTATTCCCTAATTAAATACAAGAATTGATATTATTTATTAATAATCATATTAATAATAAATATACAAAATGTGCCAACTTGATAAAGGTGTGACCCTATAGGATCATGTATTATTAACAATATCACTCCATAATGATTCTTGGGCATATAGATTCTACAATCTCCCACTTCCACAAGATTCATTATAGACTGACATAGACAGTAGTTGATGTCTAGAAACGGGCTACTGCCCCTAACAACATATGAAGGGTGTCATCTCATCAACAACAAATTCCAAGAGCTCTAAGCTACAATTGTTACTAAAGGTGTTTTTATCAATTATTCCTTTGTCTCAGACATCATATTGGACATGAGATATGGATCGCCATCGATCTCATTTAGTGTTCAACTTGGTGCGGCTCTTGCTATTTTCATCTCCATGAAAATCAACCAATCCACTCATATTAGTCTTACCTCATAGATGCTCCCACAACTATGAACGACTATGGACATTTGGAATAACCTAGTTATTCAAGGATTTAAACATCCTAATATAGAACACAACAATTATTTAATGAAAGACCCATATCCAATATGCCATTCATTACAATATATGTTGCCTGTACTGTTCCAATATCCAAATACTAAATTTCAATCAAATATATCTACTTATATTAACAAGGCCCTATAGCACTAACTTGACTTTCATGCTTTAGCTAATGAAAGAGCTTTGTTAAGTAGATTTGACAAACTCAATTTGTATAAACTTAGCGAATACAAACATTTTCAGTTATATATATATATATATATATATATATATATATATATATATATATATATATATATATATATATATATAAAGAAAAACTATTGAGAATGTATTAGATGCTTAAATATGACTTAGATACCAATACTTGCGTAATGGGATTACTCATAGTCATAATGAACTATACATTAAGCATCTTTGTATGTGGTTCTCGAAAACCATAATGTACTCTAATTCTGATGTGTAACTATAATTAAAACTTTCATGGAAACACTATCCATGTAAATTTATCTTCATTCATAATGAGGACACGCCCGATTGTGACTGAGAGTCATCTCAATCTATTTGAAAATTTAGCACATGTGTAACAACTTTAAACATAGCTTTCTTTCAAATATTCTGTAGATTAGGAATATTTCTCTAGTTCTCGCAAGTACTTTAGAATGTTCCTATAAGTCACACAATGACTTGTTCTTGAATTATACTGGTATCATTTGACATACCCTAAGCATACGACTTATTTGGCCTTTACGCATAATCATGACATATATGATTAATCTAGTTGCAGCAACATATGGAATACAATCATATTATATAGTTCAAAACATTGTACTAGGATTTTGAGGAGTGCTCAAAATCATGGCATGTGGTATTTGACAAGATAACTCTCTCAGAGTCCTTTATCTTAAGCTCTTTTAAGATCCTTGACAATTAATGCAATTTTACTTAATCCTTTAAGTTGCCATGACCTATATATAGAACTTTATTCCAAGAGTTAGTATGGCGACTACATATAAGACTAGGAATGTTACTACGCTCCCACTAGCTTTGTTGGAAAAACACTAGAATCATTTTGATTTATAATCAAATCACACTATGTAATTATCTTATAAGAAAGAAGATTCTTACCTTGAGATGTTAGCTTAAATCTTGGAAAGATTTTCATTCATGTATGTTTTCTCCCTTGAAAACCCACCTACTCTTTATAGTCAAACAATATCGAGGAAGATTAATCAAGCCCATAATTGATAATCATACATGAATGCATCTCTATGTGTTTTATTAGTTTCTAATCAACTATTGAGCAGTTTTAACAACAGTTGAAAACTTGCTAGTTCCAAACTATGTTGCATTTAGTTTATGGTTCTTTAGCTCTTAAAGTTACATATAGCTCCCACTTAGAAAAAGAACTTTCTAAGTACTTGTCTTATGGAATGACAATTTTTGGGGTTAGTAGAGACTTCATCCTAAACAATCATTTAGTATAGTCTACATAAATGCAATTTGTAGATGCTAGAGTAGTTAAGCTTATTGTCAAACATAAGCTCTATAACTCCATGCCTTTTAGATAAGGACAATCCATTACATCCTTAGTCTAATGAAAGTATTTAATCCACTTGTTTGGTTGGAATATATATATATATATATATATATATATATATATATGTATGTATGTATATATATTCAATATATATTTGTTGCAGTGAGCATAATTCCAAAAATTTTATAAAGTAAATAGTCCTTTGAATAAACGTCATATAATAGACTGAAATATCTATTCTATTCTCTTCAAAAACTTGTACCATCGACATTCAACCAGTGGTCAGGTGACCCTATACCACTAGAGAATGTGAAGGCTACCTCGAACATCAAAAGATAGATCCAAGTGACCAGGTGATCCCGTACCACAAGAACCATACTAATGGCGAGTGAGTGTTTTTGACAGAATGAGTTGTAAATCTATTCCACAACTCTTAAGATGTTCCAAGAAGACTTGGTTTACAAAAACTCATTTTCTCTATAACTCCATGCCTTTTAGATAAGGACAAACCATTACATCCTTAGTCTAATGAAAGTATTTAATCCACTTGTTTGGTTGGAATATATATATATATATATATATATATATATATATATATATATATATATATATATATATATATATATATATATATATATATATATATTCAATATATATTTGTTGCAGTGAGCATAATTCCAAAAATTTTATAAAGTAAATACTCCTTTGAATAAACATCATATAATAGACTGAAATATCTATTTTATCCTCTTCAAAAACTTGTACCATCGATATTCAACCAGTGGTCAGGTGACCCTATACCACTAGAGAATGTGAAGGCTACCTCGAACATCAAAAGATAGATCCAAGTGACCAGGTGATCCTGTGCCACAAGAACCATACTAATGGCGAGTGAGTGTTTTTGACAGAATGAGTTGTAAATCTATTCCACAACTCTTAAGATGTTCCAAGAAGACTTGGTTTACAAAAACTCAATTTCTTTATCACAACGAAAGGTTAGTGATAGTCTCATTGAGTTGTATTTCAATCTTCACTATGAAACAATTTGAGCTAATCAAAAGTTTCAATAATAACAAATAAAAGTCGTTAGTGAAATTGATTAAACATCTATCACCAAATCTATTCATGGATTGAAAAGATTACATACATCACTTACGTGTAATTCTTTGTCAAGCCTTTTGTTCTTTAACTACTAATAGATAAAGATACTTGTGAATCATCTTCCCATATAAATAGGATCCACATGTATCAAATGAATCAAACTCATTTTCCTTCAAAAATTCCATCTTTTTGAAGTTGGTATATGTATTGCTTATTTATGTAGTCATGATGACTATGACATAGATAAGTTTCAATCAAATATCATTTGATCATTTAGGTGTTATGATCAGAACTATCAATTTAATGTAAGCTTATAGATTTACTTCATAATTAACATTATGAGAAAATATTCTTTAACACAGAATACATCGTTTCAGATCATGAATGTGAGCATCCATAAAACGATAAGTAAATCTAAATTTATTCATAAATTACAACTGTTACATGTCCCTATAAGAATATGTACAAAACATCTATTATTTAAATAAAGACTATAACAACACTTGTTATATCTTCAGCATGAAATGTCATTCATTTGTAATCAGTTGATTATTTCTTCCAATCATCAACACATAATATCAATTATTAGTGTCACTTTAAGTATAGCACACTCAAGTGAGTGATGGGAAAATAAATAGTTCTCTCATATAGATATCTGAAGTCTTATCCAAGTCAGACTTCTTCAACTCGATGAGATTAGAGGAGCAATTCCTCTTTTAGTGTCTAGTTTCATCCACAAATAGAAACAACATTAATCATTTGGTCCTTTCTTGATTTTTGGGTTTATGTTGTATTTTCCTTAACTGAACTATAAGTCAATTTAAGTACACAATCTCTTAGACTTCAATTATTCAATTTTTGAACATATTTGAAATACTTTCTACTGTTCTGAATATCTGCTTTATTTGATGAGACATCTGATATGTTTCATAATTATCCAAGACTTTCTACAATTCAAGGTTAATTACTCGAGTATTATGTGAGACACATCAACATCATCACAATAATACTTTCATCAAAGTATCATGATCATACTAACTGGCTTGCAGAGCTTATTTAGGTATGAGATCTTTCATTATATATAATTTCTATTTATCCTTAAGGTGGAACCTTAAGATATTATACTAATTATAGAAATTATACCCATCAAATGTTACTGTCTCTTGAAACTCAACAATAGAGAGGTTTTTCAGGGCGTAAAATTATTAACAATTATCAATAGAATTTAACAAAGTTTCATTTAATATTTTAAATATTTAGTCTTTAAAAATTAATACATTTTATTGTTTCTTAAAACATTAATTTATTAAAGTCTAGGATCCAAGTAACGAAACAAGTAAATGGTTAGGTGACCTTTATCCCATAAACTTAATCAAACTCAGTAGGTAGCGATTACCAATTGCATACAATATGTAACTCCTAGATTATGGGATCCTAAATAACTATTGCTTAACTTGAAATGTTTATCCCATCTATGCTTCGGACCTCTCATGCTTAGGTAACATTTATTACACAAGATGTCGATCAAGTCATCCTACTTGAAACAACTTGTAGTATTGTAACTAATTAGTGACAAGGTGACCATTTAGAAACCAGAAACTACAAAACTACCCCGAACATCATAATCCAATCCTAATGACCAGGTGACCCTGTGAAATTAAGACCATACAAATGATAACGAGTGTTCTTCAAAAGGACGGCAATGACTTGCATTTTTAGAAAATGTTTTATATATATTTTACAATTATAGTTTATAAAAACATGGTCTTATGAATATTGCATGCATCCAAAAATTCATGTACCCTTTTGTAAAATTCATATCACTTGTTATGAGGTTCTTTAGGTGCCAAATAAAAATTCATTTTATTTTCAATTAGCCGTGATCAATTATAAACTAAAATCCGATATTTTAAAGTTTAGTCGTAGATCGGTTTTAAGAACCGGTAATAGTCTTGATAAAATTTCATTTTATATTTAAGACTTGGAGTTTTGGATGAGTTATAAAATCACTATTTTAAATCTCCTTTTAACAATCAACAACTTATGCCTTCATGAATTTGTAAAATAAACTCATTTTATTTTATAAACTCAATTTTATGTATCTTATGATAAAAATCATATTTTGATAAACCAAAACTTGGGTGATGATACTTATGTTTTAAATCTCATTTGACATTCATAAAACATAATATCAACATGTTGCATTATGTTTAAAACACCAATATTATATATTAAGTTCCGACGCAAAAAATAATCATTAGTTTTATTATTTGCCGTTATAACGCCTTTTAAACCGATTTCAGTCTTTTTAATAAAAACTCTTTTTTTTATTATAAAGACATGGAGTTTAAATAATGTTTAAACGCCTTTTAAACAATTTCAAATATTTTAAAGCGGTATTTATAAGTTTTACGATAAAACTATTTTCAAGAAAAAATCGATTTTTAACCGGTAAACCGGTAAAAATGTTTTGATAAATATCCATTTATAAACATCTTATGTTATCTTTTAAATATTTTTTACTCAAACTCCAAGTGATATTATCTTATGAAAAAAATATTATTGGACATGTAAAAACCATTTTCATACATAAAACAAAACATACATTTAACATAAAATAAACATCACAAGCACGTATTATAATGTGTATAAACCAAGCCATGTCTAGTAATAACTTTTGTGAGCCATCACAAGAACTATTAAGTCTTTCCTAAAGGACTTAAGTGACACTTCAAAGAGTCTTCAAGCTCTCACTTTCCAACTCAACTCTTGCTTGCAAAAGGACTTCAAATCTTCATGTTGTGAAAGCTGCAACACTTAAACCATTAAGACTATAATTAAGCCCAAAACCAAGAGTAGAAGCTCATGGTTGGGATTATGGTCTCAAGTGGTTAAGTCATCTTCAAAATGGTCATTTCTTCATCTTGCTACATTTAAAAAGAAATACAACTAGTCTAACTAACTTATTACAACAAATCAACAAATGAAAAATTACTTATTTACTATTACATCTTATGAATAAATAAATATCAACCAAACACAACACAAAGGTCCAAATGGCTTGTTTATACACAAAAACATATCAAATATTATAACAAACAAATTTTGTTTTTTCTAAGGCAACTTTTATATAACCAAAATGCATGAAAAATGGCTTTATATAAAAATAAACAATTTTAACCAAGAAGTTGTCAAAGAAGACAAATATGAATTTTTTTTAACAAAAAGAAATCCATGCTTGTTTTCAAAAAACCAAGATTATCAAACATAAAAAATCATTCTAACATATAAAAGATGACTCTGATACCACTGATGGGTTTTGATACAAAATATAAGTTTGTTTTTCACAAAAAACGGCAACGGAAGACTTTAAAAATAATAATATTATTTTTAAGTTTATAACAAAACCAAACCATCTAGGATCCATTTATAGAGGTTAGAATGATATTAAAACAACCATAGGATGTTTTAAAGATAACCTTTGAAGCCTTTGAACCCACTTGGTTTTGGGGTGTTGATGTAGATGTAAAGATCAAAGAACATGATCTTCTCTACAAGTGTCCACCATCAAGATTAAGGCACTTGGAATGCTAGTTCCTTCTTGTATAAATTACTTCTTAATCCTTTAAGTACTTAACTTAAATAAGCACTAAAGGAGAATAACTTTAACCCACCAAAGACTTGAATGATCTTCAAAAGAAAGCAAGAGAAATAGCACTTTGCTACTTACGGTTTTGGTGAGAAGAAAGGAAGAAGAAGATAGTGTTTCACTCAACAAAAATGCAAGCCTCATGCATCTCTTATATAGTCCATGCAAAGTAATGCATTTTGATTAAAATACTCTAAAGTATTTCTAGCCTTTAGAAGCATGGGAGACAAAGCATGGAGGTTGACAAGCAACCCCCATATTTTAATATTTTTGGCCATACCTCTTGAAAAGAGGAGGATTCTTTAACTTTTATAAACTCTAAGTTTATAAAATATAAACTTTGTCATTAGGTAAAAGACAAAATAATCCAATTAGTCCAAAATGTTGTGCATGACTTATTAATCCATATCATATGAAATAATAACTAGTTATACTCTCTTATAATTATTATTTTTACAAAACAATAATTATCCCCTAATTAAATACAGGAATTGATATTATTTATTAATAATCATATTAATAATAAATATACAAAATGTGCCAACTTGATAAAGGTGTGAATCTATATGACCATATATTATTAGCAATATCACTCCATAATGATTCTTGGGCATATAAATTCAACAGTTAGGGTTTCCTAAATTTTTGGTAATTATTATTTTAATTTTTTAAAATTGATAATTGAATTTTTTTGGATAAATCCTATACCTTAATTTTCAAAAATTAGAGGGTAAGGATTAGGATTAAATTATTTGATTAATTTAATTGGATAATATTTATTTGATTTAATATAATTAATTAAATGTTAACTAATAGATATTTATTAAATCATTTTGGTTTATTTTTTTTAATTTAAATTAATTATTTAAATTTTGAAATTTAAATATAAACCTTGTATTTTAAAAAAGTTTTAAAAATACACCTTATACTATATGTAAAATTAAAAGTTTAATAATTAATATATGTACAAGACTAAGTGAGTCGAACCGCTAGTACGTCTCATTCACGAAGCTAGTCTATAAGGGGGTATAAGGAAACTGCCTATAAAATGGTAGTTAAATTGGTGTCCACTCTCACCCACCCCTTCCTTGATTAGTAGAGGGTTGTTTGCCGAACGAGTTTGATAGGACGATTAATTCTCATCAATAAGTATAATGTGATTAAAAAGTAACTAAACTATTTTATTTTAAATCCCAATCTTAGTTACTTTAGGAAAAATGTGAATTTGTATGCTAACCGATGAAATTGCACATTATACTTTATAGTAATTAGTAGAGCGTGTGTGGTTAATCGGCACACTAATAATGACTATAAAGAGTAATAATGGGCATCTCGAAAAGTATCGTTGATTAATGGAGCGTGTGTGGTTAATCGACACATTAAAATGAGATGATAAATGACATCGAGAGTGCCAAGCTAATTTTCATGGTTATTCACATCTTGTTTATGATCCTCGGTATCCCAGTAACAAATGGAAGAGTATAATCTGAGATTAAACATGCCATTGAATAGTTTCAATGAGTCTCAAAGATCTAGGAATTTCACTTAGCTTAATTTCCTTCAAATTTCGTTTTTCGATGGCGGAATTGGTAAATCTTCATTTACCTACCTTTATAAAATTTACAATTAGATTACGACATCCCTTTTCTAAGTTTTAAATTTTTAGTTGGATCCTAGCGTTAATCTTTCATATTTGGGATGTTATATTAAGGATTGTTCTTGTCTAACTAAAACTACCTTTCTTTTATAGATGTCTACTCCAGATGATGCTTCTGGTTCCTCCTCCTCCTCCAATCATAACTTTTCTTTGTTGAACAGATGCTCCAAGGTGACATTGGATGGCACAGACTATAATGATTGGATGCGCAACACCAAGATGGCCCTTCGTTTCTAGGACAATGAGTATGTCCTTGAGAAACCATTAGATGAGATTGACAAATAGAAGGCCACTCCTGAAGAAATGGTAGCCTACAAGAAGCACTACAATGATGCAACAAAATTTGCTTGCATCATGGTAGCCACAATGACTCCTAAATTACAGAGAAATTATGAGGATTACTAGCCGTACGAGATAAACAAGGACCTTATGGAAAAGTACCATAAGCGAGCTCGTCAAGAAAAGTACAAGGTGGTAAAGTCCGCTATAGCAAGCAAGATGAAAGAGGGAGAATCTGTTAGCATCCACATATAAAGAATGCAACGATATGTGGATCGACTTGTCAAGCTTAATGTGAATTTTGATGAGGAGTTGGCTATCGACATAGTCTTGAACTCCTTACCAAGTTGTTATGATCAGTTCATTTTGACTTATCATTTGAACAACAATGAGATCACTTTGTCTCAATTGCACAACCTCCGGTGAACATTTGAAGTGGGGATGAAGGGAAAAAGTGTTGCCTCCACTCCTACTAGTGCTCCCATTCTGGCCATTGGTCAAGGAAAAGGAAAAAAGGAAAGGTCCTCCAAAGCAAAACAAGAAGGGAAAGTCTGAAGCTGGATCGTCAAGCAATGGACACAAAGGTAAATCCAGTTATGATGCTCCCCCTGTCTTTGATCCCAAAGAGGCCACTTGCTTCTACTGCAACGAAAAAGAGCATTGGAAACGAAGTTGCCCAAAATATCTGCAAGTCGTTAAAGATGACAATGTGAATCCGACTTCTGCAAGTATATACCCTATCTTATCTAATAACTCATCATCTTCTTTTTCTTGGTTCCTTGATACAGGATGTGTATTCACATTTGTTATGATTTGCAAGGGCTAAGAATAAGTGAGGACGTGGAGCATGGTAAAATAAACTTGATCATGGGGAATAGGCGATCTTCATTTGTCACCAATATTGGATTTTATAGTCTAGTGCTTAGTGATGGAGTTAGTTTAGATTTATTAAATTGTTGCTACTCGTCAGAAATGACATGAAACATTATTTCCTTTCATGCATTGCTTAAACAATGTTTTAGATATTCTTTTAATGGTGAGAATTGTTCTATTTATGCTTATAAAAATGGTATTTTTTTATTTTGAAGCTTTACCTTGTGATGGTGTGTATGAAACTGTGATGTGTGTAGACAATTTAGGCAATAGTGTATTTCAAATTGATTCGTCTAATGGTATAGACAAAGCGTGCTTGTGGTATTGTCGTCTTGGACAAATTAACAAGAAACGCATCGCCCAACTCCAAAAGGTTGGAGTGTTGGAATCATTTGACCTAAGGTCAGATGATGAATGCGAATATTGTCTTTTGGGTAAGATGACAAAATCACTTTTTACTAGATCTTGTGAAAGAGGTGAAGGTTTGTAGGACATCATACACACAGATGTGTGTGGTCCCATCAGATCTACCACAAGGGATGCTAATCAGTTCTATGTGACTTTTACTTGATTATAGCAGATATGGTTATATATACTTAATCAAGCATAAGTCAGAAACCTTTGAAAATTTCAAAGAGTTTAAACATGAAGTCAAGAATCAACTGGGCAGGAATATAAAGATGCTCTAATCAGCTAGAGGTGGAGAGTATCTTAATATCAAGCTCCACGACTACCTCAAGGATGTGGAATAGTTTCACAATTGACACCTCCTAGAACACCACAACTTAATGGTGTGGCTGAGAGACGCAATCGAACCTTGTTAGACATTGTTCGTTCCATGATAAGTCGAGCTTCTCTTCCAATTTCATTCTGGGGGTATTCCTTAGAGACCACCACCCACATTCTTAATCTTGTCCCAACTAAGAAGGTTGCCAAAACACCTCACGATATGTGGACAATGAAGGTTCCCTCGTCAGCACATATCAAGGTTTGGGGTTGTGAAGATTTCGTTAGACGAGAGACTCATGACAAGCTTGAACCTCAAAGTGAGAGATGTATTTTCATCGGCTATCCACAAAATTCCTTTGGATATTCGTTCTACAGACCTAGTGAGAATGTGGTCTTTGTAGCACAAAGGGGAGTCTTTCGAGGGGGGGGGGAGAGAGAGAGAGAGAAAGAGAGAGAGAGAACTCATATGCAAATAGGACAGTGGGAGTACAATTGATGTTGAGGAGATTCAAGAATCAAACGATGAAGTAACCTCTGTAGAGGCTAGGGGTCAACCAGAGGAAGAAATTCCAGTTGAACCAGTTGATGAGTCATTACCTTTTAGGCATTCCAGTAGAGTTCAAATGCAACCTAAATTATATGGTTTCCATATTACTGCAAATGGTGATACATTTACCAGTGATAGTACATTGGTATATTTGGACGAACCAGCTAACTACAATGAAGCAATGGAAGGCCCTGAGGCATCCAAATGGCAAGAGGCAATGGATAGCGAGATCAAGTCAATGTATGACAACCAAGTTTGAAATTTGGTTGATAATGTACCAGGTCGTAAGACAGTTGGGTGCAAATGGATCTTCAAGAAGAAGACCGACATGGATGGAAATGTACACACTTTCAAGGCTCGACTGGTTGTGAAGGGCTTTAATCAAACCCCAAGGGTTGACTATGATGATACCTTCTCACCAATGGCTAAGATAAAATCTATTAGGATAATGCTCGCCATAGCTGCATTTCATGACTATGAAATTTGTCAGATGGATGTTAAAACCACTTTCCTTAATGAGAAGTTAGCTGTGGATGTTTACATGAGTCAACCAAAGGGTTTTGTTGATGCAAAGTTTTCCAATAGAGTGTGTAAGCTTGAGAAATCAATCTATGGATTAAAACAAGCTTCTCGCATATGGAATCTTTGCTTTGGCGATAAGGTCGAGGAGTTTGGCTTCTCAAGAAGTGAAGATGAGCCCTATGTATATGTCAAAGCTAATGGAAGTATAGTAACCTTCCTGGTATTGTATGTTGATGACATACTTCTTATAGGAAATGACATTCCAACTTTGCAAGAGCTTAAGTATTGGGTTGGAAAGTGTTTCGCTATGAAGGATCTGGGAGAGGCTGCTTATATTCTAGGGATAAGAATTCTAAGAGATGGAAGTAAAAGACTAATTGGACTTACTCAGAGTACATATTTGGAAAAGGTGCTAAAACATTTTAGTATGGAAAATTCCAAGAAAGGAGAATTGCCTATACAGAGTAATACCAAATTGAGTAAGACTCAGAGCCTAAGTACCGATTCAGAGATAGCAGAAACGAGTAGAGTTCCATATACTTCCGCCGTTGGATCTATCATGTATACTATGACGTGTACTCGTCCTGATGTGGGGGCCTTTGCTTTGAGCATGGTCAGTCGTTATCAGGGAAATCTAGCTAAAGCTCATTGGATAACAGTTAAGAATATTCTCAAGTATCTGCGAAGGACTAAGGAATGTGTCCTAATACTTGGTGGCAGTGATACATTGAGAGTAACTAGGTATAGTGACGCCAACTTTCAAACAGACAAATACAACTTCCATTCACAATCTGGCTGGGTGTTATACCTTAAATAGAGGAGCGGTTACTTGGAAAAGTTCCAAGCAAGATACAATAGCTTATTCTACCTGCGAATCAGAGTACATAGTGGCAAGTGAAGCATCAAAGGAGGCAATTTGGTTGAAGAACTTCATCGGAGACCTTGGAGTTGTTCCAGCCATCAAGGAGCCAATGGAAATTTTTTTGTGATAACGAAGGAGTGGTTGCCTTGAAAAAGGAACCAAGAGATCATGGCAGATCAATACATATCAACAGAAAATACCATTTCATCAGACATAGAGTTGAAGAAGGTCACCTCGTAGTGAAGAGGGTATGATCAGAAGAGAATCATGTAGATCCCCTCACAAAGGGTCTAAGTAGGGCTAAACACGTTCATCATGCTAGGAGCATTGGTCCGAAAGATGATATTAGTTTTAGTAGTTAGATAGTTAGTTGAAATTTGTAACAAAGTAAATGTAATTGAATTTTGGTGATTAAATAATAGAGAACTATTTATGAGTTTTTTTTACTGTCTTTTGTCAATTATTTATTATTGTGTTTCATTTTTGCATGTTGTACTTCCTGAATAATTCGATTATTCAAACTCCACAGTTGATCATACTTTTGGAAGAAAGTAGTGAATTAAGATTTTCATGAAATAGATTGTAGATTGTTTAAAAGGTTTAAGACATAGCAATGGTATTGTTGTAATGTTCATGAGTACTTTGAAATGGAGATTTGAGTATTGGATTAACCCACGCTCAGAGAATTACTTCATGGAATTTATCACGAGTAATTTTGAGACGATAACATCTTATAATCTTATAATCTTGAAACGGAGATATATGAGTTGTGGTTTACAAGTTAGTTGTGCATTGATTATACGTAAACGCATCAGTAACTTGATGTTATAAAACGTATTGTTGTGCATGATCTGATGAGTAAATGGTGCAATCATATACGTCAAATTTTATTCGTTCCTTTTTCCTTAATGGGAAAAGCGATATATTTGGGCCCCTCAGTGATTTGGTGTTGACTTATAGTGTCGGGCCTGGCCGGACTAAATTGATGTGTTCGATTAAACTTTTTATGTCATTACAAATCAGAAACCGGGAAACAAAGTATTGGAAAATGAGATTGATTATGTTCCATGTGCCATGTTTTAATGATATCTTGCAGAACGTGGGATTATATGATCACTTATCTTAAGACACGTAACCGACTCTGTCAGAGTTCGACATCGGCTTTTGGAAGCTACAATTTGCTGATCATTTTAGAAGCTATACCGGCAATTATAGTTACAGACTTATCCAAGTGGAAGACTTTTGGATTAGGTGTCTAATCCCATAACTATAATTGGTATAAACTTGAATTGATAGTAGCACGGTCCTTTTGGGTTGCCCTCAAACCAAGCAACTGGACATGATGATTTTTGGAGTGAGAGGTTGATTTATTATTTGATTAATAAATTGAAATAAATAATTTATTGATATATTATGAGAATAATATATTAATTAGAAATAGTAATATTTAATTAATATTTATTCAGAAATTAATTGGATTTAGAAGAATTAATTAAAAGTACAAGGTCTAAAGTGTAATTGATCAATAGTTGAACAAAATGCTCCAGAACCTTCCTGGAATAGCCATGGACGGTTTTGGAGGGGATATTTTAGGGTTTCTAGAATATCCCATGTGGATAATAGGGAAGTAGATAATTACCAAATTTGAATTAATATTATTTAATTCAAATTAGGGTTATCTAGTGTTTCCTACTTGCACTATATAAAGGCTCCATAGCCTTCATATTTCTGACATCTCTTCTTCCTCTTGGGCTGTTCAAAATTCTCACCTACTCCCTCCTCTCTTCTCAATATCCTTCTTGCTAGCTTAGGTATGAACCATTAGAGGCACGACGCTTGTGGTGCTTGCTTCCAAAGCTTCAACAACACAAGGATCATTGTTATTTGCTATAATAACAATAAGGTATGTAATCCTAAACCCTTTTGTGTGGTTTTCGGAAATAACCTAGGTTGCGTTTAGTTACGGAAAAACAGTTTTCATTTTCTGTTTTTCGTTTTTCCTTTTCATATTTCGTTTTTCGTTTCCGGTTTTCATTGGAAAATTTAGAAAACGCGTTAGTTAAAACTGATTCATTTTTCATTTTCAGTTTTAGAAAATTAAAAAACGTGTTTAGATGTGTATTTTTCTATTGGTTTTCATTTTTAGAAAACAGTTGCGGTGGTAGGGTGGGGGTGGGGGCGGCAATGGCAGCGGGTCGGCGGCGGTGGTTGTGGCGGAAATCATGGTAGTGGGGGTGATGGCTGTGGTGGCGGCGGTGGTGGTGGTGGTGCTGATGGGGTAGTGGTGGTGGTGATGGTGATGGTGATGGTGATGGTAGGTTGGTGATTGTGGTAGTGGTTTTGGGTGGGTAGGTGTGTTTGTGTGTGTTTGTGGGTGTGTGTGTGTGTTTGTGGGGGTGGGGGTGAGTGTGTGGGTGGGTGTAGGTGTGGGTGTGTGTGTGTGTGCGTGTGTTTTTGGGGACGGGGGTGGGTTTGTGTGTGTGTGTGTGTGTTTGTGGGGGTGAGGTAGGTGTGGCTTTGTGTGTGTGTGTTTATGGGGGATTGGGTGGGGGTGGGGATGGGTGTGTGTGTGTGTGTTTGGGGGTAGGGGGTTTGTTTATGTGTGTGTGTGTGTGTGTGTGTCTATTTATGGGGGTGGGGGTGGCTTTGTGTTTGTGTGTGTGTGTGTTTGTGGGTGTGGGTGTGTGTGTGTTGGGGGGGGGGGTATGGGTGGGGGTTGGGGTAGGTGTGTGTTTGTGTGTGTGTTTGTAGGGGTGGGTGTGGGTGTGGGAGTGGGTGAGTGTGGGTAGGTAGGGGTGTGGTGGGTTGGAGGTGTAGAGATGGGGGTAGGTAGAGATGGGAGTGAGGGTGTGTTTATATTTTAGAAAAATTTTGGAATTAGAAAAATGTGGAAAACAATAATTATTGGTTTTCTAAAAATTTCCAACTTCTTTGTAATTTTAGAAAACGGAAAATTTTCATTTTCCGTGAAAAATTTAGAAAAATAGACGAACTAAACGCGTTTTCAAAATTCTCATTTTTCTTGGAAAATTTTTCCGGAAAACGGCCCGTTTTTCCGCAACTAAACGCACCCCTAGGGTTTCTACGGTTCTTATTTTGATGTTCATAGTTATAGGTTTAATAGAGAAAACATAGATCTTGTTTTAGGTTGCATGCACACTTAAGAGTTTTAAATTTGTTTTGTAATGTCTAAAACCCATCACCAACATGAACCCTAGCCACCTCCTTCATCTCCGAAGACAACTCCTCAATAACCTCCTCCATCTCTGACGATAGCCCAACAATGCCCAAGAAGGTATGTTTCTAATCGGTCTCTACTAGTGGGTCCAGATGAAAACATCTACCAAGGGCCTAATCATCAATGATATTAGCAACAAAGATTCTAATGCCATGATTTGTAGTACAAGTGAAGTAAACATGAACTTTGAAAGCACAATAAATTTTTTGGAAGAAGTAAGCCAACTTAAGAAGAGAGTAACACATCTGGTAGAAGAAACACACAAAATGATTGAAGAAATGTCCAACAACACAGAAGAAAGGAAGACATTGTTGAATAAGGTATGTTGAAAATAGAAACTCGTATAATTGTCTCTTCAACCTCAGAATCAATGTTTTTGGTACAAGTTTTATAAGGTAGCACATAGCAATCTTCGGTCTTTTAGGGTTTATGGCGTACGTACTTTTCCTTTGAAATTAAATCCCAATACCCACCACATTTTGTAAAAAATGCCACAGTGAATCTCACTTTTCTTTAATATAGCAAAATAGACATGAAAAACCCATGTGTGACATGAAGGCGATCACTTTGGTTAATTTGGGAGGTGGATGTTGGTTTAGTTGTTATGTATTTTAATGATTAACCAAAATTGTTTTTAGTTGTAGTTGGAGATGTATGGTGCTAGTGGTAAAAGATGGTGGTGGTCGACGGTAAACATCATACAGGTATTGGTGTTGACGTGAAGATGGTATCAACTAAATTCTGTAGATGATGAACATGATGTTGGATTTATAAGGGAATCATGATTTTAATTTATCCAAATGGAAGATGATTAATAATAGTAAATAATAAGAAAAAGTCAACGCCACATGGGCATATGCTGGTGACTCAAATATGATGTGGCATGCCACCTAAGCATGGTAATCGGATGACTTTTTCATTTGTTTCATAATAGCTTAATTGATATTGATTTTACAAGTTTAATGACTTATTGCGCAAAAATAAATAAATAAATAAACCAATTCGGGACAAAAGACATAGTTCATTGTGTTACAATGATATTTTTCCATATTGAAATTAGGGTTGTTCATCAAAATAAAATGAAAATTATTATACAATAATCATATTTTTCATAATTATTATGGATAATCACTTCAACTATAAAATTTTCTTTTGATATGTTTTTAATTTTATTAAATTACTTTATAAATAACTATCATTATAAAAAACCATTCATAATACCATATTTCATAAAATAGTCGTTATTTTGTAAAATATGAGCTTATTTTGAGAAATCTAATGATCTATTTACATTTATGTTGTTTAGTTTCATTAATTTATGATTTACGATTAGAGACTTTTCTCATATAGTATGGAACAAAAGTACAGTCAAACATACATGGACTTGGTCATTTCATTTGTGTTTGAAAATGGAAAATATTAAGACAATGCAGATATGTAAGTATTATAATTTGTAGGTTTCGGAAAATCATTTGTAAATTGATTTATTTTGTCATTCTCTTTCATTTATAAAATACATTTGATTTATTTTGTGAGATCCTCTCGCTTATGATGACCATTTGGATGTATTTCGTGCAAGCATGAAATCCCTTCAATTTATCTAACTTGTTACATATACTTCTGAGTACGGAATGCAACCAAGTGGTATAATATACACGAGGAAAGACAAATAGAAAACATGAAGGTTTGGAGCATTATTTATAACTATTGGTGCATGTGCTTGCACGTTCTTTGAATCCGCAGATTGTAGGTTCATGTTTTTGCATATTATTTCTTCATTATATATAATATTAAAAGTCGTAGCAATTATGAATAATACATTTTTGAACCGGCTAAAAGTGTTTGGCTTCGACTAACTGGCTAAGAGTGATTGGCTCATTCTACTGCCTCTGTGTTCCAATTACATTTGTGGACTGTTACTTTGTTTGCTAACAAAAACCTGTTATTCTCCATCACTTCATTTATGAAAGTGAAGAGGTGAATTACATTTTCTGCAACCGACTCGCTGTCAAACTCTAGAATTTGGCCGACAACATCAAACCACCGATGCTCCATCAGACCAAAATTGCTTCTTAATCGTACCACCACTACGCAACCGAAAACCCTAGAATTTGAAGACCTTCATCGCGATGGTTCGACTCTCATCTCATACCTTGAAGCGTTCTTACCAAATCAATGCCTTTATGTAACATCCCAAAGTTCTAACCATAAAATTCTTATAATCAGAGTGTGTGTTTTACTAAAAGGTTTTATTCAAAATCACTAGTAATTCATAAAATCATCTTTTCACGTCATATCAACACAATGTTAGTAAAAATGTGGAAGTTAAGCATTGTTTTGAAAACCATAACATAACATAGGATGAATAAAATAGATGACAGGCTCCTTTGAGAATGTCCAGACTCCAGATATCCCAATAAGCCACCTCCTTGCCATTCGAACCAAAAGGACTTGCAACTAAAAACATAAAGTAGCAATGGTAAGTCTAAGTCTTAGTAAGTAATCACAATACTCACCTATTATATAGATCATATGCATTTTCACAACATACACATAAAAATCAAGTCATAATCACATAAAATTGTACACATAACAAATGCTAGCACACATAACCCCAATCAACTAGATTCCATTTCTGAAAGGCTTTTCTCTAGTTGACCTAACATTGATCACTTCCCATTCTGAGAGGCTTTTTGTGATCTTACATCCTTTTAATCCAACTAGATTCCCTTTCTGAGAGGCTTTTTTCTAGTTGACATACATATAACACATAATCCACATAATAAGTAAGTTCATGACAACTCACATGAATATCTGATATGAAGGAATCCACAAGACCAAGCTAGTGACATCGAGTCTTCCTAAAACACTACATAATAAATAACCCTAATTTAATAATTAAGGTATACTACTTAACTTTCCTCTCTAAAGGAATCTTGTAACGTCCTGAAAATTACAAAGAGATTTTAAATTTTAAAATATAATAACCAATTTAACCTTTGCTTCAAAAATCATTGAGTAACATTTGATTGATTGAAATCATACACTATTAGAGTTAAATTTACAAAATCGCGAAAACAAACATCTTTGATACGTGTGTACAGTCCTGCTGAGCTCTTCTCATGAACGACCTGCAAAATGTTTAATCCACAACTGTAAACATAAAGCTTAGTGAGTTCCCTAGTATACCACATATTTCATCATACATACAATGCATCAACACAAGATCCTGGCTCTAGCATCGAGCAACCAAATCTTCTAGCCACATACATATAGCTTACGTAACCGGCCCAACCCAACTCACATAACGGGCCCCGTGTGACATCCCAAAAATCAAGGTGAAATTTTCATTTTTCAAAAATAACCCAAAACCATAAATGCTTACAAAACATAGTTTCCAAAGTGTAAAATCACAAATCAGAGTATCTCAAACTCGAATTTCATAAAAATTGAAGGATGTGCACGATCAAGCCTTCACCTTGCCTCAATAATCTGAAGTACATGGAACATAAGACTTAAACTGTAAGCCAAAGCTTAGTGAGTTCCCCCAAATACCACACACAACCACACAATATACAAAATGCATGTTGGGTCCACAGTCTCCTGATTGGATTGCCACTCTGGTCCACAACCTCCCAGATGGATTGCCACTGGGTTTGTTGGCCGATAGCACAAAGCAGTACAACCTCAGCCCAAACTACACTATATCAACATATGCAACAGGTAAATATATAAAACCAAAAAGATAAACATGCAGATATCGTCAGATCACTATAGCATAACAACATTCTAAACAAGGATACATAACCTACTGGGCCAACATTGGTGTCTTCGACCCACAAGTACAGTGAGGAAAACTCACCATACAGTCTGAAAAGACAGCAAAAAAGAACGCTGCTACAATGCCAACTCTACAGGTCACCTATACAACAAACAGTGATCCAAACTCAAACTTCAGCTCAAAATACCCAAAATGCCCCTAAGTCAAACATGGTCAAACCCCAGGTCAAAGGTCAAAGGTTAAAGTCAGTAAGTCAAATGGGTCAAGAAAGGTCAACTGACTGGGTACGCCCCGCGTACTCAGTAATTACGCTGGGCGTAGTCGAAGACTGAGCAAACCATCGGGGCTTCAGCCAAGTACGCGCAGTGTATCACTTGGTACACCTGACGTACTTTGTCTGAATCCATTTCTCTTCAAAATATGCTTATTCCTTTAATACCTTTCACCCCCACTCAAATCTAGACCCAAAACATTTTCTAAGTCATAAAGTTTCCACCTTTATGACTTTCCATGGCTAGACAAGACCTAAAAGCTAAAACCCTAACTTAATAATCCATTAAGACATCATAACTCTTGCATGGAAGGGATAGAAGGACCAAGATCACATTTTTATGATTCCGAACAGCTAAAAACGTCTGAAAGGACAACTCTTCTAGTTAGAGTAACCCATACTCATGAACACCAAGCTTAGGAGACCAAAATGAACACAAACATAAAGCTAACAAGATCGAAGCAAATACTCATCAAGTTTTAGACTTTATACTTCTAAAGGATGCTTTAGGGTGAAACACTTATGGATCTAAAGTACCTTAAGCTTCCAAGATGATTTCCGTTGCTTCTCCTTCCTTCAAGAACACCACAAATGCACTCTTAAGCTCACAAAGTCTGATACAAAATATTAGGGTTTGTTAGGGCTAAATTGGGAGATGGAGGCTGATGAATGAAGGGGTCTCAATGAGATAATGATGCTTAAATAAGGCTCAAACCCTAAAAATTAAGGTTTGAGCATCAGCCACGTATGCCCTGCGTACATAAGCATACGCCCAACATATCCACAAAAGGGCGCGTTTTCACTTAAGTGACAAAGGGACCGATTTTGCAACAAATTTCATATTTAAGGGTAGAAATTTAAAAAATACCTGGATCCAGGTGTTACAATTCTCCCCACTTGAATCAGACTTCGTCCTCAAAGTCCGCTGCTGCGAATAACTCAGGGTAGTGCTCTCGCATCTTTGCCTTGGGTTCCCAAGTCCATTCAGAACCCTTCTAATGTTGCCACTGAACCTTGACCAATGGAACCACCTTGTTGGGTAAGGCCATCATCTTCCTATCTAGAACATTCGCTGGTCTCTCAACATAATTCAAGCGATCATCAACCTAAATATCATCCAGAGGCACAATTGTTGAATCATCAGCCACACACTTCCGAAGCTGAGAAACATGGAATGTGTTGTAAATCTAACTAAGCTCCTTAGGCTAATCCAACCGATAGGCTACCCTGCTTACCTTGGCTAATACTTGAAACGACCCAATGTATCAGTGCCCCAACTTGCCCCTCTTACTGAAGCGTATTACACCCTTCTAGGGTGATACCTTTAGTAAAACCATGTCGTTGACCTGGAACTCCAACTCCGATCGACACCCATCAGCATAACTTTTATGCCGACTCTGAGTTGTCTGCAACCTCTGCCTAAATTGCTGAATAAGCTATGTTGTTTGAAGGACTACCTCCGTCTTTCCTATAAACCTATGATCGACCTCCCCCCAACAGAGTGGGGTTCGACACTTCCTCCCATAAAGAAGCTCAAATGGCGGCACACTGATATTGGTGTGATAACTGTTGTAAGAAAACTCAGCTAGAGAAATGTAGGAATCCCAACTCCCACCGAAATCTATAACACAGAGTCTCAACATATTCTCGAGCATCTGGATGGTCCTCTCGCTCTGGCCGTCAGTCTGCGGATGATAAGCAGTCCTAAAATGCAATATCGTACCCAGTTCCTCGTGGAAACTCCACCAAAATCGAGAAGTGAACCAAACATATCGATCAGATACAATGGAAACTGGGATACCATGTCGAGCGACAATCTCACGTACATATACATCAGCCAATTTACCGGCCGAGGAGCTCTCCCAAATAGATAGAAAGTGGGCACTCTTGGTCAGATGGTCCGCTATAACCCATATCGCATCAAATCCCTTACTCGTCTGAGGTATCTTGGTGATGAAATCCATGGTGATCAGTTTCCATGTCCATATGGGAACCTCCAATGGCTGAAGCTTGGCCATCCGACAAGTCAAGCACCTCTCAACATACCAGGCTATCTCTCTCTTCATGCACGACCACCAATAACTAAGTCTCAAATCTTGATACATCTTGCTGGCTCCAGGGTGTATTGAAAATTTGGTCTTATGTTCCTCCTTCAACACAGTCTGCCTGGTCCTGTAAAAATCTGGCACCCAAACCTGACCACATCGGATCAACAGTCCACGGTTGTCAGTGGAGAACTTGTCAATATTGCCCTTGATTCTTTCCTATTTCCATTTTTCCTTCTTGACGCCCTCCGCCTAAGTCCCCCTGATCAGATCCAAAAGCAGTGAATCGATCGAAATCCTTATACATAAGCTCCCCACAAAAGAACTAGCTGACTTACAGCTCAATGCATTGGCGACCACATTCGCTTTCCTCGGGTGATAAAGAATCTCGCAGTCATAATCCCTGACTACGTCAAGCCATCTATGTTGTCTCATATTTAGATTCGGTGATCCATGAGATATCTCAAACTCTTGTGATCCATGTAGATGGTACACCGGACCCCATATAGATAATGCCAACAAATCTTGAGGGAATACACCACCACCCTAGCTCCAAATCACGTGTAGGATACCGAACTTCATGTGGCTTCAACTGCCTAGAAGCATATGCAATAACCCCCCCCCCCTCGGTGCATAAGAACTGCCCCCCCCAGACTGGTGATGGATGCATCACAATATACAATAAAATCCTCAACACCCTCAGCGAGGGTCAATACAGGGGCCTCATATAACTTCTGTCTTAGTGTCTCGAATGTAACCTACTACTCAGGCTCCTAGTGAAAATCTACGCCCTTCCTTTTAAGAGGAGTGAAGGGTACAACAACCTTGGAGAAATCTTAAATAAATCTCCGATAATACCCTGCTAAACCCAGAAAACTCCTGATCTCCGAGTGAGACTTCAGAACCTCCCATTGCATAATAGCCTCAATCTTGGCTGGGTCGACCAAAATCTTGTTCTGGTTAACGAGGTGTCCTAAGAACTGGACTTCCCGTAACCAAAACTCACACTTTGTGAACTTAGCATACAACTGTTCCCGCCTCAAAACTCCCGGAAGCTCTTGAAGGTGATCCTCATGTTGCTCACTGGTATTGGAATAGACCATGATATCAACGATGAAAACAATAACTAATTGATCAAGCATCGACTTTCGCACTCGATTCATCAAATCCATAGATGTTGTAGGTGCATTGGTGATCCCAGACGGCATCACCACGAACTCGTAATAACCTTAACAAGTCTGAAACACTATCTTCTCTACGTCCTCCCCTCTAACCCTCATCTGGTGATACCCTGACCTCAAATCGATCTTGGAGAACCAAGATGCACCCTGCAGCTAATCGAAGAGGTCATCAACCCGTGGAAGTGGGTAACCGTTCTTCACCGTTAACTTTTTAACTCCCGATAATCAATACACATGCAGTGAGACCCATCATTCGTCTTCACAAACAAGGTCAGTGCTCCTGAAGGCGAACTGCTCGGTCTGATACATTGTTTGCCCAATAACTCTTGAAGCTGGGAGGCAGTTATCTATGTAATTACGGTCTTTGTTGGCCGGGGCGAGCACTCTCTTTTCTTTGTAAAATTCCGTCTTACCAAATAAGAATGACTTCTTACCAACCCGCGAAGGGTTGTGAGGCTAGACCAGGTACGAAGAATGAATCTATATCAGCTCCTACATCTCTAGTGGTGCTAATCTGTACGACGCCTTAACAATCGGGGCCGCATCGGGAACCAAATCAATCATGAACTCAACCTGACTCTCAGGAGGCACACTGGGTAATTCCTCCGAAAACACATCTGGGAACTCCCTGACTATGAGCGTATCCGAAACCGAAACCTCCTTTCCGAAATGAGTGTCAACCACATATGTGAGGTAGCCCATACACCTATGTTGCAAATACTGTCGAGCCCTGGCAGTAGAACAAAAAGCTGATCCAACCATGGTACCCTCTCCATAAATAATCAATTCTCCCCCACTTAGGTTACGAACTACCACCCGCTGAAACTCACAATTAATCATCGCACCAAACCTGCTCAACCAATCCATTCCTACTATCACACATACATCACCCTTGAGAATAGGGATCAAATCAATCAGGTAAGACACCCCGAAAATCTCCAAAACACAACCTCGGACAATGCTCGATGTAGAAACCCCATGCTCATTGGCGATGGAAACTCGCAACAGGCACTCCAACTCTCCCAGAGACATATCAAAACTCATACTGAAGGACTGAGACATAAAGGACATACTAGCACCCGAGTCAAAAAGCAGAAGAGCAAGCAAGGAATTCACTAAGAATGTACCTAGCAACATCATAAACATAAGCACACCATAAAATAATTTGATATAATAATAAACAAAAAATACCGGTAACGACATTCGACGCAACCCTGGCCTCCTCTGTTGTGAGCTGGAAAGCATGACCTCGAGCCCTCGGGGGCTCTGCCCTACCCTGGTGTCCATATGTGATCCGAAATGTAGAAATAGTTAATGCCAGCATGGTCCTGGTATCAAGCAAGGGATATTGGGCCTTCACATGGCCCACCTGCTCATAATGGTAACAAATCCTGGTGCTCAGCGGTGGAGCCTGCTGGCGACAGTCCTTCGCAAAGTGTCCATCCCTTCTAGCAATTACGACATGATGTCGATGATCGACACATCCCCTCATGATCTCTCCCGCACTTGCCACAAGTGCGTCCCCTCTGTCCCCTAGATTGTGTGTCAGTTGGCTTGAACCGCTTGGTTGTAGGCTGGTACTGAATTGGAGCCTGACGTTGCTCCCTTGTCTGGGTCTCAATCTCAATATCTTACATCCTCACGACATCCTGAAGCTCGGTGAGGGTACTGTAACACTGGGTAGACACAGACTGTTGGATATCAGTCTTACGCTTGCTCAAGTATAACGTCAGCTTATCCTGCTCCGAAGTAGCAAACTCGGGATAGAGTAGAGCCCTCTCAGTAAACATCTTGGTGATCTCCTTCACTGTATGAAATCCAGGTACTCCTGAGGTAATCTGTCCCTCTCCACCATGGGAACATACCTTGTGAGAAATATCTCTGAGAACTGCTCCCAGGTAACAACAGTCCTCTGCTCAGGAGTATATGAATCGGTATCTAGGTTCCACCAGTCCTTCACGTCCATGCGAAGAAGGTTCAGGGCGCACCTGACCTTCCAGTCCTCTGGATAGTAGTAGGCGAAGAAACAGACCTCCAAATCCGAAATCCATCTCAGAGCCACAATCGAGTCCTTGAACCCGTTAAACTCTGGGGGCTTCATGTTACAGAAGTCCCAGTACTAAAATGAACCTCCTCATCGGCCTCCTGCAGCAACGACGACTACGGTGGCTACAGCAGTAGTAGTCTGAGTGAGGCCAGCATAGCGATCATTGAACAACTCAATTATGGCGTCTTGATAGGCCCAAACAGCTTCAAAATAGAACTTTGGACAACAGTATCCACTTCAGTGGCAATCAACTCCTGTATCTGATCATCAGTCAACCCCAACCTATCTTGGCCACCCGCTCCACATCCAGGACTAGATCCTCTCATGACCACCATACTGAAAATGAACCAATATATATATATATATATATATATATATATATATATATATATATATATATATATATATATGTATGTATGTATGTATGTATGTATGTATAAGAAATGCCACAATCCAAACTGTTATGAGTATCACAAAGGGACAAAAACCCTCGGGGTTTGTGACTTCCTTGCTATGCATACATGTCTTGCGCTTCCAGTAGTACGGGCCCATACTACCTTCCACAGCTACCAATATTTGTCTTAATGGATCATCATAAACTACCCAAAACCAACACACAACTAGGATATGCATACGTCCTATACACACTCTCCCGAGAGTGGCTAACATTCTCTCAACTAGCCTGCTTCACTTAAACTCACTCATGAAACTTCCACCAACCCTACAACCGCTCATGCATGCTAATCACACATAATTCTGGATTTCATAAACAGTCGAATTCTTGATTCTACCCTAAGCCCACAACCCAAAAAGGAACAGGAAATAAGGCTAAACCAAACATTCTCAAGCTATAGAATCTTAGTTATGTACAACTATGATGCACACACTAAGCAACTATAGTAATGATGTCAATTTCATTTAACATACAAGAAGTCCCCCTAGGGTATCAGGCATTATACATCAGTTAATTCTATCATGTAATTCCTGAAGATCCCTAGCCTAGCACTAGCATGCACTTCTACCATAAACATCACAAATAAATAATAGTGTGGGTAATTGGGGTATAATTTCTTGCTCCGGTTGATCATACACATCTCATCATTCCTTGGTTACTTTTGAAAAAAATTTAAGAGCAATTTTGAAAACACTTACAAATCCTTAGTTTGAGTCTGGATCCACATGAATGATCATCCGATTCTCTCAAACCAAGGATTTGATACCAACTTGTAACATCCTAAAAATCAAGGTGAAATTTTCATTTTCAAAAACAACCCAAAACCACAAATGTTTAAAAAACATAGTTTCCAAAGTGTAAAATCACAAATTAGAGTATCCCAAAATCGAATCTTATAAAAACTGAAGGATATGTGTGATCAAGCATTCGCCTTGTTGGATTAGATGTCTAAGCCCATAACTATTATTGGTATGTACTTGACCCGCGAGTAGCATGGTCCATTTGGGTTGCATATCATCAGGACAATTTGTTAGGATGGACTTTTGAGAGAAGGTTATTTATGGTTTATTAATATATTATAAGTAATAATATATTAATATGAAATCATATGTTTTAATTAGTAAGAATTAATTTGGAATTAATTTAGTGATCAAAAGAGACTAATTAAATCTATGGGGACTAATTATGATAATTAGTTATATTTATATGTGTTGGGCTTATGATCCATGTTGGACCAAGTTTATGTATGGATACATAAAGAGTTGGGCCACATGAACCATGGATCATAAAACCCATGGGTATGGATTATGGGTTATACCCATGACCCTTGGAATCCTACGTATAAATAGGTTACTCCATAGCCAAAATCACCACTTCTTTTCTTAGAGAAATATGGAGGTGTTTTGGTGCATGGAATTCTCTCTCAAGAGCCACCTTTGTCCTAGGTGTGTTGTGATTCCATTTGAGGCATTTCATACTATTGGTGCTAAGCTCTTAAGGCCAAATACATCAAGACTTCAAGCCACATAAAAGGTATGTTTCCCTAACTAGTATATTATATGGTTTATGTCAAATGCATGCTAGTTATAGGTTTAATGCCTTGGAAACCATTTGCATGTATAAAAGAGAAAACATAGATCCAAGGTATTCAGGGTTGTATGTGCACCATAGGATGTTGTAGTATACTAAAACCCAACAGTGGTATCAGAGCCATGGGTTGTTTTCCGTTATATTCATGCAAATTTTTGATTTTCAAAGTTGAAAAAAAAGAAAAAAAAAACATGAAGTTTGTCAAATTTTAAGATAATTACTTGTTTTGTGAAAAACTAATTATTTGTAAAATTTGAATCATTTGCTACAAGAGTTGAATTAGGTCAATTTATTAAAAGATAGAATGATATGATTATTTTATTTGTTTTAAAAGTTTGATCTAAATGGTTTTAAGGAGTTACAAATTTTGTCATAAAATTTTGGAACTCAAAAGTTTTTTTTAAAGTTATGATCTTAAGAGTTTTGAAACTTCCATAAGTTATGGATGTGAAATGTCTCATTTATTAACTCTTTAGGTTATGAATTCCAAGAGTCTTCAAAGGATAATTGTCAAAGTTTCAAGATTTGTATTAGTTTATATGATTATCTAATTTCTTGAAAATTGTTGATGTGAATTATCTTTACTTATGAGTTTAATCTAGATCATAGAAAAATTATTTGATTATTGTGTTAATTGGAATATTTGATCTTAATGGTTTTTATGAACTCCATAACTTGTCCTCAAGTTATGGAAAGTGAAGAGTTTTTCTTTTTAAAGTGTCATTAAGTCTCATAGGTTATGAAAATAGAAGAGTCACTATTTTTAATGTTATCATTAAATGATTTAATGTCTTCCATAACTTGTCCTCAAGTTATGGAACTTGAATTTTTTTTTCATTAAACCTTAATTAAACTCATAAGTTATGAAAAATCCAAGAGTTTTGAAAGGTTTCAAAACTTATCCTCAAGTTTTGGAATTTGTAAAGTTACCCCCATGTATACTTTAATTCCAAACTAGACCTTAGAATTTTAAAAGTTTAAAATTCAACCCTTATAGTATTATTATAATTTTAATTATATAGATATGTATAAGATAAAGTCGTCTTACCATTAGTAGGCCTCATTCACGAAGCCGGTCTATAAGGGGGGTATAAGGTTACTGCCTATAAAATGGCAGTTTAATGGGTGTCCACTCTCACTCACCGCTTCCTTGACCGGTGGAGGGTCGTTAGCTGAACAGGTAGGACAAGGACTATAATTCTCCCTTCATTATAAGTATAATGATAAATACTAAGTAACTAAACACTTATAAATTCCCAATCTTAGTTACTTAGGAAAATGTGAATAAGGTGGTAATCCATGAAATTACACTTTGCACTTTGTTTAAACCGTTAGTGGAGCGTGTGTGGTTAACCGGCACACTAACCTGGACTTAACAAGGTAGGCAAAGGGTAACTTAATGTTTATCATAGTATCGTTGGAGCGTGTGTGGTTACCCGACACATCGATTGAGGGGTAAATATTAAGGGTACCAAGTATATTTGCATGGTTACTTCACACCTTGTTTTGTGATCCTCGGCATCCCAGTCACAAAACCTGAAGGGCACACTCGAGATTGAAACATGCCATTGAAAAGTTCAATGAATCTCAAAAGAATCTAGGAGTTTCAAAACCAATTAAAACCTAATAATACATTTCGTTTATCTTGGTGGAAATTGGTGAATCGTCATTCACCTACCTTCAAATATTTTATAGCTTGGATTACAGCATCCCTCTTCCAAGTTATAAAATAGTTTGTTGGGTCCTAGCCTTACTATATCATATTGGGTGTTATATTAAGGACTTAAATCAACTTTACGTGAATTTCTCCCATGTTGATGTCTGGTTTAGACAACAATGATCTTCCCAAACCAAGCTTTCCTAATGAATATGACTTCCCGAGTTTGGCTCATGGAAGTCATACTTCTCTTCCTCCACCTCCTCCAATTATTCTCCCTAACCCACAAGTTCAAGGTCACTCAAGCCCTAATGGCAAGCAAGGTCTATGTGTGATCACATCTTAGAGATGAAGTCACATATTGACAAGCCGGGAGAGTTGGGTGTCAAAGTCTTGAGAATGTTGGATGTTCAATCACTTTCTAAGTCACATAGTGAGTTCCTTTGGGACTACTATGAAACAGACTATGACATGAACCTTAATGATCATATCTATTTGCTTGGTGCTGCTGAATTAGCAATGAGTTGGAACGATAGTAAAGCAAATTTGATTAGAAGATCAACTTCCAAAAAAAAATTATGGACAGTGACAATGGTGACACTGGAAATCCAGAAAAAGCATTCTCTTCCCAATGGAAAGGGATTGGCCATAGTCAACCCGATTGACCAAATGGTAAAGAGAAAGGCTAAGTCTGAGATAGTCCCATTACCAAAGGGTCCATATGTTTATTTTGCCAAAGGAAGGGGCGTTGATTGCAAAGCTGCCAAATTTACCTAAGAATGTTAAAGTCAATAAGTTTGACTCTACATCAGGTAGAGCCCATTATCTAACTCTGTTAAGTTCTATTCTGAGATCCTCATTACATGATGTGACTGGGTCACATGTTGATGTTTTAAGAATCAAAGAATAGAGAGAAATCTTAAAGGAAGTATATGCTGATTCTGATCGCGAAGGTGGATTTCGATCGCATCAGAATTTTGAGCAGTTGCTTAAGAAGTTATGATATATTGCTAAGGAATAGATAACAACAATTTTCCATGTGGATTGTAAGGATAATTTTTTCCGCAAAGTTTTAAAATAAAAGAAAATTGTTTAATTTTATTTATTTGAAGTATCCTTACAATGGCATTTGTGGAAAATTGTTGCTTATATGATTCCACTGACAGCAATATTGGAAAATGGATTTGATTCTTTCATTTGTGGTAGTGTCTAAATTTACCAAATCAGGAAAGTTCCTCATCACCCAAGTTTCAATTGGACCGAAACTTGGAATCATGCAAGTTGAATAGTATGATGAATGAGAAGTTTCAAGCATTGGAAAATCAAGACTAATTACTTGTTCACATGGATGTGTGAGTCAAGTGAAGGACTAAAGGGATCGAGTACACATTCTTGTGCACTGGTCATGTCCACCACAAACCTCGTTAAGACTATTTGATTTACTAAAGTTTAGTAAATATGGTTATACTTACAAGTTTAAGTATAATTTTGAAACATTGGAAAAGTCTCAATGTATGGCAGAACGAATGGGAAGAATCAAATTAGGCAGAAAGATAAAAGTTTCTCAAATCTGAAAAGATGGGAGAGTACTTTAGTATCATGTTTGTGATCATCTTAATGATTTAGAAATCATATCACAATTAGTCCTCTAAAGTTCATCTTAGTGCATTCTTATGACTAAGAAGAGGAGTCATGAATTGTTGAAATGGTTAGATCAGGAAGATGAGTCATACTTCGTTCCAAAACAATTCTTAGAGTCATACTCCAAGATTGTAACTTGAGTGACATATCTTAAAGAAAGGTTTAAAACACTTGTCAAATGTAAGAGTAAAAGTGTCCTACTCTTGTACATTTGAAATTGGTAAGTTGTGATGTTTTGGATAAAACAAAGACCAACTAAGGCCAATTGTGTGAACTGTTTGTCTTGATAAAGAATCCGCACTATCTCTTGAATATTTGGCAAGATAGTCTTATATGTCAAGAGGATAGTGGGAGTCTGAAAGATCCTAAAAAGAATTTCAAGAACTAATCAAGAATAAAACCTGAGGTTCTTCACTAGCACACGACTTGAGGTTTATAACCTATCGTGTTGACATATTCTGTGCCCATTCCAGTTAAAGTTGGCTTTGCATAGGAGTTCTGAAAGTTCTCAATTGGTTGCATAACAACTTGGAAGCAATGGCAGGCCCTGTACTGCCAGGTGGCAAGAAGTTAAGATTGCATAAGTTCAGTCCATATGAGTTTGGATTTGTCATTATCCTTGTCTTGTGACTATGGTTTTGACGATTCACATGGATAAGAACACATACACCATAAAATCTAAGGGTCATAAGGTTTCTCTCCGATTCATGAAAATGATGGTGAGGAAACACTTCCACCAAGTAGATTTGAAGCAGATGGAAAAAGGTCTAAACAATTGAGACTATGATTACGGCATCCCTTTTCATAGTTCTGAAATTGTTTAGACACACATGCATGCTATCTAAGGAAAGGTGTATGATTTTGATAAAGTTTTATCAAAGCATCTCGTATCAGAAATCTGAACTTTGGTAAGAAAGTCAATAAAGTATTGATTTCTAGAAGTCCAGCTGATTTCTGAGTACATGTCAAAGCTAGTGGGAGCATAAGTGTTATGCTAATAATCATCATGTTGGTGGGAGCATGATAATTATTATTAATGTTGCAAGTTAGCAATGTTAATTATAGAAAACAAAAGTTTCAATTCGTGAGGCTGCAGGGATTGAAAAAGTTGTTTTGCTATAATTAAGGGAGAGGATATACTTCATTTCAGTTCTAAAGGCTTAGATTGAGACCTTAATCATCTTTAGTCAAGAATATATATATGAATTTCATGTTGGATTGGTTCAACATAAGGAAATTCTATATATTGCGTTCTCAAAATTCGATTATGATTACGGCATCCCTCTTCATAGTCAAATTTTGAAAACATGGCAAATAGAAATATTGTAGCAAAAGATTGGTCTAGAATCATGTCTTTATGTGAGACATCATGAATCGTGTACCATTTGCTTTGGGTACAGGATCGATTGCATGTGCTATAATATTTGTCATTTCTAAATTTTTCCAAATGCCCAGAGGCATTAAGAAGGGAAAAGGTCTAGAATTGGATATGACTAAAATGATTAAGCAATTGTCGAGGACAATCTGAGGTTTACCAAAGATTGGTTGCTCAGGGACAGTTGGAAGTATAGTGCTAATTTTGGAAGGACCATATTGACATATTCTGAAAAGAGGCGTCTTTTGTTCAGAAGTGATAGTCAAAATGAGAATATGGAGTTGTCTCCATAGGTGGAAGTTATTTGTGTAAGATTAGAAAACTTAATGCAAGAAGCATGTCCAAAGCAATGTACTTTGAATATGAGACTTAGTTTCCATGGAGTTGATCTCCATTGGAATACCTTATAATGATTGTTGACAAGTCTTTATGACTTTGTACATATTCATTACAGGATGGTCAGTGCATATAAGTTTAAAATCTGAACAGATTTTGATAAATGATAGGAATTTGAAATTCTCACATTTTTCGATAAGGATTTGGGAGTGTGAAATTAGAATCATTGAAGTTATGTTCAATTGGTTTATTTCACAAAGTAAGGATCATAGACAAACATAGAGTGCATACTTGGTGTATGGCAAAGCTATTGTTTAGAAAAACATAGTGTACATGCTTGGAGCATGGGACAACTAGTGTTTTTAATTCAGCTATAAACTTGATAAAACCGAAACAATGAAATAATGAGTAATCAGTATGGTGATAAATAAAAGTGGTCTATTTATATTCATAAGGTTTGATACCATATTTGATTCATTTATTCTTGTGTTTCATTTTGCATGTTTTGACTTCCAGAATAAACTAGGTAATTCTTCCTGAATGACTAAGTTATTCAAACTATCCACAGTCGGTCATATGTTGGAAGTAGATATGAATCAAGACTGTCATGGGTTGGCTTGTAGAGGTCTAAGATGTTGGACAAAGCGGTGCTACAACACTCATGAGTGCTCATAAGTTCTGAGTATTGGATTCAACCCACGCTCATTTGAATCACTTCATGGATTTTATCACGAGTGATCATGAGACGATAATATCTTATATTCTTCAAACCTACAGATATGAGTTGTTACTATGAGTTGGTTATACATTGATTGCACGAAAACGCATTTGGTAACTCGATGTTATAAAACGTGCCTTTGTGTATGATTCAACAAGTAGTAGAACAAGCCATATGAGTCGAAGTTTATCCATTCCTTTTACCTTCGGGATAAAAGCGATATCTGTAGGCCCCTCGATGATTTAGCGATGACACATGTGAGTGCTTGGCCAAGCCAGGACTGATTTGATTTGTTCAATCAGTCAGTCATCATAAATCGAAAATCGGGAAACAACAAATGGACAGAGAGAATGATTATAATCCATGTCTTAGTCCATATGATATCTAGTATGGAGGAATATATGATCCCTTATCTAATGGACGCGTCATTGATTTGTTCAGAGTTCGACAGCAGCTTTAAGAGCTACGATTGTTTGTCGGGTTATGAAGTCGTACTTGTAATAATAGTTTTAGACTTATCCAAGTGGGAGACTTTTGGATTAGATGTCTAAGCCCATAACTATTATTGGTATGTACTTGACCCGAGAGTAGCATGGTCCATTTGGGTTGCATATCATCAGGACAATTTGTTAGGATGGACTTTTGAGAGAAGGTTATTTATTGTTTATTAATATATTATAAGTTATAATATATTAATATGAAATCATATGTTTTAATTAGTATCGATCAAGAATTAATTTGGAATTAATTTAGTGATCAAAAGAGACTAATTAAATCTATGGGGACTAATTATGATAATTAGTTATATTTATATGTGTTGGGCTTATGATCCATGTTGGACCAAGTTTATGTATGGATACATAAAGAGTTGGGCCACATGAACCATGGATCATAAAACCCATGGGTATGGATTATGGGTTATACCCATGACCCTTGGAATCCTACATATAAATAGGTTACTCCATAGCCAAAATCACCACTTCTTTTCTTAGAGAAATATGGAGGTGTTTTGGTGCATGGAATTCTCTCTCAAGAGCCACCTTTGTCCTAGGTGTGTTGTGATTCCATTTGAGGCATTTCATACTATTGGTGCTAAGCTCTTAAGGCCAAATACATCAAGACTTCAAGCCACATAAAAGGCATGTTTCCCTAACTAGTATATTATATGGTTTATGTCAAATGCATGCTAGTTATAGGTTTAATGCCTTGGAAACCATTTGCATGTATAATAGAAAAAACATAGATCCAAGGTATTTAGGGTTGTATGTGCACCATAGGATGTTGTAGTATACTAAAACCCAACACGCCTTGCCCCGATCATCTGAAGTTTCTGAAACATAAGACTTAAACTTTATGCCAAAGCTTAGTGAATTCCCCTAAATACCACACACAACCACACAATCTACAAAATGCATACTAGGTCCATAGTCTCCCGACTAGATTACCCTGGCCCAAAACCTCCCGGTTGGATTGACACTTGGCCGACAATCTCTCAATTTGATTGCCACTGGCCTACAATCTCCCGATTGGATTGCCACTCTAGCCCATAACCTCCCGAATGGATTGCTAACGGGTTTGTTGGCCGACAACACAAAGCAGTACAGCCTCAACCCAAACCACACTATGTCGACATATGTAGCAGATAAATATATAATAGCAAACATATAAACACAAAGATCTCATCAGATCAGTATAGTATAGCAAAATCCTAAATTACGATATATAATCTACAAGGCCGACATTGGTTCCTTCGACCCACAAGTACAGTAAGGAAAACTCACCTCATAGTTTGAAAAAATAGTGACCTAAACTCAAAATTCAGCTCAAAATATCCAAAAATGCCCCTAAGTCAAACTTTGTCAAACCCCAGGTCCAAGGTCAAAGTCAGCAAGCCAAAAGGGTCAATGAAATTCAACTGACTAAGTATGCCTCGCATACTCAGTGACTACGTTGGGCATAGTCGAAGACTAAGCAAACCATTAAGGCTTCAGCCAACTACGCGCAACGTACCACTTGGTAGATACGACGTACTTTGTCTAAACCCATTTCTCTTCAAAATGTGCTTATTCATTTAAGACCTTTCATCCAAACTCATATCTAGACCCAAAACATTGTTCTAAGTCATAAAGTTTCCACCTTTACGACTTTCCATGGCTAGACAAGGCCCAAATGCTAAAACCCTAACTCAATAATCCATTAAGACATCATAACTCTTGCATGGAAGGGAGAGAAGGACCAAGATCACATTTTTATGATTCGTAATACCTATAAACGTTTAAAAGGAAAACTCTTCTGGTTAGAGTAACCCGTACTCATGAACATCAAGATTATGGGACCAAAATGAACAGAAACTCAAAGCTACAAGATCTAAGCTACTACTCATCAAGTTTCAGACTTTATCCCTCCAAAGGATTCTTGAGGGTGAAACATATATGGATCCAAAGTGGCTTAAGCTTCCAAGATGATTTCATTCCCTTCTCCTTCCTTCAAGAACACCATAAATGCACGATTAAGGTCACAAAGGCTCTCACAAAATATTAGGGTTTGTTAGGGACGAACTGGGAGATGCAGGCTGATGAATGAAGGGGTCTTAATGAAATAATGATGCTTAAATAAGGCTCAAACCCTAAAAATTAGGGTTTGAGCATCAACTACGTACGCCCTGCGTATGTAAGCGTACGCCGACATACCCATAAAAGGGCGTGTTTTCACTTAAGTGACAAAGGGAACGATTTTGCAACAAATTTCGTATTTGAGGGTAGAAATGGAAAAATACCTGGACTAAGGTGTTACACCCTGCCCAACCATACATAACGGGCCCTGCCCAACTGTACCTAATGATCCCCGTCCATGGAGTAACTGAGCCTAGCCTAACCTCCACTGCCATGAGCCACCTTATGGTCTTCCATACAAGACATAAAGTCGTATATAGTTAGGGATCAGATAGACAATCTAATAGAGGATCCACCCGAGAGTGAAAAATCAGATAAGAACATCACAATTAGGCATTAGACCAAGAGCTGTCAGGCTATCCAACTTGTACTACATAGGACCCAAGCTATCACTATCACATAACCATATAGAATAAATACATGCATAACTAACATAGTACATTCCATTGACAACTAGCCTTCCATAGTTACCCTGCCAAACATGCCTCCAAGCAGAATCATACGATCAACAGTCAAGATCCTACCAATCTAGCATACTAAAGCACCAAGTGCTCTAAACTACAAGGTATACCGATAACTCACCCTACGCCACTAACATACTTGTAATCTAACAGTACCTCTATCCTACCATGTAAAGGATATACAATGGGATACGTGGCATAGTGAGAAACTCACCTGAACCGAAGAACCGAAGAAATACAGCAAAACTCTCGCACCTTGCACTCATCAATCATGTGAGCTGACTAATACCAAAAGAGATAATTTCACAATCAACAACCCAAATCCTCCAAGTCTAACCCCAAACAAAAACTTGTCAAAATTCAATGGTCAACCCAGCCAAAGTCAACTCCACGACGTGGGCCCCCCTTAGCCACATCATGGAAATTTCAAGACAAACAGTCAACATGCAGAACATTGCCACGTCGTGGGTCCTCCTTGGCCATGTCATGACAATGCCAGGACAAAACAGTCGGGGTGCTAAACTTCACCACGCCGTGGTTATGCATTGGCCACGTTGTGGCCACTGGCAAAATGCCATTTTTCTCAAACCATTCATATGAAATAAACGTTACATACATATGATATAAAAATCAGATCATATGACAATTCAAAAAAAAGATATTTAATAGCCAAAACATTCGACACAATCGAAAAAAGGTCGAAGCAACAACATTAGATGAAAACAAGAACAGGGTAATCAAGAGCAGAAAAAGAGTCCGAAGAAAGAAAAATCAAGTTAAAGGCTTGATTGTTTGATTCTTGAGACTTGAATCAAGAAAAATTAAGCTTCTTGTGACTTGAATCATGAGGATTTGAATGTTTGATTGCTTGAAGGTTGTGAAGCCATTGATGTTGGCGAGAAAAACTGAAGAGATGAAAACTCATGATTACACTTAATCTTGTAGGAATAAATGTGATTCTAAATTTTGGGTTTATATACTAAGGAATACAAGAGTCAAGCGTGCAAGTGTGTGTGACAGTGTAAAAACTTTGGAAACAATAATTAATAATTAGATTTTAATGGGCCAACAATTATCGATATATATATATATATATATATATATATATATATATATATATATATATATATATACATACACACACATACACACACAAACACATAGATATATATATATATATATATATATATATATATATATATATATATATATATATATATATATATATATATATATATAATCGAGTATTTAACAGGGCGGATAGTGCCATACCCGTCCCTGACCCGTCCCCGCTTCGGGTATGCAATTTAAGCTTCGTCCCAGCCCTGTTACCCGTTAAGACGGGGAATACCTGCCCCTTTAGGTTTGGATACCCACGAGTACCCAAAGTCGTGGGTCATTTTTGCATTTCTACACTCACTACTATCTGAACATGTGCTGGCTTTCTCTTCTTGCGAAGCTCCAACTCGATATCCCGCTCACGGGCTTTGTCAATCATCTTCTCCAGAGTATGACAACTTGAAACACTGACAAACTCCCTTATGTTATCTCTCAACATATCATGGTACCTGGTCTTCTTCATCTCCTCATTCGCAACATACTACAGAACAAGCAAATCCCTCTTTCTAAACATAGCGGTGATCTCCGCTATAGTCTCTATCGTCTGGTGAAGATCCTGAAACTCCTTAGCCAGCGACTGCACTCAATAGCAGACATGTACTCTGACCTGAACTTGGTAACAAAATCTTCCCACGTCATAGCGTCAGCTCCCAGATCACGACCCACCTCCTCCCACCAGTCACGAGCTCCATCTCTCAATAGACAAGTGACAAACCTAGTCTTCGACCCATCAAGGTAGAAGCTTGTGCAAAAAGTACACTCAATATCCACTACCTAATGCATGCTGGAAATGGGTCCTTCTTCCTGAAGAACCCAGGAGCCCCACAATCTTGAAAGTCATAAAAAGTAAGTGTGTGCGCCCCGAACTGACTGGTTGCTAGATCTGCTAAAAGGCCCCACATGTGATCACCCATACTCGATTATATCCTCCTTGATCGTACCAAACATGACTGGTGTCTCTTCCAAAATGGCTCCCAAAATCTTTGCCGCAATAAACTCGCTCAAATCAATATCACTCGATCCAGCACCAAAACCTGAACTAGAACTAGAACCAGAACCACCTCCATGACGAGTCACTATCACCATTCTGAAAAACAATAGAAGGGTCAAAACGTACTCATAGAATCTTTCATACTACAAGATTCTTATAATCTTCGAGATTTTCCTTGATTCGAGTATGGATCTTATGCTTTCAGTAGCACGGGCCCATACTACCTTCCACATGTATCCGTAATTTCCAATGATCATCCCAAATTTTCTAAGTCACTTTCCTATGGCATCACACCCAATCTATGTCATTTAATGGCGCATCAATTCACTATAAATCTTCCTATACTTTCCTAGGATTCTATCTTCCATGCATGCCGGAAAGGTCTTTGATTATGCCAATAAATCATTTCATGAATGCAGGTCGTGCATAATCGCAATAGAATAGACTTTTGAACTGTAACACCCAATTTTTCCAACCAAAATTTTTCATTTTTAGTTTAACATAAAAACACTTTTCATAAAAAAAATGTATCATGAAAACCATAATATCAACTACATATCCACAACAAAATATCAGAGTGTCCCAAAACATCCAGTAATAAAATCTCCAAGCGAATGTGTACAATCAAGGCTCTGCTTTCCCCTCGATCCTCAGAAATACCTAAAGCACATTTAATCAACAACTATAAGCAGAAAGCTTATTGAGTTCCCGAATATATCACATACAACACAACACATAAAACAACTATGGGTTATCAGCAACCCTAAAGACTACCTAAAGTCTCAACGGGCAAACAACACGCCCCGTGGGTTATCAGCAACTCACGAGACTACCCGAAGTCTCAACAAATATATACAAAACATACACATTAATAACACTTAGACCCATCTGCTCATCGCATGTATATATAAACAGTTATTCTACCACATATGAAAGATTAAGTGAGGAGACTCACCTTGCATTGATGACTGATAAATCTCACACCCGAACTGCCGGAACTAGACTCTGCCTAATAATTACAACAATTAACCCTGATTAATAATTAGGGTCATGAACCCGACTCACAAGTACAAAATCCTCAACTAAGTCCCTAAGAGGCGAAAAGACCATTTCACCCATCCATGGCCCAAAACTCACAATGTTTGACCAAAAGTTAAAAGTTAGCAAAATTCAACAGGTTTGGTTCGTACGTGGGGCGTACTCTCCTTACGCGAGACGTACTCTGTCGGAACAGAAAATTCGAGGCCAGACCTGGCTACGCGGGGCGTAGCCAGGAGTACGCTCAGTGTACCCTGACTGATCACAAAACTCTCCCTCTAATGTCTTAAACATTAAGACATGAAACCCAAACACATATCTGACCTCCTAAGGATGTCCTAATCCATAAAGTCATTGACTTTAAGCCTTTGCATGGCTAAATAGAGCACAAACCTCAAAGCCCTAACTTTGACAACACTCAAGGCCACTTTACTCATGCATGGGCCAAAAAAAAAACGATCAAGCAAACATTTTTATGAATCAAGACACTCTAAAACATCTAAAAGGACATCCAGTATGCTCTTGAGTACCCCATACTCACAAAGGTCCAATCTTTGTGATAAAAAGCTCATAAATACCCATCTAAAGAGATCTAGAAATAACATCAGCAAGGTATGGAATATATACCTTTAAAAGATGCACAAGGTGAAGTAGAAGCCGAATCCAAAGACTAGAATGCACCACCTTTTTCTTCAAGAGCTTCTTTCTCTACCAAAAATGATCAAGAGTCACTAACAAGCTTCAAAATCACATCCACAAGGATAGGGTTCGATATTTATGTAGCACCTGGTTCCTGGTATGTATTTTATTTAAGTATTTTGCATTTTTGGCCTGGGACTCGGCGAGTTGAAGGCCCAACTCGTCGAGTAGAAGCGGATTTGATCCAGGATTTAAATGACGGACTCGTCGAGTCAGCTTCCAGACTCGACGAGTAGACTCTGACTGGACAAAACCCTAATCTAAGGGTTTGCACCCTATTTAAGCATCTCATTCGGCCACCGTTCGTCCCTATTGCTTCCAGAAACCCCCCATAGCAAACCCTAACTGTGTGTGTGAAGATCTAAAGGCATTTGTGGTGATTCTTGGTGGTTTTCATCACAAGGAAGAAGGAAGGGCCTAGAGGAATCAAGAGAAGACCAAGGGAGTTCAAGTTTGTGCATCATTTACAGTTCCCAGAAGGTATAAAGTCGATACCTTGCTTGTTCATTTGCTAGATCCCTTTTTGGGGAGATTTAGGGCTTTTATAAGCCATTCTTGGTAACCAACCATGATTGCAAGCATGGTTGGGGGTTGAGGCTTCGGATCTAGGTCCATGGAGGAGTTACGAGGCAGAAAAGGGCTGCTTTTTCACCCATGGAAGCCCCCATGCAACTTAAGAGCCTCTTTTAGAGCCTTTTTGGCTCAAAGTCCCATGCATGCATGTAAAGTTCGTAACTTTACGTGCTAGATCGAGTTTAGGGACCTAGATCTATCATTTGGACAAGAGTTGTACACCAGAAATCGAAGAAATAGACTTGGACTGTATCGACTCGGCGAGTCGTTCTTGGGACTCGGCGAGTCCGAGGTTAGACTCCCCTTTTCTGTTATGGTTCAAGAGACCCAGTCGAGTGTTAGAAAGATTTTTGAGGGTCCAGGGGAGTGACTCAAACGTATTGGGATAAGCCATAGTCCTGGAGTTCATAGGACTCGACGAGTGCATGACCCGACTCGGCGAGTCCAAGGCAACCTCCCATCTCTTGAAGATGAACTCGACGAGTTGTTCATACAACTCGGCGAGTCGAGGACAGGACTTGTTCATAGGATGAAGATGAACTCGACGAGTTGTTCATACAACTCGGCGAGTCGGATGAAGGTTCATCCGGGGTTGTTTTAGAAGGAAAACTCGTCGAGTCGTTGCTAAACTTGACGAGTAGAGACGTGGATGAGGACAGTTGAAGAGATAGGGACTCGACGAGTTGGCGGCCCAACTCGGCGAGTCAGGTCAACTGGAAGTTGACTTTGACTTTGATTTTGACTTGGACTTGGTCAAGGGTAAAATGGTCATCTTACCCTAGGAATGGATATCAGACTCTGATTAAGTGTTTTGTGGGGATTATAGCCGGAGGATTTCCAGAGCAGCAGCAGACAGAGATTTCCCACGCAGATTATCAGCAGCTACTCGTTCGAGGTGCGTTACCTTCCAGTAGGGGTGGGTCTAAGGCCACAATGCCGGCCCACCAACAAGGGTAGTTGTTAGATAATTGTCTTTGTGATTATTATCTTGGTATGGTTATGTGCTTTGGTCATGGGATATGCCTGTATGATATGTTATGTGTGATAATGGTAGTGGTAGGGATTAGTTTTTCCCTGGCATCGGTCTTTAGGATCAAGGGGGTAGGTCAGTACCCAGTTATGCGTGATTGTATGATTATACCTTGTTATTGTATGATAATGGTAGGGGGTGAAATAGTCCCCATTTACCGGTTGAAAGATACCAATGACAGATACCGGTTGAAAGATACCGATGACAGTTACCGGTTGAAAGATACCGATGACAGATACCGGTTGAAAGATACCGATGACAGCTACCGGTTGAAAGATACCGACGATATTATATGGTATGTGGTATGATGGGGGAACTCACTAAGCTTTGTGCTTACAGTTTCAGTTTTGGTTTCAGGTACCTCTTCGTCTAAGGGGAAGGAGCCGACGGTGTAGCAGCGCATCACACATTCACACATGATTTCCGCAATGAGCTTCTGGGATTGTGCTATGATTTCCATCACTTATGATGTTATGATTTTGAGACACGACATTGTGGTTTAAACTTGATGTAATATTGGCAATGTTTGGTAACATATTTTATGACTTGCTTAATTTAAAAACAAAATTTTTGGCCTCAAATTTTGGGATGTTACAAGTTGGTATCAGAGCCCTGGTTTGAGGGATACGGACACACCCTCGGGGTGTCTGGACTCAAACCGAGGGATTAAAAGATTTTACAAAGAAAATGGTTTCCTAAAAATCTAAATTAAGGGATTTCGAGAAAGAACAAGGTGTGTGATGCGTGCTACCGGCTAAGCTCAAGTAAGTTTTCCCCCAAGATACCCATACTTGATATGCTATGTTATATGATTTATGATTCTGAGAACTGCATGCTAGATTAGGGATAAGGATCTAGGAAGGATGCCTTATATTCCTGTTGTATGAGCTGTATGCTAGGACTGTTTAGTCAGCAGTTGGATTGCCTGATTAGGTTATGCCTGATGTGGTTACTCGATGCACGAATGCTGCTTAAGGGGTCCTGGCTAACTTTAACTAACTAGTGAGCGGATATGTAGCAGTACTCGCAAGCTAGTTAGGAAAAGGAAGTAGGGACTCCTAGTGCAGCTGATGGCGGAGAGAAGGTCGGGGAGTGCCCTAGGAAAGCCTAGGATGAGATTTGTAGAAAATGGTATCAGTAAAGGGACTTGGTGAAGTTGAAGCAATCCTTGAGGAAAGTACGGATAGATGTGGAAGGTAGTATGGGCCCGTACTACTGAAAGCAGAGGATCCGTACTCGAGTCAAGGAGGGCCGAGATGGAACTAGGAAACTTGGAGAGTGCGTGAGACCTCTCAGGGGTATATATGATCCTGAAGTTTATGTGTTTATTTTCAGTATGGCGATTACACGACATGGAGCAGGATCTGGGTCAGGATCAGGGTCAGGCTCGGGCGCGGGATCCGAGTAGGTTAATGACGGGTTACGCGAGTTCATCGCGTCTGAGATCACCAGAGGTATCCTTGAGTCGACCCTCATCATCTTCGGGTCGATCAAGGAGGGGATTATTGAGTTGATGGAGGATCGCCTCCAGGCATTCAGGAGGGATGCGGCGTCCAGCCAGTTGGGTACGCGCACGCTGTCCTTCAAGTACTTTAGAGGAAGTGATGCGTCAGACTTCCATGGGGTGAAGGACCCCATAGCTGCTAGGAGATGGATCGCAGACATCGACTCTGAGCAGTTGACGAGCTTCTGCCCGGAAGGGTCGAAGGTCCGTTTTGCTGCAGGATGTTTGAGGGATCGAGCCAGAGATTGGTGGGAGTTGATTGGTGATACATTGGGAGCCCCAGCCATCGAGGCTATGACGCGGTCAGATTTCGTGACCCGATTCAGGGCCGAGTTTGCACCAGCTGTGGAGCTTCAGCAGCTGGCCAGGGAGTTTTTGGATATGAGACAGACTACGAAGACTGTGGTGGAGATCACCGCCCAGTTCCGAGAGAGGGCTTTATTGGTGCTCCAGTATGCAGGAGATGAGGATATTAGGAGGACCCGCTATCACGACATGTTGAGAGCCGATATCAGGGAGCACGTCAGCTTCTTGGCATGTCCGACCTTGGACTCCATGATTGCTAGGACGCGGGAGAGAGAGATCGATCTGGAGCACCTCAGGAAGAGGAAGGCAGAGACTGTGCAGGTTACGGGGATTTCGGGGAAGAAACCCAAGGGATTCGACTCTAGGTCGAAGGGCCAGCAGGGCCGGGACCACTGTGGAAAGTGCGGTCGGTCACATGAGGGAGTTGGCGCACCGGGCCGGGTTCAGGCTGCCATAAGTGCGGCAAGACTGGGCATTTTGGCAGAGATTGTACTGCCCCTACCCCTGCGGTTCAGACATCAGACCTGATTTGCTTCCATTGCAATCAGAGGGGCCATAAGAAGGCCAATTGCCCCAGATTGACGACAGATGCTGCGGCGCCGGCAGTGGTGCCAACTCCGGCGACTACGCGGGTTATGGATGGCCGGAAGGTCAAGACAGAGGCTCCAGTGGTACGGAGCCGAGCATTTCAGCTGACAACCGAGGAGGCACGCGTTGCACCCGATGTGGTGACGGGTATGATTTCTTATTTACGTTTTTATGTTATGTCGTTGCGATTTTGATATATTATGTATGTGCGTTGTTAGGATCGTTACATGTGAACGGTATCCCAGTTCAGGTGTTGTTTGATTCGGGTGCTACCTGATCGTTTGTCTCTCTTGCGCTTAGCAAGAAGTTTCTTGAGTCTTTGGGCATGTTGGATTGCCCTCTAGAGGTCGAGATTGCAGACGAACGATCAGTGCGAGCATCAGAGGTCTGCAGGGACTGTGTTTTGAGATTGTTCGAGGAGCGTTACCTGGTAGACTTGGTTCCTAAACCTTTGCGGGGGGACAAGGTTATTATCGGTATGGATTGGATGAGCGCCAATGGGGCAGTGATCGACTGCGCGCAACAACTGGTGAGGATTAGGATCCCAAGTGGGGGAGAGCTGGTGGTTCAGGGCGAGAGGCCACAGCGAGGACCAGCCTTATGTTCGGCAGCTAGAGCTAGGCGCTACCTCCAGCAGGGTTGCGCAGGATTTGTCGCATATGTTATGGATACCCGGGAGGCGGGTAAGGTGACGGTGGGCGATGTGCCAGTGGTGCGAGATTTTACGGACGTATTCCCCGAGGAGTTGCCAGGGATACCTCCGGAGAGGCAGGTAGAGTTCAGGATCGACCTAGTCCCTGGTGCGGCTCCGACAGCCAAGGCACCGTATCGGTTGGCTCCTCCTGAGATGCAGGAGTTGTCTACACAGCTGCAGGAGCTGTTAGACAAGGGGTTCATTAGACCGAGCAGTTCACCCTGGGGGGCCCCGATTCTGTTTGTGAAGAAGAAGGACAGGTCGCATCGGATGTGTATAGACTATCGGGAGTTGAATAAGGTAACGGTGAAGAACCGTTACCCCCTTCCGAGGATTGATGACTTCTTTGACCAGCTACAGGGTGCATCTTGGTTCTCCAAGATTGATTTGCGCTCATGATATCATCAAAAGAGGGTCAGAGAGGAGGATGTGCAGAAGACTGCGTTCCAGACGCGCTATGGCCACTATGAGTTCGTGGTGATGCCTTTCAGGCTCACCATTGCTCCTGCTGCGTTCATGGATCTCATGAACCGTGTGTGCAGGCCGATGTTGGATCGGTCTATGATAGTTTTCATCGATGACATCTTGGTTTATTCCAAGACGCGAGAGCAACATGAGGAGCACTTGCAAGAGGTGTTGGATACTTTGAGGAGGGAGAGCTTGTATGCCAAGTTCTCAAAGTGCGAGTTCTGGTTGCGCGAGGTGCGGTTTCTTGGGCACCTTGTCAACCAGGACGGGATTTCGGTTGATCCGGCCAAGGTGGAGGCCGTGATAAGGTGGGAGGTTCCGAGGTCTCCATCCGAGATTCGGAGCTTCCTGGGATTGGCAGGCTACTATCAGAGGTTCATTCAGGACTTCTCCAAGATAGCAGTGCCTCTGACCCCGTTGACGAGGAAAGCCGTGGTCTTTCGCTGGGGGCCTGAGCAGCAGGCTGCATTTGAGACATTGAGACAGAGATTGTGCGAGGCGCCAATCTTAGCTCTGCCAGAGGGCATGGAGGATTTTTTCGTATATTGCGATGTGTCCATCTCGGGTTTGGGTGCAGTTTTGATGCAGAGAGGACATGTTATCGCTTACGCTTCGAGGCAGCTGAAGCCTCACGAGGCGAATTATCCGACGCATGATTTGGAGTTGGGGGCGGTTGTTTTTGCCCTCAAGATTTGGCGTCATTACCTCTACGGGGTCCATTGTACCATTTACACGGACCACAAGAGTTTGAGGTACCTCATGGATCAGCCGAATCTGAACATGAGGCAACGTCGGTGGTTGGATGTGGTGAAGGATTATGACTGCGAGATCCTTTACCACCCGGGGAAGGCCAATGTGGTGGCCGACGCGCTTAGCCGTAAGGCAGCGCCGATCAGGGATGTCGGTATTCGGATGACCGTGGTGACTCCAATGCTGGAGCAGATCTGAGAGGCCCAACAGGAGGGTATGAAGGAGGAACATCGGAAGAGCGAGCGTGTTATGGGTCAGGTTTCCTCCTTCGACTATGATAGCCGAGGGCTGTTGACCCTCCACCGTAGGGTGTGGGTCCCCTATCATGGAGGTGCGCGTCAGACATTGATGGAGGAGGCGCAAAAATCCAGGTTTTCTATCCATCCCGGGGCGACGAAGATGTATAGGGATCTTCGTCTTGACTATTGGTGGCCCTGCATGAAGCGGGATGTGGCATGGTACGTGGAGCGGTGCTTGACCTGTAGGAAGGTCAAGGCCGAGCATCAGAGACCACACGGCTTGATACAACCGTTAGATATTCTCATGTGTAAATGGGAAGACATTACGATGGATTTTATCACGAAGCTTCCCAGGACCGCGCGAGGCGTAGATTCGATATGGGTCATCGTCGATCGATTGACCAAGAGCGCCCATTTTATTCCGATTCAGGAGAGTATTTCGGCCGAAAGGTTAGCCGATATCTACATCAGGGAGGTGGTGGCGAGGCACGGGGTGCCAGTTTCGGTGATTTCAGACAGGAATGTGCGGTTCACTTCCAGGTTTTGGAAGAAGTTTCATGACGAGCTGGGTACTCGTCTACACTTTAGCACTGCAGTTTACCCGCAGACAGATGGTCAGAGCGAGCGGACCATCCAGACTATGGAGGATATGCTGCGGGCGTGTGTGTTAGATTTCGGTGGTAGTTGGGATACTTACCGCCCATTGGCTGAGTTCTCGTACAACAACACCTACCACGCTAGTATCGACCGTCCTCCCTTCGAGATGTTATACGGGAGGAAGTGCAGGACCCCGATATGTTGGGGTGAGGTTGGCCAGAGGGTCATGGGGTGCACCAAAGTGGTGCTCAAGACGACAAAGAGGATTTAGCAGGTTCGGAGCAGGCTTCAGACTGCTCAGAGTCGGCAGAAAAATTATGCCGACAAGCGCCGATCAGACCTGGAGTTTCAGGTCGGGCATATGGTTCTCCTGAAGGTGTCGCCATGGAAGGGCGTCATCCGATTCAGGAAGCGGGGCAAGTTGGGTCCCAGGTATATTTGACCCTTTAGGGTTATAGCCCGGGTGGGCAAAGTGGCGTATAGGCTGGACCTGCCAGCCGAACTCAGTCAGATTCATAGCACTTTTCACGTCTCCCAGTTACGGAAATGTTTGGTGGATGATTCGGCAGTGGTACCTTTAGAGGATATTCAGGTCGATGACAGCCTGAATTACATCGAGCGGCTTGTAGCGATCCTCGACCGGAAGTCGAAGGATCTGAGGAACAAGAGGGTCGAGCTGGTGAAGGTACCATGGCAGCACCGGAAGGGCTCGGAATGGACTTGGGAGCCGGTGGATGAGATGATGGTGTTGGGTTTTGAGCATTCTAACACTCTTATGGTGTACATGCAACCCTATAAACCTTGGATCTATGTTTTCTCTATTATACATGCAAATATTAACTATTCCAAGGTTTCATCCTAACTAGCATATTATGAAGCACCTATACTACAAAGTTCTAGTTAGATGACATACCTTTTGATGTAGCTTGATGTCTTCAAGCTTTAAGAGCTTAGCCCCAATAGTGTGGAAGCCTCAAATGGAATCACAAATCACCAAAACACCTTGGAAGAACTTGAGAGAATATGTATGCACACTAAAATCGGCCCACTCTTATTTTCACACACTTGTGCCAATTTTGTGAGCCAAGGACCCCTTTATATATTATGGAGGATTAGGGTTACATCCATGTAAACCCTAATACCCATGACCTTTCATTTACATAGGATCCATGGGTTAAAAGCTCCATGGACCATCCATGAAAGCTTAGCCCAACCTAAATGAACTTGGCCCATTCCATATATATAAGAGTCCATATTTAATTAGTTCTTTTTTATCACTTAATTAATTCTAAATTAATTCTTGATCAATACTAATTAAATAATATGATTCCATATTAATATATTAGAACTTATAATATATTAATATAAATCATAAATATATTATTCTCAAAAGACTATCCATATAAATTGTGCCGGTGAAGTGCAACCCAAATGGACCATGCCGGGTCGGGTCAAGTACATACCAAATATAGTTATGGACTTAGACATTAATCCAACTGTCTCCCACTTGGATAAGTCTAAAACTATTATTGAGTATGACTTCAAAACCTAACTGGCAATCGTAGCTCTTAAAGCCGCTGTCGAACTCTGACCTTGTCAATGACTTGTCCGTTAGATAAGGGATCATATATTCCTCCATTCTAGATATCATATGGACTGAGACATGGATTATAATCATTCTCTCTGTCCATTTGTTGTTTCCCGATTTTCGATTTATGATGACTGACTGATTGAACAAATCAAATCAGTCCTGGCTTGGCCAAGCACTCACATATGTCATCGCTAAATCATCGAGGGGCCCACAAATATCGCTTTTATCCCGAAGGTGAAAGGAATGGATAAACTTCGACTCATATGGCTTGTTCTACTACTTGTTGAATCATACACAAAGGCACGTTTTATAACATCGAGTTACCAAATGCGTTTTCGTGAAATCAATGTATAACCAACTCATAGTAACAACTCATATCTGTAGGTTTGAAGAATATAAGATATTATCGTCTCATGATCACTCGTGATAAAATCCATGAAGTGATTCAAATGAGCGCGGGTTGAATCCAATATTCAGAACTTATGAGCACTCATGAGTGTTGTAGCACCACTTTGTCCACCAACTTGGACCTCTACAAACCAACCCATGATAGTCTTGATTCATATCTACTTCCAACATATGACCGACTGTGGATGGTTTGAATAACTTAATCATTCAGGAAGAGCGACTTAGTTATTCTGGAAGTCAAAACATGCAAAGGGAAACACAAGAATAAATGAATCAAATATGGTATCAAACCCTATGAATATAAATAAACACTTTTATTTATCACCATACTGATTACTCATTATTCATTGTTTCGGTTTTATCAACTTTATACTTGAATTAAAAACACTAGTTGTCCCATGCTCCAAGCATGTACAGTATGTTTTTCTTAAACAATAGCTTTGCCATACACCAAGTATGCACTCTATGTTTGTCTATGATCCTTACTTTGTGAACTGGATCGATTGAACATAATTTCAATGATTCTCTTTTCACACTCCCAAATCGTTATCGAAAAAATGTAAGAATTCCAAATTCCTATCATTTATCGAAATCTGTTTAGACTTTAAACTTATATGCAATGACCCTCTTGTAATGAATGTGTACAAAGTCACAAAACTTGTCAACAATCATTACAGGGCATTCCAATGATGATCAACTTCATGGAAATTAAGTCTCATATTCAAAGTACATAGCTTTGAACATGCTTCTTGCATTAAGTTTTTCTAATCTTACACATATAACTTCCACCTATGGAGACAACTCCATATTCCCATTTTGACTACCCCTTCTGAACAAGAGTTGCCTCTTTTCAGATTAGGTCAATATGGTTCTTCCTAAGTTAACACTATACTTCCAACTGTCCTTGAGCAACCAATCTTTGGTAAAGCCTTAGATTGTCCTCGACAATTACTTAATCACTTTAGTCATATCCAATTCTAGATATTTTCCTCTTAGTTCCCCCGGGCATTTGGACAATTTAGAAAGGATGAATATTATTGCACATGCAATCGTTCCTGTACCCAAAGCAAATGGGACACGATTCATGATGTCTCACGTAAAGACATGATTCTAGACCAGTCTGTTGCTACAATATGTTTTATTTGCCATGTTCTAAAGATTTGACTATGAACAGGGATGCCGTAATCATAATCGAATTTTGAGAACGCAATATATAGAATTTCCTTAAGTTGAACCAATCCAACATGAAATTCATATATATATATATATATATATATATATATATATATATATATATATATATATATATATATATATATATATATATATATATATTCTTGACTAAAGATGATTAAAATCTCAATCTAAGCTTAAAATCTCACTCTAAGCCTTTTAGAATTGACATGAAGTATAATATCCTCTCCCTTAATTATAGCAAAACAACTTTTTCAACCTCTGCAACCTCACGAATTGAAACTTTTGTTTTCTATAATTAACATTGCTAACTTGCAATACTTATCATAATTATCATGCTCCCACTAACATGATGATTATTAGCATAACACTCATGCTCCCACTAGCTTTGACATGTATCCAGAAAACAGCTGGACTTCTAGAAGTCAATACTTTATTGACTTTCTTACCAAAGTTCAGATTTCTGATACTAGATTGCTTTGATAAGACTTTATCAAAATCATAAACCTTATTTTAGACAGCTCATAGGTGTGTCTAAAAAATTTCAGAACTATGAAAAGGGACGTCGTAATCATAGTCTCAATTGTTTAGATTTTGCCATTTCTCATAAGTCCATGTTAGTGTGCCAGATAACCATGCACGCTCCACATAACGACTTTGAGAATGCAAAGATTACAATTGCTATCTTACTTAAAATCTACTTGGTGGAAGTGTTTCCTCACCATCATTTTCATGAATCGGAGAGAAACCTTATGACCCTTAGATTTTATGGTGTATGTGTTCTTATCCACGTGAATTTGTCAAAACCATAATCACAAGACTAGGTTAGTGACAAATCCTAACTCGTATGGATTGAACTTGTGCAATCTTAACCTCTTGCCACCTGGCAGCACAAGGGCCTGCCATTGCTTCCAAGTAGTTATGCAAACAATTGAGAACATGTAGAACTCAAATGTTATAGCCAACTTAAATGGAATGGGCACAGAAATGTCGACACGATAGGTTATAAACCTCTAGTTGTGTGCTAGTGATGAAATACAGGTTTTATTCTTGATTAGTTCTTGAAACCATTTCAGGATCTTTTAGACTCCCACTGTCTTCTTGACCAATAAGACTTTCTTGCCAAATATTCAAGAAGTAGTGTGGATTCTTAATCAAGACAAACACTTCACACAATTGGCCTTAGTTGGTCTTTGTTTTATCCAAAACATCACAACTTACCAATTTCAAATGTACAAGAGTAGAAAACTTTTACTCTTACATTTGACAAGTGTTATAAACCTTCTTTAAGATGTGTCACTCAAATTACAATCTTGGAGTATGTCTCGAAGATTTGTTTTGGAACGAAGTATGACTCATCTTCTTGATTTGACCACTTCAACAATTCATGACTTCTCTTCTTAGCTATCAGAATGCACTTAGAGGATGAATTGTGATATGGTCTCATAATCTTTAAGATGACCATTAAACATGATACTAAAGTACTCTCCCATCTTTTCAGATTTGAGAAACTTTTATCCTTCTGCCTAATTTGATTCTTCTTATTCGTTCTGCTATACATTGGAACTTTTCCAATGTCTCAGACTTATACTTAAGCTTGTAAGTATAACCATATTTACTAAAATTTAGTAAATCATGACGAGTAGTCTTATCGATCTTTTGTGGTGGACTCTGATCAGTGCACAAGGATGTGTACTTGATCCCTTAGTCCTTCACTTGACTCATATATACATGTGAACAAGGAACTAGTCTTAAATTTTTTCCAAAAATGAAACTTCTCATTCATCATACTATACAACTTGCATGATTCCAAGTTTTGGTCCAATTGAACCTTGGGTGATGAGAATCTTTCCTTACTTGGTAAATTTAGACACTACCACAAATGAAAGAATCAAATTCATTTTTCCAATGTTGCTAGAAACATACAAACATCAAGTTTTCATAAATGCCATTGCAAGGAGATATAAAATAAAGTAAAACTTTTATTTATTTATAAAAATACGGAAAAACTTTTCCTTATAATGTAAATTAAAATGAAAACTATGCTATTACATGTTTCCTAGCAATCTATCATAACTCCTATGAAGTAGCTCAAGAATCCGATCTTCAACCAAGCGATAGAAATCCATATTCGCGATCAGATTCAACATACTCTTTTCTTTAAGTTTCCTTCCCTTTGCTTGATCCTACTAAATATCAAAATGCAACCGAGTCACATTTTGTATTAATAATCATCAACTGGTAACTTAATAGAGTTAGATAGTGGACCTACCTGAAGCAGAGTCAAACTGTTGATTCTTCTTTCTTTTAGGTAGCTTGGGCAGCTTCGCTTCTAATGCCCCTTTTCTTCACACTGAAAACATATAGACTCTTTGGGAATGGTACAAAAGGCTATTCCAGACTTAGACTTTCACTTTACCTTCCGGTCAACCGGGTTGACCAAGGTCGAGCCCTTTCCATTGGGAAGAGAAAGCTTTTCTGGACTTCCAATGTTACCATTTTCCATGTCCATGGAAGTTTGAGAAATAGACCTTCCATCCATATTTGCTTGACTATTGCACCAAATCATTTCTGATTCAGCAACAATAAGAAAATAAGAAAGATCCATTAGGGTCATGTTGGTGGTTGTCGAGGCCAACAAAAATAAATAACCCTAAATCTTTTACACTAAAATAGTGTATAGTGGTAAAGGGGTCGATCCACGGAGATTGGTTCAATTTATAAATCTATGGAAAATCTTTTTGTAAAAATACTTGGAAAATGACAATAAATTAAAACTGGGGGTTTTGGTGTTTTGAAATACTTGAAACAAACTAGAATTAACTAAGATTTAAATAGACAATTTCAACAAAAATAAGAGTTTGATGTAAAATCAATAAGAGAAGGATGGTTGACTTAAGGTTCCTCACTTTGACTTTTGATGAACATATCATTAGAATCAAATGGTGCAATACTTGTTTTAAACCCTTAATTTGGCTATAGTAATCCAAGGAGCTTGAGATTACCTAGACTTTTCTTAATTGTTGAAATGGTTAGAGAAGCTCATAACAATTTCCTTAGTTAAAGTCACTAATTCCATTAAGCATGTAATTAGTGAAAGTCAACTAGCATGAAGAACCAAAAAAATCACCAAATCCAAGAGGGGTCAAATGCTTTCACCACCATGTTGGAGAAAATGTTTTTATGATTGTGTGAAGTAAAACTAACACAAGAATCACTTGTTGCTTGCTAATTTGAAGATCCTTTACTTAATCAAGAAATTAGCCAACTAATCACCACAAACACATTTAAACTCATGAATAAAAACATGCAAGTAATGATAAGATGTTAAAACACAAAACATTTTCATAAAGATTCAAACACAAATTCATGGATTCTTCAATATTCAACAAAAGTTCAAAGGATTCAACAAAAGTCAACTAAGATTAGTTTAGCCAAGCATGACTAAACTCAAGGAAACAAAGTTAGTTAAGATTGTACCAAACATTTAGCAAGAATTAAGAGATGAAATGGTGAAGTTCTTGAGGGTTCTTGGCCTTCAAAAATGCTCCAAACTCCAGAGAGAAAACTATCAAAATCGGACCTCCAAGATTATGCTAAAGAGGCACACCAACCTTCCCAATATAGAGCTCTAAGTAAAATCTCGAAATTGCCCTTGTCAGGAATCCACGCGGGCCGCGGGGAATCTTACGCGGGCCGCGTGACTATGACGGAGTTTTTGGGCTTCTTCAAGTCTTGGGCCCCCACAGCTAATCCATTGGCCCAGTTCGAATCCAATCTGCTTCTAGCCCATTTCTCTTCAATATTTCTTCAATTTGAGCCCAATTTGTCTCTCCACATCACTCAAAACTTCCGTAAATTCCTAAACATCGATCTTGCACACTCAAGAATTCTCCCGTGGCTTTCAAATTTAAAGTTTAATTCTTCCAACCCTTCAAATAATTGACAATCCCACTCCATGCATCACCTCTATAGCCATCAAGCCTAAAATCCTCGTTGTCCTCCAAGTCCAATTGCTTTCCAAAAGATCCCGCTCCGCTAGTCTCCTTAAAATCTGTAATTAAGCTCACAAAACTCGAAAGAACCCGAAAGTGGTCATAAAATAACAAAAAGGAAAATATGCATGGAAATTATCTAAATTGCGAATGAAATATGCTAAAATAAACTATAAAAAGAAGTAAATAAAATGAAGCTATCAAATCACCCCAAGCTTAAACCTTACTTGTCCTCAAGTAAGACAAGACTAAAATGAACTCGGGATGAACTATCCTAGGGAAAACAAAAAGAATAGATAGAACCGCGGAACCTGATCACCGTTAGTCAACATGGTCAGAATTGATCTTGCTATTACCTCACGAATTTTTCATCCGATGACAATGGGACCATAAACCACAGCCAGGACAACTCCTTTAGGTGAGTAAGGAGGGATGAGCAGTCGCAGCCCAATGGAACATGCATACAATGAAGAACATCTGTAGTAGGGAGAAAGCAGTTGGATAGGCTCGTGTGGAGCTCTTCTTTTAAGTGTACACTCTGATCTCACGTCTGCCAGCTACTCTCATGTGTAATTGGGTTTAATCGCTCGTGCACCGTTGTAGGAATCAGTTCACTTAGTGTTGGCCCAAACCTCCTGTAGTATTCGACTCAACAGTCTCTCTAACATCATCAATTTGCGAAAAAAACAACAACTCGATCTATATACAATAAGACAATCCTAAATAAATGAATATCAAACGCCGGGTGACCAAAATGTAGGAAAATTTGTTCAATAATTGAACCGGTCACCTATCTACGATTATTGCAGCTGGAAATTCGCATGCTATTCTTTTTCTCTTTTTTTTTTTTTTTTTTTTTTTTTAAAGAAACCTTTTTGACTCAAAATTTGGTTCCTAAGAGTATGTAAGTCGAACCGAGAGGGTAATAATATAATCCGAATGGTCTAAATGTGAAAATGACCATGTGTGGAGCATAAAGATGTAATGTAAGCTCCTTTTCAAACTTGCAATTTTTCATAAATAGTGAAAATGTCCATATGCGAACTAAAAGACTCTCTAAGATCCTAAGAAAATCGCAAAAAGATATGGTGATGTAAAGAGACCGGATATGGATTCTACTCGGGGACAAGCACCAGTGCTTCATCTTAACGGTTCAAACATGATCAAGTGTGATCCTCTCAGCGGTAGTGACCGCAAGGCTAAGAACATCCATTGCTATAGTATATCCTACAGTTGTTAGTATTGCATGCATAATTCTTCATGAAAACTACCTGGCCATGATCACTTACCCCTTTAAGCTTCCAGCATCTGATCCCAAGTATGAAATCCCAAACTGCAGCTAGTGGTCCCGGTTCGATGGGTGAGATAGCAACAAGATCCTGGACCAATAATGATACAATAACTATGAACCTGTTCCATGGCATCCAAGGGGGGTGAGAATAAACAGAAAACAAAAATGCATTAATGCTAATGCCCTAAGCTAAATGTTATGCAAAAATAGAAAGTAGAAAAGAAGAAAATAAAATCTTTTTGGAATTTTATAAAAAATAAAAGAAAAATGAATGCAAATTAGCTTAAAACTAAAATGTTATGCAACCTAGTTAACAAATGCATGAAAAAGTAAAAGAAAAGGGAAATGCCCCACCCCAAGCTTAAGAACAAGCATTGTGCTCAATGCTTAAGGAAAGGGCAGAAATGACCTAAATCGGAGGGTCGGGCGGAGCATAGGGGTTTGTAGAGGAGGAAAAATGGTGAAGAATGGCGGTGGTCTCGCGGGATTCTGACCGGTAGATCTCTGGGAAATTGAGTTTTTGTACGGAGCGCGGGTAAGGCGCGGGCCGCGTGTTGGCCGCGTCTAGTTTTCTCGAAATCTCACTAATTCTTCTGACCTTTCACGCGGGCCGCGTGCTGGTCGCACGGAGGCCGCGGGACCTGAAGCTTGAAAATGGCAAAGAATCGGAAATCTACGCGGGCCGCGTGAAATTCCACTCGGCCCGCGTAAGGTCTTGTGCGGCTTATGTGCGGCCCATTCCTTGCCCGCGTAGAAGACTATGCCCATTCCTTGCCCGCGTGCGGCTTATGTGACTCGGTTCCTTATAATGCAAATTGAAATGAAAACTATGCTATTACATGTTTCTTAGCAATCTATCATAACTCCTAAGAAGTAGCTCAAGAATCCGATCTTCAACCAAGCGATAGAAATCCATATTCGCGATCAGATTCAACATACTCTTTTCTTTAAGTTTCCTTCCCTTTGCTTGATCCTACTAAATATCAAAATGCAACCGAGTCACATTTTGTATTAATAATCATCAACTGGTAACTTAATAGAGTTAGATAGTGGACCTACCTGAAGCAGAGTCAAACTGTTGATTCTTCTTTCTTTCAGGTAGCTTGGGCAGCTTCGCTTCTAATGCCCCTTTTCTTCACACTGAAAACATATAGACTCTTTGGGAATGGTACAAAAGGCTATTCCAGACTTAGACTTTCACTTTACCTTCCGGTCAACCGGGTTGACCAAGGCCGAGCCCTTTCCATTGGGAAGAGAAAGCTTTTCTGGACTTCCAATGTTACCATTTTCCATGTCCATGGAAGTTTGAGAAATAGACCTTCCATCCATATTTGCTTGACTATTGCACCAAATCATTTCTGATTCAGCAACAATAAGAAAATAAGAAAGATCCATTAGGGTCATGTTGGTGGTTGTCGAGGCCAACAAAAATAAATAACCCTAAATCTTTTACACTAAAATAGTGTATAGTGGTAAAGGGGTCGATCCACGGAGATTGGTTCAATTTATAACTCTATGGAAAATCTTTTTGTAAAAATACTTGGAAAATGACAATAAATTAAAACTGGGGGTTTTGGTGTTTTGAAATACTTGAAACAAACTAGAATTAACTAAGATTTAAATAGACAATTTCAACAAAAATAAGAGTTTGATGTAAAATCAATAAGAGAAGGATGGTTGACTTAAGGTTCCTAACTTTGACTTTTGATGAACATATCATTAGAATCAAATGGTGCAATACTTGTTTTAAACCCTTAATTTGGCTATAGTAATCCAAGGAGCTTGAGATTACCTAGACTTTTCTTAATTGTTGAAATGGTTAGAGAAGCTCATAACAATTTCCTTAGTTAAAGTCACTAATTCCATTAAGCATGTAATTAGTGAAAGTCAACTAGCATGAAGAACCAAAAAAATCACCAAATCCAAGAGGGGTCAAATGCTTTCACCACCATGTTGGAGAAAATGTTTTTATGATTGTGTGAAGTAAAACTAACACAAGAATCACTTGTTGCTTGCTAATTTGAAGATCCTTTACTTAATCAAGAAATTAGCCAACTAATCACCACAAACACATTTAAACTCATGAATAAAAACATGCAAGTAATGATAAGATGTTAAAACACAAAACATTTTCATAAAGATTCAAACACAAATTCATGGATTCTTCAATATTCAACAAAAGTTCAAAGGATTCAACAAAAGTCAACTAAGATTAGTTTAGCCAAGCATGACTAAACTCAAGGAAACAAAGTTAGTTAAGATTGTACCAAACATTTAGCAAGAATTAAGAGATGAAATGGTGAAGTTCTTGAGGGTTCTTGGCCTTCAAAAATGCTCCAAACTCCAGAGAGAAAACTATCAAAATCGGACCTCCAAGATTATGCTAAAGAGGCACACCAACCTTCCCAATATAGAGCTCTAAGTAAAATCTCGAAATTGCCCTTGTCAGGAATCCACGCGGGCCGCGGGGAATCTTACGCGGGCCGCGTGACTATGACGGAGTTTTTGGGCTTCTTCAAGTCTTGGGCCCCCACAGCTAATCCATTGGCCCAGTTCGAATCCAATCTGCTTCTAGCCCATTTCTCTTCAATATTTCTTCAATTTGAGCCCAATTTGTCTCTCCACATCACTCAAAACTTCCGCAAATTCCTAAACATCGATCTTGCACACTCAAGAATTCTCCCGTGGCTTTCAAATTTAAAGTTTAATTCTTCCAACCCTTCAAATAATTGACAATCCCACTCCATGCATCACCTCTATAGCCATCAAGCCTAAAATCCTCGTTGTCCTCCAAGTCCAATTGCTTTCCAAAAGATCCCGCTCCGCTAGTCTCCTTACAATCTGTAATTAAGCTCACAAAACTCGAAAGAACCAGAAAGTGGTCATAAAATAACAAAAAGGAAAATATGCATGGAAATTATCTAAATTGCGAATGAAATATGCTAAAATAAACTATAAAAAGAAGTAAATAAAATGAAGCTATCAAATCACCCCAAGCTTAAACCTTACTTGTCCTCAAGTAAGACAAGACTAAAATGAACTCGGGATGAACTATCCTAGGGAAAATAAAAAGAATGGATAGAACCGCGGAACCTGATCACCGTTAGTCAACATGGTCAGAATTGATCTTGCTATTACCTCACGAATTTTTCATCCGATGACAATGGGACCATAAACCACAGCCAGGACAACTCCTTTAGGTGAGTAAGGAGGGATGAGCAGTCGCAGCCCAATGGAACATGCATACAATGAAGAACATCTGTAGTAGGGAGAAAGCAGTTAGATAGGCTCGTGTGGAGCTCTTCTTTTAAGTGTACACTCTGATCTCACGTCTGCCAGCTACTCTCATGTGTAATTGGGTTTAATCGCTCGTGCACCGTTGTAGGAATCAGTTCACTTAGTGTTGGCCCAAACCTCCTGTAGTATTCGACTCAACAGTCTCTCTAACATCATCAATTTGCGAAAAAAACAACAACTCGATCTATATACAATAAGACAATCCTAAATAAATGAATATCAAACGCCGGGTGACCAAAATGTAGGAAAATTTGTTCAATAATTGAACCGGTCACCTATCTACGATTATTGCAGCTGGAAATTCGCATGCTATTCTTTTTCTCTTTTTTTTTTTTTTTTTTTTTTTTTTAAAGAAAACTTTTTGACTCAAAATTTGGTTCCCAAGAGTATGTAAGTCGAACCGAGAGGGTAATAATATAATCCGAATGGTCTAAATGTGAAAATGACCATGTGTGGAGCATAAAGATGTAATGTAAGCTCCTTTTCAAACTTGCAATTTTTCATAAATAATGAAAATGTCCATATGCGGACTAAAAGACTCTCTAAGATCCTAAGAAAATCGCAAAAAGATATGGTGATGTAAAGAGACCGGATATGGATTCTACTTGGGGACAAGCACCAGTGCTTCATCTTAACGGTTCAAACATGATCAAGTGTGATCCTCTCAGCGGTAGTGACCGCAAGGCTAAGAACATCCATTGCTATAGTATATCCTACAGTTGTTAGTATTGCATGCATAATTCTTCATGAAAACTACCTGGCCATGATCACTTACCCCTTTAAGCTTCCAGCATCTGATCCCAAGTATGAAATCCCAAACTGCAGCTAGTGGTCCCGGTTCGATGGGTGAGATAGCAACAAGATCCTGGACCAATAATGATACAATAACTATGAACCTGTTCCATGGCATCCAAGGGGGGTGAGAATAAACAGAAAACAAAAATGCATTAATGCTAATGCCCTAAGCTAAATGTTATGCAAAAATAGAAAGTAGAAAAGAAGAAAATAAAATCTTTTTGGAATTTTATAAAAAATAAAAGAAAAATGAATGCAAATTAGCTTAAAACTAAAATGTTATGCAACCTAGTTAACAAATGCATGAAAAAGTAAAAGAAAAGGGAAATGCCCCACCCCAAGCTTAAGAACAAGCATTGTCCTCAATGCTTAAGGAAAGGGCAGAAATGACCTAAATCGGAGGGTCGGGCGGAGCATAGGGGTTTGTAGAGGAGGAAAAATGGTGAAGAATGGCGGTGGTCTCGCGGGATTCTGACCGGTAGATCTCTGGGAAATTGAGTTTTTGTACGGAGCGCGGGTAAGGCGCGGGCCGCGTGTTGGCCGCGTCTAGTTTTCTCGAAATCTCACTAATTCTTCTGACCTTTCACGCGGGCCGCGTGCTGGTCGCACGGAGGCCGCGGGACCTGAAGCTTGAAAATGGCAAAGAATCGGAAATCTGCGCGGGCCGCGTGAAATTCCACTCGGCCCGCGTAAGGTCTTGTGCGGCTTATGTGCGGCCCATTCCTTGCCCGCGTGCGGCTTATGTGACTCGGTTCCTTATAATGCAAATTGAAATGAAAACTATGCTATTACATGTTTCTTAGCAATCTATCATAACTCCTAAGAAGTAGCTCAAGAATCCGATCTTCAACCAAGCGATAGAAATCCATATTCGCGATCAGATTCAACATACTCTTTTCTTTAAGTTTCCTTCCCTTTGCTTGATCCTACTAAATATCAAAATGCAACCGAGTCACATTTTGTATTAATAATCATCAACTGGTAACTTAATAGAGTTAGATAGTGGACCTACCTGAAGCAGAGTCAAACTGTTGATTCTTCTTTCTTTCAGGTAGCTTGGGCAGCTTCGCTTCTAATGCCCCTTTTCTTCACACTGAAAACATATAGACTCTTTGGGAATGGTACAAAAGGCTATTCCAGACTTAGACTTTCACTTTACCTTCCGGTCAACCGGGTTGACCAAGGCCGAGCCCTTTCCATTGGGAAGAGAAAGCTTTTCTGGACTTCCAATGTTACCATTTTCCATGTCCATGGAAGTTTGAGAAATAGACCTTCCATCCATATTTGCTTGACTATTGCACCAAATCATTTCTGATTCAGCAACAATAAGAAAATAAGAAAGATCCATTAGGGTCATGTTGGTGGTTGTCGAGGCCAACAAAAATAAATAACCCTAAATCTTTTACACTAAAATAGTGTATAGTGGTAAAGGGGTCGATCCACGGAGATTGGTTCAATTTATAACTCTATGGAAAATCTTTTTGTAAAAATACTTGGAAAATGACAATAAATTAAAACTGGGGGTTTTGGTGTTTTGAAATACTTGAAACAAACTAGAATTAACTAAGATTTAAATAGACAATTTCAACAAAAATAAGAGTTTGATGTAAAATCAATAAGAGAAGGATGGTTGACTTAAGGTTCCTCACTTTGACTTTTGATGAACATATCATTAGAATCAAATGGTGCAATACTTGTTTTAAACCCTTAATTTGGCTATAGTAATCCAAGGAGCTTGAGATTACCTAGACTTTTCTTAATTGTTGAAATGGTTAGAGAAGCTCATAACAATTTCCTTAGTTAAAGTCACTAATTCCATTAAGCATGTAATTAGTGAAAGTCAACTAGCATTAAGAACCAAAAAAGTCACCAAATCCAAGAGGGGTCAAATGCTTTCACCACCATGTTGGAGAAAATGTTTTTATGATTGTGTGAAGTAAAACTAACACAAGAATCACTTGTTGCTTGCTAATTTGAAGATCCTTTACTTAATCAAGAAATTAGCCAACTAATCACCACAAACACATTTAAACTCATGAATAAAAACATGCAAGTAATGATAAGATGTTAAAACACAAAACATTTTCATAAAGATTCAAACACAAATTCATGGATTCTTCAATATTCAACAAAAGTTCAAAGGATTCAACAAAAGTCAACCAAGATTAGTTTAGCCAAACATGACTAAACTCAAGGAAACAAAGTTAGTTAAGATTGTACCAAACATTTAGCAATAATTAAGAGATGAAATGGTGAAGTTCTTGAGGGTTCTTGGCCTTCAAAAATGCTCCAAACTCCAGAGAGAAAAGTATCAAAATCGGACCTCCAAGATTATGCTAAAGAGGCACACCAACCTTCCCAATATAGAGCTCTAAGTAAAATCTCGAAATTGCCCTTGTCAGGAATCCACGCGGGCCGCGGGGAATCTTACGCGGGCCGCGTGACTATGACGGAGTTTTTGGGCTTCTTCAAGTCTTGGGCCCCCACAGCTAATCCATTGGCCCAGTTCGAATCCAATCTGCTTCTAGCCCATTTCTCTTCAATTTGAGCCCAATTTGTCTCTCCACATCACTCAAAACTTCCGCAAATTCCTAAACATCGATCTTGCACACTCAAGAATTCTCCCGTGGCTTTCAAATTTAAAGTTTAATTCTTCCAACCCTTCAAATAATTGACAATCCCACTCCATGCATCACCTCTATAGCCATCAAGCCTAAAATCCTCGTTGTCCTCCAAGTCCAATTGCTTTCCAAAAGATCCCGCTCCGCTAGTCTCCTTAAAATCTGTAATTAAGCTCACAAAACTCGAAAGAACCCGAAAGTGGTCATAAAATAACAAAAAGGAAAATATGCATGGAAATTATCTAAATTGCGAATGAAATATGCTAAAATAAACTATAAAAAGAAGTAAATAAAATGAAGCTATCAAATCACCCCAAGCTTAAACCTTACTTGTCCTCAAGTAAGACAAGACTAAAATGAACTCGGGATGAACTATCCTAGGGAAAATAAAAAGAATGGATAGAACCGCGGAACCTGATCACCGTTAGTCAACATGGTCAGAATTGATCTTGCTATTACCTCACGAATTTTTCATCCGATGACAATGGGACCATAAACCACAGCCAGGACAACTCCTTTAGGTGAGTAAGGAGGGATGAGCAGTCGCAGCCCAATGGAACATGCATACAATGAAGAACATCTGTAGTAGGGAGAAAGCAGTTGGATAGGCTCGTGTGGAGCTCTTCTTTTAAGTGTACACTCTGATCTCCTGTCTGCCAGCTACTCTCATGTGTAATTGGGTTTAATCGCTCGTGCACCGTTGTAGGAATCGGTTCACTTAGTGTTGGCCCAAACCTCCTGTAGTATTCGACTCAACAGTCTCTCTAACATCATCAATTTGCGAAAAAAACAACAACTCGATCTATATACAATAAGACAATCCTAAATAAATGAATATCAAACGCCGGGTGACCAAAATGTAGGAAAATTTGTTCAATAATTGAACCGGTCACCTATCTACGATTATTGCAGCTGGAAATTCGCATGCTATTCTTTTTCTCTTTTTTTTTTTTTTTTTTTAAAGAAAACTTTTTGACTCAAAATTTGGTTCCCAAGAGTATGTAAGTGGAACCGAGAGGGTAATAATATAATCCGAATGGTCTAAATGTGAAAATGACCATGTGTGGAGCATAAAGATGTAATGTAAGCTCCTTTTCAAACTTGCAATTTTTCATAAATAATGAAAATGTCCATATGCGGACTAAAAGACTCTCTAAGATCCTAAGAAAATCGCAAAAAGATATGGTGATGTAAAGAGACCGGATATGGATTCTACTCGGGGACAAGCACCAGTGCTTCATCTTAACGGTTCAAACATGATCAAGTGTGATCCTCTCAGCGGTAGTGACCGCAAGGCTAAGAACATCCATTGCTATAGTATATCCTACAGTTGTTAGTATTGCATGCATAATTCTTCATGAAAACTACCTGGCCATGATCACTTACCCCTTTAAGCTTCCAGCATCTGATCCCAAGTATGAAATCCCAAACTGCAGCTAGTGGTCCCGGTTCGATGGGTGAGATAGCAACAAGATCCTGGACCAATAATGATACAATAACTATGAACCTGTTCCATGGCATCCAAGGGGGGTGAGAATAAACAGACAACAAAAATGCATGAATGCTAATGCCCTAAGCTAAATGTTATGCAAAAATAGAAAGTAGAAAAGAAGAAAATAAAATCTTTTTGGAATTTTATAAAAAATAAAAGAAAAATGAATGCAAATTAGCTTAAAACTAAAATGTTATGCAACCTAGTTAAAAAATGCATGAAAAAGTAAAAGAAAAGGGAAATGCCCCACCCCAAGCTTAAGAACAAGCATTGTCCTCAATGCTTAAGGAAAGGGCAGAAATGACCTAAATCGGAGGGTCGGGCGGAGCATAGGGGTTTGTAGAGGAGGAAAAATGGTGAAGAATGGCGGTGGTCTCGCGGGATTCTGACCGGTAGATCTCTGGGAAATTGAGTTTTTGTACGGAGCGCGGGTAAGGCGCGGGCCGCGTGTTGGCCGCGTCTAGTTTTCTCGAAATCTCACTGATTCTTCTGACCTTTCACGCGGGCCACGTGCTGGTCGCACGGAGGCCGCGGGACCTGAAGCTTGAAAACGGCAAAGAATCGGAAATCTGCGCGGGCCGCGTGGAACCCGCACGATGGCCGCACAAAGTCTTACGCGGGCCCCGTGGAACCCGCACGCTGGCCGCGTGTGCTGAACAGGGTTGGAGGTGATTCTTCTACGCGGGCAAGGAATGGGCCGCACATAAGCCGCACAAGACCTTACGCGGGCCGCGTGGAATTTCACGCGGGCCGCGTGACTTCCTGCACTTCAAAATTTGAAATTTTTCTAAAAACTTGATTTTTGGCCAAAATGATTCCCGCAAAATCCCGGGTTTCAAAAACACAACAAAAGTTTGGACGAAAGATGAGAATAAAGCTTGAAAGTTTTCAAAAATTAACATTTTCAAAATCATTTTATTCGCTTTATAAAAGACGAAAGCACAATGCTTCCCAAAAATGCCCTTCTTTAACGTCTTCGGCGAGACGCCTCCAAACTTCACTTTAACACTTTGGGGCGTCCAAATGGACGACATCTTGGACATTTGAATCAAAACCTTCATATAATGGCTTCAACCAATGTCCATTAACCTTGAAAACTTGCCCCGTGTCAACATTTTTTAATTTCCACATCTCCATTGGGACTCTTTTCTTGTATTTGTCTTTCTTTTTACGGAAAAACCATACCGGACTTAGACCTTTGATAATAGAAAGAATCCAACCATATTCTTTCTTGTACTTGTTTAGTAAGGTGACCAACTCTTCCATATTCAACATAGTGGTCGAGTTGGTGACCGGTTGGGTGTCTTCCTTCTCGGGATATGTATCAATTAAAAGGTCCGACAGATTTATCGTTTTCAGCTCTTGTGGTTCGTCTACCACTGGAGTTAGTTTCTCAATGGTAGTGGGTGGCTCAACCTCTCTTTTGTTAACACCCAACACTTCCTCTATAGTTTCATTGACATCTTTCTCAATTTCTTCTTCCTCCTTGATAGCCTCTTCCATTTCTACTCCTTCTTCCACTTCTTCATATAACACTCTTAGGCCATCAAAACTTTTCTCATCTTTCAAAGGAATGGCACATGTGCTATGCCATGGGCTCTCTGCAGATGGTAGTTTCTCTTGAGCTTCCATTATACTTATTGATTGAGCAAGTTGTGTTATTTGTTTCTCTAAGTTTTTGAGGCTAGCTTGGGTTGTTTCTTGGAAAATTTGGGTAGATGTGGCAATGCTCTTCACAATGTCCTCTAAGGACATGCTTGGAATTTCAGGTTGTTGAGGAGGTGGAGGATATGGATGTTGGAATTGTGGAGTTGGTTGGTATTTTTCATTTCTCCAAGCTTGATATGGGCTTTGGTATTGGTTGTATCCCCAAGCTTGGTTCTTGTCCCACCATTGATCATGTTGAGGTTGATCATCAATCCATTGGTTTGACCAGTAGTAGCTTCCCTTCTCTTGCACTTCTTCCCATTCTCCTTGTGAATATGGACACATATCGGAATGATGTCCATTTTGGGCGCAATTATCGCAAAGAAGAGGCGAGGGTTGCACACTTTGGTCACTTTCAATCATCATAACTAACTGAGCTAGCTCAGAAAGCTTATCTTCAATGCAAGGAGTGTTCATTTCTGAACCATAATTTTTTTTTACAATTTTTTTTTAGTTTTAAACTAGAGTACCTGCACAATGAGATCTAGGCATAGAGAAACAAACTGATTAAATATAAACCAATCCCCGGCAACGGCGCCAAAATTTGGTGGTTGTCGAGGCCAACAAAAATAAATAACCCTAAATCTTTTACACTAAAATAGTGTATAGTGGTAAAGGGGTCGATCCACGGAGATTGGTTCAATTTATAACTCTATGGAAAATCTTTTTGTAAAAATACTTGGAAAATGACAATAAATTAAAACTGGGGGTTTTGGTGTTTTGAAATACTTGAAACAAAGTAGAATTAACTAAGATTTAAATAGACAATTTCAACAAAAATAAGAGTTTGATGTAAAATCAATAAGAGAAGGATGGTTGACTTAAGGTTCCTCACTTTGACTTTTGATGAACATATCATTAGAATCAAATGGTGCAATACTTGTTTTAAACCCTTAATTTGGCTATAGTAATCCAAGGAGCTTGAGATTACCTAGACTTTTCTTAATTGTTGAAATGGTTAGAGAAGCTCATAACAATTTCCTTAGTTAAAGTCACTAATTCCATTAAGCATGTAATTAGTGAAAGTCAACTAGCATTAAGAACCAAAAAAATCACTAAATCCAAGAGGGGTCAAATGCTTTCACCACCATGTTGGAGAAAATGTTTTTATGATTGTGTGAAGTAAAACTAACACAAGAATCACTTGTTGCTTGCTAATTTGAAGATCCTTTACTTAATCAAGAAATTAGCCAACTAATCACCACAAACACATTTAAACTCATGAATAAAAACATGCAAGTAATGATAAGATGTTAAAACACAAAACATTTTCATAAAGATTCAAACACAAATTCATGGATTCTTCAATATTCAACAAAAGTTCAAAGGATTCAACAAAAGTCAACCAAGATTAGTTTAGCCAAGCATGACTAAACTCAAGGAAACAAAGTTAGTTAAGATTGTACCAAACATTTAGCAAGAATTAAGAGATGAAATGGTGAAGTTCTTGAGGGTTCTTGGCCTTCAAAAATGCTCCAAACTCCAGAGAGAAAACTATCAAAATCGGACCTCCAAGATTATGCTAAAGAGGCACACCAACCTTCCCAATATAGAGCTCTAAGTAAAATCTCGAAATTGCCCTTGTCAGGAATCCACGCGGGCCGCGGGGAATCTTACGCGGGCCGCGTGACTATGACGGAGTTTTTGGGCTTCTTCAAGTCTTGGGCCCCCACAGCTAATCCATTGGCCCAGTTCGAATCCAATCTGCTTCTAGCCCATTTCTCTTCAATATTTCTTCAATTTGAGCCCAATTTGTCTCTCCACATCACTCAAAACTTCCGCAAATTCCTAAACATCGATCTTGCACACTCAAGAATTCTCCCGTGGCTTTCAAATTTAAAGTTTAATTCTTCCAACCCTTCAAATAATTGACAATCCCACTCCATGCATCACCTCTATAGCCATCAAGCCTAAAATCCTCGTTGTCCTCCAAGTCCAATTGCTTTCCAAAAGATCCCGCTCCGCTAGTCTCCTTAAAATCTGTAATTAAGCTCACAAAACTCGAAAGAACCCGAAAGTGGTCATAAAATAACAAAAAGGAAAATATGCATGGAAATTATCTAAATTGCGAATGAAATATGCTAAAATAAACTATAAAAAGAAGTAAATAAAATGAAGCTATCACATGTCGTGATCTGTCACATAGTAGTCTTTCTATATGACTCAGGAAGTGACTGAAACACCCAGTCAATAGCCAACTTCCTTGGGACAACGACACCCAACATTCTCAACCTGTCACTGTGTGACTTCGGTCCTAAGACATGAGTGCACACAGGACTTCCAATTTGATGTTTTATTGTGAGTAGGGATTGAGTGATCTTGAACTTTTCAAGTCTTTAAGCTTGTGGGCCAGGGAGAATTATTGGAGGAGGTGGAGGAAGAGAAGTATGACTTCCATGAGCCAAACTCGGGAAGTCATATTCATTAGGAAAGCTTGGTTTGGGAAGATCATCGTTGTCTAAACCAGACATCAACAATGGGATAAATTCACGTAAAGTTGATTTAAGTCCTTAATATAACACCCAATATGATATATTAAGGCTAGGACCCAACAAACTATTTTATAACTTGGAAGAGGGATGTCGTAATCCAAGCTATAAAATATTTGAAGGTAGGTGAATGACGATTCACCAATTTCCACCAAGATAAATGAAATGTATTATTAGGTTTTAATTGGTTTTGAAACTCCTAGATTCTTTTGAGATTCATTGAACTTTTCAATGGCATGTTTCAATCTCGAGTGTGCCCTTCAGGTTTTGTGACTGGGATGCCGAGGATCACAAAACAAGGTGTGAAGTAACCATGCAAATATACTTGGTACCCTTAATATTTACCCCTCAATCGATGTGTCGGTTAACCACACACGCTCCAACGATACTATGATAAACATTAAGTTACCATTTGCCTACCTTGTTAAGTCCAGGTTAGTGTGCCGGTTAACCACACACGCTCCACTAACAGCTTAAACAAAGTGCAAAGTGTAATTTCATGGATTAGCACCTTATTCACATTTTCCTAAGTAACTAAGATTGGGAATTTATAAGTGTTTAGTTACTTAGTATTTATCATTATACTTATAATGAAGGGAGAATTATAGTCGTTGTCCTACCTGTTCGGCTAACGACCCTCCACCGGTCAAGGAAGCGGTGAGTGAGAGTGGACACCCATTAAACTGCCATTTTATAGGCAGAAACCTTATACCCCCCTTATAGACCGGCTTCGTGAATGAGGCCTAGTAATGGTAAGATGACTTGCTCTTATACATATAATATATTAAACTTTTAATATTATAATAGTATAAGGGTGTATTTTAGACATTTAAAATACTTGGTGGTTTAATCTATTAATTAAACTAGACTTTTAATTTAATTAAATTCAAACCATATATTTATGGATTTAATAATACTCTTTTAACTAAACACTTTAATTAACTATTAATAAAGTCAATAAGAGTTAATTTGAACTATTCAACAAAACATCATAATTCCAATTATTAAACTCAAAATTAAAACCATTTAATTAATTGTTTAAGTTATGAACCCAAGAGTTTTAGAATTCAATTCTTTTTTTTCATAAAAAACTTTTCTTAAATTCCAAACTTGAGGGCAAGTTTTGTAATTCTTGAAAACCTTTGGATTCCATAACTTATGGAATTAATGGTGTTTTATGATGAAACTTTCCATGTTCCATAACTTAAGAACAAGTTATGAAATTATTTAAAACATTAACACCAAATTTTGTAACTCCATAAAAACTTTGAATCAATTTTTTTTTAAAAAACTTTCATATCCATAACTTGTGGAAGTTTCAAAAACCCTTAAGATCACAACTTTAAAAAAAACTTTTGAGCTCCAAAATTTTATGACAAAATTTGTAACTCCTTAAAATATTTAGATCAAACTTTTAAAACTAATAAAATAATCATATCATTTTATCTTTTACTAAATTTGACCTAATTCAGCTCATATAACAAATGATTCAAATTTTACAAATAATTCGTTTTTCACAAAACAAGTAATTATCTTAAAATTTGACAAACGTCATGTTTTTTTTTCCTTTTTTTTCAACTTGAAAATAAAACATTTGCATCAATATAACAGAAAACAACCCATGGCTCTGATACCACTGTTCGGTTTTGAGCATTCTAACACTCTTATGGTGTACATGCAACCCTATAAACCTTGGATCTATGTTTTCTCTATTATACATGCAAATATTAACTATTCCAAGGTTTCATCCTAACTAGCATATTATGAAGCACCTATACTACAAAGTTCTAGTTAGATGACATACCTTTTGATGTAGCTTGATGTCTTCAAGCTTTAAGAGCTTATCCCCAATAGTGTGGAAGCCTAAAATGGAATCACAAATCACCAAAACACCTTGGAAGAACTTGAGAGAATATGTATGCACACTAAAATCGGCCCACTCTTATTTTCACACACTTGTGCCAATTTTGTGAGTCAAAGACCCCTTTATATATTATGGAGGATTAGGGTTACATCCATGTAAACCCTAATACCCATGACCTTTCATTTACATAGGATCCACGGGTTAAAAGCTCCATGGACCATCCATGAAAGCTTAGCCCAACCTAGATGAACTTGGCCCATTCCATATATATAAGAGTCCATATTTAATTAGTTCTTTTTGATCACTTAATTAATTCTAAATTAATTCTTGATCAATACTAATTAAATAATATGATTCCATATTAATATATTAGAACTTATAATATATTAATATAAATCATAAATATACTATTCTCAAAAGACTATCCATATAAATTGTGCCGGTGAAGTGCAACACAAATGGACCATGCCGGGTCGGGTCAAGTACATACCAAATATAGTTATGGACTTAGACATTAATCCAACAGATGGAGCATTACCCAGAGCTTTTCCAGGAACGAGCAGCAGACTTCGAGGACGAAGTCTAAAATAAATGGGGGAGATTTGTAGCACCTGGTTCCTGGTATGTATTTTATTTAAGTATTTTGCGTTTTTGGCCTGGGACTCGACGTGTTGAAGGCCCAACTCGTCGAGTAGAAGCGGATTTGATCCGGGATTTAAATGACGGACTCGTCGAGTCGGCTTCCAGACTCGACGAGTAGACTCTGACTGGACAAAACCCTAATCTAAGGGTTTGCACCCTATTTAAGCATCTCATTCGACCACCCTTTGTCCCTATTGCTTCCAGAAACCCCCCATAGCAAACCCTAACTGTGTGTGTGAAGATCTAAAGGCATTTGTGGTGATTCTTGGTGGTTTTCATCACAAGGAAGAAGGAAGGGCCTAGAGGAATCAAGAGAAGACCAAGGGAGTTCAAGTTTGTGCATCATTTGTAGTTCCCAGAAGGTATAAAGTCGCTACCTTGCTTGTTTATTTGCTAGATCCATTTTTAGGGAGATTTAGGGCTTTTATAATCCATTCTTGGTAACCAAACATGATTGCAAGCATGGTTGGGGGTTGAGGCTTCGGATCTAGGTCCATGGAGGAGTTACAAGGTAGAAGAGGACTACTTTTGCACCCATGGAAGCCCCCATGCAACTTAAGAGCCTATTTTAAAGCCTTTTTGGCTCAAAGTCCCATGCATGAACGTAAAGTTCGTAACTTTACGTGCTAGATCGAGTTTAGGGACCTAGATCTATCATTTGGACAAGAGTTGTACACCAGAAATCGAAGAAATAGACTTGGACTGTATCGACTCGGTGAGTCCGAGGTTAGACTCCCCTTTTCTGTTATGGTTCAAGAGACCCAGTCGAGTGTTAGAAAGATTTTTGAGGGTCCAGGGGAGTGACTCAAACGTATTGGGATAAGCCATAGTCCTGGAGTTCATAGGACTTGGCGAGTGCATGAGCCGACTCGGCGAGTCCAAGGCAACCTCCCAACTCTTGAAGATGAACTTGACGAGTTGTTCATACAACTCGGCGAGTCGAGGACAGGACTTGTTCATAGGATGAAGATGAACTCGACGAGTTGTTTATACAACTCGGCGAGTCGGATGAAGGTTCATCCGGGGTTGTTTTAGAAGGAGAACCCGTCGAGTCGTTGCTAAACTCGACGAGTAGAGACGTGGATGAGGACAGTTGAAGAGATAGGGACTCGACGAGTTGGCGGCCCAACTCGGCGAGTCAGGTCAACTGGAAGTTGACTTTGACTTTGATTTTGACTTGGACTTGGTCAGGGGTAAAATGGTCATCTTACCCTAGGAATAGATATCAGACTCTGATTAAGTGTTTTGTGGGGATTATAGCCGGAGGATTTCCAGAGCAGCAGCAGACAGAGATTTCCCACGCAGATTATCAGCAGCTACTCGTTCGAGGTGAGTTACCTTCCAGTAGAGTGGGTCTAAGGCCACAATGCCGGCCCACCAACAAGGGTAGTTGTTAGATAATTGTCTTTATGATAATTATCTTGGTATGGTTATGTGCTTTGGTCATGGGATATGCCTGTATGATATGTTATGTGTGATAATGGTAGTGGTAGGGATTAGTTTTTCCCTAGCATCGGTCTTTAGGATCAAGGGGGTAGGTCAGTACCCAGTTATGCCTGATTGTATGGTTATACATTGTTATTGTATGATAATGGTAGGGGGTGAAATAGTCCCCATTTACCGGTTGAAAGATACCAATGACAGATACCGGTTGAAAGATACCGATGACAGTTATCGGTTGAAAGATACCGATGACAGATACCGGTTGAAAGATACCGATGACAGCTACCGGTTGAAAGATACTGACGATATTATATGGTATGTGGTATGATGGGGGAACTCACTAAGCTTTGTTCTTACAGTTTCAGTTTTGGTTTCAGGTACCTCTTCGTCTAAGGGGAAGGAGTCGGTGGTGTAGCAGCGCATCACACATTCACACATGATTTCCTTAATGAGCTTCTGGGATTGTGCTCTGATTTCCATCACTTATGATGTTATGATTTTGAGACACGACATTGTGGTTTAAACTTGATGTAATATTGGCAATGTTTGGTAACATATTTTATGACTTGCTTAATTTAAAAACAAAATTTTTGGCCTCAAATTTTGGGATGTTACAATTTAGGTTTTAGAGGGAATGGAGGCAGTCTAAGGAATATCCAGGGGAGGTATATTGTGTTTTAATAAGAGTCACGACTCAAAATTTAGGGATTAACACTTGCACGCGTACGCTCGACATACCTACTCGTACGCTCAGTGTATGCCGCCCCACCCCGGTCCTCACTAAGGCTTACGCCCATCGTACATGGCTAGTATTCCCTACGCTAGCTGAAAATCCTCAACAATTGAATTAATAAAAATAAATAGATTGGTACCTCGGGATTTGGATGTTACAATTCTCCCCCGGTTGAATTCAGACTTCGCCTTCGAAGTCCTCAACTATAAACAAATCGAGTAATGATTACGCATCTCTGCCTCTGGTTCCCACATCCACTCGGATATTTTCCTATGTTGCCACTAAACTTTAACCAAGTTCACCACCTTGTTCCTCAAGATTTTAAGTTTCCAATCTTGGACTGGCACCGGTATCTCAACGTAATTCAGGCGAACATCAACCTGAATGTCCTCAAAACGAACTGCAGCTGCCTCATAACCTATACACTTCCTCAACTGGGAAACATGGAAGGTATCATGAATCTGACTCAAATCCTCGAGTAGCTCCAACCAATAAGCCACCTTGCCTACACTGGCCAACACTTTAAAAGGGCCAATAAACCTGGGGCCCAGCTTGCCCCGCTTCCTGAAGCCGGTAACACCCTTCCAGGGTGATACCTTAAGAAGCACCAAATCTCCAACCTAAAACTCTAACTCACAGCATCGCGGATCCACATAACTATTATGGCGGCTCTGGGCCGTCAGCAATCTCTGCCTGACTTGCTAGATAAGATCAGTCGTCTTGAGCTCTATCTCAGTGCCCTTCATGACTCTTTGTCCGACCTTGCCCTAGCAAATAGGATTCCGGCACCTCCTCCCATAAAGATGCTCAAAGGGAGGCATGCTAATGCTGGCATGATGGCTGTTGATGTAAGAAAACTCAGCCAAAGGAAGGTAGGAGTCCCAACTCTCACTGAAATAAATGATGTAGGCACGCAACATATCCTCGATCATCTAAATAGTCTGCTCACTCTGCCCTTCAGTCTGCGGATGATTGGCGGTACAAAAGTGAAACCGTGCTCCCAATTCTGCGTGAAACCTCTTCCAAAATCTGGAAGCAAACTGATCATCCCAATCCGACACAATAGAAGTCGGCACGCCTTGCGGATCCACCACCTCCCGGACATAAATCTCTAGCTAGTTTCTCTGCAGAAGAGCCCTCACTAATATCTAAGAAGTGAGCACTCTTCATCAAAAAGTAAACTAATACCCATATAGCATTAAATCCCCTTGGAGTCTTCGACAATTTTGTAATGAAATCCATCGTGATCTTCTCCCACTTCCACAGTGGAAACTCCAAAGGCTGCAACTTGCCGTGAGGGAGCTGGTGCTCGGCCTTGACCTTCTGGCAGGTCAAGCATCACTCTACAAACCAGGCCACATCCCTCTTCATACATGGCCACCAAAAACTTTGCTTCAGGTCAAGATACATCTTAGTAGCCCCCAGATAAATGGAGAATCTCAACTTGTGGGACTCCTCCATCAATACCCGTCGAGCCCCACCCGTATTTGGCACCCAAACCCGCCCGTGAAGAGTTAAAAGCCCCCTTCTGTCGATATCAAAGGCTAAAACATGTTCGATCACTTGTTTACTTTTCCGATTTTCTTCCTTTATGGCCTCCGACTGTGCTTCTTTGATCGTTTCCAAAACTGGGGTCATCACAGTCATCCTCAAACACACATCCTGAATCGGGGTACTGACCGCTCTCCGGCTCAAGGTGTCGGCCACCATATTGGCCTTGCATGGGTGGTACAGGATCTCACAATCATAATCCTTCACTACATCCAGCCACCTCCTCTGTCTCATGTTCAGGTTAGTCTGATCCATAAGATATCTTAGGATCTTATGATCCGTATAGATGTTACATCGAGGTCCATAAAGGTAGTGATGCCTTATCTTGAGAGCGAAAACCACCGCCCCCAATTCCAAATCATGGGTAGGATACTTCGCCTCATGAGGCTTCAGCTGCCTCGAGGCGTATGCAATAACATGCCCCCTCTGCATCAACACAACACCCAACCCTGAAATAAATGCATCGTAGTAGAACACAAAATCCTCAGTTCCCTCTGGGAGGGCAAGTACTGGTGCCTCACAAAGTCTCTGATGAAGAATCTCGAATGACGCCTACTACTTAGGCCCCCAACTGAACAAAACATCTCTCCTTGTCAACTTAGTAAGAGGAACTGTGATCTTGGAGAAGTCTCAAATGAATCTCTGATAATATCCCCCCAAACCGAGGAAGCTTCGAATCTCAAATGGAGACTTCGACACTTCCCACCGCATCACTGCCTCTATATTGGCTGGGTCAACCAAGATACCATTCTGATTAACGAGGTGTCCTAGAAACTGAACCTCGTGCAACCAAAAATCACACTTGGAGAACTTGGTGTATAGCCTCTTCATCCTCAAAACCCTAAGAATCTCGCGTAAATGTTCCTCATGTTACTCTCTGGTCTTCGAATAGACCAGAATGGCATAGATGAAGACGATCACTGACCGATCCAACATGGGCCTACACACCCGGTTCATGAGATACATGAATGTTGGTGAATTGGTGAGTCCAAAAGGAATCACCACAAACTCTTAATGCCCGTAACGAGTTCGGAAGGCCGTCTTCTGAATATCTTCCTCTCGTACTCTCATATGATGGTAGCCAAACCTCATATCAATCTTGGAAAACCAAGATGCCCCCCTGAAACTAATCGAAGAGATCATCAATCCTCGGCAACGAATAATGGTTCTTCACCGTCAGCTTGTTCAGTTCCCGGTAATCAATACACATCCAGTGTGAACCATCCTTCTTCTTGACAAAAACGATCGGTGCTCCCCATGGAGAACTGCTCAGTTGAATAAACTCCTTTCCTAACAGCTCTTGAAGCTGAAAGGATAACTCCTACATCTACGGAGGTGAAAGGAGATACGGTTCCTGGGCAATTGGCACCGCACCAGGGATTAGATCGACCCAGAACTCTACTTGCCTCTTAGGAGGCACACCAGGTAATTCCTCTGGAAAAATATCAAGGAAATCACGCATAATAGGAACATCAGAAATGGAAATCGGTCTCTTCTCATCAACCTGGGTATCCACTCTATATGCCAGATAACCCATATACCCATGTTGTAAACTATGTGTTGCCTTGGTGGCAGAACAGAAAGGTGTTCTTGACCAAGTACCCTCACCGTAAATGGTCAACACTCCCCCACTAGGATGTCAAACCATCACCAACTGCCACTCACAGTCAAGCAGAGCCCCAAACCGGCTTAACCAATCCATACATATGATAACACATACATTTCCCATCGCAATAGGCATAAGATCTATTGGATACCCTACACATAAAATCTCTAGTACACAACCTCGATAGATGTCAGTAGCGGAGACCGGATGCTCATCTGGTACAGAGACCCTCAATGGCTTGCTCAAGGACTCCCATGCAATACTAAAACCACGACAAAATAGATGATGACACAAAAGACTGACTCACACCTGAGTTAAACAACACAAGTGCAGGTACAGAATTCACAAGGAAAGTACCTAAAATGAACAATATCATAAGCAACATAAATAAATCAGTAGAAATAAATAAAGAACACATATCAACCACGACGTCTGGAGATGCTCTGGCCTCCTCCATTGTCAACTGAAATGCTCTACCTCGAGCCCTCGGAGCCTCGGCCTTCCTCTGCCGGCCATTAGTAATACACAGGATCGCGGGGGCCGGAATTTGAACCACCCTAGATGCAAGTTGTAACGTCCCAAAAATAAGACCCAAAAAATTCATTTTTTATTTAATAAAACCGATATCTCAAATATATCATCATAAAAATCCAGATAACAATTGTATCAATCAACATACCATATCAGAGCAAATCACAAGATGCAGAACGAGGTGGTGTGTGCTCTACAATCATCCCAAGCTTTTCCTTTTGGAACCAGAAGCACCTAAAACATAAACTGAAAACTGTAAGCACAAAGATTAGTGAGTTCCCCAAATTCCACATACCATACATACACAAATAAACATATAATGGACCCCGCTCGATATACAGATCGGGCCCTGCCCGACATACATATAAACATATAACATATAAACACATACATATGCAATAATTACAAAGATACATAGCATACAAAATAGTCATTGGGCCCCGCCCGGTAAGCATACGAGTACAAAACACATGCTAGAGTCACGCAGACATCTAGCATCCTAACATAACAAAATCATGGGCCGGCATTGGTGCCTTCGACCCGCTAAACATGGTGAGAAAACTCACCTCACACTGCTGAATCTCACAGAAAGAATCTCTGGTTGCTGTCCCGCTAAAATCCTCGGGCTAACAATCACAAAATAATCATCCAATCAATAATTGGATCCTAATCCATAACATTAGGGTAAAAAAAGACCATTTTACCCCTTCCCTAGTTTGGTCCAAGACTAAGGCCCAAACCTACAATCCAAAATTCCTAATAAATCATCCAAGGCCCAATCATGGCCCAACTTGGGCCCAATCCCTTTCATCAGCCTTTTCCAAGAACCCAAAACAAGCATCAACCCAAAAACTTGATGGTCCAACAAGGACCTAAGCATCTAAGCCCAAATATGGCCCAAACTGATGCCCAAACATCCAAAGCCCAACCTGCTGAGCACGCAGGGAGTACTCAGCACGTACGTGCAACGTACTCGCTTTAGGGCTTGTACGCTAAGGGTACATGCTTGTACGCCCAACATACTCCTCCTATATGGCCAACTTCCATTTTCCAGCTCTTAATAGATTAAGACCTCCATCCAAAATCAGATCTGACTTCCTTAAGGTGGTTTATCATATAAAGTTGCCAACTTTACGTGGATGCATCGCTTAATGGGACTCTAGAGCTCAAAAGAGCTTAATAAATTACTTAATACATGCATGAGACCATAAACACCATAAATTTTGCACCTTTAAGCATAAGGAACCCTCCAAACATCCAGATCTACAATATTTTGCTTCTAAAATGGCCTTAACCCATGAAGACCAACCAAAAAGGGACAAAGAAGCATAAATCCATAACATGAAGAGGTCTAAGCAAGGAAAAGACAAGGTATGAACTTTATACCTCAAAACACTTGCATAATTAGTGATGATTCTAGATCTCTAAGATTCACACTAGGGAATGCACCTTCAACCTTCTTCTATCCCTTCAAAATTAGCAAAATAAGCACCAACTTCTTCTCAAGAGCTCAAAGACACAAAAATAGAGGCTAAGGGTCGAGATTTAGGGTTTAGGAGGTATGGAGGTTGGTAAAGAGGCCAGCCCTGGGGACTTAAAGAGTTCACATAGGGTGCAACACCCTAAAATTAGGGTTTCATTAAACCCTCGTACGCCCAACGTAATCCTTGTACGCCAAGTGTACGAGGCCTCACTCCCGCGATCAATCTCACTTAGTACGCTAAGTGTACCATGTTGTACGCCTTAAGCGCACCCAATGGTAAGCTCTGCGTACAAACCCTAAGGACCAAATTGCAATAATTAAATACAAAGGGTCTAAAAAGGAACATACCCAAATCCAAGTGTTCCAATTCTCCCCCACTTGAATCAAACTTCGACCTCGAAGTCCGTTCCCCGAATAACTCCAGATAGTTCTCCCTCATCCCATCTTCCTGATCCGAAGTCCACTCTGAACTCTTCCGGTGCAGCCATTGCACCTTCACCAACTCTACAACCTTGTTCCTCAAGGTTTTCGTCTTCCGATACAGAATCGCCACTGGTATCTCAATATAATTTAGGAGGTCATCCACCTGAATATCCTCCAATGGCACCACTGTGGAATCATACACTAAGCACTTCCGCAACTGAGAGACATGGAACATGCTATGAATCTGACTGAGCTCATTTAAAAGATCCAGGTTGGGGATATGGTTCTCCTAAATGCGCCCCAGGCATATTGGTGACACCTATACAAGGTGACACATTTAGGAGAACCATATCCCCAACCTGGAACTCTAAATCTGATCGGCGTCTATCGGCATAAATCTTCTGCCAACTCTGAGTTGTCTGGAGCCTGCTCCGAAATTGCTGAATCAACTCGGTACTCCCCATAACCTGTTGACTGACCTCGCTCCAACAAATTGGGGTCCTGCATTTCCTCTCATAGAGCATCTCAAAAAGAGGTCGATCAATGTCGGCGTGATAACTGTTGTTATATGAAAATTCTGCTAACGGAAGATATGTATCCCAACTCCCACCAAAGTCCAAAACACATGCCCGCAGCATATCCTCAAGGGTCTGAATAGTCCGCTTGCTCTGACCATCGGTCTGCGGATGACATGTTGTGCTGAAATGGAGACGAGTACCCAACTCGACATGAAACCTCTTCCAAAACCTAGAAGTAAATTGGACATCTTTGTTAGAAACCACCGAAACCAACACCCCATGACGTGCCACAACCTCCCTGATATAAATCTCAGCCAATTTCTCTGCAGAAATACTCTCCGGAATCAGAATGAAATGCGCTCTCTTAGGCAACCGATCCACGATGAACCAGATCGAATCCACTCTGCACGCAGTCCGGGGTAACTTTGTGATGAAATCTATAGTAATATTCTCCCATTTCCATACGGGAATCTCCGACGGGTGCATCTTGCCGTGAGGTCGCTGGTGCTCGGCCTTGACTTTCCTGCAAGTCAGGCACCGCTCCACATACCAAGCCACATCCCGCTTCATGTAGAGCTACCAATAATTGGGACAAAGATCCCTATACATCATCATCGCCCCGGGATGAATGGAGAACCTAGATTTATGTGCCTCCTCTACCAAAACCTGAAGCACACTGCCCCAATACGGAACCCAAACCCACCGATAAAGAGTTAACAACCCACGACTATCATAATCGAAGGAAGCACCTGACCCAAAATACGCTCACTCTTCCGGTGTTCTTCCTTCATAGCCTCCACCTGAGCCTCATGAATCTGCTCCAATAGCGAAGTAATGACGGTCAACCTCAAGCATATGTCTTTGATCGGAGTTGCGACCGCCTTGCGGCTGAGAGCATCGGCCACCACATTGTCCTTCCCTAGGCGATAAAGGATCTCACAATCATAATCCTTCACCACATCCAACCACCAGCGTTGCCTCATATTCAGATTCGGCTGATCCATCAAATACCTCAAGCTCTTGTAATCAGTGTAAATAGTACAAGGGACCCCATAGAGGTAATGTCGCCAAATCTTGAGGGCGAAAACCATGGCCCCCAACTCCAAATCATGCGTCGAATCATTCACCTCATGAGGCTTCAGCTTCCTCGAAGCGTAAGCAATCACGTGACCCCTTTATATCAACACTGCCCCTAATCCTGTGATCGAAGCATCACAATAAACCACAAAGTCCTCGACACCCTCTGGCAGGGTCAGAATCGGTGCCTCACACAACCGCTGTCTCAAGGTCTCAAAAACTGCCTGCTGCTCAGGACCCCAACGAAATGTAACCGTATTCTTTGTCAGTCGGGTCAAAGGAATAGCTATCTTGGAGAAATCTTGGATGAATCTCCGATACTAACCCGTAAACCAAGAAAACTCCGAATCTTAGATGGAGACCTCGAAACCTCCCACTGTATCATGGCCTCGACCTTGGCCGGATCGACCAGAATACCATTCTGGTTGACAAGGTGCCCCAGAAACTGTACCTCGCATACCCAGAACTCACACTTGAAGAACTTTTCAAAAAGTCTCTCCCTCCTTAACGTCTACAACACTTCCCTCAAGTGCTCCTCGTGCTGCTCCTGAGTCTTGGAATAAACCAAGTTATCATCGATGAATACAATCACAGACCGATCCAGCATTGGTCTGCACACGTGGTACATGTGATCCATGAATTCAGATGGAGCATTGGTGAGCCCAAAAGGCATCACCACGAACTCGTAATGATCATAACGAGTTCGGAAAGCTGTCTTCTACACATCCTCATCCCTAACCCTCATCTGATGATAACCCAATCGCAAATCAATCTTGGAAAACCAAGATGCACCCCGAAGCTGGTAAAAAAGATCATCAATCCTTGGGAGTGGATAATGGTTCTTCACCGTTACATTATTCCGCTCCGGGTAGTCAATGCAAATACAATGAGACCCATCCTTCTTCTTCACAAACAAAATCGGTGCTCCCCAAGGCGAACTGCTCGGTCGAATGAATCCCTTGTCTAATAGCTCTTGCAGCTTTGTAGACAACTCCTACATCTTGGGAGGAGCCAACCGATACGGTGCTTTGGCTATCAGAGCGACACCAAAAACCAGATCAATCCTAAACTCATCCTGCCTTTCCGGAGGCACCCCAGGAAAATCCTCCAGAAACACATATGGGTAATCCCGCACAATCGACACATCATCCACGGTCTCCTTACCCTTATCCCGGGTATCCATAACATAGGCGACATAACCGGAACAACCCCACCGAATATAGCGTCTGGCCCTCGCTGCTGAACACAAAATCGGCCCAAGCTGAGATCACTCCCCATGAACCACTAACTCTCCCCCACTTGGGGTCCGAACCCGAACTAACTATTGCTCACAATCGATCACTGCCCCATTATGGCTCAATCAATCCATACCCACTATAACCTTGTTCCCACGCAAAGGAATGGGAACCAAGTCGACCAGATACTGCTCGTTAAATAACTGAAGAGTACAACCCCGATGAACCCTCGCAACCCGAACAGATCTATCATCTGCAATCTCGAAATCTAATAGACAATCCAGCTCTGCCAAAGCTCCAGCAAACCTCTTGCTAAGCGCAAGCGAAAAAAAGGATCTGGTAGTCCCCGAATCAAACAGTACCAAAGCAGAAATACCGTTCACGAGGAACGATCCTAAAATAAAACACATAAATATAAGCATCAATTCAATATAAATAAAGAGATAAAGGAAAGATACATACTCGTCCCCACAACTGGTGTCGCGCGAGCCGCCTCGACTGTTAACTGAAAGGCCCTTCTATTCACGACAAGTGTGTCTGCCTGGCCCTGGCGGCCGTCAGTAATCCGAAGAGTCGCACGAGCGGGTGTTGACACCTTTCCTAGTGCAGCCAAACTCGGAAAATGGGCCTTCTTATGGCCCCTCCGATTGTAATGAAAGCAAATCAGATCAGATTCTGGGGAGGTGGTGTTAGTAACACTACAATCTCTGCTAATATGACATGTCCGGCCGCACTTGAAGCAGCCCGAACCACCCACCCTGCACACCCCCTTGTGCATCTTGTCGCACTTGACACAGTGGCTCTGAATCTGTTGGCCTCTCGTCCTGGAATCAGATACCTTTGGCCTCTTTCCTGAACCCTCAGCACTCATCACATAACCTGGCTTCCTCTTCTTCTCCATCTCGAGATCAATATCCCTCGCCCTAGCTCTCATTATCATATCCTCTAGCATCTTGCAGCTGGATCGGCTCAAAAACTGTCGAATCTCACTCCTCAACATCTCATGATACCTAGCCTTCTTCATCTCCTCATTCGTGATAGTCGAGAGCTCCACATTCCCGGAACTCCCTCAAGATCAATGAACGCACCCCCACCAAGGCCACCATCTCAGAACGAAAGGCACTCAATCGCTCATGCATAATCGCCAGAATACCTTCGTTGATCATACCAAAGATTACAGGAGTCTGCTCAAGAATGAAATACGTAATATCAAATAATATGAACTCCCTACTCTGATCATCTAGCTTCCCGGCTCCAGAACCTGAGCCCGAACCCTCTCCAGCACCAAAACTGCCAACAGGTCTGCCTCGCAATGTCACCATATTGAAAATATACCATATAAACCATCAGAATATATCGAGGGATCAAAATCTCTACAAGCTTCTGGGTTTCATCGTAGGTCTCGTTGACTTGAGTACGGATCCTCTACTTCCAATAGTACGGGCACATACTACCTTCCACATTTATCCCCATACTTTCCTTAAGGATTGCCATGAATCGGCCAAGTCACCCTATATCCATACTGTTAACCCTCATCAAGACAAGGGTCCCAACACTATATCTTATCCTAGGTTTTCCTAGGGCAAACTCTACACCACTCTTTGGCATCAGCTGCAGAAGGAACTCCCGCTGAGTTCCTCTAACTATCTCACGAATACAATTTGCATATCACTAAAACCAGATAATTCTTTGAATTAAAGGTCTCACACTACAACGGTTGGACTCAAACAAGAGATACGCAATAGAGTTAAAACCTAACCTTCTAAAATTATTTAGTTCCCATAATATGGAACTTAGCATGTTCGCTGACTAGTTAGATGAAGCTAGTGAGAACTCCTAAAAGCACAAAGCAAGCAACATTCGAGCATCAAGTTATTAGAACCAAGCATCACCCAATCAGGCCATCTTATCACTGACAGATCAATACTAGCATGCAATTCTTGAAGCTCATACAATAGGCATACAAAGGCATCTCTCTTAGCATTCTATCATGTCAAACTAAGCAGATCCTTAGCCCTAACTAGCATGCGACTCACATATTTATAGATCAAATCATATCAGATAACATGTGTGGGTATTTTGGGAACTTACTTGAGCTCAGACGATTGCATGCACCACACCCTTTCTTGTATTATAAAACGTGTTTTCCCTTTTTAAAAACATTTCCTTTTTTTTGAAAAACCTTACCAAATCCTCAGTTTGAGTTCAGACACACCCGAGAGTATGTCCGAATCCCTCAAACCAAGGCTCTGATACCAACTTGTAATGTCCCAAAAATAAAACCCAAAAACTTCATTTTCGAATTAATAAAACATCTATCTCAAATACATCATCATAAAAATCCAGATAACAAATATATCAATCAGCATATCATATCAGAGTAAATCACAAGATGCTGAACGAGGTGGTGTGTGCTCTATAATCATCCTTAGCTCTTCCCGTTGGAACTGGAAGTAATTGAAACATACACTAAAAACTGTAAGCATAAAGCTTAGTGAGTTCCCCAAATACCACATACCTTACATACACAAATAAACATATAATGCGCACCTCCCTTCATCGGGCCCTGCTCGGCATCGGGCCCCGCCCGACATCGAGCCGCGCTCGGTCTATAGATCGGGACCCACCGGACATACATGTAAACATATAACATATAAACACATACACATGCAGTAGTTACAAAGATACATAGCACACAAAATAGTCATCGAGCCCCGCCCGACGTCGAGCCTCACCCGGTAAGGATACGAGTACAAAACACATGCAAGAGTCACACAAACATCTAGCATCCTAACATAACAAAATCATGGGTCGGCATTGGTGCCTTCGACATGCTAAACATGGTGAGGAAACTTACCACGCACTGCTGAATCTCACAGAAAGAATCTTTGGCTGCTGGCCCACTAAAATCGCCGCGCTATCAATCACAAAATAATCATCCAATCAATAATTGGATCCCAATCCATACATTAGGGTAAATAAAGACCATTTTACCCCTTTCCTAGTTTGGTCCAAGACTAAGGCCTAAACCTACAATACAAAAAGCCCAATTCCTAATTAATCATCCAAGGCCCAATTTTCCAAATTGGGCCCAATCCTTTTCATAGGCCTTTTCCAAGATCCCAAAACAAGAATCAACCCAATAATTTGATATCTCAACAAGGCGCTAAGCATCTAAGTCCAAACATTGCCCAAACCAAAGCCCAACCTACTGTGTACGCAGGCGTACTCAACACATACGCGCAGCGTACTCGCTTTAGGACTCTATTTCTCAATAGTACCTTCCACACCAACCCGTATTTGTCTCAAGTCGTCCTCTTAAGACCCTAATCCACAAGGATTCTATTTCTCAAGATCAACTATACACTCGCCCGACTGGTTCCTCAGAACAACTACTAAGCATCTAGGTACTCATTCTAGACTGCTCCCCAACACTGCTCAGCCTCAAAAGATCTTCGTTATCCACGCCATTTGCTTTGCGCATGCCAATCATATACAATACAAGACTCAATAGACATTTGAATAAATGATTCTACCTCAAATACACAACCAAACAAGGAACACGAAGAAAGGCTAAATCATGCATTCTAAGAGTATAAAATCCTTACTATGAACAATTATGCAGCATACACCAAGCAAATAGAAATGACAAAATCAATCTTATAAGAGCAAACTCCTAGGCTAAAGGCATTACAAATCAGGCAACCCTATCACATCTTTCCTGAAGGATCCTTAGCCTATCACTAGCATGCAGTTCTATAGGTTCATAATATATCAGCACTACACTATTCATAAATATAATTTGAGATATTTTGGGAAACTACCGCTCGAGCTTTGGTTGATTGTACACACTGCTTCACTGGGTTTTTCTCCTGTAAAATTTTTTGTTTCTTTGAAAAGTTTTTATGAAAATCTTCAGATCCTTAGTTTGAGTTTGGAATTCCCCTAGAGTTCATCCAAATCCCTCAAACCAAGGCTCTGATACCAAATTGTAACATCCAATTTTTGATTTTTAATTTCACATAAAAACACTTTTCATAAAAACAGTATCATGAAAACCATAATATCAACTATAGACCCACAACAAAATATCAGAGTGTGTACAATCAAGCCTTCACTTTCTCGCGAACCTCAGAAATGCCTAAAACACATTTAATCAACAAGTGTAAGCACAAATCTTAGTAAGTTCACCAGGATATGACATACAACACAAAATATAAAACAACTATGGGTTATCAGCAACCCTGGAGACTATTCAAAGTCTCAATGGGCAAACAACACGCCCCGCAGGTTATCAGCAACCCTAGAGACTACCCAAAGTCTCAACACATATAAACTACGAATACACAGTAATAACACTTAGAACCAACTTGTGATCGCATGTATATATAAAAAAAACTATTCTACCAGACAGGTAAGAATAAGTGAGGATACTCACCTGACACTGATGATTGATAAATCTCACACCCGAACTGCGGGAACTAGACCTCCTAAGGATATGACCTCCTAAGGATGTCTTAATTCATAAATTCATTGAATTTAAGCCTTTGCATGGCTAAATAGAGCTCAAACCTCAAAGCCCTAACTTTCACAACACTCAAAGCCACTTCATGAGAGAAAAAATTCATCTAATGCGCACGGACAAGGTTTGAGAACTCAAACCTTGAGTTAATACTTTAAGATCAATGTCTGCTTACTAATGCATATTCCAGTCAAGTCTGGATAGACCAGTCAAGTCTGAGTTAATGTATTCAACAAATGTTCAAGCCATAAATGAAGAATGAGAATAAAGATCAAAGTAAGGTTAATAAATGAAGAACAAATAGAATGTTGTAGAGAGAGTGAAGTAAATGAGATATTGCTAAAAAGGTTTGAACAATCCGTCTGTTAATTTAACATTGAATGCTCCTATAAATAGGAGTACATGAAACATGGTACTAACCGATTACAAACATAGGACTAGATAAATGAGTTACATCTGACACTCTGAATATCCGTGTTGACAAATAAAGCTAAGTCCTATGACCAGTTAAATCAAACAAAAGACAACTACATTTAATGCATAAAGACAAAATACGGATTCCGGAACAGCAAACATTCAGGATACAAAGTTCATTCCGGAATTCCTTCACTCTCTTTCTTCACATCACCAACTTAACATCAGGTTCGGACACTAACAGATTCCGGAGCAGACTTCACTTCAGAACTACAGCTGACTTCGGAATTGACAAAAGGATTTAGGATTGCTAGATGTTCACTTTCAGGTTCCAACAATCTCCCCTAAGTAAACTTAGCAATCAAGTCAACTTAGATCGCTTCTTCATTGATGAATGTGTAGGCTCGAAACAACCATTCTCAGACTTCGATGTACCAAGTCAGCTCACTCAGAAACTTTGCTTTCACTTGTTCCGGTGCTTCAGACTTAGACGCACTGCTGATGAACTTTTGAAGAGCTTTTGTTGGAACTAGGTGTTTGTCAAGGACTCGGAAAAAGTCCTTTTTGTTTGTCCTTTTTGTCTTGTACACAAACCCTAGAACCGGATCATCAATAGGACCTTCAGCTAGTAGTTCAGCTTCCGGAAGTACATATTCAATCTTGGCAACAAAATCTTCAGTTCCGAATAGATGACCCAACTCATAGTCGGGTCGATAAAATTCCGCGACATAATCTTTGAAGAAGCTCAGAGCAACATGATAAGCACCCATGCTGATATCATCTTTTTGGAGTCCTCGAAAGTGAGCAGCTAAAGTGAGAATATCATTTGGATTCATTGTCGGGAAGTCAGCATCGGTGATGGTTTTATAAGTTGGTTTGTTTCTGACAACATGGTACCGGAATAGTGGACAACTGAGTTCGAATTTGGTGAGGACCTTCCTTCCGTACTCAGAAATCTTTGTAATCTTCTTCCTCATCCATACTTCCTTTAAGGGAAATGCATTCTTGGCATAAAAAGTTTTTAACCTTTCTCGCTCTGTCCGGATGGTGACCTCCGGATTGTCATTGGGATGGAGAGGAGCAAATTTGATGTAAAATTTGCTGAAGGGAGAGAGAGGAAGATCAAGTTGTTCGGAATCATTGGCAGGAATGTCATAGTACATAACGGGTACTATATCAACATCCATAAGAATACCTTCACGGTAGAGAGGAGAAATGCCACGCATCGGATCAGGATTGTCTTTAAGCGCTTGGATCCGGATGTTGTCCTCTAAAGCTTTGTTAATTTCCTCCTGAAACCATCCAACTTTTCACTTTGGTTGTGGTCCGGATTCCGTGATATGCTTCTTGCCTTTGTCCTTGCCTTTGTTTAGGATGGAGATCACATGCATCATGTTCTCGTCCATAGTGATCTTGGGAGGGGAGGATGGAAGAGGTTCTTCCAGAATGTCGTCAGGGGTCCGGAGAGGAGAACCTTCATTTATTTGAGCAATTTTAGGCTTCGGAATTGGTGGTAACATAGAAGGAGTGGCTCAGAAGGCTTGAGCGGTGAGGAAAGTTTTAGCCTTGGCCATTTGGATTCCCCTTTGAAGAACATCAGGTAAAGAAGATGACCAAGAAATTGCAGACCAAATTCTTTGCTCTTCCTCCGTGAGCACTTTAGCAGGGAACTTCCTACGAGTAGGAATCCCAAGAACAGATTTTTCAACAAACTCCTCTTCCTCACTTTGATCATCACCATCATTGTTACCTAGAAGTCCGGAAAGAACTTGAACTTCATCATCAGAGCTGATATATTCATCTCGGAGTTGAAAATCCGAGGCAGCCTTCCAAGGTTGACTTGGACCTTCTCCCCCTCTTGCATCGATGGCCTTAGAAACCGGTGCAAGCATTAAAGATTCCTTCAGATCAGAAAATTTCTCAAACACCTTTTGAATACCGGTGTTGAGTTGACGAGTGAGAGTATCATAAGCTTCGGAAGTGGGCGCTTGGGAGGATAGATGATCAAATAGGTGTCCAAAGATAGCAAGCATCTCATCAAACTTGCGATTCGGAACATCAACAAGGTTCCAAGTGGATTGGAGCAGTTTAATGAGAACTTGTTGGATGATCAAGTTCATCTCATCCTTATTCTTAATTTCCTTCTCAAGTCTCTGAATCTGATTCTCATGACGAACATGGGTCTTCTTGATGAGATCATTGGTAGAAGCAACCAAGTCATCATGGACTTTGAACATTATGGTGATTGTATCGAGATAGTGCTCAACGGAGGCATCATATTTTGCTTCAACTTCTTCGATTGAGTGTTTAAGCCGGAGGGAGATCAGTTGATCTAGTTGAGCTTCTCGGTCAGCTACGGAAGGTCCGAACTGTTGTGATAAGGACTGGAGAATTGCGTCTAGATTGGAGTCCAGTCCGGAAACCTTTGTATCAATCTTGGTGTTTAGCCCGGCCACGGAAGTCTCGAGAGAGGTGACCTTCTTCATTGTGTCTGAAACATTGGATTGAATATCCAAAAGAGCAAACAGATCAATATGATTTCCTGCTGAGGATCCGTTGTCTAAGATGGAAGGTTGAGGATTGTGTTTCGGAGATGTCGGATTGAGTGGAGTGACTGAAGGACCAGGTTTGGTGGTAGCTGCATCATCATGAAGTTTTTGAGTTGATTCAGATTTCTTTTTGAGTGGCGGAGGAGGATCCAAAATTAAAAGTAGGCTTGGACGAAGATGGCTTTGAGTGAAGTTGAACTTAGGAAAACACATTAGCATCAGCAACGTGTGCAGCATCTGTGGTTGGCAGCACCTCTTCGGAAATTTCATCATCCGAAGCTGAAGGATTGGAAGCATGAGGAGGAGACTTTGGAGTTTCTCCGGATGTGAACTCAAGATCTACTATTTTGTCTGAAGGGGAGACATAGGGCAAATTGATTTGGATGGCTCGTTTCTTCTTTGCAATGAGAGTGGACTCCACTTGCGATCTGGTAAGCTCCGGATGCCGAGAGTGTGCCCTGTTCACAAAATCTTCCCACAATGGATCATTGACACCTGGTCGTCATGTACCCTTACCGGGTATCAGACCAGTTGAGGCACCAGAGGTTGGAGGGACAACTCCAGCCTCGGAATGCTTAGGGTCCAGAACAGGGGTTTCAGAGTGTGTGCGTGTGGAAGAAGTAGGGATAGCAAAAGTGACATGTGGTTTTGTTCCAGGGGCAAGGAACTTTGTTCAACACCGGCATCACCTTTTTCTGAAGGTGAGGGTGGATTATGTGCATACTCCTCGTGAGTGTGTGCTTATGTTTTTGAAACATCGAGGAGTACCCCGGATGAGTGGGTAGGAGGGGTGTTCAGAAGGCCAGAGTCAGCCTGAATGTAATGAGTTCCTGCCTGTTGAGAGGAGGAACTGACTTTGGTTCTCTTTTTAGGCTTGGACTTTGAAGGAGAAGTCTTCCTTTTGGCAGACTTTTTGATTTTTCCTCCGGACATGGAAGGATTGGCCTCTTCCGGAGTGGGCTCAACTGAGACTGGGGCAGGTTGTGTTAGGTCAAACACAACCAAAGTCTCTAAGTGGATTTTCAAATGAATGGACCCGGAAGGAATTAGGGCCAACATATGGTCTGGAAGTCGGCTAACAAGACCAAAAGATGATTGGTTCGGAATACGATAATGCTTAATGGCTTAGAAAATAACACATACCTCTTTCAGAATCATTTAAACAGGAATGGGTTCAGATCTTTCTTTGTAGAGTTCCTGAATCGTCAAAGCCCAAAATTTAGGGCTTGAAATTTCGTTGACTTTTCTCTTGATAGCAAACTTCCTAAAGTTTTGCCATAACACCTCCGGAAGATCAACGGCATTGCTTCGTCCGGAGTAGATGTTGTATACCACGTAAATCCAATATTTGCTTAGGGTGTCCGTTCCTCCATACTTTCCGGACAACCCACGGATGATAAAGTGCATCAGCACGGTCCATAGTTCGGAAACAACTAATTTCTTGAAATCTTTGGCCTTGTAGTCTTGGTTGTATCCGATGTGATTTAAGAAGAGTTAAAATTCTTCTGTAGTGGGTTCTTGAACCTTGAAACCTTCAGGATTTTCAGCAACACCAATGGCCCTAAGGAAGGTTGATTTGCGAATGGGAACAATCCTATCACCAATTAACTTTGTTTCTAGAATGCCATTTTCAATTTTGATCCTTGAAAAAGCAGTATGCAATAGATGAAGTCGAAGTGGTGATTCTGGAACTTTGGTGAGTGGGATGGCATTGGGATGATGAGCGATGAACTCGATCATCACTCAAATAGGTTCGTTGAAATCCAAGGGATTAATCAAGAACAGTTTAGTCGTATCCCTAAGAAACGGCTCAGATTATGGAGAAGAGGATGAGTCTTTGGATGATTTCTTCTTGGTAACAGTCTTCTTTGGTGTTGAAGTAGTTGCGGATGGTTGCTGAGTTGAAAATGGAGACGCCATTGATGAATTGTTATGAGAGCTTCAAGACCATGAACAAACACAGAGGGATGGGAGTTTTGAGAGTATTTGAGCGTGAAAAAGAGGTAAAAGAGGGTTTTGGAGAGTATATATGTGGGTAAGTGAAACGGGTCGGGTTAAGAAAAGTAATGATGAGGATCCGAAGATAAACCGGGTAGCATTTAGTGAATAACCATTTTTAGGAGTGAGTTGACATGGGAAAGGAAAGCTAGGGATGGCTTATAGCTTAGAAAGGAAACCCTAAACGGCGATTTGATGGTTGATTTTGGAGACGTGCGATCGTGGCACGAGTTTCAAGGAAGATAAGGATCCTCAAAAGTTACCGTTACAAGAAAAACGTTTCATCTTATCGACTCTTGGGTTTCCGGCTGATCGATTCCGGACAGTTTGAGATCCGGAGGGTAAAGAGTTGAGTTCCGGATTGGAAGAATTTAAGAAATGGTCCGGAATGTGATCAGTCCAGAGTGATGCTTTGAAGGTCCGGAGCCAAACAATTAATTGTGATTCCGGAGTAAAGATTTTTAGAAAAATCTGGAGTGAAAGGTTGGGAATTTCGAAGTAGTTTTTGAATGTTCCGGAGTCAATTAAGGAAATTCCGGAAGATGGTTTGAAAGAGTTGCGGAAGATGGAGTGCAATACCTTTTCGGATTTGAATTCCGGGATGACCTTATGAAGTAAATTCCGAGATGCAAAATATGATTAAGGTGACTATGTGGACTTTGAACAACAAATAATCAGGATGAACTGTATAGCTTAAACTCAAGTGATGGTTAAAAATAAAGACAAGTAAAATGATCCTATGTATTCCGAGAGAGAATAGTTCCGAAATGAAAAATACTTCTGAGATCGGAACCAATTTTCTTTCGAATACTTCCATCAAAGAGAACAAGTCTCTTGAAAGAACTGAGGATCTGGCATCATCATGCCCATCTTGTTCAGAAAACCATTGAATTTGGTTTCGTCTAATGCCTTAGTAAAGACATCAGGAATCTCATCGTCATATGGAACAAAAATGAGTTCAATGTTACCATTTAAAACATGATCTTTTATGAAATGGTACCTTATGTCAATGTGCTTAGTCATAGAGTGCTGAATTGGATTGTGTGAAATCGCAATGGCACTTTGAGAATCACAATAGATAGGAATACGTTGAAAGCGGTAACCATAATCCAAAAGTTGAGACTTCATCCATAGAACTTGACAGGTACAGTTGACAACAACAATGTATTCAGCTTCGGCTGTAGAGAGTGCAATGCAGTTCTGTTTCTTGGATAACTAACTAACCAATCGACCACCTAAGAATTGACATCCACCTGATGTGCTTTTTCTATCCAATTGAAGACCACCATAGTTTGAATCTGAATATGCTTGAAGTAGGAAGCTCTCATTTGCTGGGTACCAGATTCCGAGACTCTTTGTACCTTTGAGATATCGGAAAATTTGTTTCATAGCCAAGAGATGAGACATCTTAGGGTTGACTTGAAATCTGGCACACAAACATGTTGCAAACATGATGTTCAGACGACTTGCTATGAGATAGAGCAAGGATCCAATCATTCATCTGTACTTCTTTTCATCAACTGCTACACCTGAAGGGCCAGCAAAGATCTTGTGTCCGAAGCCCATTGGTACTTTGGCTGAGGCACAGGTGTCCATTGAGTACTTTTTGAGGAGTTCTGAAATGTACTTCTCTTGGTAAATGAAGATTCCTCTGTTAGTCTTTCTGACTTGGAGACCAAGAAAGAAGCTTAACTCCCTATTCATGCTCATTTGGAATCGATTGATCATTAGTTTAGCAAAGTCAGCAACCATTGATGAATCCGTAGATCCAAAAATGAAGTCGTCAATGTAAATTTGAACCAACATGAGGTGCTTTCCATTCGTCCTTCGGAACAGGGTAGGATCTAGAATACCTCTTTGGAAACCGGAGCGCTTGAGTAAGTCAGTGAGACTCTCGTACCATGCGCGAGGAGCTTGCTTGAGGCCATAAACTGCCTTCCGAAGTTTGTAACAGTAGTTCGGAAATGAGAGATTAAAAAAACCGGGAGACTGTTGAAAATATACTTCAGTGTCAAGTTCACCATTAAGAAAAGCACTCTTAACATCCATTTGGTAAACTTTGAAGCCTTTATGAGCAGCATAAGCAAGGAAGATTTTGATGGCTTCAAAACTTGCAACAGGAGCAAAGGTCTCATCATAATCAAGGCCTTCAATCTGTGTAAATCCTTTAGCCGCCAATCCTGCTTTGTTTCCAATGATAAATCCTGCATCATCTAACTTGTTGTGAAATACCCATCTAGTACCGATAATGGGATGATTTTGAGGGGGAGGGACGAGAGACCAAACTTCATTTCTATCAAATTCAGCCAATTCTTCCTGCATGGTTGTAATCCAATCAGCATGTTCAAGTGCTTCTTTAATAGATTTGGGTTCAACCATAGAGATAAATGCCGAAAAATGACATTCATTTTGAAGACTTGCAGCAGATCGAGTTTGTACACTAGCGTTTGGGTTTCCGATTACTTGGTTCGGAGGATGATCCTTGGTCCAAGCGTGTAACCTTGGAAGTTCTGTTGAAGCAGTCGATCCAATATCAACAGTAGGATTGAGTTGCTCCCCTGAATGGTTTGAACTTGGGGATGATGCCCCCCCCTGAACTTCTAAACCGGAGAGGTTGACATCATCATCAGAAGGGAACTCAAAGAATTTTTTGTTGTCATCAATGTTAATAGGATTAGAGTCGTCGAAATCAGCATCTGCATCTAGAAAACCATCCACATTTGATTCAAGAGAGGGTTGACCATTCTCCCCCTCAACCTGAGAAGGTTGAAACAGTTCGGAATCAAATGGAGAGAGACTTGGGATTGGACCGGAGACATTTTGAGAAACAGGAGCTCCCGGAGGAGAGATTTGCCTTGTTCAAGATTTCGAATCAAGGGCGGTTTCGGAAGGTCCAAACAGAGTTTCAAAGTCAACTTCAAGGATTGTTTGCTGGTTCGGACATCCTGGCACTGGAGCATCGGACTCCATAATGTGAGTTGTAACATGGGCTGGGTCAGAATTCCGAACGAAATTATCATCGAACGTAACATCAAAGCTTTCTTTTAGAACACGAGCTCGTCGATTAAGAACTCTGTAAGTCTTTCAATTAGAAGAGTACCCAAGGAAGATGGCTTCATCGGCTTTAGGTTGGAACTTGGTAAGCTGATCACGGTTGTTCTTGATGAAGCATCTGCATCTGAAAACATGAAGAAACGAGATTGTTGGCTTCCGACCATTCATTGCTTCATACGGTGTCATGTTGAGGCGAAGATTGATAATACTCCGATTTTGAGTGAAGCATGCAGTTGATACAGCTTCAGCCCAGAGGTAGAGTGGTAGATTTTCAAAGTTAAGCATGGATCGAGCAGCTTCAACAAGAGTTCTATTGCGTCTTTCAACTCCACCGTTCTGTTGTGGAGTGTATGGTGCTGAGAAGTTGTGATCAATTCCTTTTTCGGTGAGGAATTTCTCAATGGTTCCATTGGTGAATTCCGAGCCATTATCACTTCGGATACGCCTAACAGGAAGTTTGATGAGAACTTCAATTCCTTTGATAAAATTGATGAGTTCAGAGGTTGTTTCAGACTTCAGTCTAAGGAAGAAAACCCAAGTGAACCTTATAAAGTCGTCAAAAATCACAAGAATGTATTTATTATGATGAAGACTCTCTACAGTGGATGGTCCACAAAGATCAATGTGTAGAAGCTCCAACGGTTCCGAGATTGATTTTTCGATAATAACTAGATGACCTTTCTTCGATTGCTTTCCACACTCACATGCAGCACACAAGTGATCATATTCAAATTTGAGAAGAGGTAGACCTCTCACCATTTCACCAGACACGAGATCATTAATGTGCCGAAAGTTCAGATGAGCGAGCCTTCGGTTCCATAACCAACTGACGTCAGGAACGGCTTTGGAGAGAAGGCAGAGGTGTGGTTTGCCAATAATCATGTTGATGTCGAGTGGGTACATGTTCTTGTTGAGATTTGACTTGATTAAGCACTCTTTTTGGTCTTCATTCATTACATAGTTGTGCTTCTTGAAAAATTCAACACGTCGATTTGTATCAGTGAACTGAGCTACACTTATCAAATTATGTTTCAGGTCAGCTACATAAGCTACATTTGAGATAGAGAAATTTCCATTGGTGAGAATTCAATAACCACAAATTTGAGAATTGGAGTTGTTGTCATACGTCACGTAACCAGCGTTTGGAGAAAGCTTGAGATCCCGCAGAAAGTCTTTATGCCCCGTCATGTGATTGAGCAATCACTATCAATATACCATATTGTTTCTTGCTTCGAATCACAAAGTGCCTGCAAAATTAGTGACTGGTGGAGCTTTTAGGCTCCGAGTTAGATTTAGGAACATAGGAACGGGCTTTGGACTTTGATTGTGACTTCGGAACAACTTTGTGTTACCTGGTAATGTTTTTTGAGTTCTTAGGAAACAAAAAAAGGCTAATGTCTTTTCATCTATCCAGTAGTCATATTCAATGACTTGAGGATTAGGAATAGCTTTCTTCGAACCTTTAACTTCCAGAGAGGTGGGAACAGTTGTGACCTTCGGAACTGTTGTTTCATCAATGTGATATTTGACTTTCCACACAAGATGTTGCTTCGAGGATTTTAAAAAAATTGTTTTCTTAGCAATTTTTGATTTGCTTGATGACACACTTGCTTTTTAAAATTTGGGTTTAAAAATTGTGCCATCAGATTTAGCAATGAAAGCAGATGAAACAGTCTGAGGAGAGATGTTTTGGACAGATATGGTATTCTCACAAGATTTAGGCTGAGTGGTATTGGCTACTTTCTTTGGTTCTACAGGACTGGGAGAATTAGAAGGTCTCTTTAGGATCTTAGAGGGTGTGAAGGAGTTTTGACTATGGGTTGATGAATGAGAATTCTGAGATACACTCTTTTTGGAGTTGTCAAGGAACCTTGAATTTTTTCTAGTCTTAAATTCCTTTTTGTGTGCATTTCGAGCTTCCACTTTAGGATCTACAATATCCTTCCTATTTATCATTGGTTTTCTTTTCGGGTGAGACGCAAATTTTGAAGTTTGTCCTGCAGATGTATTTCTAAACTTGGAGTCAATGGGAACCAAAATTGTTTTTAATATTACTAAAGAGTCTGATTCGCAAGAATCCGAGGAGACACAACTTGAGGTTTCAACTTTATCGTCTAAGGATGCCCATACAAACTCAGAGGTAACAGTTTCAGTTGTCACCGGAATAATTTCTTCAACAACACAGTTGTTAGGAGGATTATGCTTCAGAATGTAATATATGCAATTTGAAACATTGTGATGGAATTCCGTGGTCCGGTTCAGGTCCAGATTTTATCAGAGGCGGAAGAGGCGTGGAATCGGGACACTTGACAACAATTGGTTGAAACTCAGGAATTAAGGACGCAAAGTGGTCTGTGGTCTCAAGAAGGGGTGACAAGGGAGAAATAGGGGTACCCGAATGTTTGATGTTCGGAACCTCTCCCATGAATGTCAAATTTTGCAATCCCTTCAAGGGACGAGCAATTGGTTTCGGAAACTCGCTTCCGAGACCAGGTGCTTTTGACCATGGATGACGAAAATTATGAGTCATCCGTTGATTCGATTCAAGTATGTCAATAGAATTATGCAAAACATCTATCTTAGCATTGAGACGTTTGTTATCAGAAATCAAGACATTTCTTTCAGAATAGGTGATTTCACATTTGTCTTTCAACATGATACATTCATCTTTAGGCATTACAAGCTCATGCTCTAAAGACTCGATTTTCAATTTTTTATCCTCAAAACGTAAGCTAAGATGATTTAATTCACACTCCTTCTTCTCACTGGCTTCTGCGGTAGACTCATAGGCTTTATAAATGGTGCTCATAGCTGTTTGGATCTGGGTCAGATAAGGTTCACAAAGAGACAGATCAAAATTATTATCAGTAATCATAGATTTTACTTGGTGAACGATGCTTCGACCAGGTGGATTGTTGGTGGCCATGTAGCAGTAGGGTGGTTCAGCAACATCATCTTCATCTTCAGACCTAGAGGACCAATAGCCTTCATCACATTTAACAGTTTGTCTTGCCATCAAGCACATGTTTCTTCCAGTCACCATGTCATCATCATCTTCGGATGACCAATATCCTTCAACATCCCTTGATACAGTAGTTACGAAAGCTTTTTCATTTTCTGCCATCTCTTGAGCTCTTCGGGCATAGTAAGCAGAGTCCTTGATCTTTGGTTTTTGCGGAGCTTAAGCCAGGAAATCTTTAGCAAAGTGGTTTACATGTCCACACTTGTGACACATAATTTTCGGTTTGTCAGATTTTGGATTCTGCAGTGGTTCTGGAGTAGAGTTTGGCTTAGTAATGTTTGGTTTGTATGCGGGAGAATTTTCTGGAGTTGGTTGTGGTTCCGGAGCTGAGTATGGTTGAGGATTGTTTTGGTGAGGAGCATGAAACCGATTTTGGTATGGTTTGTAAGAGGGATTGAAAGGACGTTTGTATTTCATGGGGAGTAGAGCAAACTCCTGTTGAAAACGGAGTTCAGAGTCCATGGCTTCTAAATCATCTATCAGATAGTTCTGTGTGGGTAAGACCGGTAATGAGGACTGAACAGATGAAACAACCGGTTTGAAGAGGTCCGAAGTGGATGTGTACGGAATGGTTGGTTCAAAGAAACTAACAAGAGCAAGAGGACCTCCGGAGAGTTCCCTTATAGTTTGAGCAACATTCGATTCATGTCCTTGAAGTTCATCAAAAAGTTGATAAAGCTTTAACTTTTTCAAAGAACCATTACTTTGGAGACGAGATTTCACATTTCCTCATCCTTTACCGAGACTGTTTATGAACTTGAGATTGTATTCTTAGGGAGTTCAGACAATCCAATTTGCATTCATGTTGTTGACTACGATTCGATAACGGTTAGAGGCTGAGGCCACTGATTCACTAGGAGTCGTAGTGAAGGTGTCAAAATCATTGACAACTGAGGTGAGACGCTTGTCTTTCATGTTTTCCGAACCTTCAATCAGGTCTTGGAGAGTGTCCTAAATCTCTTTTGCTGATTTACACAACTTAATGTGCTCAAAGAGTGAAGAAGGAACACCAAACACCATTTCTGAGAAAGCAACTTAATCAGCATGCAACTTCTCAATATCATCCGCAGTTAGAGGAGCTGGACGAGTCTCATCTTGACCCATAAGCTGAGCAGCAGCATCTCTCACAACCGTTCTTATAGGAACATGAGGACCTTCTTTGACGGATCTCCAAATCTCTTCACCTTTCTCTTTGGCTAGTAAAAATCTTTCCATTCTAACTTTCCAGTGATCATATTCTTCCACAACTAGCAATAGGGCACGTGTAGGGCCACCCACACTATTTGCGATTTGCATTGAAATCATTTTTTGAGGATTAGAAGTAGCCATTGAAGATAAGATATCTTCAAGCAAAAGTGATACATAGAAGAACTTTTATCCTTAACACAGAAATGGTTGAAATAGCAAGGTAATTTCAAACCAACTATAATCTGATCTTATGGATTCAAAGGACAACCACTCAAACTATGATACCAATTGAGAGAACAAATTGATCTAATGTGCACGGATAACGTTTGAGAACTCAAACCTTGAGTTAATACTTTAAGATCAATGTCTGCTTACTAATGAATATTCCAGTCAAGTCTGGATAGACCAGTCAAGTCTGAGTTAAATTATTTAACAAATGTTCAAGCCTAAAATGAAGAATGAGAATAAAGATCAAAGTAAGGTTAATAAATGAAGAACAAAGAGAATGTTGTAGAGAGAGTGAAGTAAATGAGATATTGCTAAAAAGGTTTGAACAATCTGTCTGTTGATTTAACAATGAATGCTCCTATAAATAGGAGTACATGAAACATGGTATTAACCGATTACAAACATAGGACTGGATAAAAGACTTAAATCTGACACTCTGAATATCCGTGTTGACAAATAAAGCTAAGTCCTATGACTAGTTAAATCAAACAAAATACATATACATTTAATACATAAAGACAAAATACGGATTCCGGAACAACAAACATTCCGAACACAAAGTTCATTCCGGAAGGCCTTCACTCTCTTTCTTCACATCACAAACTTAACATCAGGTCCGAACACTAACAGATTCCGGAGCAGACTTCACTTCGGAACTACAGCTGACTTCGGAACTACAGCTGACTTTGGAACCCTTCCATTTCGGACTCACAAAATTTCCGGACTAAAAAATTTCTAGAAAAAACAATTCGGACCATAATCCCATTTCGGACCTTTACCCTCTCTTTTTTCACTCCTAACCTTTTTTTACTCCTAACTATCTCCACTCCTTACCTTTTTCAGTTTAACCCATTTTTCTAAGTGAATCCATTTTCATTATGGATCCACCCCCTAACCCATTTCTTTTCAAGTTTTTTTTTATAACCAATTTTTTTAAACCAATTAATTTTATTTAACACCCATTATTTTTTTTTATACCAATTATTTTATTTAACACAAATTATTTGTATTTTATACCAATTATTATTATTAAAACCAATTTTTTTATTAAAACCAATTATTTTTTTAACACCAATTTAAGCCCTATGGTTCAAGGCTTCATTCTTCTTGTTGATTATGAGTGAAGACACAGTTGGTTCAGAGATTATTATTTTTGTGTCTCACTTCTACCGAGCTACTCGCATTTTTACTCCCTTCGGACTATTTATATATGGTCTGGGACCATTATTTGGGAGTTCGGGTTTGCATTTCGGTTTTCGGCATTACTTCGGTTCAGTATTATGATTTTTCAGCAGCCGGTTTTATAATACATATTCTACAATGTTTGTTCAGTTCGGCAATACATCACCATGTCTACCCATGACCGAAAAATAATATCCTCGTTTTTACGGGTAGATGCTCACATCAAGGGGGAGCGTGCGATGCTCCATCATATCCGGCGTATTTTCTTTCCCGGTTTCATGATTATTTTCTTATCTTTATTGCATTGTCGATAAAAAATAGGGGGGAGAATCATGAGCATCCATTCTGGTTTATTGTTGGAGTTTTGACGTTAGAGACATTTGAAGACGAAGACTCATTTTGTAGTGTGATGTGGCACTGATTTTTGATCTTCATAGATCGAATTTTTGGCACTATTAGATGTTCTTCGGATTATGATTATTTATCTTCAGACTCTACACTTTGGGATGTCTCATTTGTGTTTGCATCCGGTTCAGATGTTATGATTGCTCGAGTTTGGATTTGCAATATTTTGAAGACGATGATTATTTTAGCGATGCGGCGTGGCACTTATTTTTGATCTTCCGATCAAATTTTTGGCATTGCTAGACCATGTCTTCGGATTCACATTATTTATCACTCGGACTTTATTTTTGGATGGTTCACATTTTCAGCAGGTTATTCTTTAGAGATTATTTGGTGCATTATCATTCGATTTCGGAATATTGAAGACATTGTGTGATTCGAGATTGTGCTCTTCGGTTCTACAGTCGAGGGGGAGACTGTGAATATGATTAGTTTTCGGGGGCTGATCACATTCGAAGATTGGGATTTCATACATTTATTCAGAGATTGGAGTTTCTCTGTTTGTTCTTTGATGCTAGAGATTCCATTGGCAGATTCTGAGATCACGACAGCTTCAGCTTTTCCGAGACACTTCAGCACCAGACCTAGCAAACCTGCCTGTCGGATGTTCTTCCTTTTATCACTGCTTTACCCTCACCATTTCCGAGCATTTAGGGGGATATTGTTGAAGCATGAAAATGCTCTACAATGTTGAGTGTTTATTAGGTTAGAATATTCCCTTGTATGAAAAGCATATTCCCTCCACTAGTATATAAAGTGGAGGTGATGGTCATTTTTAGTAAGAGTGCACAATGTACACTTTGTAGTTTAGAGAGTGTGTGGTGGGATCTCTCCCACCAAGGGAGAGTTATGTCTCCCAATCCATGAGTGTTATTGTAATATTTTGTATCTCTCTATCTATTTACTATAGTTTTTACTCACATATCTTGTTCATCATGTTCATACATGGTTATCTTCATGGTAATATCTTCTGCACCGATCCAATCGATAAAATGGGAACCTACACTTCACTCATGCATGGGCCAAAGAAAATGATCAAGCAAACATTTTTATGAATCAATACACTCTAAAACATCTAAAAGGACATCCAATATGCTCTGGAGTAGCCCATACTCACAAAGGTCCAAGCTTTGGTACAAGAACTTCATAAATACCTATCTAAAGAGATATAGAAAGAACATCAGCAAGGTATGGACTTTATACATTCAAAAGATGCACAAGGATAAGTAGAAGTTGGATCCAAAGACTAGAATGCACCACCTTCTTCTTCAAGAGCTTCATTCTCTACCAAAAATGCTCAAGACTCACCAACAAGCTTCAAAATCACACTCACAAGGCTAGGGTTTGATATTTAGGGTTTAGAGGGAATGAAGGTTGTCTAAGGGATATCCAAGGGAGGTATAAGGTTTTTAAACAGGGGTCACAACTCAAAATTTAGGGTTTAACACCTGCACGCATACACTAGGCGTACCTACTCGTAAGCTCAGCGTATACCGCCTCCACCCCGATCCTCGCTAAGGCTTACACCCGGTGTACATGGCTAGTATGCCCCTCATAAGCCAAAAATCCTCAATACTTGAATTAATAAAATAAATAGATTGGTACCTCCGGATTTGGGATGTTACATGAATAGATGTATCTACCATAAGGCGTTCATCAAACGAGAATAGAAAATAAGGCCGAATCAAGCATTTTAAGGCTATCTAGTCTTAATTATGTACCACCCTAACGCATTCATCAAATAATTTACCATTGACAACATAAACCCAAAAGCACCTAATCGATCAACAGTTAACAAGCATATAAAGGCATCTCTCCTAACATACATCTTATCATGTGATGTGACATCGACCTCCGGCGAGTCTTCTGCTCTTCTGCTGCGGCGGAGATCTGGACATCACAGTGCAAAGTCGTTAGAGCCGCCCCAGGGACTGTGCCCCGAGAGCGGACTCCTACGATCAAGTTAGATCAGCTAGAAGATCTGAGATGGTTCTCCTTAGCTGGAGAGGACCATCTTGGTGCTAGTGGTGGCTGAGCCATGGGGTATAGTGTGGCGGCTGAGCCATGGGGGAAGAGTCTAGGGGAAAGGTCTATGAGAGGTCCCCCTTCATGGAGGAGGCACTATTCTATTTATAGTGGACAATTAGGTCAAAGGGAATTGGGTCAGGCCTTGGGCCAGCCCAATTCAGGCCCAACTAGCAAGGAGCTGGGCAAGGCCGCCCAGAGGCGCCGGGCAGGGCTGGCGGGCGCGCCCCAGGCAAGGCTGGAGGGCGCGCACCAGGAAAGGATGGCAGGGGAGCGCCTGGCCGGGCCGGCAGGAGAGTCCCCAGCAGGGCTGGCAAGGGAGCGTTAGGTCGGGCTGGCGGGAGGGTCCCCAGCAAGGCTGGCAAGGGAGTCCCCAACAAGGCTGGCAAGGGAACGCCAGGCAAGGCTGGCAGGAGCGCGCCAGGCTAGGCTGGCACGCTAGAGCAGACTGGGCCATGCTAGTGGACCATATATCATCAAGTCCCCCCAGTCTGGTGTTATTGGTACGCGGCCAATGACATCGGACTGGAACTAGTCATATAAATTGTGCTTCGTCATCATGTAATCCTGATCAGATCCTTAGCCTATCACTAGCATGCAACTCATATTATAGCATACTGAAACATAACATTCATGTATGGGTATTTTGGAAATAACTTACTTGAGCTTCGGTTGATTACATGCATCACACCACTTTATTTATAAAATCCTTTTTCTAGAAATTCATTTTTCTTTTAAAATATTTTATTAATCCTCAGTTTGAGTTCAGACACACCCTAGGGTATGCCCGAATCCTCAAATAAGGTTTTCATACCAACTTGTAACGTCCCAAAAATACTAAGATTTTTTTTCATTTTTAATAAGATAAGACCATCCATTTCATTCCATCAAAAGATAATCGGAGTATAAAATGTATTCTCAAAACAAACATCAACGTGTCATAAACAAAAATGTGGAATGTTCATTAGATGCGATGCAATCATGTCGGGCTCTTCCCATTGCTACCATAAGTACTTGACACAGTTAAACTTGAAAACGTAAGCATAAAACTTACTAATTTTCCCCAAAATACCACATACCATACATAACAATAAACATATAATACAACCTATTTTAGCCAATGGGCCTATTTCATCCCAAGTGATAAGTTATGGGCCAAATCATAATCTTACAATCACTCCTGCAATGGCCTATTTTAGCCAATGGGCCTATTTCATCCCAACTAAATGCTACAGGCGAAATCATAGTCTGTCTATACTCCTAAATTTTCCATGGTCCCAACCTATAGTCTTTCATACTAGCATAACAATAAGAGTCACAAATACAACAAGCACTAAACTACACATGTTCTCCTACATAGTATAGTGAGAAAGCTCACCTCCTTAACAAAGAAGGCTACACCACTGCTCATGGGATCACAAGTTTGGTGCTACACACCACCTAATTAAACACAAACGGCTAAACCTTAGTCTACCATCTACAACTACTCATTTAACCAAAGGTCAACCAGGTCAAAAAGTCAACGATGAAATTCAATGGTCAAGGGTCAGCCACTATGCCATGGCCAACCACTGACCGCGTTGTTGCATCTACATGACAAAGCAGTCGTTTAAGAACCCAACACCATGTTAAGGCAAGCATCATGCCACCCCGTGGGAACTGGCCAAAAAAACTTAATTCATTAAGCACTTAATCCCTTAAGCTCAACGCTCATACTTTCCGAAAAGCTTCTTTGCACTTATAAACTTCATAAAAATCCTTGTTTTATGGACATGCATGTCATGCTCTCAAACTAGGTCAAAAAGAGGGAAATGGTGGGGTCAAAAGCCATGTATGGCATCTAAACAACAAAGAAGTCCATATCCTAAACATATAACACTGTAGGGACCTCAAGAAGTGATAAACTTGCAAAATTTATCAACACCAACCACTCATAAGAACACACAATGGAGAAATCAGCTCTTTTTTTCAATATCTAGAAGGAACAACCACAAAGTTGAGCTTAGAAGACTTACAAAAGTCCAAACAAGGTTCAAGAGGTTGGATAAGGCTTCTTTGATGATATTTGCTTCACACAAAGTCTCAAGAACAAGTTCATGGAGTTCTTCAACATTTAACCAAACATTAAAGTAATTGTAACATCCCGACTCCCAAGTATTATATTTTTATATATTTCATGATTTTCATTGGGCAAATCGACGAGTTGGAGGCCCCAACTCGTCGACTAGAGAGGGTTTTGGGCCGCGTGGGTTTTACGACCGACTCGACGAGTTGGAGGGACCAACTCGGTGAGTTGGCGATGTGTGAGGAAACCCTAATTCCCCTGGGTTGTGTCCTATTTAAAGAACCTTAAGCCCTCATTTCCGCCTCACTAGCCACCTTACTCCCCTGTATGAAACCCTAATCGGCTATATTGAGCTAAGAGAGAAAGAGAGCTAATCTTTGGGAATTTTAGTGCACTATTGGAAGAGAAGAGAAGAGTATCAAAGCAAGGAATGAGAAGGGACTGTTAGATCTGGTGTTCATCCATCCTTAGCTTCCGTTGGAAGGTAAAAGTCACCACCTTGCTCATCATATTGATTAGATCTCGTTGCTAGAATGCTTTTTGGGATTTTTCCATATTTCCTTGAGACTTTGAGTGATTTGAGCTTGCCAAGAGATTGAGACTTCAGATCTGGACCTTGTGATGTCCCTTAAGACCAAAGGTCAAAGCTTTATCAAGCTAGAGGAGAGTTTTATTGCTTAGGACCCTAAATGGAATTTGTTTTGGCATTTCAACCCTAAGTGCCATGCATAGACGTAAAGCTTGCAGCTTTACGTGATATCTTAGCCTTGGGAGGCTAGATCTAGAGTTTGGGGTTGTAAACCTGCCTTAAAACGTCTGAATAAGAAAATAGACTTAAGGGACTCGCCGATTTGATGAGCCAGCTCGACGAGTCGGCTAGGGTTTTACCCGACCAATCTGGACATGAGTAACTCGGCGAGTTGATGAAACAACTCGACGAGTTAAGTTGCATTTTCGCGACATCTCTGAAGGGACGGGGGGACTCGACGAGTCACATAGATGCACTCGACGAGTCGGGTCAACATGGACTGTTGACTCGAGTGTTGACTTCGTTTGACTTTAGGGTTTGGTCAATACAGGGATTATGGAGACCATGGAGGGGTAAAATGGTCTTTTAACCATCCCAAGAGATTAGAGAGAGAAAATAGCTTGGTTTATTTAGAGTTATGATTTAAGTGTTAATTAAAGATAATTATCGTATGTGTTAGGCGGAGGCTAGATTGGTGATTCATGTACGAGGTTTATTTGCTAGCTTACGAGGCGAGTCTTCTCACTATACTTACCTTGAGTGGTGATTTTGTGTGACCGGAGGGTCTTATGTGCTTATATTGAGTATTGTGATATCTTGCATTATGTCTTTGTGATTTATGTTGTGTATTATTCTGAGCTTTACTGAGTTAGGACCGGAGGGCCCACCCGAGTTGTGGGACCGGAGGGTTCCACTGAGACACATTGACCGGAGGGTCTTATTTGACATATAGCCATGAGAGGCTAATGAGTTATGTGTGGTATTTTGGGGAACTTACTAAGCTTTGTGCTTACTGTGTAATGTAATAGGTGTTTCAGGTACTTCTCAAAATCGCGGAAAGGCGTCGGTTTGATTGTCCACACGAGATGGAGTTTATGTTTTGATGATCCTGGATTTTATCAAACAATTTATGAATTTATGTTTTTGACAATTTGATAATTGTGGTTTTTGAAATGTGAGATTGAGAATTATGTGGTTTTGAAAATGAAAAGTTTGTTTAAAATTTTACGGTGTTACAAGTTGGTATCAGAGCCTTGGTGTGAGAGATTCGGATATGCTTTCGGGTGTGTCTGGACTCAAACTGAGGATTTGAGAAAAATTTTCAAAAAAAATGATTTTTTTCAAAATGAGAAAAACGAGGTGGAGCAGTGAGTACAATCAGCCAGAGCCCGAACGGTGATTTCCCAAAATACCCTTACTGATTTGTGTTATGAGATATTCATGAGATATTAGGGATGCATGCTAGAGGATAGGCTAGGTATTTCATATTTTAGGGCTATAGTTGCCTGATTTGTGATGCCTTAGCCTAGGAGATGCTATTTATCGATGTTATCTCTTATTTGCCCTGAGTATGTGCTGAATAGGAGTATGTAGCAGGAATCACTTAGAAAGAGTTTTGAGTCGAGGGACAATATAGGAGAGATACCTAGATGAGCATATGAGAGGTCTACAGAGAGAGTAGTATGATATTCGTGAGAGATAGAGTACTTGTGAATTGGGACCCTAGGAGGAGGACTTTGGGGTGACTACAGGTTGGCGTGGAAGCTAGTATTGGGCCCGTACTACTGAAAGCACCGGATCTGTATGCAACCCAAGTAAGAATCTGTAGGGTACCAAGGAGCATGTAAGGACGGGAAATCAAGTGTGAGTATACTCGAGCGAGTCTCTGATGATTTTTGTGTTGTGCTTCAGAGACATCATGGTGGGTACACGCCACAACCCCGAGAGCAGTAGTGCCAATGACGAGGAGATCCACAGGACATTCATGAGGAGGTGGCCGCAGCTATCCGAGAGGCGATACCGGAGATGTTTTGATCTATTAAGACCACATTGATTGAGACATTCAATGAGTGATATGCTGCTGTTACTGAGGCTGCTGCTGCAGCCACCGCAGCCGTAGCTGCTGCTAGGACACAGGGAGGTGACTCGTTGTTGTTCCGGGAGTTCAGCAACACGAAGCCACCGGAGTTTGATGGGACACAGGATCTCATTGCTGCTATGAGATGGATCTACGGCATTGATGGGTGTTTTTACACGTGTTCATTCCCCAAGCACTTGAGAGTTTGGTTTCCACTGAACCAGCTTCGCTTGGGAGTGAATGATTGGTGGAAATTCGTGACAGCCAACTTTACTCCTGCAGATCATGTTGCAGTGACATGGAAGAGATTTACATAGTTGTTCCGAGACGAGTATGTTCCCCAGGTGGAGATGGAACGGTTAGCCCAGGAGTTTCTGCCTCTCAAACAGAAGACAGAAATTGTGACTGAGATCTTGAGGATGTTCCATGAGAGGGCGTTGTTTTTCCCTGAGCATGTGTCTACTGAGCATGCACGTGTGAGCTGATATCTGAGCATACTGAGGAGTGATATACGGGAGTTTGTAACGAACTCGTCGTACCAGACATTGGTTGAGCTTCAGAACAATGTTAGGAGGAGGGAGATATAGTTAGAGTTGCAGACCATAGAGGAGGAGGAGTCTCGGGGTAGAGACAGGAGACTGATACAGTCGCAGCCGGCGACGAAGCGGGCAAAGCCCGCTGATGCGAGAGATGTGGGCCAAAAGGGCCGCACTTGTTGCAAGTGCGGCAAGAGTCACGAGGGATCATGTCGGGCAGGGTTTTTCTACAAATGTGGCAAAGAGGGGCACATGGCAAAGGATTTCCCCAAAGGGTTTGCATTTCTACTGCAACAAGACAAACCATCAAAAGGTCGAGTGCCCTCAGCTCATCCAAGGATTAGCCCAGGGTTCTGCACCTGCCTCTTTACGTGCTACTGATAGTCGGCCAGTGAAGGCCAAGACACCAAAGGCTCGTGGGAGAGCTTTTCAGCTGATAGCGGAGGAGGTCCGCGCCGTAACTTATGTCTTCGCTGGTACGTATTTCCTTATTTATATTATTTTGGGATTTGTTGTGCTTATGTTGTGCTGTTTATAGGTACTTTGGTGTTATTTGACTCGGGTGTGAGTCGATCCTTCGTGTCTTTAGCTTTTAGTCGTCACATCAGTATCAGACGTGAGGCGTTGAGTCGATCTCTGAGGGTTTCTATAGACGACGAGCATGCGGTTTTTGCCACTGATGTATTCCGGGGATGTGTACTAGAGCTGTGATCGACTGTGAGCGTCAGCTGGTCGATAGCGATAAGTGATGTCTGTGTCATAGTGGGCATGTATTGGTTGAGTCGGTTTAGAGCTGTGATCGACTGTGAGCGTCAGCTGGTGACCATACGAGACCCTAGTCGGGGACTGCTTATGGTGTATGTCGAGGGTACCAGATCTGGATCAGCTTTCTGCTCTGTTGCCAGAGCGAGACAGAGTCTACAGTTGGGTTATATGGGCTTTTTGGCGTACATGATGGATACACGGGTCACTGTAGAGAGACCGAGTTCTAACTCCGGGGTTCCTATAGTGTGCGAGTTCCCAGATGTTTTCCCCGAGGAGTTGTCGGGTGTGCCTCCCGAGAGGCAGGTGGAGTTCCGGATTGATTTGGTTCCAGGTACGGTGCCTATTGCCAAGGCACCTTATCGCCTTGCGCCGCCTGAGATGCAGGAGTTATCCTCATAAATCCAGGAGCTGCTAGGGAAGGGTTTTATTAGACCGAGTAGCTCACCGTGGGGAGTGCCGATCCTTTTTGTCAAGAAAAAGGATGGTTCACACCGGATGTGCATCGATTACCGGGAGTTGAACAAGCCGACGGTCAAGGACCGTTATCCACTACCGAGGATCGACGATTTATTCGATCAGTTGGAGGGAGCATCTTGGTTTTCCAAGATTGATCTGAGATCTGGATATCATCATATGAGAGTTTGGTAGACCCGGCCAAGATTGATGCAGTTATGAGATGGGAGGTGTCGAGATCCCCGTCTGAGATTAGGAGTTTTCTGGGTTTGGTCGGCTACTATAGGAGATTCATCAAATATTTCTCCAAGATTGTTGTTCCTCTTACCAGATTGACCTGGAAGGGCATTACTTTTGCCTGGGGGCCCGAGCAGCAGGCCTCATTCGAGAATCATCGCCAGAGATTGTGCGAAGCTCCAGTGTTAGCCCTTCCCTAGGGTGTGGAGGACTTTGTAGTTTACTGTTATGCATATATATCATGGATGGGTGTGGTATTGATGCAGAGGGGGCATGTGATAGCATATGCATCGAGGCAGTTAAAGTCTCATGAGACGAGGTATCCCACCCACGATTTGGAGCTGGGGGCGGTGGTGTTCGCCCTCAAGATCTGGCGCCACTATCTGTATGGAGTCCGTTTCACCATTTACACGGACCATAAGAGTCTGAAGTACCTCATGGATCAGCCCAACCTGAATATGAGACAGAGGAGGTGGTTGGATGTAGTGAAAGACTACGACTGCGAGATCTTATATCACCCAGGCAAGGCTAATGTGGTAGCTGATGCCTTGAGCCGTAGAGCAGAGAGTGCTCCGATTCGATACTGGTGCATGAGGATGACAGTAATGACTCCAGTCTTAGATACCATTCGAGATGCCCAGGTGGAGGCCATGAGACCAGAGAACCGTAAGAGAGAGCGGGTGATTGGGTAGGTATCTGAGTTTGAGACTGATGGTCGTGGGCTTATGACTTTCCATGGGAGGATTTGGGTGCCCTATACAGGTGGAGCTCGGCGCATACTGATGGATGAGGCACATAGATCGAGATTCTCGATCCATCCGGGGGCCAATAAGATGTATTTGGATCTGAAGAGAGATTATTGGTGGCCCTGTATGAAGAGGGACGTGGCTTGGGTAGTCGAGAGGTGTTTGACTTGTCGTCAGGTCAAGGCGGAGCACCAGCGTCCTCATGGCAAGTTACAGCCTTTAGAGGTTCCCCAGTGGAAGTGGGAGCATATTTCCATGGATTTTATCACCAAGTTACCGAGGACTGCGCATGGGGTTGACGCAATATGGGTGATTGTGGACCGGTTGACGAAGAGTGCTCACTTTTTAGCTATCAGTGAGAGCTATTCTGCTGGGAAATTGGCCGAGATCTACGTTCGAGAGGTAGTAGCACGGCAGGAGTGCCGACGTCGATAGTGTCAGATCGAGATGTGCGTTTCACTTCCAGGTTCTGGAAGAAATTTCATGAGGAGTTGGATACCCGGTTTCACTTCGGTGGAAGTTGGGACACTTACTTGCCCTTGGCTGAGTTTTCATACAACAACAACCATCATTCCAGTATCGGTATGCCTCCCTTCGAGCTCCTATACGGGAGGAGATGTCGGACTCCCATTTGTTAGGGTGAGGTAGGGCCGAGAGTGATGGGGAGCACTGAGATAGTTCTCAAGACGACTGAGCAAATTCAGCAGGTCAGACAGAGGTTACTGACGGCCCAGGTCGCCAGAAGAGTTACGCAGACCGGCGACGATCCGAGCTAGAGTTCCAGGTCTGAGATTTTGTCCTCCTAAAGGTATCCCCTTGGAAAGGGGTGATCCGATTCAGGAAGCGGGGCAAGCTGGGCCCTAGATACATTGGTCCTTTTAGGATGATCGCCCGAGTGGGTAAGGTAGCTTACCGGTTGGAGCTACCGGTAGAGTTGAGCCTGATTCATAACACCTTCCACATGTCTCAACTGAGGAAGTGTGTAGCCGATGAGATGGCAGTGGTACTTATAGAGGACATTCAAGTTGATGCAATCCTAAAATATATTGAGAGACCGATAGCGATTTTGGATAGAAAAGTTAAGACCCTGAGGAACAATGAGGTGCGACTAGTTAAGGTGCAGTGGGAGCACCGCAGAGGATCAGAGTGGACTTGGGAGTCGGAGTCCGAGATGCGGGAGCAGTACCCAGAGTTGTTTCTAGAGCATGACTTCGAGGGCGAAGTCTATTTCTAGTGGGAGAGAATAGTAACATCCCGACTCCCAGGAATTATATTTTTATAAATTTCATGATTTTCATTCGGCAACTCGACGAGTTGGAGGCCCCAACTCGTCGAGTAGAGAGGGTTTTGGGCCGCATGGATTTTACGACCGAATCGACGAGTTGGAGGGACCAACTCGGCAAGTTGGAGCTGTGTTAGGAAACCCTAATTCCCCGGGGTTGTGTCCTACTTAAAGCACCTTAAGCCCTCATTTATGCCTCACCAGCCACCTTACTCCCCTATGTGAAACCCAAATCGTCTGTATTGAGCTAAGAGAGAAAGAGAGCTAATAAGAGAAGAGTATCAAAGCAAGGAATGAGAAGGGACTGTTGGATCCGGTGTTCATCCACCCTTAGCTTTTGTTGGAAGGTAAAAGTCACCACCTTGCTCATCATATTGATTAGATCTCGTTGCTAGAAAGCTTTTAGGGCTTTTTCCATATTTCCTTGAGACTTTGAGTGATTTGAGCTTGCTAAGAGATTGAGACTTCAGATCTGGACTTTGTGACGTCCCTTAAGCCTAAAGGTCCAAGCTTTATCAAGCTAGAGGAGAGTTTTATTGCTTAGGACCCTAAATGAAATTTGTTTTGGCATTTTAAGCCCTAAGTGCCATGCATGGACGTAAATCTTGCAGCATTACGTGGTATCTCAGCCTTGGGAGGCTAGATCTAGAGTTTGGGGTTATAAACCTGCCTTAAAACGTCTGAATGAGAAAATAGACTTAAGGGACTCGCCGAGTTGATGAGCCAACTCGACGAGTCGGCTAGGGTTTTCCCCGACGAGTCTGGACATGAGTAACTCGGCGAGTTGATGAGACAACTCGACGAGTTAAGTTGGATTTTCGCGACATTTCTGAAGGAACGGGGGGACTCGACGAGTCACATAGATGCACTCGACGAGTCGGGTCAACATGTACTGTTGACTCGGGTGTTGACTTCGGTTGACTTTAGGGTTTGGTCAAGACAAGGATTATGGAGACAATGGAGGGCTAAATTGGTCTTTTACCCATCCCAAGAGATTAGAGAGAGAAAATAGCTTGGTTTATTTAAAGTTGTGATTTAAGTGTTAGTTAGAGATAATTATCGTATGTGTTAAGCGGAGGCTAGATCGGTGATAAGTGTACGAGGTTTATTTGCTAGCTTACGAGGTGAGTCTTCTCACTATACTTACCTTGAGTGGTGATTTTGTGTGACCGGAGGGTCTTATGTGCTTATATTGAGTATTGTGATATCTTGCATTATGTCTTTATGATTTATGTTGTGTATTATTCTGAGCTTTACTGAGTTAGGACCGGAGGGTCCACCTGAGTTGTGGGACCGGAGGGTTCCACTGAGACACATTGACCGGAGGGTCTTATTTCAGATATATCCATGAGAGGATAATGAGTTATATGTGGTATTTTGGGGAACTCACTAAGCTTTGTGCTTACCGTGTAATGTGATATGTGTTTCAGGTACTTCTCAGGATCGCGGGAAGGCGCCGGCTTGATTGTACACACGAGATGGAGTTTATGTTTTGAGGATCCAGGATTTTCTGAAACAGTTTATGAATTTATGTTTTTGACAATTTGATAATTGTGGTTTTTGAAATGTGAGATTGAGAATTATGTGGTTTTGAAAATGAAAAATTTGTTTGAAAATTTACGGTGTTACAGTAATTTCACCAAATTCAACCAAATTGAGTTTAGCCTAGCATGACTAAACTTAATTAAACTAAATAAAGTTAAGAGTACCAAACATGTAGCAAGAATCAAAGATAAAAGATGATGTTTCTTCAAAGGTTCAAGGCTTCAAGAACTCCCAAATCTCCAGAGAAAATGCTCCAAAATCGGATCTCCAAGTTGTTTGAAAAGTGGCACACCAACCTTCCCCATATAGCACAAAAAAGAGAATTCTAGAATTGCCCCTCCAGGGCCTTGCGCGGCCTGCGTGTTATTGCGCGGGTAGGCTGCACGGGTGGGTCCTGACAAGGGTTCGTTTGTGATTTAGGATTCCAATGCCTTAGACCACTGGCCCAGAACAAATCCTATCGGCTTATTGTCCATCATGCTCCAATATTTCTTCATTTTTAGTTCATTTCTCCTTCATTAGTCATCCATAGCTCGTTCCTTCGCTCGAAATCAATCCGCAAGCTCGAATAATTCTTAAGTTTTCTTTCAAGTTCAAGACCCAAATTTTCTTCAATGATCCATCCATCAGTAGCCCACTTTATGCATCATCTTCGCTAGTCTTCTAGCCCAAGATTCCTTGTTGTCCACCAAGTCTAATCACTTCCCACAAGTCCCGAGCATCTCCGCATTGTTAGTCTTCTTAAAATCTTCAATTATGCTCAGAAAACTAGAAAGTGCCCGAAATAATCATAAAATAACAAAAAAGAAAAATATGCATGATGATTAGCTAAATTATGAATGAAATATGCTAAAATAAACTATAAAAAGAAGTAAATAAAATAAAACCATCAATCGTTGGTCATAATAGGCATTTCCAATGATAAAAATGCAATATACTTCCCACAAGTCCTTGTTGTGCAACAAGGCATTTCCTTGTTGTCCACCAAGTCCAATCACTTCCCACAAGTCCCGATCATCTCTGCTCCGTTAGTCTTCTTAAAATCTACAATTATGTTCAGAAAACTAGAAAGTGCTCGAAATAATCATAAAATAACAAAAAGGAAAATATGCATGATGATTAGCTAAATTATGAATGAAATATGCTAAAATAAATTATAAAAAGAAGTAAATAAAATAAAATCATCAATCGTTGGTTATAATAGACATTTCCAACGATAAAAATGCAATATACACATTAAATTCCTAACCCCTAGAATTTAGAGTAGTATATTAGGTTTAATCATGAACAACATTTGGTTAAACTACATAAATGAAGAATTGTTAGGGTTGCCCGATAACTAGTATCGATACAATTCATTTCTTTGAAAAATCATTGCATCATATCCGTTAATGATCATACATTCAACGATAGTTGATAAAGAATCTAGTATTTGAATGCTTTTTTTTTATTAATTTCATTTTTTTGCTTATAAGTAGTAACTACAATTATACAACAACCCCTTTTTCTTGGTTTTATGTACTTGGGTTTAAATATTTTAGCTTATTTTGGTAACTCCGAATCTCCATGGATACGAGTCATACTTCCATTATTACAATTTTTTTTCTTGTAGTACTTGTAAGGATATCTCCAACCCATCCCCAAACTTCATTCCCCCCCCCCCCCATTATCCCACATTCCCTTCCAACCTTAGACCATCTCCAACCTATCTCCATTCCCCCTCCCCCTCCCCCCCCCCCCCCCCCCCCCCGCATAAATTGAGTAAAAAATTAAGTAAATACTGTTTATCTCCAACCCTACTCCATTTTCTACCATATTTTTTACCCCGAAAAGCATATTCCCATAATATTCTATTTTTATAACTTATATATTGTCATATACATCCCTCTACTAATTAGATTTTAACAAATATATATTATATTTTTTCATTACAAAAATATTACAAATTATATTATCATAAATAAAATGTTTATATATAATAAATTTAAATTAATTAGTACTTTATTATAAATAATTATTAAATAAATAAGATTATATTTATAATAAATATATCAAGATCACAATCATATTTGATTACTATATTTTATAAATTATGTTACCGTGTTTGAAGTCTTTAGTATATATTTAATTTTTTTATATAAATTCGATAAATAAATATTAAACTCTATATTTATGATTAATTAATGTAAATTAGTATATAACATGATATTACAAATATTAAATATTTCATTTAAATTATAATTAGTTGATAAAAATAAACTAGAAATATATAAATAAAAATGAGAGGGACTAAAATTGGCAACCGAAACTTCAACTCCATTTTTGGAAATATGAATAGTATTCCCCCAAATATGGGGGAATACTATTCATATCTCCAAAAGTGGAGATGGAAATGGACACTAAGATGCCATTTTGTCGTGTTATGTTTGAGCGGCGGTGTTTGTATGGCATGCCAAGCAAATGTTGAGCCTTTTTGCCATCCACTCCCCAAGCCTAAGCAGCATCCGACATATTTATCAAACTCTTCTTCTCGTTGCCCTGCATACCACTACCGTACATAATAACGTGCAATCACGCTTTTTCATTGTTGCTTGTTGGTCGATTTGTAACGATACTTCTAATCTAAGGTACGATTTTCAACCTTTCTATGTTTGGATTCGATTATTCCTGTTTAAAGTTCGGTACTTGCTGTTTGAAATTCGATTTTTTCACCATAATATGTTTGATTCTATGTTTACATCAATTAATTGAATTTGATTCTTGCTATGTTTGCACCAAATTAAGGTATGGTTTTCAATCTTGTTATGTTTGATTATATATTTACACAATACGTTTCAATAATTTGATTCTATGTTTCATTCTATGATTACACCATTGTAGAAGAAGTCATAATTATCACACTTCTAATCATCCCCCCTTATTGCTTTCACTCTTTCACGTGGCAATTGCTATCTATTGTAATGCTCCAAGCAAACCATGATAACTATGCATCTTTATGTGTGGAAAAAACAAACGATTATTTTAACTTGAACATTCCAATGCGAACTTTTATTCAGTAGCAAATTGAATAATAGAACTATTGTTTGTTTTGTTTGTTTTATTTAATACAAGAGTATGGTGTTAGTATGTATTTTATTTGATCTGTATATTTATTATTTTGATTTCATTACTTTTGTTACTGCATTTTCATTCCTATCATTATACATGAGGTTATTGTCACACCCCAAAACCAGAACGGCGGAAACGTTCGGGGGTGGAGGACGTCATGTTTAGTATCACAAGTCATGCATCATAGTAATCAAAGTAACAAACAACCATTTCATTAGAAAGAAAGTGTTTACAAAGTATGTGGTTCACATAACATAGACTACAAAGTAAATAACAAAACAAGACATGAAGTTATTATGCTCCATCTTCTGAATCCCAGTGCGCGTACCTGTCTACTGGTCTCCTGAGAATACAATTCATTTTGAAAGAGTAGATCAGCATTTAAGCTGGCGAGTTCATAAGATTTTAGTGATGTAAGTAAGTTGTAAGTTCTTTTAGAAAAGCTCGCCTGTTCCTCCAGAAAATCCTATATTTCCTGCTTTGATGAAAGACAAGTAAAAATGACTCTACAATCCTTTCAGTGAGTACTAAATGGATACAAGTTATATAAAACTCAGAGCAAACAAACAATCGATTGTGTGTATCTTCCCTAAGCCCACAACCAAACAAGGAACATGGAATGAGGCGGAAGGCACACATCCCATTGTTTGTTAGATCATCGTTGTATATAACCCTGGCGTATTCACTTGGTACTCACAGAGTTAACTGTAATAGTTCCTTTATAACTTATGAAAAGATTCTTTAAGAAAACCCTTATTTCTTTTATTAAAAATGGTAACCACAATAGTTCCTTCTATAATCACTTAGTTTATACTAGCTATATATAATCTAATATCGAACAGATAGTTAATTGTGTGAATCTGCCCTAAGCCCACAACCAAACAAGGAACAGGAAATGAGGCGGAAAGCACACATCCAACTACCTATCAGATATTAATTATATATAACCTTGATGTATAAACTAAGGTATTATAGAATTAACCATCAAAGGTCCTTTAAGTTATACTGGTTTAATAAAATGGATTAAACCTTTTACTGGTAAGTTTCTAGTTTTGTCTAACAAATGTTCTATTTGAAAAGTATGTTTTGTAGGTTGCTGTCATCAAGAAAACAAAAGATCTTAACCTACTTAGTCTGGCTGAAACAATGGCCATTAACAAAGCATATGATCTTGACGACAAGCAAAGGGAGATTAATCACGTGAATTCATAATCAACTGACAACCTCGGGATTCAATCCAACAATGCATTCTCATCCTTCACTACCCCACAAATTCAATCGTTTGTTGCTTCTCAACCACCATCTTCTGTCACTCCACCCATGCAAAATGTCCAATCATCTATGTCTTATCCACAAGCTGCATCTTCTTCGAAAGCATCTGCTCCATCTCCTGTTTCCAAAGAAAGTGATGAAAACATGGCTTTAGCTATTGGCCTTGTTAACTGCTACAATGCTTTTGTGGCTGGCGAGCTACCTCCTCAACTATCTTTTGATGACTTGGATCAAATACACCCAGAGGATGTTGAAGAGATGGATATTACTGATGGGTTTTGAGCATTCTAACACTTCCTAAGTGTACATGCATTCTAACACTTCCTAAGGGATATATATATATATATATATATATATATATATATATATATATATATATATATATATATATATATATATATATATATATATATATAGTAGGTTGGGTGAATCTGCTCTAAGCCCACAACCAAACAAGGAACAGGAAATGAAGCGGAAAGCACACATCCTACTACCTATCGGATCCTATTAATATATATCCCTGATGTATAAACTAAGGAATCATAAAGTTAGCATTATAGGCCCCTTCCTACTGAATGTACTAGACTCGACTGTTTTGTTTTGTCGCTTGTAATGATTTAAGTTTTCCCTAGTTTATAACTATCTTAGCTCAAAAATAGTTTGCATTAACTTTCAAGTGGAAATGTCACAATATGAAAGTAATGGGAAAAATGTAAGTATACAGTAGTCTTTTAAATTGACATACTGAAGTACTGAATACCTTAAAACTAGTTTGTTTTATTAAGGTCATAATGTGATGTGGTTGTACCCATACTATACGTTCTCCCTGCAAGAGATTCTGGTTACAAAACGCAACTTCAGCAAACGAATTGCTAAGCCGTGAAATAGTCTCACATTAAAGTTATCTTGATCTTATATACCCAATTTATTATCACCTTTTGTTTAGAACAATGAGTTAGTGATCATTGGTATAATTTAGTATGTTCATGATTTGTTCTTCTGTTATAGTATATAGTATGTTCTTTCTGTTATCGTGTATTGTATCTTCCTTCCTGTTTCTCTTTATAGTATGTTCTCTATGTTATCATGTATTGTATCTACCTCCCTATTTCTCTTTATAGTATGTTCTCTATGTTCTAGTATCTAGTATGTTCTCTCTGTTCTAGTGTAAACTGAACCCCTAAACTATACCTATTATAGTTTACTAGTATGTTTACTTGAACTGTTACTGACTTGAAGAAAAGACTCATTTTATCTACTAAGTTATGATTGTACTTTAAAAACGGGGTTTTATAAACTATAAAGTAACATAACTTTAAAAGAGTTTTTGAAAATTTTTGATCACTCATGAACACATAAGCAATCCTTTAAAAGATGTTGTAACATCCCAATTTTCAAGGCCAAAAATTTCATTTTTAAATTAAGTACCTCATGAAATAGTTTACCAAAACGTTGTCAAGGTTACATCAACTTATAAAATCCATAACGTCATGTTTCAAAATCACAATATCAAGAGTTATGAAAATCAGAGTACAATCCCAGAAACTCCATGCATAAATCATGTGTGTGTGTGTGATGCGCTGCTACACCGCCGACTCCTTCCCCTTGGACGAAGAGGTACCTGAAACCAAAACTGAAACTATAAGCACAAAGCTTAGTGAGTTCCCCCATCATACCACATACCAAAACCACATACATATTGCCGGGCAATTCTGGGGTCCCCGATTACCCATGTCAAGCCATTCTTGGGTGCTGGCCTACCCATGTCAAGCCATTCTGGGGTGCTGACCTACCCATGTCAGGCTATTCTGGGGTGCCGACCTACCCTCCGGTCTATCTCAACCGAATACGGGGACTATTTCACCCCCTACCGCTAGCATATAATATCATATCATAATCATGCTGTCAGACATATATGGGGTGTCCGACCTACCCATTCGTCCTAGCGACCGAATCGGGGACTAGTCCCCTCCTACTGATACTATCTCACATAACATAGCATACTAGCATACACATATATCAAGCACAAACAACCCAGATGATTATCACAAAGACAATCATCACAACTAAACAATTACCAGTGGGCTGGCCTTGGTGCCTTAGACCCACTTCTACTGGAAGGTAACTCACATCGATGTCGTGTAGTGTCTGAAATGTCCTCGGCGTGAAAGTCGACTCCCCTCGACTCCTCAATCCCTACACGGCAACCCTTCTAAGTTATCAATTTGAACATGCAATCCAAACCAAGATCAATTCAATTCAGTCAAAGTCAACATTGGTCAAAGTCAACATCCAGTTGACCTGACTCGCCGAGTTGGTCTACCAACTCGTCGAGTCCATACTCCTCTAACTCGAAACAACCCCCGACTCTACTCGTCGAGTCTAGCAAGAACTCGACGGGTTCTCCTTCCATCATACCATCGGGACCATCTTCATCCGACTCGTCGAGTTCATCCTTGAACTCATCGAGTTCATCTCCCTCATAAGAATGTGTCCATTCTATGACTCACCGAGTTGTATGAACAACTCGTCGAGTCCATCTTCAAAGATTGGGAGATTGCCTTGGACTTGCTGAGTTTGCTCAACCACTCGTCGAGTCCCATGATTCCCAGGTCTATAATCTCGTCCATCTTTGTTGAGTCCTTCTCTAGACTCAACCAGACCCACAAAACAGCAAGGGTTGGAGAACCACTATCCGACTCGTCGAGTCCCAAGAACTGTTGGATTAGATTTCTAAGCCCATAACAATTATTGGTATGTACTTGACCCGAGAGTAGCATGGTCCATTTGGGTTGCATATCATCATGACAATTTGTTAGGATGGACTTTTGAGAGAAGGTTATTTATGGTTTATTAATATATTATAAGTTATAATATATTAATATGAAATCATATGTTTTAATTAGTATCGATCAAGAATTAATTTGGAATTAATTTAGTGATCAAAAGAGACTAATTAAATCTATGGGGACTAATTATGATAACTAGTTATATTTATATGTGTTGGGCTTATGATCCATGTTGGACCAAGTTTATGTATGGATACATAAAGAGTTGGGCCACATGAACCATGAATCATAAAACCCATGGGTATGGATTATGGGTTATACCCATGACCCTTGGAATCCTACATATAAATAGGTTACTCCATAGCCAAAATCACCACTTCTTTTCTTAGAGAAATATGGAGGTGTTTTGGTGCATGGAGTTCTCTCTCAAGAGCCACCTTTGTCCTAGGTGTGTTGTGATTCCATTTGAGGCATTTCATACTATTGGTGCTAAGCTCTTAAGGCCAAATACATCAAGACTTCAAGCCACATAAAAGGTATGTTTCCCTAACTAGTATATTATATGGTTTATGTCAAATGCATGCTAGTTATAGGTTTAATGCCTTGGAAACCATTTGCATGTATAATAGAGAAAACATAGATCCAAGGTATTTAGGGTTGTATGTGCACCATAGGATGTTGTAGTATACTAAAACCCAACAGTGGTATCAGAGCCATGGGTTGTTTTCTATTATATTTGATGAAAATGTATTTTTCTTTTCAAGTTGAAGGAAAAAAAAAGAAAAAAAAACATGAAGTTTGTCAAATTTTATGATAATTACTTGATTTTATGAAAAACTAATTATTTATAAAATTTGAGTCACTTTACTACAAGAGTTGAATTAGGTTAATTTATTAAAAGATAGAATGATATGATTATTTTATTTGTTTTAAAAGTTTGATCTAAATGGTTTTAAGGAGTTACAAATTTTGTCATAAAATTTTGGAACTCAAAAGTTTTTTTTAAAGTTATGATCTTAAGAGTTTTGAAACTTCCATTAGTTATGGATGTGAAATATCTCATTTATTAACTGTTTAGGTTATGAATTCCAAGAGTCTTCAAAGGATAATTGTCAAAGTTTCAAGATTTGTATTAGTTTATATGATTATCTAATTTCTTGAAAATTGTTGATGTGAATTATCTTTACTTATGAGTTTAATCTAGATCATAGAAAAATTATTTGATTATTGTGTTAATTGGAATATTTGATCTTAATGGTTTTTATGAACTCCATAACTTGTCCTCAAGTTATGGAAAGTGAAGAGTTTTTCTTTTTAAAGTGTCATTAAGTCTCATAGGTTATGAAAATAGAAGAGTCACTATTTTTAATGTTATCATTAAATGATTTAATGTCTTCCATAACTTGTCCTCAAGTTATGGAACTTGATTTTTTTTTCATTAAACCTTAATTAAACTCATAAGTTATGAAAAATCCAAGAGTTTTGAAAGGTTTCAAAACTTGTCCTCAAGTTTTGGAATTTGTAAAGTTACCCCCCATGTATACTTTAATTCCAAACTAGACCTTAGAATTTTAAAAGTTTAAAATTCAACCCTTATAGTATTATTATAATTTTAATTATATAGATATGTATAAGATAAATTCGTCTTACCATTAGTAGGCCTCATTCACGAAGCCGGTCTATAAGGGGGGTATAAGGTTACTGCCTATAAAATGGCAGTTTAATGGGTGTCCACTCTCACTCACCGCTTCCTTGACCGGTGGAGGGTCGTTAGCCGAACAGGTAGGACAAGGACTATAATTCTCCCTTCATTATAAGTATAATGATAAATACTAAGTAACTAAACACTTGTAAATTTCCAATCTTAGTTACTTAGGAAAATGTGAATAAGGTGCTAATCCATGAAATTACACTTTGCACTTTGTTTAAGCTGTTAGTGGAGCGTGTGTGGTTAACCGGCACACTAACCTGGACTTAACAAGGTAGGCAAAGGGTAACTTAATGTTTATCATAGTATCGTTGGAGCGTGTGTGGTTAACCGGCACATCGATTGAGGGGTAAATATTAAGGGTACATAGTATATTTGCATGGTTACTTCACACCTTGTTTTGTGATCCTCGGCATCCCAGTCACAAAACCTGAAGGGCACACTCGAGATTGAAACATGCCATTGAAAAGTTCAATGAATCTCAAAAGAATCTAGGAGTTTCAAAACCAATTAAAACCTAATAATACATTTCGTTTATCTTGGTGAAAATTGGTGAATCGTCATTCACCTACCTTCAAATATTTTATAGCTTGGATTACGGCATCCCTCTTCCAAGTTATAAAATAGTTTGTTGGGTCCTAGCCTTAATATATCATATTGGGTGTTATATTAAGGACTTAAATCAACTTTACGTGAATTTCTCCCATTGTTGATGTCTGGTTTAGACAACAATGATCTTCCCAAACCAAGCTTTCCTAATGAATATGACTTCCCGAGTTTGGCTCATGGAAGTCATACTTCTCTTCCTCCACCTCCTCCAATTATTCTCCCTAACCCACAAGTTCAAGGTCACTCAAGCCCTAATGGCAAGCAAGGTCTATGTGTGATCACATCTTAGAGATGAAGTCACATATTGACAAGCCGGGAGAGTTGGGTGTCAAAGTCTTGAGAAAGTTGGATGTTCAAGCACTTTCTAAGTCACATAGTGAGTTCCTTTTGGACTACTATGAAACAGACTATGACATGAACCTTAATGATCATATCTATTTGCTTGGTGCTGCTGAATCAGCAATTATTTGGAACGATAGTAAAGCAAATTTGATTAGAAGATCAACTTCCAAAAAAATTTATGGACAGTGACAATGGTGACACTGGAAATCCAGAAAAAGCATTCTCTTCCCAATGGAAAGGGATTGGCCATAGTCAACTCGGTTGACCAAATGGTAAAGAGAAAGGCTAAGTCTGAGATAGTCCCATTACCAAAGGGTCCATATGTTTATTTTGCCAAAGGAAGGGGCGTTGATTGCAAAGTTGCCAAATTTACCTAAAGATGTTAAAGTCAATAAGTTTGACTCTACATCAGGTAGAGCCCATTATCTAACTCTGTTAAGTTCTATTCTGAGATCCTCATTACATGATGTGACTGGGTCACATGTTGATGTTTTAAGAATCAAAGAATAGAGAGAAATCTTAAAGGAAGTATATGCTGATTCTGATCGCGAAGGTGGATTTCGATCGCATCAGAATTTTGAGCAGTTGCTTAAGAAGTTATGATATATTGTTAAGGAATAGATAACAACAATTTTCCATGTGGATTGTAAGGATAAGTTTTTCTGCAAAGTTTTAAAATAAAAGAAAATTGTTTAATTTTATTTATTTGAAGTATCCTTACAATGGCATTTGTGGAAAATTGTTGCTTATATGATTCCACTGACAGCAATATTGGAAAATGGATTTGATTCTTTCATTTGTGGTAGTGTCTAAATTTACCAAATCAGGAAAGTTCCTCATCACCCAAGTTTCAATTGGACCGAAACTTGGAATCATGCAAGTTGAATAGTATGATGAATGAGAAGTTTCAAGCATTGGAAAATCAAGACTAATTACTTGTTCACATGGATGTGTGAGTCAAGTGAAGGACTAAAGGGATCGAGTACACATTCTTGTGCACTGGTCATGTCCACCACAAAGCTCGTTAAGACTATTTGATTTACTAAAGTTTAGTAAATATGGTTATACATACAAGTTTAAGTATAATTCTGAAACATTGGAAAAGTCTCAATGTATGGCAGAACGAATGGGAAGAATCAAATTAGGTAGAAAGATAAAAGTTTCTCAAATCTGAAAAGATGGGAGAGTACTTTAGTATCATGTTTGTGATCATCTTAATGATTTAGAAATCATATCACAATTAGTCCTCTAAAGGTCATCTTAGTGCATTCTTATGACTAAGAAGAGGAGTCATGAATTGTTGAAATGGTTAGATCAGGAATATGAGTTATACTTCGTTCCAAAACAATTCTTAGAGTCATACTCCAAGATTGTAACTTGAGTGACATATCTTAAAGAAAGGTTTAAAACACTTGTCAAATGTAAGAGTAAAAGTGTCCTACTCTTGTACATTTGAAATTGGTAAGTTGTGATGTTTTGGATAAAACAAAGACCAACTAAGGCCAATTGTGTGAAGTGTTTGTCTTGATAAAGAATCCGCACTATCTCTTGAATATTTGGCAAGATAGTCTTATATGTCAAGAGGATAGTGGGAGTCTTAAAGATCCTAAAAAGAATTTCAAGAACTAATCAAGAATAAAACCTGAGGTTCTTCACTAGCACACGACTTGAGGTTTATAACCTATCGTGTTGACATATTTTGTGCCCATTCCAGTTAAAGTTGGCTTTGCATAGGAGTTCTGAAAGTTCTCAATTGGTTGCATAACAACTTGGAAGCAATGGCAGGCCCTGTACTGCCAGGTGGCAAGAAGTTAAGATTGCATAAGTTCAGTCCATATGAGTTTGGATTTGTCATTATCCTTGTCTTGTGACTGTGGTTTTGACGATTCACATGGATAAGAACACATACACCATAAAATCTAAGGGTCATAAGGTTTCTCTCCGATTCATGAAAATGATGGTGAGGAAACACTTCCACCAAGTAGATTTGAAGCAGATGGCAAAAGGTCTAAACAATTGAGACTATGATCACGACATCCCTTTTCATAGTTCTGAAATTGTTTAGACACACATGCATGCTATCTAAGGAAAGGTGTATGATTTTGATAAAGTTTTATCAAAGCATCTCGTATCAGAAATATGAACTTTGGTAAGAAAGTCAATAAAGAATTGATTTCTAGAAGTCCAGCTGATTTCTGAGTACATGTCAAAGCTAGTGGGAGCATAAGTGTTATGCTAATAATCATCATGTTAGTGGGAGCATGATAATTATTGTTAGTGTTGCAAGTTAGCAATGTTAATTATAGAAAACAAAAGTTTCAATTCGTGAGGCTGCAGGGATTGAAAAAGTTGTTTTGCTATAATTAAGGGAGAGGATACACTTCATTTCAGTTCTAAAGGCTTAGATTGAGACCTTAATCATCTTTAGTCAAGAATATATATATATATATATATATATATATATATATATATATATATATATATATATATATATATATATATATATATATATATATATAGATGAATTTCATGTTGGATTGGTTCAACTTAAGGAAATTCTATATATTGCGTTCTCAAAATTCGATTATGATTACGGCATCCCTCTTCATAGTTAAATTTTGAAAACATGGCAAATAAAAATATTGTAGCAAAAGACTGGTCTAGAATCATGTCTTTATGTGAGACATCATGAATCGTGTACCATTTGCTTTGGGTACAGGATCGATTGCATGTGCTATAATATTTGTCATTTCTAAATTTTCCCAAATGCCCAGAGGCATTAAGAAGGGAAAAGGTCTAGAATTGGATATGACTAAAATGATTAAGCAATTGTCGAGGACAATCTGAGGTTTACCAAAGATTGGTTGCTCAGGGACAGTTGGAAGTATAGTGCTAATTTTGGAAGGACCATATTGACATATTCTGAAAAGAGGCATCTCTTATTCAGAAGTGATAGTCAAAATGAGAATATGGAGTTGTCTCCATAGGTGGAAGTTATCTGTGTAAGATTAGAAAACTTAATGCAAGAAGCATGTCCAAAGCAATGTACTTTGAATATGAGACTTAGTTTCCATGGAGTTGATCTCAATTGGAATACCTTATAATGACTGTTGACAAGTCTTTGTGACTTTGTACATATTCATTACAGGAGGGTCAGTGCATATAAGTTTAAAATCTAAACAGATTTCGATAAATGATAGGAATGTGAAATTCTCACATTTTTCGATAAGGATTTGGGAGTGTGAAATTAGAATCATTGAAATTATGTTCAATTGTTTATTTCACAAAGTAAGGATCATAGACAAACATAGAGTGCATACTTGGTGTATGGCAAAGCTATTGTTTAAGAAAAACATAGTGTACATGCTTGGAGCATGGGACAACTAGTGTTTTTAATTCAAGTATAAAGTTGATAAAACCGAAACAATGAATAATGAGTAATCAGTATGGTGATAAATAAAAGTGTTTATTTATATTCATAGGGTTTGATACCATATTTGATTCATTTATTCTTGTGTTTCACTTTGCATGTTTTGACTTCGAGAATAACTAAGTCGCTCTTCCTGAATGATTAAGTTATTCAAACCATCCACAGTCGGTCATATGTTGGAAGTAGATATGAATCAAGACTGTCATGGGTTGGTTTGTAGAGGTCCAAGTTGGTGGACAAAGTGGTGCTACAACACTCATGAGTGCTCATAAGTTCTGAGTATTGGATTCAACCCGCGCTCATTTGAATCACTTCATGGATTTTATCACGAGTGATCATGAGACGATAATATCTTATATTCTTCAAACCTAGAAATATGAGTTGTTACTATGAGTTGGTTATACATTGATTGCACGAAAACGCATTTGGTAACTCGATGTTATAAAACGTGCCTTTGTGTATGATTCAACAAGTAGTAGAACAAGCCATATGAGTTGAAGTTTATCCATTCCTTTTACCTTCGGGATAAAAGCGATATCTGTGGGCCCCTCGATGATTTAGCGATGACACATGTGAGTGCTTGGCCAAGCCAGGACTGATTTGATTTGTTCAATTAGTCAGTCATCATAAATCGAAAATCGGGAAACAACAAATGGACAGAGAGAATGATTATAATCCATGTCTCCGTCCATATGATATCTAGAATGGAGGAATATATGATCCCTTATCTAATGGACGCGTCATTGATTTGTTCAGAGTTCGACAGCGGCTTTAAGAGCTACGATTGCTAGTCGGGTTATGAAGTCGTACTTGCAATAATAGTTTTAGACTTATCCAAGTGGGAGACTGTTGGATTAGATGTCTAAGCCCATAACTATTATTGGTATGTACTTGACCCGAGAGTAGCATGGTCCATTTGGGTTGCATATCATCAGGACAATTTGTTAGGATGGAATTTTGAGAGAAGGTTATTTATCGTTTATTAATATATTATAAGTTATAATATATTAATATGAAATCATATGTTTTAATTAGTATCGATCAAGAATTAATTTGGAATTAATTTAGTGATCAAAAGAGACTAATTAAATCTATGGGGACTAATTATGATAATTAGTTCTATTTATATGTGTTGGGCTTATGATCCATGTTGGACCAAGTTTATGTATGGATACATAAAGAGTTGGGCCACATGAACCATGGATCATAAAACCCATGGGTATGGATTATGGGTTATACCCATGACCCTTGGAATCCTACATATAAATAGGTTACTCCATAGCCAAAATCACCACTTCTTTTCTTAGAGAAATATGGAGGTGTTTTGGTGCATGGAATTCTCTCTCAAGAGCCACCTTTGTCCTAGGTGTGTTGTGATTCTATTTGAGGCATTTCATACTATTGGTGCTAAGCTCTTAAGGCCAAATACATCAAGACTTCAAGCCACATAAAAGGTATGTTTCCCTAACTAGTATATTATATGGTTTATGTCAAATGCATGCTAGTTATAGGTTTAATGCCTTGGAAACCATTTGCATGTATAATAGAGAAAACATAGATCCAAGGTATTTAGGGTTGTATGTGCACCATAGGATGTTGTAGTATACTAAAACCCAACAAGAACAACTCGTCGAGTCCACTAAAGTCCATGTCCATAAACTTGATTTCTGTCAAGCTCAGCTCATCCAAAGGGTAGATCTGACCTCCTAGGGCCGATATAGCACGTAAAGCCACGAACTTTACGTCCACGCATGGGTCGTTTAGCCCTAAAGGACTACAAATGATGTCTCAAAGATGCATGGGGCTCTCATGGCCATAAATTGGGCACCTTTATGCCATGAGACCCCTCCAATGACCAAGATCTGAAGTCAATACTCCCTATAACACTTCACAACCCGAAAATGGCTTAGAAAGCCCTAAATTTACCCAAAATCCAAGCCCTAAAGATGAATAAACACATGGAAGATCAATGCAACAGCTTTTTACCTTAAATAAGCTGGTAATGGAACACAATCTTTGGATCTCCAAGCTCCAACTTGAACTCCCAAGCTCCTTTCCCCTTCTCAAGCTTCCCAAACCACCAAAATGCACCAAAATGGCCTTAGAATACTCAAACAAGGCTAGGGTTTCGATATGATGTCTTCTGGGAGTATAAGGGACGATGGAGGCTGAGATAAGTTGTTTAAATAGGGTGCAAACCCTTAAATTTAGGGTTTCATACAGACAGTTGCTGCTCGCCGAGTCGGTCTATCGACTCGCCGAGTAGGTCACTTAACTCCCGCGTCCACGCCCGATCCTACTCGACGATTTGATCCATCAACTCGTTGAGTCCCCTCGTTAAAATGATAATTCTTCATTTTAAAAAAATATACTTATCAGGAACCGGGCGTTACAGATGTTTATAACAAAATATTTACACAATTATCATTGTGTTCAACTTGTATCCCCCCCCCCCTTAAAAGCATTTAAAACAGTTAAAAGATTGATTATAGGGGTATGAACTCACCTTATGTGGGTGATTCAGTTGTAGATTCGTGTAAGTATGAGAAGTTCCATGAATGAAGTCCCGAGACACAAACGAGTCCTAAATGACATATAATGGCATATATTGGCATGAATTTAGTGTTTAAAAGCAACTAACATGCAAGGAAACACACTTAGGGACTAGGAAACACATGGACTAAGTGTTAGAATCACATGTGATTCATCAAAAGGGTGTATACGGCCACAATATTGTGTGTACGGCTATGGGTGTACAGCCATGGAGTGTACGGCTATACACTCATGGTAAAATATGCACAAGAGGGTGTTTGAACCATGGGGAAGCTTGTAGGTCTATTGCTCATGAAGAATATGAACTAAGATCTCACTTTGGAGGGCCTTTTGGGATGTTTTGAGGTGTGTACGGCCATGCAAGGGTGTACGACCGTACACTCCTTTTGTTCCAGCTAAATGGTCGATTCTAAGGTGTTTAAAAAGAGTTCCTAACGTATACTAAGCATAAGGAAAGGATACTTACGATTTGGAGGCTTGAAGAGGGTTCACAGCCACCAAGAACAAGTGTGTGTTCTTGGTGTTCTTGGTGAAAGATGAATATCTTGAAGATCTACCCAAAAGATGATTTCCATGGATCAAATCAAAGGGTGATACATGATTAAGAAGGATAACAACAACTAGAAGGAAGAAACACTTACATTTTTGAAGATCTAGGATGAAGAACTCGATGATACTTGAGAGATAATCGATTTTCTAGGTTTGGAAGTTGTAAGAATGAAGACTAATGAAGGGATACTCCACATATGGTGGTGGGTATACGGCCAACATGGGTGTACGGCCGTACACTCCCTTTGATGGAATGTTCGGCTTGATCTCAACTCGTATAACCTAAGAAACTCAATCCTATACCCAATGCTTGAATGTACTAAGCTTTGAACCCGTAAAATGATCCTTACTGATGCTAATTGATAGCAGAAATGAGTCTGACTCTCGATTGAACTGAATGGCTGGACTTACGAGGCAAAAATTTTCGGGTTGTCACATCATCCCCCCGTTAGATGGAATTTTGTCCCGAAATTAGCTTTCTTAGCAGTACTACTAGGGTTGCGCTCCTCTGATTGGCCGAATACCCACTCGTACACCTGGGCAACTTTGTCCTAATGTCTATGATAGGATTCATACCTGGTCCATCTATCATTACCTCGTGTATACAAGTCGTATATAATTAAGATTAGTTAGACGGTCGGATGTGCGAATCTGCCCCAGGTCTACAACCAAACAAGGAACAGGAGATAGGGCGTAAACACACATACTAAATTTGCATAATCATAATGATATACCACCCTCGCGTATACACTGAATAGTGATAGGTGGGCTGTATTCATCCTTAGCCTCTGTGCTTGAACTTGATTTGTTGAACGAGTGGTATTTCGGGAAGGTCTGCTGAACAAACGGCGGAAAGGCTTTGGAGGGCAAAGTACTATTCGCATGAGTACTTCGGGGTTTTGAATACAAGGCAAACGATTCCGAAGTCTGGGTCGGACTGTCGTTACGAATGAAGAAGGTTTCATGAATTTGACGGTCAAGGCGATGGAAACATATGAACTTAGTATGGTGAGGACCACTCCAATTCATGACTGGTCAAGGCGATGGAAACATATGAACTTAGTATGGTGAGGACCACTCCAATTCATGACGAATGATAGCAACAGACTCTTTACTGAACAAAGTTTGGCCGATTTGAAAGAAACGTTTGTTATACGATGATGTAACCCTAGTATGCTCGACAATGTACTATGTGTATACTTTCTAGTGCTTTCTGTTTTCCCCAGGATGTTAACACTTCTACGTATCGTACCGCGATGAGCGAGTACATACTGTGAAAGTGCTTTGATAACTAGTTTCGATACTTTATACTACGATCCTCCTCGGTACCACTACGACCGCCTGGAATTTACAAGTTATGAATAATTAAGATGAATTAGACAGTCGACTGAGTAACTCTGCCTCAAATCCACAACCAAACAAGGAACAGGAATTAAGGCGGAATCACTCACTCTAAGTCTGCAAAATCTTAGTTATGCACAACCCTGATGTACATACTAAGCCATCATAGCTTCTCTGAATGGATCTTTTAGTTCTCTTGAATACTGTGACTTGTTCCGATAAGTGAGTTATTATAATTACTTTTAAGTGTTTTCCCCAAGTTTTAATCTTATATAAATATAAATTTATTTTTAAAGTAATTACTACTTCGAAGATGTACCGCTGCTCGCTGGCGACTCCGGGGTTGATTCTCCTTGTTAGGGCTGAATTTTGTTGTAATATATCGAAGTCTGTTTTACCCTTCATATGTTTTGTTAAGTTTATTTACTGAGGTGTATTTCGTACGAACCTTAATTGTCAATGCCTTAGTATTTTTTGTATGCTTTCACTGTTCCTATAAATATGGAACTTTACTAGAGTTAGATAAGAGTCTTTTACAGAACCTGTCTATTTTCTCTGTAAAAGTTGAAAGCGTAAATGAGCAGAAACCAGATCTTATTTACATCGTTTGTTCAATCTGCATTCGTTTAACTCTGATTTTGATTAATACTTGATTCTACGATTCTTCAATTGGTATCAGAGCAGGAATCATGATCTGAGATCTAATTTTCATTCTGTTTCAAAAGGTTTTTGAATCAAAATTTTGGTTCAAAAAGTTCCGCATCTTTTGACGTGAAAAAGTTTTCTAGATCTTGAGTTGTGATTCGATTCTGCAACAGATTTGTTGAATCGAGTATTCTACTTTGTTTTTCTGTTCAATTCAACAATTTGCTTTCAAATTCTCTTTGATTTCTCATAAATTCTCAAAAAATTTCTTCCGTACATCAATGGCGAACTTCAATCTCAACTCGATGACTTCATACTCTCATCTGCTAGGATCTTCAACTAAGATACCTATGCTCATTCTTGAATACTATGATCAGTATGCAGGATTACTTGAATGGAATCGATGAAGAGCTATGGACTTGCATCTCAGGGAATGTTACTCTTCCAACGAACCTTCAACCAATTGGATCTTCATCCAGTACTACGAGTGTGGAAAATCAAAATGATCGTATGAAGAAACTTGAAAAACGATGCATAAGGGAGTTGTGTGGTGCATTGCCTCCGGTGGTGTATAACTATGTCAGAAGTTGTACAACTGCAAAGGAAATCTGGAATAATCTCAAAGAAAAGTTTCAAGGCAGCGAGAAGACGAAAATCAATTCAGCTAAGCAATGTTTGATTGAATTGAAGGATTTCAAGCAAAAATATGGTGAAACGATTGAAAGTTACTATGATAGGCTGAATGAGCTGATATACAAATGCAATCGTTATGGAATCACAAGGTCTGCCATGGAATTCAATCTCACCTTTGTTATGGGACTCCATAAAGAATGGAGAAGCGTTAGCATAATGGTGAAAAATCAACAAGGTTTCGACACATCTTCTTTGAATGATTTGTATAATCAACTAAAAACTCATGAAAGTGAAGTGAATGAAATGGCAGAAGAGTCGAAGCTCAGTCTGGGAGGTCCATTAGCACTTGTCTCAAAAGTGACTGAAAAGGAAACTGTCGAAAAAGATGATTCTGATGATGAAAAGGGGTTTATAATGAATTCGGATGATGAGGCAATTTCTTTTTACTCTAACAACCGAGTCAAAAAGTTTTTTAAGAAACCGTTTAATTCGAAGGTGAAGCAAAGTGAAGGAAAAGGAAGTTTCGTGAACAAAGTTGCAGGAGAAGAGAAGAAAAAGTATGAGAAGAATGATACGAAGGGTGTTGAGGAAAAGAAAGAAAAGAAATTGAAAGGAGATTCTGGTATGGATTGTCACTATTGCAATGAAGCCAATCATTTAGCAAATGATTGTATGCTTCTAAAGAAAGATGAGAAGAAGAATAGAGTGAAGGATGAGGCATATTATGTGGAGAGGTTAGAAAAAGTACGTACGAAGGTGAAAAATCTGTCTTTGGTGGCTCAAGGTAAACAGGAGAATGATGGCACATATCAAATCTGGTCTTCGGGCTCCGATGATGAGGAAATGCGTAATCCTACGCATGGGGCAATGTATGCGAAGCTGGAGGAAGATTCAGACGAAGAGGTCAAGGGCCGTTGCTTTGTGTCAAAATCTGCTGATAAATCTCCAATGACAACAAATGTACGTAACATTCTTCAATCTTTCAATATTCCTTTGAGTGCATATGATTCTGAAATTGTTGCTTTTGATGATACTATTGCTTATTTCGATAATTTGGTTGTTTCTGTTAGTAATGAAGCTAAGAAATTAAGCAATCAGTTGTTAGAGACACAGAAGAAGTTAGATTCGAAAGTGGTCAAGATAAAATGTTTAGAATTGCAAATAACAAATATTATGTGTGATCGTGATTCGTTATCTGGTGATGTCAAACTTTTGTTAGCTCAACGAAATATCTACTACAATTCTGCTAAACGTCTATATGCGAAATTAACGGCATTGCATCATTCGTGTGATATTAGCAAGGAACAACATAGGCAATTATTACCTTTTCTAGCATACGAAAGAGCGAATGTAGATAATATTTCATATGATTGTGAGAAAAACATTGATGAGTTTGACAAAATTCTTGATGATAGATATGCTTATGGAATTGTCAAAATTGATGAATGTCTTGATACAAATGAATTGGTTAACATTATGAATGATACTTTGACAAAATCAGAACAAATATTAGTGAAATTAGTGATATTGAGGATGTTGATTGTTCTCAGTTGTCTGTCATTAATGTTGCATCAAAATCTAAAGGAAAAGAAAAACTTAAGGATTTGGAAGTTAAGATTGACACTGACAAACCTTCAACTTCAAAAGATTGTGATTCTGAGTTTGTGGATATCCGAGATAGTCAAACGGATAGCAGTGATGATGAAAATGATGATGACGAATCGAACAAAAAGGTCTCTTCAAACAAAGATTCGATAGAAAAAGAAATTCCTCGTGTTGTTGTTAATTAAGTATTTGGAGACACTGAAAATTTCGAAAAAGTGTTTTATGAAAAAGGAGCTCATTATTTGGAAACAAATCAAGTGGTGTATCCTAATTTCAAGTGTGCTGATGATGTTGTCTTTCCAAATTAAGTGTTTGTTACAACTGGAAATGTTGAAAACATTAAACCAGAATTCACCAAAATGGTCGAAGATGACAACAAGAAGACAACAAATGAAGGATTCTTTTCGAATCAAAGCACAGTCGAAAATACCTTAACAAAGAATTCGTATATTTTTCAAAGACAAAAACCACAACCCAAATGGGTTGAAAAATCAAAAATTGTGAAAGAAGTTCCAACAGAAGTTGTTGTGGAAAAAGATACTATTGTCAAATTAAATTCCAAAGAATTTAAAGAACAAATTGACAAGTTGTCAAAAGAAAATGCAATTTCAAAAAGACAAGCTCGAAAAACGATTTTTTGGCAAAAAATGGAACTTCGAAAACAACAAATGGATTAAATTTGAAAACAACTGAAAACAAAAAGACTAAATCTGTTGAAAACAAGTCTTCTCATTCAGAAATTTATTCAGATCTTAAGCAAAATCCCGCTCACACAAATAAATCTAAATCTGAATTACAACCAAAAACAAATTTTTCGAAAGTTTCAAACTCATCATTTTCAATAGATAACAAAAATACATCAAAGAATGTTTAAAATCAATCATCACATCAACGATTTTCTTCTAATCAACAAACAAGGTTTTCTCAAAAACAAAAATCTCCAAATCGATTTTCTCAAAATCGAAGTGTTGGCAACAATGATGGAAGTCGATACGCTATGGCATTTCGACCTAAATCAAATGTTGATTTCTTTCCACAAAAACCGAATTTTCCAAATCCTACAGGAAAACAAAAATTTAAAAGTTTCGTACACAAAAGGGTTGTCTCGTGAAAAAAACATCGATCATTGGCTTGAAGGAAAAGGTCGAAAATATCAATCAAGGAAATATTCTCAACAACAAATTCACGAAGCTTATGAGAATTATGTGAATTATTCGTCAACTAAAAGCTCGTCATCAAAAGATTCGAATGTTTCGGTTAAAACTTGGCAACCGGTTTCGAAAGACATGCTTGATCATACTCAATCTAAAAAGACGAAGGCATGTGTCAGTGACAATCCCAAACTAACTAAAACTTATGTTTCTGTTTCTTTAAATAATGATGTGGACTTAACTAATAGTCTCAAAACTAAAGTTTGTGATTGGGTTAAAAGTTCTTCATTTCATTATGTGTTTAAAACTAATTTCCAAGGACCCAAACAGCCTTGGGTACCTAAATTCTTTCATTGATCGCAGGTATTATGTGACGAGCTATATGATGAAAAATGGTATATTGATAGTGGTTGCTCACGTCGCATGACTGGACGAAAGGAAAACCTGAGAGATTTTCGTAGCTTGCAGAATGCAGGAGCTGTGAAGTTTGGCAATAATCACAAATGTCAAGTGAAAGGCTATGGTAAAGTCACGAATGGAAAATTCACTATTAATCGCGTTGCTTATGTCGAAGGTCTTCAACATAACTTGATAAGTGTTTCCCAACTTGTTGTGGGAACTGGCAATCAAGTGGTGTTTAACGAAGAAGGTAGCATCATTTCAAATGTTGAAACTAACGAAGTTTTGCTCAAATCCAAACGACATGGTGACATGTTTACTCTTGATATCAAACCAATCATCGGCAAACCCTCAGTGTGCTTACTTTCAAAAGCTTCCTCTGACATCAGTTGGTTATGGCATTGACGTTTATCGCATTTAAACTTTCGAAACTTAAATAAATTGGTTGTTGATGATCTTGTTCGTGGTTTACCTGTACTAAAATTTGACAATGATACATTGTGTGCAGCTTGTGAACAAGGGAAACAACACAGGAAAGGCCATCCAACTGTGATAGATTCGAAAATTGTCGAACCATTGGAACTTCTACACATTGACCTTTGTGGACCATCTACTGTTGAAACACTCAACAAGAAACGGTACATTTTGGTTATTGTTGATGATTTTTCACGATTTACTTGGGTATATTTTCTCAGGCTAAAATCTAAAGTTGCTCAAACAATGATCGAGTTTATTAAGAAGATTGAGACGAGTCTGAAGAAACATGTTCGAAAGATCAAAAGCGACAATGGATATGAGTTTAAGAACAATGTGTTGGATTCGTACTTAACAGAAAAAAGAATTTCGCATAATTTCTCTTCGCCTTATACACCGCAGCAAAATGGTGTAGTTGAACGAAGAAATAGGTCACTATGTGAAGCAGCAAGAACTATGTTAACATATGCGAATCTTCCTCAATATCTATGGGCTGAAGCAGTTTCGACAGCTTGTTTCACTCAAAATCGATCTTTCATTCATCGTCGATTCAATATCACTCCGTATGAAATTATCAATAATCGAAACACCAATGTCAAATTCCTTCATGTTTTTGGCTGCAGGTGTTTTATCATGAATCTCAAAGATAACCTTTCAAAATTTCAAGCTAAAGCTGATGAAGGCATATTTTTGGGATATTCGCACAATTCGGTTGCATACAAAGTGTTAAATAAGCGAACACGAAAAGTCGAAGAAACTTTCAATCTAAATTTCGACGATTATTATGTCAAACAAGTTGAAAAACAATTTGAACAAAAACCAATTATTAATGAATCATCTGATGAAACTAGAGAATCAAATTCATCTGATTTTGATTATGATTTAATTTTTGGTATTCCTGACCGGGCTATGGATGCTGAAGTTCATGCCAATGATAATCATCACTCTGAATCTTCGAAGCATAATGATGACTTGGAAATTCCTCAAAACATTGTAGATGTTAATTCAACAACGAATTCTCTTGGACTTGGGGAAAGTATGCTTGATAATCCAGTCGAAGGAGAGCACTTGGATTCGAATACTCTGGTTGAGGGGGAGCATTCTTTCGAGGGGGTGAATGGGAGAATGGATGATGTTGTTGAGGGGGAGCATCTAGTTGAGGGGGAGCATCAAAATGATAATAGTGTTGAGGATGAAAATGATACAATAAATTTTAATCCAAATGATGATTTTCATGATCTAAATGATAATGTTTCTGTTGTAGGATCTGAAAATGAAGAGATGTACGAAGATGCACCTTTGAAATTTGATCCGGCTTATCCAAATGATGATTTTCATGATCTAAATGATAATGTTTCTGTTGTAGGATCTGAAAATCAAGTCATTGGAAATCCTCAAGATGGAGTATTAACAAGAGCTCAGATTCGTGCGAAGAATGAGGTATTAAATACTCATCAAGTGTTTTGCATGTTCAATGTTTTCATATCTAAAATTGAACCAAAGACAGTTAAGATGGCAATGGAACACTCAGATTGGGTTGTTGTAATGCAATCAGAACTGGCTGAATTTAAAAGAAACAATGTTTGGAAATTAATTCCTAAACCTGAAAATGTTTCGATTGTTGGGTTAAAATGGATTTTCAAAAACAAAACCGACAAAGATGGAAATATTGTACGAAATAAAGCACGTTTAGTTGTAAAAGGATATTCGTAATAAGAAGGAATTGATTATGAAGAAACCATTGCCCCTGTTGCGAGATTCGAGGCTGTTCGAATATTCTTAGCATATGCAGCTCATAAGGATTTTGATGTCTATCAAATGGATGTGAAATGTTCCTTTCTCAATGGAGAACTCGAAGAAACTGTTTACGTAGAACAACCTCCAGGTTTCGTAAATGAAATACATCCTGATCATGTATATATTTTAGATAAAGCTGTATATGGGTTAAAACAAGCACCAAGAGCATGGTATGCAACTCTTACCAGTTTCTTAAAACAGTCGAAATTTAAGCAAGGATCAGTTGACCCCACATTATTTCGAAAGAAAGTTGGATGTCATCTGATGCTTGTTCGAATTTATGTTGACGATATTATTTTTGGCTCTACTAACCCTGCTTTGTCTAGAGAATTCGAAAACTTGATGAAAAACCAATTTGAAATGAGCATGATGGGTAAAATCAATAATTTTCTTGGCTTAAACATATGTCAAAACAGAGAAGGCATATTCATCAATCAAGAGAAATATACAAGGAATTTGCTCGAAAAGTTTGGAATGACAAATAGCATGAAGTTAAGAGTACCAATGGCTATTGGCACAAGGCTAACACCTTCGTTAGAATCGCCTGCCATTGATCTTACTTTATACAGAAGCATGATAGGTTCGTTACTTTATGTTACTGCATTTTTGTATGTAATTGTGCTAGGTATCAAGCAAATCCTCGAGAACCACATTTAGCAGCTGTGAAGAATATCTTTCGTTATCTCAAGGGAACAATTTCGTTAGGATTGTGGTATCCTTCGAAAACATGATTTTTCATTCAGGCATTTTCAGATGCAGGTCTAGGAGGGTGTACATTGGATCGAAAAAGTACAAGTGGTGATCGAAAAAGTAAACGTGTGTTTCGATTTCTACTGCTGAAGCTGAATATGTAGCAGCTGTTGCTTGTACATCACAAATTATTTGGATTCAAAGTCAGTTAAGGGATTATGCAGTGAATATGAAAAAGATTCCATTGTACTGTGATTCTCAAAGTGCCATACGCATTTGTCATAATCCAGAACAACATTCGAAAACTAAACATATAGCTCTTCGTTATCACTTTATCAAAGATCATGTGGAAGATGGAAACATTGAAGTTCATTTTGTAAAAACAACTGATCAGCTTGATGATATTTTTACAAAAGCTTTGGATGAAAAATCGTTTGTTCGAATTTTGATAGGTTTGGGAATGATTGAAGCGAGTTCAGTTCCAGGACGGATTTCGAATGTATAGCAAAGATGTGTTATATAAATGTGTCAATTCAGAGGCAATAAGACGCCATTCAGCGGTTACTGTTCATAGTCAATGCTTCGACACGCTTCGAATTCGACAATTTGCATGATGGTTGTGTGGTATAAATTTTCGTTAGTTTGTTAAATTTTCGTAAGAGTGGCGAATTGTAGTTTGTTTACAAATTTTCGTTTGTTTGTAAAAATGTTTTTCGTACGTTTGTATCTTAGTTTTCTTTTCGAAAAATCAAAAACTACAAAAAGATTTTATTTTCGTTTTGTTGTTATCTTTTCGAAAAATAAAAAAAAACTCCAAAAAGATTTTCTTTTGTTAATTGTTTCATTTTTCGAAAACATTCACAAAAACTCAAAAATATTTTTTTGGAAAAAATCAAAAATATCAAAAAGATTTTTGTTATTCTCTTTGTTTCTTTTTCATTGTGCAGATAACACGAACATTTTTTCAAGGGTCATGCTTAAGTTTCTATGGGAAGGTAAACTTTCGTCAACAATGTACTAGTTAGGTTGTCCCTAGAAGCGTGCTGCAGCATGTTGACCCAAGCCTCTGTAGACTTAATGTGTGTTTACGAAGGCCTTAATGAAAATTTTCATACGAAAATTTCTTCCCAAGTCAGGCTTATATTCACATTAGTCGATTGAGCTACCTTACTCTTCTCACATGAGTTAAGAGTTAACTGTTTTTTCCGAAAATAACAGAGGTACAATTCGTTCTTCATAACCACTCTTTTTCATTACAAAATTTCTTACACTTGCACACACGAAGACATATATCCAAGAGGTCTTTGATTCAACCCATCAAGATTTAGATATATCAAAATTTTGTGTTAGTGATCTGACATCATGAGGCCGTGATGAAAGTGAAACTCAACTTCATATCTTAATAAGGAATTGACGGGGAACTATGTTCCAGATTTGACGAAACATTTGTTTTAGTACCATTTTTCGAAACTCAAAATCATATTCTATTCTTATGCGTGATCTTGATCAAACTATCGAAACCCACGATGTTTGTTACCCAACAGGATCCAGAACAAATATTTTTTTTAATATGATTTCTGTATGAGTTTCATTTGCTTTCAAAGTTACTATCATCATATTTTAAAGCATACTTGTCACTGACTGCACTGGTCAAACAAGTAATTTATGTTACAATTACTCACCTTATGTTTAGGATGATATGTAACGAAATTTTAAACCACCCAATAAGCCTAACAAAAAGAAGCCCTTCGATACTTCTCTACAAGTATTCGATTGTAATTCACGGGAACATATACAAGCAGTTGATTAACTCTCTTGATAATTAATGAAGTAACCTTTGCCCGGGGTTTCTCTGCTTTTGTGTCGAAATTTTTGACATCACAGAACCAAATTTTTGTTAATTTGTTTCTTATCTTTTCTTTGGCACACAACACACACGAAATCCTTGAGGTTCTGAGTAATACCAACTCAGGCTGATGATTTTGACAGACTAGCAAATGACTTCGTCTCTAAACCCAAAGACGAAAGAGCTTAACCTCCATCCGAAGGTTGCTGACGGTTACTATTCCTTGACGAGACACGAACAGACTGTGTGAGGAGACGTTTCCTGGTTTCAAGGCGATGTGGCAATTACTTTTTGACTCATGGCAATTTTATTGGCAGACTGGTGCGACTTTTAAGGTGCCACGTCAGATCTCAATCAATGCCTATCCCGCGTTCAATTCAAATTAAGGGTTACATATAAAAAGGGCATTTACGGGTTCTTTATCTTTTTACGCACACAAAATTGTTGGGTTTTGAGCATTCTAACACTTCCTAAGTGTACATGCAACCCTAATAAACCTTGGATCTATGTTTGTCTAAAATACATGAAAAATTTGTTTTCCAAGGTTTATAACTTATCTAGCATGGCATGGGGAACTTTTAAACATAAAAGAACTAGATGAATTACATACCTTTGTTTGTGAATTGATTCCTTAGGAGTTTGAGAGCCAAGCACTAATAATGTGAATGCCTCAAATGGAAATCACAAATCACCACAAACTTGGAAAACTTATGAGAGAGTATATCTATGCTCTAGAAATCGGCCACCTTTCTTCACACACACTAGGGTGTCATTTCATGCATCACAAGCTTGTTTATATAGTGCACATGATTAGGGTAAACCCTAATAACCCATGTCTTTTCCTTTCCAAGGATCCATGGGTTAAGAGCTCCATGGATCATCCATGGACTCCCATATAAGCTTAGCCCATTACCATAATGAGTGTTAGCCCACACTATATAAATATAATAGCCCATGTTTAATTAGTCACCATTTGATCACTAAATTAATTCATCATTAATTTAAGACGAATACTAATTAAATAATACAATTTCATATTAATATATTATAACTTATAATATATTAATAAGCCTCAAATATACTCTTCTCATAATGTTATCCATATAAATAGTTCGGGTGAAGTGTAACCCAAATGGACCATGCCGGGTCGGGTCAAGTATATACCAAATAAGTTATGGAGTTAGACACCTTATCCAACAGTCTCCCACTTGGATAAGTCTAATAACTATATTTGCCTATATGACATCAAGAACCAACCGACAATCGTAGCTCTCGAAAACTCTGTTGAACTATGAAGCGCCATTTTAGATAAGTGATCATATAATCCTCTGCTCTCATGATATCAGCCGGACAAATACATGGAACAATGTCTTACTTATTGTCCAGCAGTTTGTTTCCCGATTTCCGATTTGTTTGACAAAGAACTTAATCGAACACATCAATTTAGTTCTGACCAGGCCCGGTACATAGGTCAAAACAAAATCATCGAGGGGCCCAGATATCGCTTCTAATCCTCCAAGGACTAGAAGGAACAGATAAACTTCGACTCATATACTTGTTTCTACTACTTATTGAATTATACACAAAGGCACGTTTTATAACATCAAGTTACTGATGTGTTTTCGTGCAATCAATGTACAACCAACTCATAGGTAACAACTCATATCTCTAGGTTTGAAGACTTATATGATTTTACCGTCTCACGATCACTCGAGATAAATTCCATGAAGTGATGCAAGTGAGCGTGGGTTGAATCCCATACTCATAACTTATGAGCATTCATGAGTGTTGTAGCCATGTCCAACATCTTAGACCTCTACAGCCAACTCATGACAGTCTTGATTCATATCTACTTCCAACATATGACCGACTGTGGATGGTTTGAATAACTTAATCATTCGGAAAGAATAACCTAGTTATTATGGAAGTCAAAACATGCAAAGTGAAACACAAGAATAATTGAATCCAATATGGTCTCAGCCCTTATGAATATAAATAAAACACCTTTTATTCATCACCATATTGATTCCACATTATTCTGTTTCGATTTATCAACTTAACACTTGAATTAAAACAATAGTTGTCCCATGCTCCAAGCATGTACACTATGTTTTCTAAACCATAGTCATGTCATACACCAAGTATGCACACTATGTTTGTCTATGATCTTTACTTTGTGAAGTAGATCGATTGAACATGATTCCAATGATGCTCATTTTACAGTCCCAAATCCTTACCGTAAATGAAAGAATACCAAATTCTTGTCATTTACTGTAATCTGTTAGATTCCAAACTTATATGCATTGATCCTCTTGCAATGACTATGCACAAAAGTTACAAAACTTGTCAACAGTCATTACAGAGTATTCCAAATGAGATCACTTCTATGGAAACGAACTCTCATATTCAAAGTACATTTCTTTGAACATCCTTCTTGCATAAAAGTTTCTAACTTTCTCATAGATTCTTAATATCCAACTCCCAATATGGAAAATTTCCATATTCCCATTTTGTTTATCATATCTGAACAAGAGCTACCTCTTTTCAGAATATATCCATATGGTCCTTCCAAAATTTAACACTATACTTCCAACTGTCCCTGAGCAACCAATCTTTGGTGAACCTTAGATTGTCCTCGACAATTGCTTAATCATTTTAGTCTTATCCAATTCTAGACTTTTCCCTTCTTAATGCTCTGAGCATTTGTAAAATTTAGAAAGGATGAATATTATAGCACATGTGACCGATCCTATACCCGAAGCATATGGGACACGATTCATGATGTCTCACATAAAGACCTGATACTAGATCAGTCTTTTGCTACAATATTTTTATTTGCCATGTTTTCAAAAATCGACTATGAAGAGGGATGTCGTAATCATAATCGAATTTGAGAACGCAATATATATAGAATTTCCTTATGTTGAACCATTCCAACATAAAACTCATATATATGTCCTTGACTAATGATGATTAAAATCTCAATCTAAAATTTTTAGGATTGAAATGAAGTATAATCTCCTCTCCCTTAATTATAGCAAAACAACCTTTTCCAAGTGAAATTCTTGTTTTCTATAATTAACAATACTCATCATAATTGATTATGCTCCCACTAGCATAATAATTATTTAGCACAACAATTATGCTCCCACTAGCTTTGACATGTACTCAGAAATCGACTTCTAGAAATCAATACTTTATTGACTTTCATCACCAAAGTTCAGACTTCTGATACGGGATGCTTCGAAAAAACATTATCTAAGCTTCTCAGACTCATACATCTTTCCTTAGATAGCTCACATGTGTGTCTAAACAACTATGAAGAGGGATGCCGTAATCATAATGTTTAGACCTGTTTGCCATTTCTCACAAGTCCATGTTAGTGTGTCGGTTAACCACACAAGCTCCACTAACGACTTTGAGAATGCAAACAACACAATTGCTATCTACTTAAAATCTACTTATTGAAAGCGTTTCCTCACCATCATTTTCATGAATCGGAAAAAACCTTATGACACTTAGATTTTATGATGTATGTGTTCCTATCCATATGAATTTGTCAAAACCGTAATCAAAAGACAAGGTTAGCGACAAACTCAAAACATATGGATTGAACTTGTTCAATCTTGATTTCCCGCCTCTTGGTAGCCTAAGGGTCCGCCATTGCTTCCAAGTTGTTATGCACACAATTGAGAACTCACAGAACTCACATACATAGTCAACTTTACCGGAATAGGCACAGGAACAAGAATTATGTCAACACGATAGGTTACAAACCTCAAGTCGTGTGCTAGCGATAAACTATAGGTTTTATCCTTGATTAGCTCTTGAAACTCTGAAGACCTTTAAGACTCCCACTGTCCTCTTGACATATAAGTTTCTCTTTGTCAAGAACCATTCCTTGACAACCAAACAAATATTCAAGAGTCGGTACGGATCCTTATCAAGATAAACACTTCACACAATTGGTGTCAATTGGTCTTTGTTTTATCCAAAACATCACAACTTAACAATTTCAAATGTGCAAGAGTAGAAAACATTTTACTCTTACATTTGACAAGTGTTATAAACCTTATTCAAGATGTGTCACTCAAGTTACAATCTTGGAGTATGACTCTAAGACTTGTTTTGGAACAAAGTATGATTCATCTTCTTGATTTTAACCATTCCAACAATTCATGAATCCTCTTCTTAGCCATAAAATTCACTAAGATTTCCTTAGAGGATGAATTGTGACATGGTTTCTTAACCATTAAGATGATCATAAAACAAGATACTAAAGTACTCTCCCATCTTTTCAGATTTGAGAAACTTATATCTTTCTGCCCAATTTGATTCTTCCCATTCGTCCTGCCATACATTGAAACTTTTCCAATGTTTCAGAATTGTACTTCAACTTGTAGGTACAACCATGTTTACTAAACTTTAGTAAATCATAACGAATAGTCTTATCGATCTTTGTGGTGGACTTTGACCTGCACACACCCAGTGTACCCGATCCTTTAGTCTTTCACCTGTCTCACATATACATGTGGCCAGGGAATTAGTCTTAACTTTCCAAAAATGAAAATTCTCATTCATCATGCAATACAACCTGCATGATCCCAAGTTTCAGTCCAATTGAAACCTTGGGTGATGAGAGTCTTTCCTTATTTGATAAATTTAGACACTACCACAGATGAAAGAATCAAATTCATTATTGCTAGAAACATACAAACATTAACTTTCCATGAATGCCATTGCAAGGAGATATAAAATAAAGTAAAACAAAATTTTATTTATTTATAAAATGCGGAAAAACTTTTCCTTACAATTCAACTTTAAATAAAAACTATGCTATTACATATCTTCTAGCAATCTATCATAACTCTTATGTAGCAGCTCAAGAATCCGATCTTCGAACCATCTATATTCGCTATCAGATTCAGCATACTCCTTTTATTAAGTGTCCTTCCCTTTGCTTGATCCTGAAGCAGAGTCAAACCTTTTGTTTCTACTTGGTTTCAGATCTTTTAGGTATTCAGGGCAGCTTCGCTTCCAATGACCCTTCTCATGACAATAAAAACATATAGACTCTTTGGGAATGGTACATGAGATTATCACAGACTTAGCCTTTCCCTTTGCCTTTTGGTCAACCGGGTTGACCAAGGCCTATCCCTTTCCATTGGGAAGAAAAGGCTTTTCTGGACTTCCAATGTTACCAATGTCCATGTCCACGGAAGTTTGAGAAATAGACCTTCCACCCATATTTGCTTGACCATTGCGCCACATCATTTCTGACTCAGCAGCAACAAGCAAATAAGATAGATCTATTAGGGTCATGTCGTGATTTATCACATAGTAGTTCTGAATGAACTCACTGTATGACTCTGGAAGTGACTGAAGAACCCAGTCAATAGTCAACTTCCTTGGGACAACGACACCCAACATTCTCAACCTGTCAAAGTGTGACTTCATTCCTAAGACATGAGTGCACACAGGTCTTCCATCTTTATGTTTCATTGCTATTAGGGCTTGAGTGACCTTGAATTTTTCAAGTCTTCGAGCTTGTGGGTCAGGGAGAATAATTGGAGGAGGTGGAGGTAGAGAAGTATGATTTCCATGAGATTTGGGAAGATCACAGTTGTCTAAACCAGACATCTACAATGGGAGATATTCAAGTTAGTTGATTTTAAGTCCTTAATATAACACCCAATATGAAATATTAAGGCTAGGACCCAACACAATATTTTATAACTTGGAAGAGGGATGCCGTAATCCAAGCTATAAAATATTTGAAGGTAGGTGAATGACGATTCACCAATTTCCACCATGAAAAACGAAATAAATTATTAAGTTGTAATTGGATTTGAAATTCCTAGATCTTTTGAGATTCATTGAACTTTCAATGGCATGTTTCAATCTCGATTGTGCCCTTCGGGTTTTGTGACTGGGATGCGGAGGATCACAAAACAAGGTGTGAATAACCATGCAAACTCACTTGGTACCCTTAATATTATCACCTAATCGATGTGCCGGTTAACCACACACGCTCCACCGATCTATGATAAACATTAAGTTACCCTTCGTGATCCTTACTAGTCCAAGTTAGTGTGTCGGTTAACCACACACGCTCCACTAACGACTTGGTAAGGTACAAAGTGTGAATTTCATGGGTTAGCACCATATTCACATTTTCCTAAAGTAACTAAGATTGGGAATTTATAAAAGGTTTAGTTACTTTATAATATTCATTATACTTTTAATGAGAATTTAAAGTCATTGTCCTACCCGTTCGGCTAACGACCCTCCACCGATCAAGGAAGCGGTGGGTGAGAATGGACACCCATTAAGTTGCCATTTTATAGGCAACAACCTTATACCCCCTTATAGACCGACTTCGTGAATGAGGCCTACTAACGGTAAAACGACTTGATCTTATACATATATATAATAATTAACCATTAATGTTATAAATAGTATAAGGGTTGAATTTTAACTTTTAAAACTCTAAGGGTTGGAATTAAAGTATATTAATGTGTGTGTAACTTTACAAATTCCAAAACTTGAGGGCAAGTTTTTGAAACTTTTCAAAACTTTTCATTTCATAACTTATGAGTTAATGGTTCATAAAAATGAAGACTCTTCATTTTTTATGTAACTTATGTGTTTAAATGTGTGTTTAAAAGAAAGTGACCTTTAGATATCCATAACTTGAGGACAAATTATGGACTCCATTAAAACACATAAATGATCAAGAATTAATGATAAACAATTCAACAAATAATTCCTATCATTTTTCTAAACTCATAAGAACATGAACATGATCATCAAGATTTCAAGAATAATATGAGCACATAAAATCATGGAATTTTGATATAAGCCATTGTAAATGGATTAGCATAAAAATTACACCATCTAAAACAGGTTTTAAAACACCAAAACAGTTTAGGGTAATGTTTGTAGTCTATTTCCAGCAACAAAAGTCGAAAATCTGTTGTCAGTTCATTCTACTCGGCGAGTGCACGAACCTACTCAACGAGTAGGATGAATTTTCACTTGGACTCGTCGAGTCCCCCCATGGACTCGGCGAGTCCACTGTTCAGACAGCAAACAATTTCGATTTTTAACACAATTTTGCATCAAGTATCAACAAACAAGCCTAGGCTCTGATACCACTGTTGGGTTTTGAGCATTCTAACACTTCCTAAGTGTACATGCAACCCTAATAAACCTTGGATCTATGTTTGTCTAAAATACATGCAAAATTTGTTTTCCAAGGTTTATAACTTATCTAGCATGGCATGGGGAACTTTTAAACATAAAAGAACTAGATGAATTACATACCTTTGTTTGTGAATTGATTCCTTAGGAGTTTGAGAGCCAAGCACCAATAATATGAATGCCTCAAATGGAAATCACAAATCACCACAAACTTGGAAAACTTATGAGAGAGTATATCTATGCTCTAGAAATCGGCCACCTTTCTTCACACACACTAGGGTGTCATTTCATGCAGCACAAGCTTGTTTATATAGTGCACATGATTAGGGTAAACCCTAATAACCCATGTCTTTTCCTTTCCAAGGATCCATGGGTTAAGAGCTCCATCGATCATCCATGGACTCCCATATAAGCTTAGCCCATTACCATAATGAGTGTTAGACCACACTATATAAATATAATAGCCCATGTTTAATTAGTCACCATTTGATCACTAAATTAATTCATCATTAATTTAAGACGAATACTAATTAAATAATACAATTTCATATTAATATATTATAACTTATAATATATTAATAAGCCGCAAATATACTCTTCTCATAATGTTATCCATATAAATAGTTCGGGTGAAGTGCAACCCAAATGGACCATGCCGGGTCGGGTCAAGTATATACCAAATAAGTTATGGACTTAGACACCTTATCCAACAAAAATAACTCAAATACCCAAATTCTCTCTGTTCTTCAAAGCTTCTAAACCCTAATCATGGTTGGCGTTGATTCTACTTCTCGAACAACTGAAGACATCACTTCTCAACCGATCATGAAGATTCAAAGAACCAATTATCAAGTGGAAGCAGATGTATCTTTGTATCCAGAAGAATTGAAGATGCTAATTGTCGCATTGAAGAGTTCTGTTCTTTCCAAGGCGATGTTTAATTCTTTCTCAGTTCCTCTCTCATGGCTTTCTCAGGCAGGATCCACTGCTACTTATAGCAAAGCCATGGATATCATCACCTTTCAACTGGTGAATGACAAGCAAATCCGTTTGTCCAAGAAGATTTTTTGTCAGATTCTGGATATTCCTAATTCTCAACTTGTTATTGATCTTTCTTATGCACAAGTTATTCATATGTTTAATGAGATGGGTCATCAACCTCCACTCACAAAGATCAGTGATTTCGAGAAATCAGCCATGCCAACTGTTTGGAATTTCTTGTTTGGAATTTTTCTTCGATGCTTGAAAGGTCGAAGTGTTGGCTTAGACAAAGGTTGCATGGAGGTTTATGCGATGGTGGAAGGATTATATTATGATATCTCTATCGACTACTCTACTCAACTATGGAAGGAATTCCAAAAGAGTGTCGAAAAGACGAATGTGGTTCAAGGCATTTCGTGTGCAAGGTATTGGAGCTTAATCCTTGGTTATTTCTATGATAAAGAAGGAATTGTTGTCCCTGTTGATGAAGAAAAGGCTAAGTTTCTGAAGTATCACTTTCCAAAGGAAGTTTCGGATGATATGGAGGTATTCACACATATTGCTCGGATTCCTAATGCAATGTTAAAGAGGGTTGAGCCAACAAATTCAGTGTTGGTTGAGTACTTGAAAACCATTAATCCAGATGTTGAGACTGGAAAATTATTGTCGAAAGAAGAAGCTGGTCCTTCCAAGAAGTCTAAACGTTCTAAAAAGGATGCAAAAGCTACACCAGAGAAGCTAGTGCACGAATCAAAGAAGTCTCCTGAGAAGATTGTGCATGAATCTACGAAGTCTCCAGAGAAGCCTGAGACGGCTAAAGTGAATGTCTCGACTGTTGTCATCAAACCAGTGGAACCTGTTAATGATACTGTAGTGGCAGAGAAAATTCCTTCGAAAACTGGTGTTTTTCGTCGTTTGAAGAAAAGGACTAGGGGCTCCAGAAAATCTTCTGATGGTGGATCAAAATTTTCTCCTTCTAATGTTCGTAAACCACAACTCTCTCATCAAGGAGTTATTTTTTGAGAGGTTCCAGCTCCATTCTCGCCTCTATCCAAGAAACGAAGAGCTGAAGATGTGGCCAAACATATTTCGAAGAAGAAGAAAAGACAAAGAAAGTTGGTTATTCAAGAGGCATCTTCTGAAGAAGAAATTGTTCCTGAAACACCAGAACCAGTTGTTTCACAATCTGTATCTACTCCTGAGAAGACAATAGTCATACCACCCGAAGTCTTGTTAACTGAATCACATACTGAGGAGGTTCGAACTTCCGGCATTATTACACACGTATCTGATACGGATGTAAATGTCAACATGGGTGAGGGAGAGTCGAACAAAGAGGTTGCACCTACTAATCAAGGTAATCCTGTATCTTTAAAACCAGACAGTTTCGTGTCTTTACCACCTTTTATTCTTCTGAATACTACAAATTCCCCAACTTTTGAAACCATTCTTCATCAACCCTTTACCACTCTTTTTCCATCTCAATCTACTGATTCTCTCAAAATTAATTCACATGTTCAACCTTCACCTGTTGTTGAAGCTGATACTGATAATGAAGGTTTTGGAGGTGCCTTTGAAGCGTTACAGTTTGATGATGAAGAAGATCACTTCCCTGATCATATGTTGATGACGATGAAACAATTCAAAATTCTTAACTAGAAGTTGAATTCTATTCTTCAATCACAAGCAGATTTGGGGAGTAATTCGTCTGTATCTCATATGGATGTTGATAATATGCTGAAAACATTCGAAGGAAAAGTGGTAAGTAAAGTCTCTGGAATGGTCCGAGATTCAGAGATTCGTCTGTTGGAAAAGATTGATCACAATGATCAAAATGATGAATTGCGGGTCAATTCTCTCAATTCGATGTTCAGAGGGGAAGTGAAAGAATTCAAGCATTTGATGAAAGAACAACATGTACTATTCGTTCAAGATATCAAGAAGGTAAGGGAAGATGTAAATTTGCAAATCCAAGAACTTCGACAGGATATGCAAAAAGAAATCTCAATCGTACAACGTGATTATGCTTCGATCAATCAGAAAGTTGACATTATTTGTGATACTGTTACCAAATATGTCAAACTGTACGAAGATTTGCATCCTCAACTTACTCAATTGTCGACCATGGAAAATCAAAGCTTTTACAGTCTGTTTCATCTGTTTCATCCTCAAATTACTCAAGTGGAAATGCTTTTACAGGATATGCTTTTACGAAGATTTGCATCCTCAACTTACTCATGTGGAAATGCTTAATTCGCTGAAGGAGCTTAAAGAGTTAACTGTAAAATCTGTTTCATCTCCATTAATCACTCCGGACTTTTTGTCTCAAAAGTTCGTTCATTTTGAAGCGATCTTGCAAAAACAACTTGCTCCACTTTCTAATATTTCTAGCCTTCTTCCGAAGAATGCCCCACCTGTTTTCACAGGGGTGCAAGGGGGAGAAAAGGAGGATGGTAGTTGGAAAGGTGTTTTCTTCGGAGATTCTGATAACTAGTGGTGAAAATTTTCATACAGATGCAAAGGTTGTTGCAAAGGTGTTTTCTTCGGAGATTCTGATAACAAAACCAATTTTGTCAACTGCTGAGCCAGTTATTTCGAATGTTTTAACAACAATGCCAGGGACAACGATACCAATTTCAAAATCAATTTCCAAAGGAATTGTGATTGGAGAAGGAGGCAACAGTTCGAAGCCTAAGGAAAGTGTTGATAATTCCTCTGTAAAAGACAAAGGCAAAACTGTTATGGTCGAAAAGTCAAAAGAAGAAAAGAAAGCTGAAGCGGAGGCTGAGGTTGAAAAGCTCTGAATTGTACAAAGCATTATGCGACTTCGTGCAAATGATCCACCTGGGATGAACAAGGGTGATCCTTCAAAGCATTACAATTATGAGACAATAGAGTCGAAAGTTGCATATAATCATATGTATGCTTTCGAAAAGAAGCCAAAGAGAAGCTATGTTGTTCTCAACACTGATATGAGTCAATTAGATTTTCCCATCATTGAAATGATGTTCATCATGGCTCAGTACAAAATTGCTGAGAAATTTGACAATGATGATGAGTACACATACATGAAGATCAGATTTCATGCTGTACTTGGAAAACTTCCAGAGGAGATTTGGTCTCTGGTGAAGATAAAGAAGGTGATAAGCATAAAGCGAGATGTGTTGTTCGAAAATATGATGCAGAATCTTCGCTTTATTGTTTCAAGGGCGAATAGGCAAGTATGTGATTTTTCAGTAGCTGATTTTCCCTTAATGAACTTGTATGATCTGATTTAAGTTGCATTGTTACTAAAGGATAAAGACGCTTCATATCTTCGAGAAACTAATCCTGAAGTTTTTCGACTTGGGGTGGCTCACATCAAGATTTTCATTGACAACTATTATGAGTATTTAGCATTTACTGATGTTGAGTTAGCTACAGCAAAGGGATTGACTGTAAAAGTGCCAATGGAACTTCCTTTTACTCAACCTGAGTTGAAGAAGTATGCTGACGGAGAAATATGTTTGAAACCATTTGGTATGATATTTGCTGGGAAAGATAAAATGGGAAGGCGAAAAGATTCTTGTTTCAACCTTCCGAAGTGGAAAGATATACAACTTCCCAATATACGAATTTCATTGTTCGTATGAATAGCTGCAAGAAGAATAATGAAGGAGATAAGAAGGAACTGAAGAAGATAATCTCGTGGTACACTGATATTCGAAGAGTTATGCTGTATGTTATACAGATACTCTTGAACTGACGAAGGTCGACATTATTACAAAGGGGGAGATTGTTAGGGTCGAATTTTGTTGTAATATGTCGAAGTTTGTTTTACCCTTCATATGTTTTGTTAAGTTTATTTAATGAGGTGTATTTCGTACGAAGCTTAATTGTCAATGCCTTAGTATTTTTTGTATGCTTTCACTGTTCCTATAAATATGAAACTTTACTAGAGTTAGATAAGAGTCTTTTACTGAACCTGTCTATTTTCTCTGTAAAAGTTGAAAGCGTAAATGAGCAGAAACCAGATCTTATTTACATCGTTTGTTCAATCTGCATTCGTTTAACTCTGATTTTGATTAATACTTGATTCTACGATTCTTCACTCCTGCGGTGATCATCAGAATTCGTCCATCCGCTCCTGAGTTCTTTGTTATTGGGCAGTCCCTCCTATAGTGCCCATTCTCACCACAGCCAAAGCAGGCTTGGTTTTCTTCAACTTCGGGGACTTGGGAGATCGGTTGAGCAGGTGCCCTGCAGAAACGGATTGTGTGTCCCTTCCTGTGGCAGTTCAGGCACTGCATTTCCCGACGTACTCCGGTGTGGTGATAGTTGCACTTTCCACACTTCGGGAGAGTTCCAGCATATCGACTGGCCGGTGCTGGAGTAGTAGGTGTTGTGGCGGCGTATATAGTACCCGTTTGTTGCTCCTGCGGGGTTTCCTGTGTTGTTTGCTTCTTCTTACTCTTGTTCCCCGACTTCCGTTTATAGTCCTCTCCCCTTGATGGCTCGGGAACGGGGACTTCCACACCATGCAGACCCCATGGTCAACGAGCTGCTGAGCCAGGCGTTTGGCACTATCGAATGTGGTTGGGTTAGAAGACAGTACATCTCTTGAATCGGGGTAGATAAACCCCAGATGTATCTTTCTATCTTCTTGCTCTCCGGGGTAACCATCCCGGGGCATAGTGCTGCCAGGTCGCTAAACCTGTCTGTGTATGCCACTATGTCTGAGCCGACCATAGTGTGCTCCCATAGTTCTTGTTCCAGCTTTTGAACTTCGCCCATCGGGCAGTATTCTTCCAACATCATCTCTTTTAGGTTCTCCCAACCTATTGAGTTATCCAGTGATAGGGTCAGTGACTTAACATGGCTATTCCACCATGTCAGGGCTCTGTCGGAGAAGGTGCAGGCAGGAAACTTTACTTTGCTCCCTTCTGGGCACGAACCGATTGTGAAGACCGAATCTGTTTTCTCGAACCATCGCATCAAAGCGATGACTCCACCATTTCCATTAAAGGATTTGGGTTTGCAGCTCATGAAGTCCTTATACAAACACTCCATTGGGTGTCCGTGAGTAACTCTGGGGTTGGTTAAGTGGGTACCGCTACCAGATCCGAAGGTACCACTTTCGCCGATGTGAGCTAGAGCAGCTGCCACTGCGGCTGATATCGCTGCTTGGAGAGCAGCAAGATCGAATTGTGGAGGAGGTAGTGGTGTTTGAGTTGGATTTATCAGAGTAGTGCGCCTGTTTGACCTACGACGAGGCATCTTTGCTAAAAGAATACAAATATGAGATGGAATAAGTCTATAGCAGTGGTTTATAAGCCAAAAGCTGAAAGACAAGGTTATCCTAGTTCTGAGTGTATCTAGTTCTGACTTTCATAGGGTTCTGGAAACAATTCATAAAGGAGTCTATACAAAATAAACTTTATGAATTTAGAAATGGCTATCCTCGAATGAATATCTGTGACCTGAATAACTGTTACCGGTTGCATGAAAAGAAAATAATCCTAACACATAGTGTGAGCAGTGTCTCCACTAGCTCATTAAGTTAAACAAGATTATTATTTATTAGTGTGACGCATAAGACGTTTTGGTTACTTTGGCTGATCCTTCTTTGAAAACTTCTCATGAACCTGCTCTTCTTCCTCCTTGGCTCTTCTGTTGACTGCTATGAGGAAGTGGTTACATGTATCTGGTTTTGTCGTGCGAGAATGGAAGTGACTAAAGAATCTATGAGATTTAAGTGAAACATTATGGGGTGATCCTTACAGTGTCCTCCTATAATTGCACAATGTATACAAGTTGTATACAATTTAAGATTAAATAGACCTTCAAATAAGTGATCCTACTCCAAAACCACAACCAAACAAGGAACAAGTAGTGAAGCATACATCACAAATTCTAAGACTATAAAACCTCAATTATATAAAACCTTGGAAGCATACACTCCAAAATTATAGACCTATCCGTAAGGGTCTTTTAAATTATCACATAAGTTATTTATATAGTGCCTAAAATACTCCTATAGTATTTTAATGTAATGTACTTGGTATGTTTTAAACTTGTTGTTTGTTATAGTATCCTAAAATACTCCCATAGTATTCTAACTTTTATGTACTGATCTAGAAATCCCTTGAATAGAGTTAGGTAAGTTTTAAGACTGTTGCAACACCACATCACTCCCAAACACATGTCGGTCACATCTCAAATGAATATAGTTGATCAGGCTATATTGATCCTAGCAATGATTACATAATTGTCCAGGTTTGACCGCAGTGTTCAACCTTTAAATACTTTTGTTCTGTTCTTCTTGTGATACTTGTTCTAGTATGTATATATGTATAAGCACGTATGTATACTTTTATAAGGTATTGTTATATTTTTAAAATATAATATTATCCAGAGCACTTCGGTCCCATTGTATTTATAGTTGTATATCTTTTATCGGTTAATATACTTAGTTCACTATAAACAATTCTCTGATACCAATCTGTCACACCCCAAAACCGGAACGGCGGAAACGTTCGGGGGTGGAGGACGTCATGTTTAGTATCACAAGTCATGCATCATAGTAATCAAAGTAACAAACAACCATTTCACTAGAAAGAAAGTGTTTACAAAGTATGTGGTTCACATAACATAGACTACAAAGTAAATAACAAAACAAGACATGAAGCTATTATGCTCCATCTTATGAATCCCGGTGCGCGTACCTGTCTACTGGTCTCCTGAGAATACAAGTTATTTTGAAAGAGTAGATCAGCATTTAAGCTAGTGAGTTCATAAGATTTTAGTTGTTGGGTTTTATAGTGTTGCGTCATGGGCTCGGTCCTTAGCCCAATTTTGCTATCCAGTTTGGGCATGTCCAACTATGATTGTTTTATTTAGGGTTTAGTATATAAGGTGCATGCATGCAGCCTTTGAATAGGGCGCTTTTGATAATTATTGTTTGGAGTTGTACTATGAAACCCTAGCTCGCCTCTATAGTGGAAGTTCTTTGTCGAGCTCTGCTGAGGCGTGACTACGTTTGAATCATTCAGCATTATTTGATTCCATGTTGTGTTCTCTGTGTTGATTTGATTTTATTGTTTAATCTGTTGAAGATCTAATCGATCTAAGAGTTTTTCAACTCAACAATTGGTATCAGAGTAGGAGACTGTGTAATTCATACACATCTCTTCTGTTGAAGAAGATCTTAGGGTTTTCCGCTTAGATTAATATTTATAGAGCCGTCATCTGCTATTGACGTGGTTCTTTGAATATTTGATCTTACCCTAATGTTATTTACAAGTCTGATCTTAAGCAGGTTTAAACAAGCTTCAACATATCCATGGACGATTCTCAGTCAAACCCAATCAACATCTCAAACAGCATAGGATCGACAACAAGGATTCCTATCTTATACACTCAAGATTATGAAGTTTGGGCAAATCACTTTGAAGACTACGTGATTGGCTCAGAAGATAATGGATACTTAATCTGGGAGGCGATTACTGTTGGTCCTTTCCTACATGCAAGCACCTCTAGAGTTGTTAAAACTCAAAAGGAATATAATCAACTCATCAGTGACGTGAAAGATATACCTCAGGACGAGAAAGAAAAGTTTCAGTGCAACATTAAAGCTTTAAGGATGATAAGGTTTGCATTACATTCAGACACATTTCGGCTGGTGAGCTCATGTACGACGGCAAAGGAAATATGGGTCAGGTTGAAGGAACTGTACTCTACGGATGAAGATCTTGAGCACTCTATCCAGACCCTACTACTCTCAGAATTTGGTGACTTTAAGCAGAAGCCTGAAGAGAAGCTAGTTCAATCCTTCGATCGCTTCAGTCATCTCTTAAGCAAGATGATTAAACATGGAATCGAGAGCAAGGTCATTGAACAAAAGGTAACATTCATGAATAGGCTTAGATCGGAATGGATGGCTGTAGTATCAACAGTGAAGGCTCATGAACAGTTCAAAAGTTATTCTCTTGACAAATTGGTGGGAATACTTAAGTCACACAAGAGTGCCTTGACTAAAGAAGCTAATGTGGTTTCTGGCATGGGATCATTGGCTCTAATATCCAAAGGTAAGAATGCTGCTGAGGAAGAGGAAGATTTAGATCTCTCTGAATATGATCTAACAAGCGAAGAGTATTCTCTGATGATGTCAAATCCCAAGAAATTCATCAAGAGAAGATTTCCAACAAAAAAAAACCGAAACTGGCAAGGCAGTTACAGTGTAGAGAAAGCAAAGGAGGAACCGAAAAGTGTTTCTCAGACGGAAGAAACGAAGAAGGAAACGAAACTTGGAGGTGACTCGGGCTTTACCTGTCACTACTGTGGAGGCAAAAATCACTTCGCAAAAGACTGCATGCTCAGAAAGATGTCTGAGAAGAACGAAGATGAGGACGAGGAAGCGAACCTCACAAGGCGTTTGGAGGAAATCAGGAAGAAGAAAGTAGGATCTAACAACACCATGAATGCTCTTATTGTGCAGGGAAATACGATCGATGATGAATTTGGAGGCGTTGAAATTTGGTCGACTGATTCAGAGGACGAAGAAGTGAGGAAACCGACTCATGGCAAGGCTCTGTTGGTTAAGGAAGAGAACAACACAGGAAGATGTTTGATGGTGACGTCTGGAGTGTCACACATGCGAGGCTATACCACTGATGGAGGTAATGATGGATAGAAGGAAAGAGAAGACCGTTGTTTCGCTGCAAAGCCTGTCAGTCAGCAGATCAACGATTGTGACGAGTTGATCCAGAAGGTACAATCTATTCTTATCTCTCTGAAAATTCCAATAACTGACTACGAAAATGAACTCAATAGTTTAAAATCTAAATTTTCTAGTTTAAGTGGAAGTTTAACTCAAACTCGCGTCATAAACTCTAACCTAACTGATCAAATCAGCAGGGTGTCATCAAAGAGTGGGGAGAGGCGAATGTGGATTGAGCAGAAGGAGAAGGAGTTGATTAGGTCTAGGGATGAAACAATTTATTTGCAAAGAGATAATTTGAAGCTTTTAAAACAACGAAATGTGTGTTATTTAATTGCTAAGCGTTTATACACCAATATTACTCAATTGCATCTTGATTGTGAGATAGGGAAGAAGATACATCGTATGATTTTACCCTTCCTTGAGTTAAAGGAGGATGAAATCGATGCCGACGCATACGACTGTGAAAATGTTGTTTCTTCTGAGGATATTTCTCCTACCTACAGAATCGGTCTTGACAAAATAGAGTCCTTTATAAAGTCCAAAGACCAAAAGGACATGCTCAAAAATTTGTTGGATGAAAATGACAAATTGAAAATCCAAACTGAAACTGTACAGAAATTTGACTTGTTGAATGCTAAGTTGAGTTCAGAAAATAAAATTGTTGTTGAAAATACTTCTGAATTCGATGAGGATGATGATATGAGTGACATTTCTGTAGATGATGTGGTTGATTGTTCAGAATTTGTCAAGAGCGAACCCGAAACTAACAAAAATCTTATTTCTGAAAATTCGGTTGAGTTTGCTCGTTTATCCAAAGACAAGACCAAAGTCCTTAAAGAAAAGGCCATGGTGTATCAAAAAGGTCCAAACCACTCCAAATCAGGTATACAAAGTCAATGGAGTTTCTTTGCAACAAACAGCCGAACTGACAGCAATTGTTGCAAAAGATAATGTTGAGGGCTGTGATGAACATTTCTGGTCAGCACCCATTGACAATGCAGATGAAACTGTGGGTTTGTCTCAGAAAAATTCATGGAGAGTGAAAGGAAGATATGTAGCCGAACCTCTTAATGATCCTACTCGTTTTGATGAGCCTAGTACAAGTGGTACCAAAAAGCCTTCAGCCGAACAAGTCGCAGTCTCAAGCGAAACCTCTTCACTTAAAAGTGAAGCTTGTGCTCAAAAATCTAAGAAAAAGGCTAACATTCACAGAAATCCAAAACATGTGAAAGAGCGAAAGCATCAAAGGAATGTGAGGTACAAGAAAAACCTTACTGAAAGGAATCAGTTCTGGCGTTCTCAAAATCCCAACTATGTTCGCTATGAAAAATCTTCTAAGAAAAAGGAGGTAGGAAAAGAAAAATCCAGCACTCACACTCAGGGCGAAAACAACCGAAAACAGAGTTTCGGTCCTCAACATCTAACCAACCGAAAACAGAGTTTCGGTCCTCAAAATCAAACCAACCAAAAGCAGAGTTTCGGTCCTCAACATCAGACAAACCGAAAATAGAGATTCGGTCTGCCAAAGGATGTCAACCAAACACAAGGCTTCGGTTCTCGAAATGAGAAAAACTGAAAGGGTGGTTTCGGTTCCAGTCTAAGCAGTGAGCAGAAACGAAAGGAAAGCAATCTTCACTCTCAATCACAAACGAGCCATATCGAAAAGGCTAACTTAGTTTCCAAATCTCATTTTCCTAGCTCTAACCTCCTCTCACAGAATAATCAAAAAGGAAAAGAAAAGCTTTGTCCAGCAAATTCAAAGGATTCGTCAACTAAGCCTAATGTTGATCGAAAGTATGCTAACGTAGATTACACATATTCGACAACTCCACCCAAAAATAAAATTAAGGTTTTCACATTAACAAGAAAAGATGAAACGACGTTAATAAAAAGAACCTTTTTAGTTGATGTTTCACTAACAAATCCCTGTTCTGTGAAAAGCTCACGAGGGCCCAAGACACTTTGGGTTCCTAAATCTGCTTAACTTTTGCAGGTTATACGTGACGAGCAGTTTGATGATGAATGGTACATAGACAGTGGTTGCTCACGTCACATGACAGGTAGAAGGGAAGAACTGAGGGAATTTCAGTCTCTTACGAATGGTGGAAGTGTCAAGTATGGTAACAACTCCTATGGCACGATCAAAGGTTATGGTATGATTACCAATGGCGAGTTCTCGATAAGAAAAGTGGCATATGTTGAGGGTTTGCAACACAACCTTATCAGTTTTTCTCAACTGGTGGTTGGAACGGGACTAAAGGTGTCTTTTAATGACGAGGGATCAGAGATTACTGAAAAGAAGTCAAACATTGTTCTGCTGAAATCAAAGCGAAAATGAGAGATGTACCCTTTGAATCTCAATCCCATACGGGGAAAACCAGCTATCTGCCTGTTGTCAAAGGCTCAATCAAACGAAAGCTGGCTTTGGCACCGAAGACTCTCCCATCTGAATTTTAAAGACATCAACAAATTGGTGCTTGGAGATCATGTTCGGGGTCTTCCTGTTCTGAAATTCGATAAAGAACACCTCTGTGCTACATGTGAAATGGGGAAGCTAAGTCGACAGAGTCATCCTTCTCGCGTCAACACAAAAATAATTGAACCACTTGAATTACTTCATATTGATTTGTGTGGTCCATCTTCAATCGAAAGTGTTGGGGGAAACAAGTATATACTTGTCATTATAGATGACTTCTCCCGATTCACCTGGGTATTCTTTTTAAAACAGAAATCAGAGGCCACTCCTAAACTAAAGCTCTTCATCAAGCAGGTCGAAGTCCAGTTGAGAAAGGTTGTTCGTAACATAAGAAGTGACAATGGGTTGGAGTTTAAGAACAAAGAATTCGAAGAGTTTCTTGCAGAAAAAGGGACAACTCACAACTTCTCGGCCCCATACACTCCACAACAGAACGGCATTGTCGAAAGGCGAAACTGCTCTCTGAGTGAAGCAGCCCGAACAATACTGAGCTTCGCTTCACTACCTCTGTATTTCTGGGCTAATGCCATTGCTGCTGCTTGCTTTACACAGAATAGATCTTATCTCAACAAACATTTTTCGATCACTCCTTATGAGATCTTAATCAACCGAAAGCCAAATGTCAAGTTCTTTCATGTGTTCGGTTCAAGGTGCTTCATCTTTAATTCAAAGGAGCACCGAAATAAGTTTGATGTGAAAGCAGATGAGGGAATCTTTCTAGGTTATTCCTTAACCTCCAAAGCATATAGGGTTCTCAACAAACGATCAAAGAAAATTGAGGAGACCTATTATGTTACATTCGATGATAATTACGTCAAGAGGCTCAAAACCACCGAAGGTTCTGCTGGGGACATATTTCCAAACTCTGGTCAGGTTACAATACCTATTTCAAACCTATTTGAACAATACATGCTGCTGTTTGATGAGCCCGAAAAGGCTATTCTCTCTGAATCCAAAGCTACAGACAACAAGGTAGATAACTTGAAGAAGATAATCGATGACGCTGCAGCGAATATGGAAGAAGAACAACCTATGGAATCCGGCAGATCAGACACAAGTCACCTTCAAAAGGATTACTCTCAGTCTCAGGGGGAGGGTTGGTCTGATCTTCCCAATCAAGATCCAACATTACAGGGGGAGAATTCTACAACCGAAAGTCTAGTCCAAACGGAAAATTCTGATCCTAAAATTGAGGAAGTCTCATCTTTCGAAGTAAAGAACTCTAATCCAGCGACTGAGGAGGTATCATCATTTGAGGGGTAGAAGACGAACACAAACGATGATGACACTCAGTCGGAGTGTGAAGTAGAAGTGAATGCTGAACTGGATCCCTCATACGATCCCAATTATCCTCCACTCATCAAATGGACCAAAGATCATCCCCAGTCACAAGTTATTGGTGATTTCCAACACCAAAAGATGCTTCTGTGGTCGGATTAAAATGGGTGTTCAGAAATAAGATGGATAAAGAAGGGGACGTGATACGCAACAAGGCAAGGCTGGTCGTGAAAGGTTATTGTCAAGAGGAGGGAATAGATTATGAAGAGACCTTCGTGTTGGATTAGGTGTCTAAGCCCATAACTATAATTGGTATGTACTTGAATTGACAGCAGCACAGTCCTTTTGGGTTGCCCTCAACCTAGCAACTGGACAAGGAAATTATGAAAGGAGAGATATTAATTTATAAGATTAATAAATTAATATATATATAAATGATTTATTAATATGTTAATGGATTAATATATTAATTAGAAATCATTATGTTTAATTAATTGTTAGCCAGAAATTAATCAGAATTGATTTGGGGGTTAAAAGAATTAATTATAAGGTATAGGGACTAGTTTGCAATTATCTAATAGTTGAGTGGAAGGCTCTAGAACCCCCTTGGAAGAGGGTGGACGAAATCTTTAGGGGAAACCCTAATAATTTCGTCCATAGGGGCTTGGATAAGGCCCTTGGGTTTGCTTAGGCCCTAAGCAAAGGATAACTAGGGTTTCCCTTAAACCCTAGATCCCTCAACTATATAAGGAGCCTCCTGGTTCATGTTTTTGGTCACTCTTTCTTTTGAAGAAACCCTAAGGCCGAGATTTTGCATACTCCCTCTCCCCTCTCTCTTCTACTTTCCTTCTTGCTAGTTTGGGTGTGATTCCATTAGAGGCATTACACTTGTGGTGCTAAAGCTTCCAAGAAGATCAAGATCAAGACCAAGGGAATATCAATTGTTTGCTATAACATTTGAAAGGTATGTAAACCCTAAACCCTAGTTTGTTAATTTCGAAATTAGCCTCTCTCCTCTAGGGTTCTTGTTTTGCAATTCAAAGTTGTATGTTCAATAGTTAAAACATAGATCCAAAGTAGGTTGCATGTGAACTTAGGAATTGTTTTCTAGTTTATTTGTTGTACCTAAAACCCATCAGTGGTATCAGAGCCATTGTTGTTTTAAATTGAATTGCTACAATTGTTGAATTGCAAATTAGGGTTTATAGCTATTAAACCCTAAAGGCCAATTTTTCGATTTCTAGGGTTTTGGATCAAAGGTTTTTTTTTCGAAAACCCTAGCCTCCAAAGAACCCTAATCGAAATTAGGGTTAGGGTTTTGAAAACCCTAGCCTCCTCCCTTATGAATTTCGAAATATGCTAAGAGGATAACTAGGGTTTCTTGTTTTTGGATAATTGTTACTTAATTAGATTAATTGGATAATTATCCTTACCCTATTTTTCGAAATTAGAGGGATAAGGATTAGGATTAAATTAATTGATTAATTTAATTAGATAATCCTTACGAGATTTAATAATTTGATTAATAGTTAATTAATAGATAAATATTAAATCTAGTTAATTGGTTTATTTAAATTTGAATTTAATAGCTTAAATTTCGAAATTTATATAAACCCTTGAAGTTTTAAAAAGTTTTAAAACACACCTTATATATATATTATAATTAAAGGCTTAATATTATATGTATAAGAATATGGTCAGTCAAATCGCTAGTATGCCTCATTCACGAAGCTAATCTATAAGGGGGGTATAAGGAAACTGCCTATAAAATGGTAGTTGAATGGGTGTCCACTCTCACCCACCGCTTCCTTGATTAGTGGAGGGTCGTTAGCAGAACGGATTTGATAGGACAACTACTTCTCATTAAAAGTATAATGATATTAAAAGTACTAGAACATTATTTTCAAAAATCCCAACTCTAGTTACTTTAGGAAAAATGTGAAAAGTATGCTAATCCATGAAATTGCACATTATGCTTTATTGGTCGTTAGTGGAGCGTGTGTGGTTAACCAGCACACTAAAAGGCACTAATAAAGAGTAGTAATGGGTATCTCATAATTATCATTTTGATGGAGCGTGTGTGGTTTACCAGCACATCAATAGTTAATGATAAAGACAATGAGGTTACCAAGCACATTTGCATGGTTATTCACATCTTGTTTGTGATCCTCGGCATCCCAGTCACAAATAGAAGAGCATAATCTGAGATTAAAACATGCCATTGAATAGTTTCAATGTATCTCAAAAGAATTAGGAATTTCACTTCGTTTGTTTCGTCTAATGGTGGAATTGGTGAATCGTCATTCACCTACCTTTATGAAATTTGCACTTGGATCTCGGCATCCCATTTCTGAGTTGTGAATCTTCATAGTTGGATCCTAACCTTGATATTATATCTTTGGGTTATTTTATTAAGGTATCTTGAAATCTAACTAAAACTTTTTTTTCAGATGTCTACTCCTGGAAACACTTCTGCTTCGTCCTCCTCCAACCAAAACTTCTCTTTGCTCAATATCTGCTCCAAAGTCGTTATGGATGGCTCAAACTATAACGATTGGATGCGCAACATCAAGATGGCTCTTCGTTTCGAGAACAAAGAATATGTTCTTGAAAAGGAGCTCAAAGAGCTTGATGAGAATGAAGCTACTCCTGAAGATCTTGCTGCCTACAAGAAACATTACGATGATGCTACCAAAGTGGCATGCATCATGGTGGCAACTATGTCCCCAGAATTGCAGAGGTACTATGAGGACTACTGGCCTTTCGAGATGAACAAGGACCTTATGGAAAAGTACCATAAGCGAGCTCGTCAAGAAAAGTTCGAAGTAGTCAAGTCACTCATGGCTTGCAAGATGAAAGATGGGGAGTCGGTTGTGTCACATGTGAAAAGAATGCAACGCTACATAGAGCGTTTGGTCAAGCTCAATATTCACTTTGATGAGGAATTGGCCATTGACATGGTCTTGAACTCACTTCCTGAATGTTATGGTCAGTTTATTCTAACTTACCATTTGAACAATACTGAGCAGAACTTGGCCCAATTGCACAACTTGTTGCAGACAGCTGAGGCAGGGATGAAGGGTAAAAGTATACCCTCCACACCTACGAGTACCCCTGTTTTGGCTATTGGACAGGGAAAGGGGAAAAAGAGGAAAGGTCATCCCAAGCAAAACTGGAAGAGCAAGGCTCAAGCTGGGTCATCTAGTAATGGCCCAAAGGCTAAGCCCAATGGTTCCACTCCCCATGTTTCTGATCCAAAAGAGGCAGTTTGCTTTTACTGCAACCAAAAAGGGCATTGGAAGAGATCTTGCCCACAATATCTGTAAGATATCAAGGATGGCAAAGTGAAGCCATCTTCGGCAGGTATTTACACTATTTCTGCTAATAACTCATTATCTTCTCGTTCATGGGTCCTTGATACAGGATGTGGTTTTCATATCTGTTCTGATTTGCAGGGTCTAAAGGAAAGTGAGGAGATAGAGCGAGGAAGGATAAACCTGATCATGGGAAACAGAAAGTATTCACCAGTAACCAAGATCGGAGTTTATCAGCTTCTGCTTAGTAATGATGTTAGATTAGATTTAATAAATTGTTGCTATTCGTCTGAGATGACGAGAAACATTATTTCATTTCATGCATTGTTCAGACAAGGTTTTACATATTCTTTTAATGATTTGAATGGTTCAATTTCTGTTTATAAGAATGGTGTTTTTATGTTTGAAGCTTTGCCTTGTAATGGTGTGTATGAAACAGTGACTTGTGTTGATAGCTTAGGAAATAGTGTACTTAATATTGACTTGTCTAATAGTGTAGACAAGGCATGCTTGTGGCATTGTCGTCTTGGACACATTAACAAGAAACGCATAGCCCAACTCCAAAAGGATGGAGTGTTGGAATCATTTGACCTAAAGTCAGATGATATGTGTGAATCTTGTCTTTTGGGAAAGATGACAAAATCACCATTCACAGGGTCTTGTGAAAGAGGTGAAGGTCTGTTGGATCTCATACACATAGATGTGTGTGGGCCCTTCAGATCAACTACAAGAGATGCTAATCGATTCTATGTGACTTTCACTGACGATTATAGCAGATATGGATATATCTACTTGATCAAGCATAAGTCAGAAACTTTTGAAAAGTTCAAAGAGTTTAAGCATGAAGTCGAAAATCAATTGGGCAGAAAGATAAAGATACTTAGATCCGATAGAGGCGGGGAGTATCTTAGTATCGAGTTTAACGACTATCTGAAAGAATGTGGGATAGTCTCACAATTGACTCCTCCTAGGACACCACAGTTAAATGGTGTAGCTGAGAGGCGCAATCGAACCTTGTTAGACATGGTTCGTTCTATGATGAGTCGGGCTTCGCTTCCTATTCTTTTCTGGGGGTATGCCTTAGAGACAGCCGCCCACATCCTCAATCTTGTCCCTACAAAGAAGGTTGCCAAAACACCTCACGAAATGTGGACAGGGAAAGTTCCCTCGTTAGCACATATTAAAGTCTGGGGTTGTGAAGCTTTCGTAAGACGAGAGACTCACGACAAGCTAGCAGCTAGAAGTGAGAAATGTGTTTTCATTGGTTACCCAAAGCAGTCTTTTGGATATTTGTTCTACAGGCCTAGTGAGAACGTGGTCTTTGTAGCACGAAGATGAGTCTTTCTTGAAAGAGAGCTCATATTCAAAGAGGACAGTGGGAGCATTATTGACCTTGAAGAAATTCAAGAGTCAGCCAATGAAGGAACCTTAGATGACACTAGCACTCAACCAGAGGAAACAGTTCCTATTGAACCAATTGATAACTCATTACCTCTTAGAAGATCCACTAGGGTGAGTGTGCCACCTGAGTTGTTTGGTTTTCATATTACTTCAGATGTTGACACATTCATAAGTGACAGAACACTGGTAAACTTAGATGAACCAGTCACTTATAAGGAAGCAATGGCAGGCCCAGAGGCTTCCAAGTGGAAAGAGGCAATGGACAGCGAGATTAAGTCCATGTATGACAACCAAGTTTGGAATTTGGTTGATAGTGCACCAGGTCGCAAGACAGTTGGGTGCAAATGGATCTTCAAGAAGAAGACAGACATGGATGGAAATGTGCATACATTCAAGGCTCGATTGGTTGCAAAAGGTTTCACTCAAACCCCAGGGGTTGACTATGATGAGACCTTCTCGCCAGTGGCTAAGATTAAATCTATTAGGATATTGCTCGCCATAGCTGCCTTTCATGATTATGAAATCTGGCAGATGGATGTCAAAACTGCTTTCCTTAATGGGAAGTTGGCTGAGGATGTTTACATGAATCAGCCAGAGGGTTTTATTGATGCAAAGTTTCCTAATAGAGTGTGCAAGCTTGAGAAATCCATTTATGGATTAAAACAAGCATCTCGCAGCTGGAATCTTTGCTTCCATGAGAAAGTCAAAGAATTTGGTTTCTCTAGAAGTGAAGATGAGTTTTGTGTGTATATCAAGGCTAGTGGGAGTATAGTAACTTTTCTGGTGTTATATGTCGATGACATATTACTCATTGGTAACGACATTCCAACCTTGAGAGATGTTAAGTCTTGGCTTGGAAAGTGTTTTGCCATGAAAGACCTTGGAGAAGCTGCCTATATTCTTAGGATTAGAATATTGAGAGATAGAAAGAAGAGACTGATTGGACTTAGTCAGAGCACATACTTGGATAAGGTACTAAAGAGGTTTAGTATGGAAAATTCCAAGAAGGGAGAGCTACCTATCCAGAGCAATACCAAATTGAGTAAGACTCAATGCCCGAGTACAGATGTTGAAATAGATGACATGAGTCGTGTACCTTATGCTTCCGCTGTCGGATCGATCATGTACGCTATGACATGTACTCGCCCTGATGTGGCATTTGCTTTGAGCATGGTCAGTCGCTATCAGGGAAACCCAGGTAGAGCTCATTGGATAGCAGTTAAGAATATACTCAAGTATTTGCGAAGGACAAAGGACTGGGTTCTTGTGCTTGGTGGCAGTAATACTTTGAGAGTAGATGGTTACAGTGATGCCAACTTTCAAACGGATAGAGATAACTTCCGTTCTCAGTCGGGCTCGGTATTTTTAATGAATGGAGGAGCAGTTACTTGGAAGAGTTCCAAGCAAAATACGGTGGCTGATTCTACTTGTGAATCAGAGTACATAGCAGCAAGTGAAGCGTCGAAAGAAGCAGCTTGGTTGAGGAACTTCATCAGGGATCTCGGAGTTGTTCCAACCATCCAGGAGCCTATGGAACTGTTCTGCGATAATAAAGGAGCGGTTGCCTTGACAAAGGAACCGAGAGATCATGGTAAGACCAGACATATCGACAGAAAGTACCATTTCATCAGACATAGAGTTGAAGAAGGCCATCTTATAGTAAAGAGGGTGTCATCTGAAGATAACCCAGCAGATCCTCTCACAAAGGGTCTGAGTAGGGCTAAGCATATTCAGCATGCTCGGAGCATAGGACTGAAAGATGATATTAGTTTTAGTAGTTAGATTAGTTTTTGAAACTTGTAACAAAGTAAATGTAATTGACTTTTGGTGATTAAATAATAAAGTATTATTTATAAGTTTGGCTACTACCTTTTGTCAATTGTTTATTATTGTGTTTCATTTTTGCATGTTTTACTTCCTGAATAATGAGATTATTCAAACTCCACAGTCGCTCGTACTCTTGGAAGTAAGTAGTGAATTAAGACTGTCATGAATTGGATTGCAGATTGTCTAAGGATAGACATGGCAATAGAATTGCTGCAATGTTCATGAGTACTTAGAAATTGAGATTTGAGTATTGGATAAACCCACGCTCAGAGTATTACTTCATGGAATTCATCACGAGTAATACTGAGACGATAATATCTTATAATCTTGAAACGAAGATATATGAGTTGTAATTTACAAAGTCGGTTATACATTGGTGATACGAAAACGCATCAGTAACTTGGTGTTATAAAACGTATTGTCATGTATAATTTGATGAGTAAGAGATACAAGCATATGAGTCAACGTTTATTCGTTCCTTTTGCCCTAACAGGAAAAGCGATATCTGTGGGCCCTTCGATGATTTGGTGTTGACTTATGTGCTGGGCCCAGCCAGGACTAAATTGATGTGTTCGATTAGAAGTCCTTCATCATCACAAATCAGGAATCGGGAAACATAGATTCTGGACAAAGAGATTGATTACATTCCATGTCTTATGTCTAGGGATATCTAGCAGAACGAAGGATTATATGATCACTTATCTTAGGACACGTAACTGACTGGGTCAGAGTTCGGCAGCAGCTTTTTGGAAGCTACAATTTGCTGGTCAAATTTAGAAGGCATACTAGCAATTATAGTTACAGACTTATCCAAGTGGGAGACTGTTGGATTAGGTGTCTAATCCCATAACTATAATTGGTATGTACTTGAATTGACAGCAGCACAGTCCTTTTGGGTTGCCCTCAACCTAGCAACTGGACAAGGAAATTATGAAAGGAGAGATATTAATTTATAAGATTATTAAATTAATATATATATATAAATGATTTATTAATATGTTAATGGATTAATATATTAATTAGAAATCATTATGTTTAATTAATTGTTAGCCAGAAATTAATCAGAATTGATTTTGGGGTTAAAAGAATTAATTATAAGGTACAGGGACTAGTTTGCAATTATCTAATAGTTGAGTGGAAGGCTCTAGAACCCCCTTGGAAGAGGGTGGACGAAATCTTTAGGGGAAACCCTAATAATTTCGTCCATAGGGGCTTGGATAAGGCCCTTGGGTTTGCTTAGGCCCTAAGCAAAGGATAACTAGGGTTTCCCTTAAACCCTAGATCCCTCAGCTATATAAGGAGCCTCCTGGTTCATGTTTTTGGTCACTCTTTCTTTTGAAGAAACCCTAAGGCCGAGATTTTGCATACTCCCTCTCCCCTCTCTCTTCTACTTTCCTTCTTGCTAGTTTGGGTGTGATTCCATTAGAGGCATTACACTTGTGGTGCTAAAGCTTCCAAGAAGATCAAGATCAAGACCAAGGGAATATCAATTGTTTGCTATAACAATTGAAAGGTATGTAAACCCTAAACCCTAGTTTGTTAATTTCGAAATTAGCCTCTCTCCTCTAGGGTTCTTGTTTTGCAATTCAAAGTTGTATGTTCAATAGTTAAAACATAGATCCAAAGTAGGTTGCATGTGAACTTAGGAATTGTTTTCTAGTTTATTTGTTGTACCTAAAACCCATCACTTCGCTCCAGTGGCAAGGCTAGAATCGGTTCGTATATTTCTCGCCTATGTTGCACACAAAAACTTTAAAGTCTTTCAAATGGATGTAAAGTGCGCCTTCTTGAACGGGGAACTGGAAGAAACCGTGTATGTAGAGCAACCTCCGGGCTTTGTAAACGAAGATTATCCAGATCACTGCTACATCCTGGACAAGGCAGTCTATGGTCTCAAACAAGCTCCACGGGCCTGGTATGAAACTCTAACTAGATTTTTGAAAATGTCCAAATTTAAACAAGGTTCGGTTGACCCAACCTTCTTTCGTAAGAAAGAGGGTAACCACCTTATGATCGTTCAAATTTATGTTGATGACATCATTTTCGGCTCCACAAATCCAAGCTTAACTGCTGAGTTCATGAAGCTGATGGAAACTAAATTTGAAATGATTTCAATGGGTCCTATTAACTTTTTCCTTGGTCTGAATATAAGACAGGGACCAGAAGGCATTTTCATTAATCAAGAGGCCTACACGAAGACATTGCTTGCCAAGTTTGGTATGATGGGAGATTCAAAAGTGAAGGTTCCTATGGCGTTTGGCACAAAGTTAACGCCTTCCCTGGACAAACCGGACGCTGACATGACTCTTTATCGTCAAATGATTAGGTCTCTGATGTATCTAACTGCTAGTCGGCCAGATATAATGTTCTCTGTTTGTTATTGTGCCAGGTTTCAAGCAAATCCACGCGAACCTCATCTGCTGGCAGTAAAGAATATCTTTCGGTATCTGAAACGAACTACGTCTCTCGGGTTGTGGTACCCAGCCAAATCAGGGTTCTTTGTTCAAGCATTTTCAGATGCTGATCTTGGGGGATGTGGACTCGACCGGAAGAGTACCACTGGAGGATGTCAATTTATGGATGGCAAACTCGTAAGCTGGCAATCGAAGAAACAAACATGTGTATCTCTCTCCACTGTCGAAGCAAAATACATTGTCGCAGCATCATGCACATCTCAGGTCATCTGGATACAAAGTCAACTTCGTGACTTCGGCCTGAATATGAAGAAAATCCCTCTATATTGTGATTCTGAAAGCGCAATTAGGATTTGTCATAACCCTGTGCAACACTCAAAGACAAAACACATAGCACTGAGGTATCATTTTATCAAAGATCATGTGGAAGATGGTAACGTTGAAATTCATTTTGTAAGAACCACTGATCAATTGGCTGACATCTTCACTAAGGCCTTGCCTGAAGCAAGTTTTAATAAAATACTGCAAGGCTTAGGAATGATGGAAGCTGAATCCGTACCAAAATCTCCATCGTTTCAATAAAAGTTAGAAGCGAAATAGAGCGAACGTTCGGTCCATTTCGGGTTCGGTCCATTTTGGGTTCGGTCCATTTCGGGTTCGGTCCATTTTGGGTTCGGTCCATTTCTAGGAACCGAAATACCCCGAACGCTCGATCTATTTCGGGTTCGGTTTCACCGGGCTCGATTCGCCTCTACTTTCTATCTTATGGTTTCGGTTGTATAATATGTATACTCTTTTCCAGCAAGTTCCTGTGTGCATTTCTTCTATATTATATAAAATCCAAAAATATTTTCTTTCTGTTTTTAATTCTTTTTCAGTATATTTTATAAAATCCAAAAATATTTTCTTTTTGTTTTTAATTCTTTTTCAGTATATTTTATAAAATCCAAAAATATTTTCTTTCTGTTTTTAATTCTTTTTCAGTATATTTTATAAAATCCAAAAATATTTTCTTTCTGTTTTTTTTTTAATTATTTTTCAGTATATTTTTTTTTTTCAAAAATATTCTCTTTCGTTTTTCTGTGTACAAGAATATCTTTCACTAGTGCAGCTGGGGCAGGTATCAATCTCAAACTATGTACTAGCTAAGTGTCCCTAGAAGCATGCTGTTGTATGTTGACCAAAGCCTCGAACGATTTTGAGTAAAGCCTTAATGACTAGATACATACAAATCTTGTCTTACCAATCAGGCTGTCACATTTACTCTAATCATGAGCTGCCTTACTCTTCTCAAATTGAGTTAAGAGTTTTCTGCTTTGTCACTCTTTTCTAGCAGAGGCACATTCGGTTCTCTTACCCATCTTATTTTTCTCCATCACGGTTCGTATCATATTAAGTAACCCTTGAGACTCTCAGAAATAACCACTGAGGTTTATGGTTACACAAGTTCTGTGTTAATGATCTTTGATTTGTCCACCACGAATCAAGTGAAACCCAAAATCCAACTCCCATAATGAATTAACGGTGTACTCTTCAAAGTTCTAGCTATTATTTGTCACCTTAGGAAATCTCAAATTTTATTTTTGCGAGATCTTTATGAAATTGTTTTTCACCAAGACTATTTCTTCCAAAAGGATCCAATTTTATTTTTTTTAGATTTCCTGTTATCATAATTCCAACAAGTCACTGAATATGACTCCTACCTACTTGTTAAACAGGCTACATTGGCCTCACAAGTACTTCGTTCTGTTTCGGTCTTATATCAAGTTCTGAAATCATGAATTGAAGCGAAAGCCACCCGTTATAGCCTTAATTAAAAAGATGCCTTTCAATGCTTCTTAACAAGTACTTGATCGTTATTCAACGGGAAGCCACACAAGCACTTTGAAGTCTCTCTTGACTTTGAAGGAAGAGATTCATGCCCGGGATCAATAGCTTTATGTCTTAATAGACATCACACCTTCCCACAAACACTTTACTTTATATCTTTCTCATTTACACCCTTATGCACACACATTCTATATTCTCAAAGAGTTTTTCAACTCAAGTTAATGCATATGGGTTCGAAATTAAAAGCGACGATTTGGTGTAACGCCTTTTGAATCTTATGGTAATCGCTTTTTATTGAAGATTGATTCGATGACTCAGCAGGAAGTTTAAACGGCTAACGATTTGAATTAAGGATAAGATTAAAAGGCACCAAAATTTGATTTGGTCAGCATGCGTCATCTCTACTTTATTGGGGATGCAAGTTGTCAAAATCACGCCTTTTAAGCAGCCGTTTCCAAGATTTCAGCAATCATCACTTACGATTTTTCTCTCTCCACGATCGTATATAAGGACCATTTTCACTGCGACTGTTCCTTACCACACTTCTATTCACTAGAGCAAACGCAGGCGATCAATTTCTCACTGTTCATATTCTTCCTCAACAAGCTTCATCAATGGCAGAATCATCATCAGTTCAAGAGACTACTGCACGCTCCACTCTTTTTGCGATCAAGCCTAATCAGAACCTGTTGATCGATCTCTCTCCTTTTCTTTATGATACGTACATGTATCAAGTGGTGGAATGTCTGAAGTATTCCCCACTCGTCAAAGCCCTAACCACAGTTGAAGTTGTTCCGATGTCTTGTCTCTCTCAAATCTACTCGTCTGCAACATATGACAAAGGGACAGACAAAATTTTCTTCGATATTCTCAATCAAAAAGCTTCAATCTCAAAGAATCGTTTATGTACTCTTCTAGGGCTTGCAATCGAAGACTCCATGGTTAATCCTGATTCTATTGCCACAGTCCAACTCTTCTCAATGTTCTACAACATGGGTTATACTGAAACCCTAACCACCGTAACTAGGTTCAAAAAGTCATGCCTTCCTCCTCAATGGAATGGCCTCTTCACACTACTCTTCAAAGGGATTTCTGAAAGAAGTGTTGGTTCTGACGGTGCGAGTAAGTACTTCATGTCTCTTCTTTATGGTGTGTAACACGGTCTTAATCTAGATTTTGGAACGGTTCTATGGCATCAACTGATTCAGAGTTTATCATCTTCATCCCGCCACACCGAAATTTCCTGTGCTCGATTCTGGACTATTGTTACTCATTAGATAATGGATCGGTTTCATGTTCCAATCATGGCAGACTCCATGCTCTCTTCCATCGCTACATTTCACACTACCAACATCATCGTTACTCATGCCTCAAAATTCGTTTTTACTGGCTCCATTCCTGAGTCGATGTATGCGTTTGTGCCTCCTTCAAGCAAAATTATTCAGGAATACAAGAAGCTTCCCTCCTCTGGTCCAAGGGAACTCACTGCTGATATGGTAAAATCAATCGAAGACGCAGACATACCTGCGAAAAGAGGCAGAAAGCCCGAAGTGAAAAAGGGGGATAAGGGGGGCCAAGTCTCCAAAGTTCAAACCCCTAGGAAGCGAAAGTTGGAGAAAGCAGCGCCAGCTCAGCCTAAAGCGAAGAAAGCCAAGAAACCTACTCGTCGGCTCATTCTCCAATCATCAAGTGATTCTGATTCAGAGTATGTACCTCCTAATCAATCAACGAATCCTCCAAGCGCATCTGACAGCGAAAGCTCAGAGGATGAAGGTTCGGGTCGTGGTAATACACCACCACGTTCGCCTACACCAGAGGTACCCGTTCGGTCCCATGCTCCTTCTCCTCCATTGGTTTCTATTCCTGTCTCCATCCCTCCGATTTTTCCTATCATTACTTCTCAACCATCCTCTACTATTCCCATTCCTACACCCATCTTCACTGAGTCTACTACTACCACCACTACTGGAGTTCGAACCAACGTTTCTGATACGGGGGCTCGTCCTTCAGCACCCGAACCTCCAATCACAACCGAACCCCCTGTCACTACCGAACCTCCAGTAACAACCGAACCACAATCACCAACCCCATCTACCGAAACCAACACTGTTCTTGGCGGTGAGGACTTGGAGTTTGATTCTACTTACTTCAGTCCCTACCGTGTTCAAAGTGATGACGATGACGATGCACCTGTTACCAAGCGCCATTTAAAGGTTGTTACTGACAAACTTGATCAGCTTCTTTCCTCTTCTTCAGCTGGGTCTTACTCCGAAGCTGCTCTCAAGACATTATTTTCTTCTGTTGTCAAAGAGCATGATGCATCTCTCTCCGCTGCAGCAAAGGCCATTGATGCCTCCACTTCCCAATGTCAGAAGGCCTCGCTTGTAGTTGAGGCCTCATCTAAAGAATGCAAATAAGCGACCGCAAAAGTCGAAAAACTAATTTTTGAGGCTAACTTATTCCTAGATTCATTGCAGGCTGCCGCGCAAAAGAACGCTCAGACAGTGAATGCTTCGGTTGAGAATCTCCAGCGGTCTCTTCAAACCGAAAGGGCTAATCTTGAGGTCGCTCGACTGGCCATTGAAGCTGCCAATGAGAATCTTCATAATAATGTCAAGGAGCGTTTGACTCAGTTGGAAGCCGAGCTGGCTGTTGAAAATCGAATTATGGATGAGCTTGACAAACGCACATCTCAGCTCAAAATTCAAAATCTTAAGCTTCGTTCTGCCACAACCGAGCTTAATGATTTGAAGTCTGAGAGGGAAATAATTCGATGTTCCGTGGGAGACGTTCATTCCATCCTCTTACATCTTCTTGATGCTCACGACTCTATTCTGACTATATCTATTAGACGCCATTTAGCTGAAAAACTCAGACCTGCATTGGATATTCTTAGTCGGATAGATGGTGTTTCGGTGACCTCTGCTCAGCCAAAACAAGGGGAAGAAACAGAAAAGAAAAAGGAAAAGGTGTATACTCAACCTCCTCCCGAACCCAAATCAACTGCTGCACCGAAGGATAATGTAGCTTCGGGCAGCAAAATGGATAAAAAGAAGAAGAAAATTGGAGAAGATGATGAAAATGATGATGATGATATTGAAGATATTTTCAGAGCAGATCCCACTAACCCTTTTCAGAAAACAAAACCGACTGATAAGGAGCTTAAAGAAAAGCTTATGAGGGAATCGGTAGAGCTTGAAAAGAAGCAGAAAGAAAAGGATCTCTTGGAGAAAAAGAAGTCGCTCTTTCCTGAATGGACCATTACTTCGCTCCAGAGAGAAGCTATAGATGAACCGAGTACTCATTGGCTCGAACCTGTAATGTCGTTCGGCCTTGAAAACTCGAAGGACGATCAATTTGATATGCCAATCACTCGAAAGGCATTTATCTTTCATTGCTTCAACTCTACTGTTGCCATTCCTTCTCCGGACCCGAAGGTAGATCGGGATCTGTTGGAGTTTTATCTGGAATTCGCTCAGCCACAGTACCTGACATGGAGCTCAAAGAAAATCACTACTGTCAAGGTGCTGAAGCCTTATTCAGCTGGGAAATTTGTCAATGTCAAATTCAAAGTGACTCGAGGCTCTGAAGGCTCGGTTCATAACTTTTCCCTAGCTGATCTACCGAACCTTAACCCTCACTACTGGATACTCCTCAACAACATTCTGCTGTCCAATCCTCAGGAGTATCAGCCGATAATAGACCATATCAAGCGAATGCTTGTTTGCTACATTCATGAAGTTGCGAAGATGGACCAAGAAATCGCCTCTACCATTCACAAGCGTCCAACGATCAAACCTTCCGGCAGGATTGGCAATGTGAATGTCATGGTCAAGGGTAAAATCGATCCCCAATTTCACACTGTGATCTTCGTCAGGGGTGAAAAGCAAAAATGTATCTTCGCTCTTTGTGATAAGCACCTATTCTCAACTGCTTGCTTGGAGCATATTTTGGAGATAATCCACAAGTGCAATCAGAATTCTGCAGCTGACAAGAAGTTGTTTACTAACATGCTTCGATGGTACATTCAGTTTCGGCAGACACTTCTTGCTATTATTCCTAGGCTATTCAAAGTTGTGAAGACGGTGAAAGCTACTCAACAGAAATAATCTCTCGCCTCCTTCGACGCAAAGGGGGAGATTGTTGGGTTTTATAGTGTTGCGTCATGGGTGATGGGTTTTGAGCATTCTAACACTTCCTAAGTGTACATGCAACCCTAATAACCTTGAATCTATGTTTTCTCTATATACATGCAAATTTCTTTTTCAAGGTTATTTCCTAACTAGCATGGCATGGGGATTACATAAAACATAAAAACTAGTAGAAATACATACCTTGTTGTTGCTTGGATTCCTTCAAGACTTTGTGAGCCTAGCACCCCAAATGTTGTGCCTCAAATGCTTCACACAACACCACAAGACTTGGAATAACTTGAGAGAATACTTCTAGCACTCAAAATCGGTTATGCCCTCTCTAGTAACTCTAGGTCACGATTTTGCTAGCCATAGGGTTCCTTTTATAGTGTTGTCACAATTAGGGTTTACACATGAATTCCCTTAATTGTCATGACTCTTGATTTCTCATGACCCATGGGTTTGTAACTCCCATGGACTATCCATGGAGCTCCATATGGTTATAACCAAACCCATAAACCATGGATCATTAATCCACCATAAAAGAATTGATGATTGTCATAATCAACCCTATATATTTAATTAGTCTCACTTTGATCACTAGATTAATACTAGATTAATACTTGATCAATACTAATTAAATAATACTATTATTAATATATTAGAACTTATAATATATTAATAATCATAAGTGCCTTATTCTCTCATTTAGTCTATCCAAGTATTGCAATGCCATGCAACCCAAATGGACCATGCCGGGTCGGGTCAAGTACATACCAAATAAAGTTATGGACTTAGACACTATATCCAACAGTCTCCCACTTGGATAAGTCTAATAACTATATTTGCAAATATGACTTCAAAATCCGACTAGCAATCGTAGCTCTTTCAAAGTCTCTCGGAACTGAGATGATGATGATACGCCATTTAAGATAAGTGATCATACAATCCTCTGTTCTCATGATATCAGTCGGACAAACACATGGAACATGGTCTTACTTATTGTCCAGCATTTGTTTCTCGATCTCTGATTTGTTTCGACATAGAACTAAATTGAACACATCAATTAGGTTCTGACCGGGCCCGGTACATAAGTCAAAACCAAATCATCGAGGGGCCCAGATATCGCTTCTATTTCTAGAAGGAACAGATAAACTTCGACTGATATGCTTGTACTAACTACTTGTTGAATTATTCACAAAGGCACGTTTTATAACATCGAGTTACCAATGCGTTTTCGTACAATCAATGAATAACCAACTCATAGTCAACAACTCATATCTCTAGGTTTGAAGATTTATATGATATTACCGTCTCACGATCACTCGAGATAAATTCCATGAAGTGATGCAAGTGAGCGTGGGTTGAATCCAATACTCAGCCCTTATGAGTACTCATGAATGTTGTAGCAACCATTGCATTGTCTAAAGCACTTTAGACAAATTCATACAAGCCAAATTCATGACAGTCTTGATTCATATTTACTTCCAACATATGACTGACTGTGGATGGTTTGAATAATATGATATATACCATAACATAATTATTCTGGAAGTCAAAACATGCAAAGTGAAACACAAGAATAATACTAATCTTATATGGCCCCAACACTTTGAGTGTAAATAAAACACCTTTTATTTAAGCACCATATTGATTACTCATTATTTATGTTTCGATTAATCAACTTTATGCTTGAATTAAAACATTAGTTGTCCCATGCTCCAAGCATGTACACTATGTTTTTCCAAACAACAATTATGCCATACTCCAAGTATGCATACTATGTTTACATATGGTCCTCTCTTTGTGAAATAGATCAATTGACAATATTCCAATGATGCTCATTTCACAATTCCAATCCTCGTTGTAAATGAAAGAATACCAAACTCTTGCCATCTACTGTAATCTGTTAGATTCTAAACTTATATGCAATGATCCCCTTGTAATGACTATGCACAGAAGTCACAAAGACTTGGCAACAGAAATTACAAAGTATTCCAATGGAAAACAATTCCATGGAAATGAAGTCTCAAATTCAAAGTACATTCCTTTGAACATCCTTCTTAGCATTAAGTTCTTTAATCTTACACAGATTCAAAGAATAACTTCCACCTATGGATACAATTCCATATTACCATTTTGACCATCACTTCTGAACAAGAGTTGCCTCTTTTCAAAATATGTCAATATGGTCCTTACTCTATACTTCTAATTGTCCATGAGCAACCAATCTTTGGTAAACCTCAGATTGTCCTCGACAAACTTTGCTTAATCATTTTAGTCATTTCCAGTTCTATTCCTTTTTCCATCTTAATGCCCTAGGCATTTGGAAAATTTAGAATGGATGAATATTATAGCACATGTAATCAAACCTTTACCCAAAGCATATGGGACATGATTTATGCTATAAAATTTTTTATTTGCCATGTTTTCATAATTCTAACTATGAAGAGGGATGCCGTAATCATAATCGAATTTTGAGAACGCAACATATATAGAATTTCCTTATGTTAAACCATTCCAACATAACATTCATATATATTCTTGACTAAAGTAGATTAAATTCTCAATCTAAGCTTGTAGAATTGGAGTGAAGTATAAAATCCTCTCCCTTAATTATAGCAAAACAACTTTTTCAAGGCGAATTGAAACTTTTGTTTTCTATAATTAACATTGCTAACCTGCAATATTTAACATAATCGTCATGCTCCCACTAGCATAATGATTACCAGCATAACACTTTATGCTCCCACTAGCTTTGACATGTACTCAGAAATCAACTGGACTTCTAGAAATCAATACTTTATTGACTTTCTTACCAAAGTTCATATTTCTGATAATAGATTGCTTTGATAAGACTTTATCAAAAACATACACCTTTCCTTAGATAGCTCACATGTTTGTCTAGACCTTTTGCAATTCTCACTAGTTAGTGTGCCGGTTAACCACACACGCTCCACTAACTATATGAGAATGCAAATATCACAACCGCTATCTAATTAAAATCTTCTTAGTGGAAGCGTTTCCTCACCATCATTTTCATGAATCGAAGAGAAACCTTATGACACTTAGATTTTATGGTGTATGTGTTCCTATCCATGTGAATTTGTCATAACCATAATCACAGGACTAGGTTAGTGACACTTCCAAATTCATAGGGACTGAACTTGTGCAATCTTAATTTCTTGCCACCTGGTAGCAGATTGCCCACCATTGCTTCCGGGTTGTTATGCAAACAATTGAGAACTCATAGAACTCACAAGCATAATCAACTTTCAACTGGAACAGACACAGAAACAAGAATATGTCAACACGATAGGTTACAAACCTCAAGTCGTGGGCTAGTGATTAACAAAACTCTTGATTTAGTTCTTGAAACTATTTCAGAATCATTTAGACTCCCACTATCCTCTTGACATATAAGACTTCTCTTTGTCAAGAACCATTCCTTGACAAAACAAATATTCAAGATCTAGTGCGGATTCTTATCAAGTTAAACACTTCTCACTATTGGTCTTAGCTGGTCTTTGTTTTATCCAAAACATCACAACTTACCAATCTCAAATGTACAAGAATAGGAAACATCTTACTCTACATTTGACAAGTGTTATGAACTTTCTAAAGACTATGTCACTCAAGTTACAATCTTGGAGTATAACTCCAGGATTTGTTTTTGGCACGAAGTATGAATTATCTTTTGATTTAACCATTTCAACAATTCACGATTCCTCTCCTCAGGCAACAAACACACTAAGGTGTCCTTAGAGGATCAATTGTGATATGGTTCCATAATCACTAATATAATCATAAAACAAAATACACAAGTACTCTCCCATCTCTTCAGATTGGAGAAAATTTTATCTTTCTGCCTTATTTGATTCTTCTTATTCATTCTGCCATACATTGAAACTTTTCCAATGTTTCAGAATTACACTTAAACTCGTAAGCATAACCATATTTACTAAACTTTAGTAAATCATAACGAATAATCTTATCTATCTTTGTGGTGGACCTGACCAGCACACAACCAAGTGTACCCAATCTTTTAGTCCTTCACTTGACTCACATGTACATGTGAACAAGGAATTAGTCTTAATTTCCCAAAGACGAAAACTTCTCATTCATCATACAATACAAGTTGCATGATTCCAAGTTTCTATCTAACTGAAACTTGGGCGATGAGAATCTTTCCTTATTTGGTAAATTATGATACTACCACAAATGAAAGAATCAAATCCATTTTCAAATATTGCTATTAATGGAAACATATAATCAACAATTTTTCACAAATGCCATTGTAAGGATACTTAAAATAAATAAAATCAAAACTTTTCTTTATTTTAAAACTTTGCGGAAAACTTATCCTTACAACCCATATGAAAACCTTGTTGTTATCTATTCCTAAGCAATATGTCTCAACTCTTAAGTAATAGCTCAAAATTCTGATCACCGAACCATGCGATCAAAATCCCTCTTCGCGATCAGAATCAGCATATACTTCCTTTAAGTTTCTTCACTTTTCTTTGATTCTTAAAACATCAACATGTGACCCAGTCACATCATGCAATAAGAATCTCAGAATAGAAACTTAATAGAGTTAGACAATGGACTTTACCTGAAGTAGAGTCAAACATTTGACTTTACTATCCTTATGGACTTTTAGGTAAATTTGGCAGCTTCGCAACCAATGCCCTTCCTTTGGCAACAGAAACATATGGACTCTTTGGAAACGGTACATGGGACTATCACAGACTTAGCCTTTCTCTTTACCATTTGGTCAACCGAGTTGACTATGGCCAATCCCTTTCAATTGGGAAGAGAAAGTTTTTCTGGACTTCCAATGTTACCATTGTCAATGTCCATGGAAGTTTGGGAAGTTGATCTTCCAATCAAATTTTGCTTTACCAATGCTCCAAATCATTGCTGATTCAACATCATCAAGCAAATAGGTAAGATCATTAAGGGTCATGTCGTGATCTGTTATCAGGGAGTGACCAAGTCAACAGCCAGCTACCTTGAGACTTCGACACCCTACTCTCCCGGCTTGTCAATATGTGACTTAATCTCCAAGACCTAAGCACATATAGACTTTGTTTGCCAATAGGGATTGAGTGACTTAGAACTTATCATGTCTTGAAACTTGTGGGATAAGGAGATTTATTGGAGGAGGTGGAGGAAGTGAAATATGATTTCCAGTCCCACTAATGCACAACAAAGGGATTGATCTTTCACCTTGGTTGCCATTTGGGATATCATCTTCATGAGGAAACTTGTTCCTAAAGATTTGGGAAGACCATAGTTGTCTAAACTAGACATCTATAATGGGAGAAATTCAAGTTAGTTGATTTAAAGTCCTTAATATAACACCCAATATGAAATATTAAGGCTAGGACCCAATAACCTATTTATAACTGGAAGAGGGATGCCGTAATCCAAATTATAAAATAGTTAAAGGTAGGTAAATGACGATTTACCAATTTCCACCATGAAAAACGAAATATAATTAAGTTTTAATTGGATTTGAAACTCCTAGATCTTTTGAGATACATTGAACTTTCAATGGCATGTTTGAATCTCGATTGTGCCCTCTCAAGTTTGTGACTGGGATGCCGAGGATCACAAACAAGGTGTGAATAACCATACAAATTGACTTGGTACCCTCAACAATATTACCTAATCGATGTGCCGGTTAACCACACACGCTCCACCGATCTATAATAAAGTCAAGTTACCCTTTGCCACTCTTACTAGTCCATGTTAGTGTGCCGGTTAACCACACACGCTCCACTAACGACTTGGTAAGGTACAAAGTGTAATTTTATGGGCTAGCACCAATTTCACATTTTCCTAAAGTAACTAAGATTGGGAATTTATAATGTATAGTTACTTTATAATTCATTATACTTTTAACGAGTATTTAAAGTCGTATCCTACCCGTTCGGCTAACGACCCTCCACCGATCAAGGAAGCGGTGGGTGAGAGTGGACACCCATTAAGTCACCATTTTATAGGCAACAACCTTATACCCCCCCTTATAGATCGGCTTCGTGAATGAGGCCTACTAACGGTAAGAATGACATATTCTTATACATATCTATATAATTAAAATTATAATAATAGTATAAGGGTGTATTTTAAACATTTAAAATACTTGGTGGTTTAATCTATTAATTAAACTATACTTAATTTAATTAAACTTAAACCATGTCTTTATGGAATTATTAACTCTTTTAATTAAACACTTTAATTAATTTAATGAAGTCCATAAAGCTTGAATTTTACCTTTAAAAAATTCTAAGAGTTCAATTTGGAATAAAAGTGTAAGGCTTTTCAAATTCCAAAACTTGAGGGCAAGAATTGAAACTATTCCAAGTCTCTTCAATTTGTAACTTATGAGTTTTAATGGTTCATAAAAATGAAGACTCTTCATTCTATGAAACCTCTTTAGTTCTTTAATTACAATTTAAAGAAGTGACTTTTGGTTATCCATAACTTGAGGACAAGTTATGGACACCATCATTAGCATTAAGATCATGAATTAAACAAGCATGTAAGTTACACAAAATTCCTATGATCTTCTAAAAACTCATAAGAACAAATATTCATATCAAACAATTTCAAAAAATCATATAAACATATACAATACTTGAAAATTGATAAAAGCCATGTAAAATGGGTTAACATAATCATTATCATTTTGAAAAACAGATTTTACAAGTCCAAAACAGATTGGGATAATGATTTTAATCCATTTCCAGCAACAAAACACGAAAAGCTGCCCAGCACGATCCTACTCGCCGAGTGCATTATTCTACTCGGCGAGTAGAATGAATTTGTTCATGGACTCGGCGAGTCCTCCCCATGGACTCGGCGAGTCCAGTCGTCAGAGTGCAGAATTTTCGATTTTTAAGCAGTTTTGCATCAAGTATACAGAAAACAATCCTAGGCTCTGATACCACTGATGGGTTTTGAGCATTCTAACACTTCCTAAGTGTACATGCAACCCTAATAACCTTGAATCTATGTTTTCTCTATATACATGCAAATTTCTTTTTCAAGGTTATTTCCTAACTAGTATGGCATGGGGATTACATAAAACATAAAAACTAGTAGAAATACATACCTTGTTGTTGCTTGGATTCCTTCAAGACTTTGTGAGCCTAGCACCCCAAATGTTGTGCCTCAAATGCTTCACACAACACCACAAGACTTGGAATAACTTGAGAGAATACTTCTAGCACTCAAAATCGGTTATGCCCTCTCTAGTAACTCTAGGTCACGATTTTGCTAGCCATAGGGTTCCTTTTATAGTGTTGTCACAATTAGGGTTTACACATGAATTCCCTTAATTGTCATGACTCTTGATTTCTCATGACCCATGGGTTTGTAACTCCCATGGACTATCCATGGAGCTCCATATGGTTATAACCAAACCCATAAACCATGGATCATTAATCCACCATAAAAGAATTGATGATTGTCATAATCAACCCTATATATTTAATTAGTCTCACTTTGATCACTAGATTAATACTAGATTAATACTTGATCAATACTAATTAAATAATACTATTATTAATATATTAGAACTTATAATATATTAATAATCATAAGTGCCTTATTCTCTCATTTAGTCTATCCAAGTATTGCAATGCCATGCAACCCAAATGGACCATGCCGGGTCGGGTCAAGTACATACCAAATAAAGTTATGGACTTAGACACTATATCCAACAATGGGCTCGGTCCTTAGCCCAATTTTGCTATCCAGTTTGGGCCTGTCCAATTGTGATTGTTTTATTTAGGGTTTAGTATATAAGGTGCATGCATGCAGCCTTTGAATAGGGCGCTTTTGATAATTATTGTTTGGAGTTGTACTACGAAACCCTAGCTCGCCTCTACAGTGGAAGTTCTTTTTCGAGCTCTGCTGAGGCGTGACTACGTTTGAATCATTCAGCATTATTTGATTCCATGTTGTGTTCTCTGTGTTGATTTGATTTTATTGTTTAATCTGTTGAAGATCTAATCGATCTAAGAGTTTTTCAACACAACATTAGTGATGTAAGTAAGTTGTAAGTTCTTTTAGAAAAGTTCGCCTTTTCCTCCAGAAAATCCTATATTTCCTGCTTTGATGAAAGACAAGTAAAAATGACTCTACAATCCTTTATAAGAGTACTAAATGGATACAAGTTATATAAAACTCAGAGCAAACAAACAATCGATTGTGTGTATCTGCCCTAAGCCCACAACCAAACAAGGAACAGGGAATGAGGTGGAAGGCACACATCCCATTGTTTGTTAGATCATCGTTGTATATAACCCTGGCGTATTCACTTGGTACTCACGGAGTTAACTGTAATAGTTCCTTTATAATTTATGAAAAGATTCTTTAAGAAAACCCTTATTTCTTTTAGTAAAAATGGTAACCACAATAGTTCCTTCTATAATCACTTAGTTTATACTAGCTATATATAATCTAATATCGAACAGATAGTTAATTGTGTGAATCTGCCCTAAGCCCACAACCAAACAAGGAACAGGAAATGAGGCGGAAAGCACACATCCAACTACCTATCGGATATTAATTATATATAACCCTGATGTATAAACTAAGGTATTATAGAATTAACCATCAAAGGTCTTTTAAGTTATATTGGTTTAATAAAATGGATTAAACCTTTTACTGGTAAGTTTCTAGTTTTGTCTAACAAATGTTCTATTTGAAAAGTATGTTTTGTACTAGAAAACAGTGTATTGAATTAGTATACTATGACCTGGCCCATACCTGGTACTCCTTATGATTACTTTGTGTATACGGAATATATATATATATATATATATATATATATATATATATATATATATATATATATATATATATATATATATATATAGCTAAGAGCAGATAGATAGTAGGTTGGGTGAATCTGCTCTAAGCCCACAACCAAGCAAGGAACATGAAATGAAGCGGAAAGCACACATCCTACTACCTGTCGGATCCTATTAATATATATCGCTGATGTATAAACTAAGGAATCATAAAGTTAGTATTATAGGCCCCTTCCTACTGAATGTACTAGACTCGACTGCTCTGTTTGTCGCTTGTAATGATTTAAGTTTTCCCTAGTTTATAACTATCTTAGCTCGAAAATAGTTTGCATTAACTTTCAAGTGGAAATGTCACAATATGAAAGTAATGGGAAAAATGTAAGTATACAGTAGTCTTTTAATTTGACATACTGAAGTACTGACTACCTTAAAACTAGTTTGTCGTATTAAGGTCATAATGTGATGTAGTTGTACCCATACTATACGCTCTCCCTGCAAGAGATTCTGGTTACAAAACGCAACTTCAGCAAACGAATTGCTAAGCCGTGAAATAGTCTCACATTAAATTTATCTTGATCTTGTATACCCAATTTATTATCACCTTTTGTTTAGAACAATGAGTTAGTGATCATTGGTATAATTTAGTATGTTCATGATTTGTTCTTCTGTTATAGTATATAGTATGTTCTTTCTGTTATCGTGTATTGTATCTTCCTTCATGTTTCTCTTTATAGTATGTTCTCTATGTTATCGTGTATTGTATCTACCTCCCTATTTCTCTTTATAGTATGTTCTCTATGTTCTAGTATCTAGTATGTTCTCTCTGTTCTAGTGTAAACTGAACCCCTAAACTATACCTATTATAGTTTACTAGTATGTTTACTTGAACTGTTACTGGATTGAAGAAAAGACTCATTTTATCTACTAAGTTATGATTGTACTTTAAAAACAGAGTTTTATAAACTATAAAGTAACATAACTTTAAAAGAGTTTTGAAATGTTTTGATCACTCATGAACACATAAGCAATCCTTTAAAAGATGTTTATAACAAAACATTTACACAATTATCATTGTGTTCAACTTGTATCCCCCCTCCTAAAAGCATTTAAAACAGTTAAAAGATTGATTATAGGGGTATGAACTCACCTTATGTGGGTGATTCAATTGTAGATTCGTGTAAGGATGAGAAGTTCCACGAATGAAGTCCCGAGACACAAACGAGTCCTAAATGACATATACTAGCATATATTGGCATGAATTTAGTGTTTAAAAGCAACTTACATGCAAGGAAACACCCTTAGGGACTAGGAAACACTTGGACTAAGTGTTAGAATCACATGTGATTCATCAAAAGGGTGTATACGGCCATAATATGGTGTGTACGGCCATGGAGTGTACGGTCGTACACTCATGGTAAAGTATGCACAAGAGGGTGTTTGAACCATGGGGAAGCTTGTAGGTCTATTGCTCATGAAGAATATGAACTAAGATCTCACTTTGGAGGGCCTTTTGGGATGTTTTGAGGTGTGTACGGACATGCAAGGGTGTACGGTCGTACACTCCTTTTATTCCAGCTAAATGGTCGATTCTAAGGTGTTTAACAAGAGTTCCTAACGTATACTAAGCATAAGGAAAGGATACTTACGATTTGGAGGCTTGAAGAGGGTTCACAGCCACCAAGAACAAGTGTGTGTTCTTGGTGTTCTTGGTGAAAGATGAAGATCTTGAAGATCTACCCAAAAAGATGATTTCTATGGATGAAATCAAAGGGTGATACATGATTAAGAAGGATAACAACAACTAGAGGGAAGAAACACTTACGTTTTTTAAGATCTAGGATGAAGAACTCGATGATACTTGAGAGAGAATCGATTTTCGAGGCTTGGAAGTTGTAAGAGTGAAGAATAATGAAGGGATACTCCACATATGGGGGTGGGTGTACGGCCAACATGGGTGTACGGCCGTACACCCATGTGTACAGCCGTACACTCCCTTTGATGGAGTGTTCGGATTGATCTCAACTCGTATAACCTAAGCAACTCAATCCTATACCCAATGCTTGAATGTACTGAGCTTTGAACCCGTAAAATGATCCTTAGTCATGCTAATTGATAGCAGAAACGAGTCTGACTCTCGATTGAACTGAATGGCTGGACTTACGAGGCAAAAAATTTCGGGTTGTCACAGTTATGGGCTTGGTTGTTCTTTGATGATTAGTTCAACTTATTTTACATTGCTTTTTCGAACCCATGAAAATCACAACATTATACTAAAATTGGAATTCTATTCCAAGTTTGTGGGATTTGACATACTGGAAATGTGGTTTCATGTTGCAAATGAATACACAACCTTTGATATTATCATATAACATTAACGTTAGGTTGAAGTTTTTTGCTTTTTTTATTGAATTTCTAATGACACTTCAAAACTTGAGCTCTCACTTCAAATGGACCTAATGAAATGCATATTTTTAGGAAGAGATTTGCAAAAAGAGATGATTTGGGTTGAGGCATTATTGGACCTCACGGAGACAATGAACAACATAGGAAAGCAAGAAATTGATGAAGCATGTGATATGATGAATGAAACCGAAAAAATTACGAATATTGAATTTTATTTTATCTGTATATTTAGTATTTTGATTTCATTACTTTTGTTACTGCATTTTCATTCCTATCATTATACATGAGGTTATGGGTTTGGTTGTTCTTTGATGATTAGTTCAACTTATTTTACATTGCTTTTTCGAACCCATGAAAATCACAACATTATACTAAAATTGGAATTCAATTCCAAGTCTGTGGGATTTGACATACTGGAAATGTGGTTTCATGTTGCAAATAAATACACAACCTTTTATATTATCATATAACATTAATGTTAAGTTGAAGTTTTTTGTTTTTTTTATTGAATTTCTAATGACACTTCAAAACTTGAGCCCTCACTTCAAATGGACCTAATGAAATGCAGGTTTTTAAGAAGAGATTTGCAAAAAGAGATGATTTGGGTTGAGGCATTATTGGACCTCACGGAGACAATGAACAACATAGCAAAGCAAGAAATTGATGAAGCGTGTGATATGATGAATGAAACCGAAAAAATTACGAATATTGAATTTAATTTGTTTGCACATTCATTCGTGGACATGTGATTTTAAATAATATGAGTTTCATTTTTATTTATGTTTGGCTCTATCTATAAATTATTCTTTTGTATTAGAACTATGTTTTTCAATACAAGATATAGACAATTATGAAAAATTATAAACATAAAAAAGAAATAATTTGTCAAATTAAAATCTACATCATATTGGTATTTTTGAAAAAAAAAATCTTGTTCGAAAAGGAATAAACATTGTGAAAGTCTAAAAGAACTCAATTCCATTTCATTTATTAATACAATCAAACAAGAGAAATGATTTTTAGGAACATTTCTCTAATCTTTTATACCAAACAATAGAATCAATTTTTTTTCTTCATCTTAATTCTTATTTTTTGCTGAAATTCTATTTCTCTATAGTCTATACCAAAAGTACATCCAATGTATTTTCCATCATACTTCCCATTGTTTGTTTCGAGGTATATTTTTGACTATTTGTTACTCATATCTATACAACAAACTGAGACTTGTTTTTTTTTTTAATTTATAAGTAATTATGTGTTAAATATGATTACACAACATAGTATAATAATAGAAATTTGATATTTTAATCAGAACAATTTTAGAAGTTTTCAAGCATTTACGTACGTACAAATACGCGATTTTTTTTTTCATTTAACTCGTTATTTAGTGTTAGAAATTAAATGCAATATTAATTAAAGCCCATTTAATTTAAAGATGCAAAGTTTGAAAAGGGTTTAAGTTTCAAATGTGGAATCATTCTATATGTGAGAATAAAGCAAATGTTTGCACAACCACCCAACCAAAAGGGTCCCTTTTGTGTCTCATAGATTAACAATTTGCCATTTGGTTTTTTATTCATGTCTTGGTCAGCCATTTTTTTTTGTGTGTGCGTATTTTTTATTATGAAAAGCAAAAATTAATTTTAAACATAAACCGTAAAGGTTTTATTATGATGGTGATTGGTTTGCGTTAGGAAATCTCGTAATCGACTGAACTTAAAACAAAAAATAGTAATATTAATAAAAACAAAGATGGTCAACTTTGTTATACAAATAATCTCTTTACTCTAATATATAAAACGTCGCGTGTTTCAAGTTTAGTGGGATTTTAACTTACAATTTTCTTTTTTTTGAGGGGGGTTACCTATCAGTTATACAATTATCTGACTTGATACAGGAACAGCCGGTTACTCGAGTGACTAAATGGATAAATTCGTCAAACTTTGTTGTGCTACAGTACCAAAAATCTTATATGGATTTTGCTCAAAACATTCAGCCACATCAGCATGTCACCCGTAAATCAGAAACAATTTCCCGCAAACCCTTAATTAGTCGGTATTTCCTAACGTTAATGACAAATTCAGTATAAAAGATACTTTAGTGACTAAATGTATAAATTTATCAAACTTTATTGTGCTACAGTGCCAAAAACCATTTCTTTTTAGCCAAAAGAAGCGGTCATAATAAAAGTTACTATAAAGTTTTTCACCTCAAAAAGATTATAAAAGTTAAAAGAATATTGAATAAGCTTTTTCAAAAAGTTTTTCATAAAACTTGTTAAAATCTTCTTTAATGACATTTCTTTCAAAAGTTTTTTACAATTTTAAGGAAAAAGAATTTAAAAGCTTTTGACCATTCTAAGGCTAATATGTTATACCTCCGTGAAGAGGCAGGTAAGATGATGTGTCAAGGCCATTTTATACGTGAACACCGTCCCAAGGGTTTAAGTGTCTAGTGGACTAGGTGGAGTTGTAATTGGTGACAAAGGAAAGGGAGAAAGAGTAATGGTCTTGTGATTGTTTTTTTTTTAACGTTAGAACTTAAATTTTTTTTTATTAAAAAAAATATTCAATATTTACCTATAAATATTCTCTTATGTTATACACATTTACTTACTACAATGATTAATTTTTCTCTTTTAAACAAACTATTTCTCATTCACCAAACATCAAAAAATGAATTAAAATTGAAACACTTCGGTCTCCATGTACTTTGAACACACCACTTCAATTGGCACATACACACTTAACACAACACCTCGTCATTAAACACGTCGCCCTATTCAGAACTTCCACTCGATTAACTGAACAATTTTAACAAGCTCCAACTTAAAATAAAAGACAAAAATATAAGAATTACAATTCTTAGGTTTTAATGTAATTTTTAATTTATGCGTAACGTTCGTTTTAATTTATGTTCTTTTAAGTCTTTAATGTAAATTTTTATTTTCAGTTTAGTAATGTAAATTTTATTTAGTTTAATGAAAACTTTATTTTAGTTTAGAAAATGTTGTGTTTTTATTAAAACCGTGTATTTAAATAAAAAAATACATTTTTTTGTAAAGATAGTAGGATTGAAAATATATTTTAAAAGTCTTATGTAACTTTTTAATTATATTAAGTGATTTTGAAAGTAATTAACAATAATAATAAGATACAACATCAAATTATATATATTACATTGCATTGCCTTAAAACAATGATTATGGTTGTGTAACACTTGTCTTTTCAGAATGGACCAGCTAAGGGCTTAATGGGATCAAATATGAAGTTTTTAGAGAAAAACAATGTGCCACGACGTGGGGCATGGGTGACCACGACGTGGAAGGACTTTTATGAACGCCCATTTCGGGTGAGAACCACGACGTGGCAAAAGGGTTGCCACGACCCCACGACGTGGTGACTAATGCATCCCAAGCCTGTGATTTTTAGGGTTTCTTATGTATTTAAAACCTCTAACTCAGAGTTTAGGGCATCCTCTTCATCCCCAAACCTCCCAAAGTGAAACCCTAGCCTCCTTGAAGAATGAGGAATTTTGGTGCATAGATCTGGTAAGCAATCCATCCCCATCCTTATGAGCATCTTCTAAATTCTTTGTAAGTCCTCAAGATTTCATCTTGTTGGTTCTTCCTTATAGATCTAGGTTATTTTAGCTTATTTTGGTTAGAGTGGTTGAATGGAATAAAGTTATGATCTTTATGGCTCCCCAGAGTCCCAAGAGCATTATACCTTATGGATCTAGAATTTGAGTGAGTGTTGGAAGCCTTGCATGGGGTTTTGACCCTATTTATACCCTTCTCGACCTACATGAGAGAAAGACATGCATTGTACATGCATGTCCATAAAGTTTGGATTTTTATGGACCTTTAGGATCCCAAGAAACCTTTTGGAAAGTATGAGTTTAGGGCCTAACAAATTGAGAGTTCAATCTATTAAGTTGTCCTTAGACAGTGACCACGACGTGGCGAGTTGGCTGCCACGATGTGGGGAAAAAAGGGATCCGTGTCTGTTCTGTATTGATATTGCCACGACGTGACGTTGGGTAGGCCACGAGTTGGCTGCCACCATTGACTTTTTAACCAAGTTGACTTTTGATCACACTGCTAGTCTTAGAGTGTGGACTAAGGTTTGACCTTGGGTATTTCGATAGTGGATTGTAGTGTCAGTTTCTGGACTTTCCGAGTTGTGGTTGTTTGATTGTGAGTGTGAGATGAGTCTTCTCACTATACTATATAGGATGCTAGTTGTCTTCATGATGCTTGCATGGAAGACTAGGCTCTGGCCACTGACATTTGTATGAAAGACCATGGGGGTAGCCCAGGGTAATTATATGAAATACCATGGGGGTACCCCATGACATTTGCTTGTAAGACCAGGATTTGGCCATTGACACTACAAGGAAAGAACATGGGGTAGCCCATGACAGCTGCATGAAAGACCATGGGGGTAGCCCATGGTAGAAAGTGACTGTAAGACTATGATTTGGCCCTGTTAGTACCTGAAAGTGAGCCTCTAGCAATCATTCAATAAGAAGATCTGAAATCAGTCTCTGGTACAAAATGGAGTGGTGGTTCGGAATGCTTACTAGTGCAAAAAGGAGATGATGTCCGAGATGGAGGCAAGTGTGAAATGAAGAATAGTTCCGTGATGAAGTGTCTATCATTGTTTTAATTATTCTTGTCGTTTTGCTTGATGTAACTTTACATAGGTCTAAGTTTTTTTTTTTGTCAAAATGGATAATCAGAGTGTCAGGAGTTATACTTTTATCCAGTCCTTTGTATACATCTTGGTATGTATGTTGTATCTCCTTTTCCTATATAAGGAGTGTTTAATGACAAGAATACAAGATGGATTATTGCTCCAAAGATAGTTATATTCACATTTACTTCACTTTCACCTTTCTCTCTAATCAAACTCTTTCAAACATTCTACTTGTTCATTTATTGTCTTTACCTTGATTATACTCATAGTTCCATATTTAATACTTAAAGTACTTCGTTGATCTCTATCTTCAGTCTTGACTGGTCTTTCCAGACTTAACTGGAACTCTTAATCAGAAGCAGATATTGATCTTAAGCATTAACTCAAGGTTTGAGTTTTCAAACCTTGTCCCTGAGCAATCAGATCCTTGTTCTCACAATTGGTATCAGAGCTTGAGTAATTGTCCTTTGAATCCATAAGAACAGATTATAGTTGATTCGAGATTACCTTGGTATTTCGATCATTTTTGTGTTCAGGATAAAAGTTCTTCTATATACCACTTTTGCTCAAGATATATTAACTTCAATGGCTGCTTCTAATTCTCAACAAATGTATTCAATGCAAATAGAAAATAGCATGGTTTGCCCTACTCGTGCCCCACTGCTAGTTGTTGAAGAGTATGATCACTGGAAAGTCTGAATGGAAAGATTTTTACTTGGAAAAGAAAAAGGTGAAGCTATCTGGAGATCCATTAAAGAAGGTCCACATGTCCCAGTTCGAACAATTGTTATAGATGTTGCTGCAACTGTCATGGGACAGGATGAACAACGTCAAACACCTCTCACTGTTGATGACCTCGAAAAGTTGCACGCAGATCAAGTTGCCTTTTCGGATATGGTGTTTGGTGTTCCACCTTCTCTCTTTGAGCACATTAAACTATGCAAATCTGCTAAAGAGATTTGGGACACACTTCAAGACTTGTTCGAGGGATCAGAGAACATGAAGGATAAGCGTCTAACCTCCGTTGTCAACGAGTTCGACACTTTCACTACAAATCCTGGTGAATCTGTTGCCTCAGCCTCAAACAGATACCGAATCGTCGTCAACAACATGACAGCTCATGGGATAGTCCAAACCCGACTTGAATACAACCTCAAGTTCTTTAACAGCCTCGGAAAGGGATTGGGAAATGTGAAATCATGTCTTCATAGTATTGGATCTCTGAAAAAGATGAAGCTCTACCAACTGTTCGATGAGCTTCAAGGTCATGAATCAAATGTTGCACAAACTTTACGAGAACTCACAGGAGGTCCGTTAGCTCTTGTTAGTTCTTACGATCCTCAGATTCCGAACCCCGTTGTCTCGAACCCCTTCACTGTTGTTGTTCCATATATCCCTCTTGTTCAACCCTCACCTCCAACCATACCTACTTCCAGCAACAACAACTATAAATTAACTGGTGGCCTTAATCCTGAAGAAATGGACTCCAAACTCCGTTTCCAACAAGAGTTTGATTTACTTTCCATGAAATACAATTGTCCTTATAACAAGCCATAACACACCCGTTTCCATGCTCCTCACCAAAACAATCCTCAACCTTTCAAAAAACCTTCAGAAAATCCTTCAGCTTACAAACCTAACCTTCCTACACCAAATCACACCTCGGAATCTTCACAGACTCCGAAGTCAGACACCCCCAAAATTATAGGTCACAAATGTGGTCATGCAAACCGCTTTGCCAAAGATTGCTTAGCTGAAGTCCCACAAAAACCCAAGATCAAGGACTCTGCTTACTATGCACGTCGAGCTCAAGAAATGGCAGAGAGTGAAAAGGCTTTTGTTACAATTGTATCACGAGAAGTAGAAGGGTATTGGTCTTCTAGAAATGATGATGATGTAAGCACTGTCAGAAACATGTGCCTCATGGCACGACAAGCAATTGAATGTGATGAAGGCTACTGGTCAACTGGGTCAGAGGGAGATGATGATGATACTGAACCAAACTACTGCTATATGGCTACCAATGATCCACCTGGAAGAAGCATCGTTCAACAGGTAAAATTTATGATTACTGATAATAATTTTGACTTATCTCTCTGTGAACCATATCTAACCTAGATCCAATTAGATATGAACATCATTTACAAAGCCTATGAGTCAGCCATAGAAGCCAGTGAGAAAAGGACAGTGAACTAAGTCGTCTTAGATTACGTTTTGAGGATAAGAAGTTAAAAATAGAGTCTTTATAACGAGAGCTTGTAATGTCAAAAGATGAATGTATCATTTTTAAAGACAAATGTGAAATCACTTATGCTGAAAGAAATGTTTTAATTTCTTACAACAAACATCTCAGTGCTAAAATAGATGCTTTGCATAATTCCATTAACATTCTTGAAGCAAATGAACGGATGACTCACAATTTTCTTCATCCTTGGTCAAAAGCTCCTGGTCTAGCAACCGAGTTTCCGAAACCTATTGCTCGTCCCTTGAAGGAGTTGCAAAACCTAAATTTTATGGGAGACATTCTGAATCACAAACATTCGGGCACCCCTGTCTCGCCTTTGTCACCCCTTCCTGAGACTTCTGACCAATTTACATCATTAATTCATGAGTTTCAGCCTATAGCTGTCAAGTGTCCCGATTGCACGCATCTTCCGCCTCTGAAAAACCTGGACCTGAATCGGACCTCGGAACCCCACTCTAGTATTCCAAACACCGTCTTTCAAATTCCAAACTACAGCCCTCCTAACAACCGTGTTGTTGTGGAAATCATTCCGGAGATAACTGAACCTTACACCTCTAAGTTTGTTTGGGCATCCTTAGATAGTAACGTTGATGATTTGTCAAATTCATGTGATTCTGACCCTCAAGTGATTTCCAAAACAAATCTTGTGCCAATCAAGCATATGTTTAACAATACTTCTATAGGTCAAACTTCCAAATCCTCTTTTCATTCCAAAAAGAAACCCAGGTTGAATAGGAAAGATGTTGTTGATCCTAAGGTAGAAGCCCGGAATGCTCACAAAATGGAATTTAAGTCTAGACAAAATTACAGATTCCTCGAGAACTCTAAAAAAAGTGTAACTCGGGCTGCCATCCCACCAACTAGGATTCACACCACCTTTGCACCCACTAAGATTCTCAAAAGACCATCTAATCCTTAAAATCAGGTAGAACATAAGCAAGTGGTCAGTTCTACCTCTAAAAAGCCCATTGTAGATGTTGAGAGAAAAACTTGAGACACACTTGAACAAATGTTAGAACAAGTATAGTTGCGGAATAGTTTATCTCAAAGGATCTAAAATCTCAACAATAATAATAAGTTAACAAGTTAGATAATTAGAGAGTTAGTTGCGGAAAAGTAAGGAAATATAAATGACAGCAGGTGATATATCAAGTATACACATAAGTTGATTCATAACATGGAATGCATTCAGACCAAGTTAGTAAGTGAGATCAAACTTAGTGATTAAGTCACGAATGACTAGCTCCGAAGAGAAATAATATTCAGTTATGTTCTAGTGAACTTTGAGAGTGAGGAGAGATTTAAGATGCGTAATCAGATAGAAGTGAGAGATGTAATTGATAGCATTGAAGTTGTATTGAATAAGTAAGATTGAGCTTTATATATAGAGACTCAGGAATTACATTGGATCAAATCTCTAAGAGTATCCATGCAAGGCATACTGGACAATAGAGAGTACTACAACAAAAGTAGATAAAGTAAACTAGTAAATAAAGCTGCGGTTGATGATGACTTCGGATGAGGTTGCTGATGAAGATTTGACTGCGGATCCTTGAGGGTTGCGGTAGCTCAAGTTCAAGAGGTTCACTTTTATGATTCAACAATTTCCCCCTAAGTGACCTCTTTAACTTCTCTTCAATTATCAAGTTTTAGGAACTTGATTAGAATCCAACAAAACTTTCTGATATTTTCCAACCAGGTGATCCTTCTTAAAATTTCGAACTTGACTTCGGCAGTCGTGTGTTTTGATCTTTCAACTGCGGTTCGATAAATTTCAAGTTGCTTCCTTGTGATACGATTCATGGAAGTCATGGGAATGAAGTATTTGATTTTATCGACCTTTCTTTTGAAAATGACTCCAAGTTCTGGGAAGTTTGTTGCACCTAGGGATCTCTCTTGATAACCTTCGGTAGGCATCGGTGCAGGATCAAGTGGTGGTAGATCGAACTTTTTGGCAATTGTAGGGTAGATGTCTGCATCAATCTTTGCAAAGTCACAGACGGTTTCCCTCAGAAATGTGCTTGCCCTTTCAAGTGCTATCTTCATCTTTGGATACTTCTCGCTTTTGTTTTGGAACACCTTTGCTATCAGGAAGACTTCTTCTGGATTCATACATGGGAAGTCATCTTGGGTGCGGACGTAGTCCTGATTCCTTCTTGTCAGAGTATACTGAATGAAGTTAGCTTTCATGAATTTCCGGGGCTTAAAGTTCTTGACTGCGGATGGTCTATCATTAGACCAGATTTTCTCTATGCAAGAAGCATGTTTGGCATAGAATCGATTGAGTCTTTCGAATTCCATGGGCAGTCTCATGTGACCAGGTAGGCTACGGTCAAACTGCTCAAGTACAGTGAAGTATTTAGCATTTGGGGAGATTGGAACATCCCAATAACCGTCAGAGGGGGGTTCAACATAAGTAAGGTAGGGTTTGTAGTCATCATCCAACAGTCTTCGGTGAGGATTGATCCAGGAATTGACTAAGGATTCATCCATGGTGATGTCGAATCCGTTTTCTCTCCAGATGAGTTCAACAAATTTGGCTTCTTTCCAATCTTCTTTCTTTTGTTTCGTTGTGGGAGAGTCGTTGGAGTGTTCGGATGACATGTTGGATGCTAGATTCTTGAAGTGGGGAGGAGTCGACGGTCGCTCAAGAGAAGTTTCTTGAGTGATTTTTTGTTGCGGTGGAGACTGATGCGGTGGTGTCTGATGCGGAGGTGTCTGATGAGGAGATGGTTGCGGTGAGGGAATTTTTTCAGCTCTGATGGGGGGGCTCCTATGATGAGAGACGTTCTTTGAATGATCGTCTGCATCACTTCCCCCTCTTGAGGAATGCAAAACCGGAGCATCCTCAAGCCATTGTTTAAGACCATCGACTTTGGCACACACCTTCTGGAATTGAGCTTTAAGAGCATCAACCAGTTGTTGATTGTCTGGGATGGCGGTGTTGAAGAGTAGTCGATGAATCTCCTTTGTAAGTTGAAGAATCTCAGGGCCATAAAAATTTGACGACAAAGATCGTTGAAGTCTGTTGATGGTAGATTGAAGGACTGAGATGGTGGACTCATAGGCAGTGTTGGTCTCAGCTATCAGCTTCTATGAGTGAGTTGACTGGTCCGCAATGGTTGTTTGTAAATCTGCCTTGATTGCGGATACCTCAGAGATGAGGCGCTCCGCAGCAGCCATGAATTGCTTATGATCAGCTTGGCGACTTGTATCCAGGGATCGGATTCCCATTTCAACTTTCAGAGAAATTCGCTCAACAGCCAGTCGTTCACGGGTTTCTAGTCTTTCGATTCTTTCAATTAAGGACTGCGGTCCTGGAATGTCTTCAGGTTGCGGTTGACTGGGCTTAACCGCAGCAAGAATCTGATCTACTTTGGCTTGTAGACTCAGAAATTCTTTTCTGGACACAGCCATCTTCTTTTTCTTCTTTTTCTCTTTCGGCTTGGAGGTTGAGTGTTGAGAGCCACTCGATTCTTCTTCCTCATCAAACATCATCAAATAATCATCAGAAGGGTTAGGCTGATTTACCTCATTGAGATCAAAATCATCGAATCCGAAGGTAGGAGCGGAGCTAACTTCGATTGCGGTTCCCTCGTCTTGAGAATCTCTAACAGTTGGAGTTGGAGTTGGAGGGAGTTTAGAAGTACCTTCACCACCATGAGTGGACTGAGCCTTGCGGATCGTCTCAGCCATTGCGGACATCCACTCTTGTACTTTCAGAATGGTGGCTACGGTATTGGCGTTGTTGATTACGTCCGCCCAATACTTGGCTACGGATTGAATCTCCTGTTGTTTCTGTTGGAGTTGCTTGATTTACTGATCCTTCCTTGCTTGAAATGCCCTACGGAAAGCGGCATATTTCTTGATATCGGATTCAGAGACCGGAGTGTAACGTAACCATGAATCATTCGATTCATCACCGTCAAATCCTTGGAATCGCACCGAGGTGTCCGTCGGGTCAACGGATCCTTGCACATTGGTGCTCACCGTGCCTAAACCACCTGTAAAAGATGTAAGTAGAGTAGGATTTCCTGAGCTTCCTCGGTCTCCTTGACCAGTGGTCAAGTCTGGCCTCGGCTCAGTTCTGGCAAAGGCGGAAGAATTGCCCTGCGGTTGGGAAGGTGTTTGCAGTGTTTGGGTTACAGACAAAAGGATTGAGTTCAACTCCTCAGGGGAAAAGAAGTGTAGACGGGAAGCCCTGGAGACCTTAGGGCGAGAACCAGTTCCATCCCCTTGGGAGTGAGCTGGGGGTGAGTCTCCATGTTGAGTTGAAACAGACACACTTTTTGTGTCTGATTGGAATTCGATGGTGGTATTGAATGGGTCTGCGGCCACCCCAAGGACTACCGGAGCCTTTTGAGAGGCTGCGGCATCAGTCCGGTCACGCATTTGGTCTGTGGGATTGGTTTTTCTTTTCTTGAGGATAGAGATGGGTTGTGCATCCTCATCAGAATCATTCATAGAGGGGAGAGTGAGATCGATTTTCGGTTGATTCGTCATCTGAGGGCACAGTTTGTTTGAGTTTTCATTTTTTGAAGGTTCAGCTTGTTTGGGAGCATCTTTCTTCTTTGGGGTTCCATGTTTCTTGGTGATGTTGCGTGGGCCTTGATGGGCTGAGGCTAACTGCTTGCGTCTTTTTGATAAAGACAAGTTGGATAGATTGGTGGAGGATGGGACTGCGGTACTACCAGGGATGGTGAGTGCGGGTGTGGCTTGTAGAGGCGGGGTAGGAAGGTATGGGTCAATACCTTCCGTAGCCTCTATATGGTCTAAGACATCAGTGGTTTTAAGACCAAGGGTAGATAGAATGTGGACTGGTAGTCGTCTGATGGGTCCAAAAATAGATTGATCAGTAGAGGGATTGTACCTTTTAAGATCTTTAGTGATGAAGAGGTTGGTGTCGTTGCCCATGCTAAGTCCTGCATCCGCATGAAGATCTGAGATGCATAGAGACCAGAACCTAGCAAATGTGAGTTCGGTAGGGTTTTCTCTTGGACTCTCTTTAGGAATGTACTGCAAGAAGTCATCCCACAAGATCTGACCGTAGTTGACATCATGGCCCGTGAAAATACTCCACACCAACTCCAATAGCTTGAGACCCATATTATTGTTGGATTAGGTGTCTAAGCCCATAACTATAATTGGTATGTACTTGAATTGATAGCAGCACAGTCCTTTTGGGTTTCCCTCAACCTAGCAACTGGACAAGGAAATTATGAAAGGAGAGATATTAATTTATAAGATTAATAAATTAATATAAATGATTTATTAATATGTTAAAAGATTAATATATTAATTAGAAATCATTATGTTTAATTAATAGTTAGCCAGAAATTAATCAGAATTAATTTTGGGGTTAAAAGTATTAATTATAAAGTGCAGGGACTAGTTTGCAATTATCTAATAGTTGAGTGGAAGGCTCCAGAACCTCCTTGGAAGGAGGTGGACGAAATCTATAGGGGAAACCCTAAGGATTTCGTCCAAGGGGCTTTGGATAAGGCCTTTGGATTAGCTTAGGCCCCAAGCAAAGGAGTATTAGGGTTTTCCCTAAACCCTAGATCCCTCAGCTATATAAGGAGCCTCCCAGCTCCTAAATTCGGCCACTCCTACCTTGGAAGAAACCCAGGCCGAATTTTGCATACCCTAGCCTCTCTCTCCTTCAAGTTTCCTTCTTGCTAGTTCTTGGGTGTGATTCCATTAGAGGCATTACATTTGTGGTGCTAGGCTTCCAAGAAGATCAAGTTCAAGAGGATTAACAATTGTTTGCTATAACAATTGAAAGGTATGTAATTCTGAAACCCTAGTTTGTTAATTTCAAAATTAGCCTCTCTCCTCTAGGGTTCTTGTTTGCAATTCAAAGTTATATGTTCAATAGTTAAAACATAGATCCAAAGTAGGTTGCATGTGAACCTAAGGAATTGTTTTTCTAGTTTATTTGTTTTACCTAAAACCCATCAGTGGTATCAGAGCCATTGTTTGTTTTAAATTGAATTGCTATAATAGTTGAATTGCAAATTTGGGTTTATAGCCATTAAACCCTAAAGGCCAAAATTTTCGTTTTTTTTAGGGTTTTTGGTTCAAAGGGTTTTTCGAAAAACCCTACCTCCATGAACCCTAATCGAAATTAGGGTTAGGGTTTTGGAAAACCCTAGCCTCCTCCCTTGAATTTCGAAATTTGCTTGTTGTTTTAGGGTTTTATCTTATTTTGGATAATTATTACTTGATTGGATAATTATTGCCTAATTGGATAATTGAGAAAAACAAGGAAATTATCCTTTACCCTAATTTTCGAAATCTAGAGGGATAAGGATTAGGATTAAATTAGTTGTTTAATTTGATTAGATAATCCTTACAAGATTTAATAGATTAATTAAAAGTTAATTAATAGATAATTATTAAATCTAGTTATTTGGTTTATTTTAAATTTAAATTAATAGTTTAATTTTTCGAAATTTATATATAAACCTTAAAGTTTTAAAAAGTTTAAAACACACCTTATATATGTATTATAATTAAAAGTTTAATATTATATATGTATAAGAATATGGTCATTCAAATCGCTAGTATGCCTCATTCACGAAGCTAGTCTATAAGGGGGGTATAAGGAAACTGCCTATAAAATGGTAGTTGAATGGGTGTCCACTCTCACCCACCGCTTCCTTGATTAGTGGAGGGTCGTTAGCAGAACGGATTTGATAGGACAACTACATCTCATTAAAAGTATAATGTTATTAAAGAAAGTACTAGAACATTATTTTACAAAATCCCAACTCTAGTTACTTTAGGAAAAATGTGAAAAGTATGCTAATCCATGAAATTGCACATTATGCTTTATTGGTCGTTAGTGGAGCGTGTGTGGTTAACCAGCACACTAAAAGGCACTAATAAAGAGTAGTAATGGGTATCTCATAATTGTCATTTTGATGGAGCGTGTGTGGTTTACCAGCACATCAATAGTTAATGATAAAGACAATGAGGTTACCAAGCACATTTGCATGGTTATTCACATCTTGTTTGTGATCCTCGGCATCCCAGTCACAAATAGAAGAGCATAATCTGAGATTAAAACATGCCATTGAATAGTTTCAATGTATCTCAAAAGAATTAGGAATTTCACTTCGTTTATTTCGTCTAATGGTGGAATTGGTGAATCGTCATTCACCTACCTTTATGAAATTTACACTTGGATCTCGGCATCCCATTTCTAATTTGTGAATATTCATAGTTGGATCCTAACCTTAATATTATATCTTTGGGTTATTATATTGAGGTATCTTGAAATCTAACTAAAACTTTCTTTCCTTTCAGATGTCTACTCCCGGAAACACTTCTGCTTCATCATCCTCCAACTACAACTTCTCTTTGCTCAACATTTGCTCCAAAGTCGTTATGGATGGCTCTAACTATAACGATTGGATGCGTAACATCAAGATGGCGCTTCGATTTGAGGACAAAGAATATGTCCTTGAAAAGGAGCTCAAAGAGCTTGATGAGTCTAAAGCTACTTCTGAAGAATATGCTGCCTACAAGAAACATTATGCAGAGAACTAACAGATTGATGGCATTGAGGAATTTTTCCTTGGTCAGAATGACCAAAGAATCGTTCACCAGATTCAGATGCACCTCTTGAAGATTTTTGAGGGGTCGATATGCAGAGAAGGCACATTTGAAGAGTGTTGAAAGAGGAACCACATCGGTGAATGAATCGAAAGGACCAAACAGGGGGTGATTGGACAGGAACTTGATCATCAACTTGATCGGAGCATTATAGGAGGAATGCTCTTCGAACACAGCCCTAAAATTGCTTGAAGCAATCGTTGGCATTTGGTTCCTTGATGCAGAGTCTGAACCAGTAGGGTTTGCTGAGGCAGATGCCTTGGACTGTTTCTTTGAGATGTCGGATTTCACCATTTTTGAGAATTGAAGAAACTTGCAGGAAAACAGAGTGCAAGAAGATGAAGGAGAAGAAGTTCGATGTTCAGAAAGCGTAAAAACTTTCTTGGGGAAGAAGAAGGGGGTTTTATAGTGGCGGATTTGAAACGGTAATTGATTTTACCCTAAGTGAAATTAGATAAGGTAAAAAACGTTTGGGTGTTTTCTTTGATTAGGAGAGGAAATCTCAGCCACAGATTAAGAAAAGGTTTAATTTATTTTTCGAGATTTACCAAAAGGGGTTAGCATTTAATGAAGTGTCAGTCTAAGACATCACGTCTGAAGAACGTGTGGTGAGGGTGGGTTTAATCCGTTGTGTAAAAAGGGAAGATGTAACGGATTGGACGTTTTGGGGTAATAGGAAGAGACAGTTTAAAAAGGGATCTGTTTATGGAAAACGTTCTTTTTGTCATCATACCTAAAATAGGTCTGACACAAGGTTTATTCAAAAAGGGAATGGGACAGTTACACAAGGAATGTTTTTTTTAATGTTTTCCTTATTTAATGAAGGATCATTAAATAGCACCCCATGATTCAAGAATTAATGAAACAGTTGAGAAATCAATCAATGTGATTGCGGATTGAGACTTCATTGCGGATGGATCATTTGTCATTGCGGATGGACGGTTGAATGACTGCAGTAGAAGAACTGAGGAGAACACTTGAACAAAAATTAGTAACAACAAACAATAAGGACCATTGAAAGATAAATATGATATATGGTTGCGGTACATATAATGCGGTACACAGGATATACCAAAACTATCTATCATAAGTAACTTCAATTAGGATCGCAACAGAGACCAAGGATGGTCTGCGGTACCTATCAATTCAAGAAGAATTGTGGGTCCGGATTCATCATTCCTAACATTTGTAAGAAACTGTTGAGTTTTGTAGAGTCAAGTGCCTTTGTGAATACATCAGAAATCTCTTCATGAGTATGGACAAAAATTAGTTCAATGTTACCTTTCAGGATGTGGTCTTTGATGAAGTGATATCGTAGTTCAATATGCTTTGTCTTGGAGTGCTGAATTGGATTGTGAGAAATCGCTATAGCAATTTCAGAGTCACAATAAATTGGTATCCGCAGCATTCTGTATCCGCAGTCCATAAGTTGTCTTTTCATCCATAAGACTTGTGAACAACAGCTGGTTGCGGCCACATATTCAACTTCTACGGTAGACAGTGATACACAATTTTGTTTTCTTGATGACCAGCTGACGAGTCTTCCACCCAGAAATTGACATCCACCGGAGTTGCTTTTTCGATCTAGTATGCATCCGACATGATCCGTATCAGTGAATGCTTGTAGGCTGAAGTCATTCCCTGCGGCGTACCATAAGCCAAGAGTCTAGCTACCCTTTAAGTATCTTAGAATCTGCTTGGCTGCGGTCATGTGTGACATTTTTGGGTCAGCCCGGTACCTTGCGCATACACCTGTTGCAAAGACGATGTCTGGTCGGCTTGCGGTGAGGTACATCAATGAGCCAATAATACCTCTATAAGTCTTGTGATCCACTGATTCGCCTGAGGTATCAACAGATATCTTATATCCGAAGGCCATGGGGACCTTAGCCGAAGAACAGTTGTCCATTGAATATTTCTTTAACAGTTCAGTGGTGTATTTCTCCTGATGAATGAATATCCCTTGAGGGACTTGTTTCACTTGAAGTCCTAGAAAGAAGTTAATCTCTCTATTCATGCTCATTTGTAACTTGTTGGTCATGAGCTTAGCGAATTCATTCACCATTTTTTGATCAGTTGATCCGAAGATGATATCATCCACATATATTTGTACAAGCATAAGGTGATCACTGTAATGCCCGTGTTTCTAGGCTAGGCATTAATATTGATGTGATAGTCTAGGTTAACCTTTGCAACTCATTTTGAAGAAATGAAAAGGAATTATGTGAATATTATGTGAATTATATGTTTTATGCTTAATTACTAGGATTTAATTAATTAAGAATAAAAATGAGCGTAGAAAATAAATATTAGATAAAGCCGATATCTATTAATAAAGTTGTAGCGGTCGTGACAAGGATTACGGATATATAAAGAATGTCGAAATCCGAGTTATAACGAAGAAGTTATGACATGTCGAAGTTTCGCGACAAAACCGGCACGGTGCCGAATGTCGTAAAAAGTGAGTTTTTGATAAACTACTTTTTAGCCTTAGTGATCTAAACGAAAGTCGTAGTGTTCGTTAAACCGAGAGTATGTATAAAAAGAACGCCCAAATCTGACTTCGTATGAGGAAGTTATGATTTTTCCAAGTTCCAGCTTAGCAGTAGACAGCTAAAAACTCGAATTTTAGATCGAGTGATTTTTAGCCGACACACCCTAAACGAGAACTGAAGGTCTCGTCAATAGTAGTACAACGGTAAAAAGACAGACGAAAACGGACGTCGGATGAAGAAGTTATGAATTTTTAAGGGATTTCCTGTCCCGGTCTGTTAAAAATAATAATATAAAAATTAAAGTCAAAATTAGCCGACGAAGTCTAAAAGAACGTTGTAGAGCGTAATTTTACCTACGCGTGCATATAATGAACGTCAAAATAGGAGCTCGTATGCGAAAGTTATGAATTTTAGAAGATTTTGGCACAAAATTCGAGAAATTTCGCATAGATAAGCTTCACCCAGAAAAGCCACGTCACCCTCGCTCAAAACATGCCACGTGTCCGAACTGCTGAGTCACCCGAGGCCACCTGGCGAGGCGTGTCGCCTGCCCTCACATCCGAACTTCGGTCCAATGGGAGTCCGACGCGTGCCTCCTCCTGACGTGTCCGAGCCTCGTAGGTGTGCCATGAACCCCCCTCCTCGGACCCTAGACTTCGGTCCAATCAGAAGTCTCCAGCAGGACCCTCGCATGTGCGAGCCATGTGACTACTCTTCACATCTACTGCCGCGTGGCTTCCTCCCAGCCGTCCGATCAGGAGCCTCGCACCTATAAATAGAAGGATGCGAGACCTCCCGGGTAATTTTGGAAAAGTGTCCCTTTTCACCCCTTTTTCAATATTTTTACTATCTTGACATCCCCCGAAGCCCCGGTATCAATTATAGCACCCGAAACACGTCCCGAAGTGCCCGAGAAGCCTGAGAAAATTATCTTTTCGGTTTCGAAGCCCGACAACCATGGACTATTCTAGATGATCTGTGGAACACTAGCAGGCTCGCAACCTGTAAGTGTGTGAACTATATGTTCATCAGTCGTACTCTAAAAACCCATTGACATGTATGACAGGGAGATTCCTGTGAATAATACTGCCGATAAATAAGAGCTATGGACTTAGCACATGTTGTATAAACCCTGACAGCTATGGACTTAGTGTCTGTTGTATAAACCCTGGCAGCTATGGATTTAGTGCCTGTTGTATAAACCCTGGCGACGATGTGACTTCGTGCCTATTCCTTAGGATGAATCCTTAGGAGTGAGTGATAGTTGAATCTTAGGGTAAATCCTTAAGAAATAAATAAGATAATGGGGTTGGGGTAATTTGGTTGATTGATTGATGTTTAAGTATAATAAATTTATTTATTGTGGGTTGAAAACCCTATATGCTCACCAGGCTTCCAAGCCTGACCCACTCAGCTTTTTATATTACAGGTAGTGGACCCCGAGCATAGTCGGATGATGATGATGAGTGATTTTTGGATTATAGGCCAGTAGTTATAAATAACTGTTGTAAGGCTTATAATGTCTTGTTTATGCTTTTGATCTGTATCGGAACATGACATCCCGAGGTTTTGATATGAAATGAAAATATATATTTCTTAAAGAAAGGTTTTGATAAAATTTATCATGTTTTGTTTTGGGAACAAATTCAGCAACATCTTTTAAAAGGATTACTCTGATTTTATTTTAAAAAGCATAAAATAAATCGGTCTTTTCTGGCCGAGAAATTAGGGGATGTCACAATCACCATTTGCTTTTCTAAATAAAGTGGGATCAATCACTCCTCTTTTGTATCCGGACGAGACAAGAAATTCAGAGAGAGTCTCGTACCACGCTCTTGGGGCTTGTTTTAGACCGTAGACTGCTTTTTCAAGCTTGTAGCAGTGGTCTGGGAATTCAAGACTTTCAAAGCCCGGAGGTTGCTGAAGATAAACCTCCTCTTTTAATTCACCATTGAGAAAAACACTTTTCACATCCATTTGATGAACCTTGATGTTCTTGTGAGCTGCGTATGCTAAGAAGATTCAGATGGCTTCCATTCGTGCTACCGGAGCATACGTTTCATCATAGTCAATACCTTCAAGTTGACTATATCCCTAGGCAACTAGCCTTGCCTTGTTTCTGACGACCGCACCGGATTCATCCAACTTATTCTTGTACACCCATCTAGTACCAACAATGGTGTGACCTGGCGGCTTCGGAACGAGCTGCCATACCTTGTTTCTTTTGAATTCTTCTAGCTCTTCTTGCATTGCGGATATCCAGTCTGGTTCTAGTAATGCTTCTTTGATCGTTCGGGGCTCGACCGAGGACATAAATGCTGCGTAGTGACAGTGATCAGATAAATCCTTGGAAGATCGAGTCTGGATACCTGCGGATGGGTTGCCGATGATTTGACCTGGTGGGTGGTCCTTCGTCCATACGTGTAGATGGGGTTGCATATAATCAGCAGCTGCGGTAGAGGGAATGTCTTCAATATCGGAAGACTCTGCGGTTGGAGATGGCAGTTCCCCCTGGACTTGAGAACATCCTGCTGAATTGTCTTGAACGGGGAAGGTGGGATCAGAGTTTTCTTGGGCAGATGGTGCAGCTTCCCCCTGGAGTGCAGACGGGAGTTCGCCTTGAACTTGAGAAGGTTCCCCCTGGATTGCGGATGGGAGTGTGATAATCCTCGAGTCTGTTCTTGTGTCAATGTTCTCTATGTTTTCGTCATCCGAGTCCGAAGAAACGTTTGATGGTTGAAGATCTCTGCGGATAGGGATTGGAGCTGCATCTTCTAGTACTGGAACCTCGATGGTTGTTGTATGGTCCGGAGTTGAGGTTTCCCCTTCAACCGGCGAGGTGGAAGTATTTAGTGATACCTCATCGGACGGTGTAGGACCAGATACATCAGCATGCTGCTGCTGAGCTTCCAAGGACACAAGAACTTCGGATAATTTGGATGTTTCTACAGGGTCGAAGAGATCATCATAGTTTACTTCAACTAGATTTAGTGGACCCGAAGAGGCAGGAATATCACTTTCTAGGATTGTTGTGGTTTCGGTTGATGGAGCGGTGTTGCGGATGTGATAGTCATCAAATGTCACGTCGAAGCTTTCAATTATCAGCCTTGAGCATCTAATGAGAACCCTATAAGCAACTTTGTTAGTGGAGTAGCCAAGGAAGATGCCTTCATCAGACTTCGGTGCGAATTTGTTAAGGTGGTCTTTGTTGTTGATTACGAAACATCTACACCCAAATATATGGAAGAATCGGACATTTGGCTTGCGGTTATTAAGGCCCTCATACGGTGTTTTGTTGAGACGTTTGCACACAATGCTTCGGTTCTGTACAAAGCAAGCTGTGGCCACTGCTTCGGCCCAGAAGTAGAGAGGAAGGTGGGCAAAGTTGAGCATAGATCTGGCAGCTTCTACTAGAGTGCGGTTCCTTCGTTCTACTACCCTATTTTGTTGCGGTGTGTAGGGAGCTGAGAAGTTGTGAGTGATGCCCTTTGAAACCAAGAAACTATTTAGGAGATGGTTAGTAAACTCGGTTCCATTATCACTTCGGATACGTCATATTGGTAACTTGATCTGAAGTTCAATGTCCTTGATGAAATTGATCAATATCTGCGGAGTTTCTGATTTGAGTCTTAAGAAAGAAACCCAGGTGAACCGTGTTAAGTCATCAACTATAACCAGTATGTATTTCTTGTGATGAAGATTGGCTACGGTAGATGGACCGTAGAGATCAATATGCAAGAGTTCCAGTGGTTCAGAAATTGATGAGTCAATCACCATGGGGTGACTTGCTTTGGATTGCTTTCCACATTCACATGCACGACAGAGAGTATCATTGCTGAACTTGAGGATTGGAAGACCTCTGACTAGTTCTCCGGTGACCAAATTGTTGATGTATCTGAAGTTGAGATGAGCTAGCTTGCGGTGCCATAGCCAACAAACTTCGGATACTACTTTGGATAGGAAGCATAACTGTGGTTTGCCTATGATCAGAGACACGTCCAGAGGGTACATAGTGCCTTCGGATCGGAACTTGATTAGACACATGCTCCTATCGCTTGTCATTACATAGCAAAATTGGTCGTCAAATTCAATACGGTGGCCTGCCTTACATAGTTGACCAACACTGATGAGATTGTGTTTAAGGCTTTCTACATAAGCAACCTTTTGAATAGAGAAGTTTCCCGTAGTAAGAACATCATAACCTCGGATTATCCCATTCGCATTGTTGCCGAATGTGACATTTCCACCGTTGCAAATTGGCCTGAAATCCCGAAGGTACTCTAACCTTCTGGTCATGTGCAAGGAGCAGGCACTGTCGATTAACCATTCTTCTTCTTGTTCCTCCTTGCACAAGGCCTGAGAATTACACGGTTAGTTTAGGCATCCAAACTAGTTTGGAGTCTGGGACAAAGGATGAGTTTCTGATTGATGCATGAACCGAGGTTACAGGGACTAGTTTCGTGTCAACTTTTAATCCTAGTCCTGGGTGTTTGTGAGTTTTTGGAGTTTTGCGTTTTTTTTGAAAAATTACGAGGTTTCTGAAAAGGATCAGATTTGACATGAGATGAGCCATTTTGACAACTACATTGACGTTGACATGCTGAAATTTTGTCTTTTGTTCTGACACTTTGTTTGGTCAGCGGTCTAAATGATGAGGTAAGCTTGTGACCGGTCCGAGGTTGGTAATATCTGACATTGGTGCTGTTGGAATTTGAAAAAGTTTGTTTCGAAAAAGATTTAGCACGTGTAGATTCTTTGGACCTTTTTATTGGATTTGGTAAAATGCCCTTCCACTTGTTAAAATTTTGATGTGATTTTAAAAGTGTTGGAGTGGGTAAGATACCCTTCCATTTTGGATCATCTGAGGAATAGATTTGAAAACCATTGCTTCGAAAAGACTTTTCTTTCTTTTGGGTTGTGTCAGATGAGTTTGGAATGACTGTTGAAACTGTACATTCCTTTTTGCATGTTTTCTTGATGGGAGAGTTTTTTGAAAGATAGTGTGAGAAAACAAACTTTTCTGGACTCTTAGATTTTGGAAATCTGATATGTCTTTTGTTTTTAGAAAAGATTTGTCGATTTGTGCCTCGGGATCGAATTTCCTCTTTGAAAGCCTTTTTTTCTAAGGTTTTTGGAGAACCACAGTCATTAGTGTTCAGATGCGGTTTCCTGAAAGCCTTTGAAATTTTTTGAAAACGAGGCTTGATTCATCCGAACTTGAGGATTCAGGGTTTTGAGAGCATTAACCCACTTCAAAGTTCTCTATGGGTAATTCATGATGAATTGGCTGAAGAGTCACAAAGCCTTTTATTGAGGACTGCGGTAAGGATGATTGGACTACCGCAGAGTAAGTCTGAGTTGGGACTTCAGTGGGACTTTTTGGGACTTCTGTGGCTCATGACTACAGTGAGAGACAATGCGGTCTGAGGGCAGAGATGGGAAGTCCTGTGAGACTTCGGGACTCTCTATGACAATTTTTCATCAACAACTGATGAGGTCTGAGAATTTGAATAGATTGTGCCATAGATAGGAGTTTGATCACTTGTGTGACCCGTAACCTCAGGCACTATTTCCTCTATGACACAGTTATTACTTAGATTATGAAGTCTACCGAAGTGTGTTCTGATATCTTCGGGAAAGGTCTTGTCATTGACTGGGAAATGAAATTCTCGGTCCGGAGGGACATACAGTCGATCTTTGTTAAACCGGGGTGAGGAATCCTTTGCGGTAGGATATCCATTGGACCAACCCCAATTATATGTATTGTCCACAGTTCCATTATTCACCAAATTTTCAATAGCTTCGCTTTCATTGAACAGTTTTTCTATTAATAGATTTAAGCGTACAATCTCACTCTGAGCTAAATCTCTTTGGTTCAAAGCTATCTCTAGTTGTGTTTCACTCAACATTCTTGCATCTTTTTCTAACTCTAAGTCCTTTTCTAACATAGCCATTTTGAGTATTTTGTTTTCCAGTCGTCCTCTTACATGAAACATCGCTTGGGACGCTATGTTCTTCTCATCTAAAGCTTTGTTATAGTCTGTAAGGACGGCAGCACATGTGTCATTAAGATTGTCTATGAAGGGTTGACAGTCATGCATGTTATAGTTTAAAGTTTGAATCATGAGTTTTACCTGTTCGATGATGCTTAGAGTTCCTTTGCCATGTAGCGGTAGTTCTTTTCCAGCTTTGTAGACCCATCATCATCCGCAGTTGCCAGTATGCAGATTTTGCCCTTTCCTTTGACACTGCTGATAGATTCTTCTTTATCTCCGGATGACCAAACTTGATGGTCTCTTTTGACATGGGCTACGTATGCCCTAGCCTTTTCCTTTTCTTCCAATTCTTGATCCATTCTTAGGTAGAATGCTCTGTCTTTCACTACATTTTCCTTGCAATCTTTTGCAAAATGGTTCTCTTTGTTACACTTGTGACAAATCACAACATCACCTTTGTCTTCTGAGGGAGTACCGGAGTCAGTGGTTTGGATGGACTGCGGTGCCTCCTTTAGTTGAGTATTTTGAGATTGCGGTGGTGGATGAGAACTTTTGGGATAACGAGAATGGTTATTCTGCGGGTTGAAGTTACGGTTGAATGGAGGTTTGTTGAACTGTTGATTTTTATGAAAAGAAGGAGGTGGTAGTCGGTTGAACTGTTGACTAACAAGAGCAATAGCCTTCTGAAATTCTTCTTCATCATCATACTCTGAGTCAGCTTCGTATGACTGCGGTGTAGTGTCATACGAGGGAGAGTAGGATTGATTATGTGGAGCTTGTGCAATAAGAGCGAGTGGTCCTCCGAAGTCAGCACAGTCTTTGAGTACGGTGGATTCTTATGCTTGTAGTTCCCCGTAGAGCTTGTAGAGAGACAAAGAATGAATCTTTCTATCCCCTTGAACTATCATCTTAGCAGTAGTCCAATGTCTTCCCAAACCGTTGAGAAATTGAAGGTTTGTTTCATGGTTACTGCGGATGGTGCCAGCATTCGATAACTTGGTAACTATCAGGTTGAACCTTATAAAAGAGACTTCTAAACTTTCGCCAATATGAGCTTTGAAATTGTTGAACTCATTGAGTGCAGTTGTGAGCTTCTTATATTGAGCTTGTTCTGAGCCTTCATACAAATTCTTGAGAACTTCCCAGATCTCTTTTGCTGATTTGCAGTTTATGATAATGTCGAAGTTGTCAGGAGCAACTCCACAAGAAATTTCATAAAAAGCAACAGCATCATTTTCCATTTTATCGAGATCATCTTTGGTGGGACGGTTCATGATTGGTTGTCCTCCTCCTAGTCTGGCTGTGGCGCTATCAGTTTGAACTGGTGTAAGAACAGGGACATGTGGTCCTTCTTCTACAGATCGACATACATCTCTACCAAGTCTCCTTAACTATCTTTCCATTCTCTGAGACCAGTGATGATATTCATTTGCTACCAATATTGGGGCTCGATTCGAACCACCAACACTATTGGAAACATTCAGAGATAATGCTTGTGCCATTTTTCCTTGTTTTTTTTTGAAGTTTTTTTATTTTTGAGAAATGAGCTTCAGTGGTATAGAAGGCCCTTTGAAAATCAGAGTTTTGTTTTTTCAAAAAGCAACCACTATGGCTCTGATACCAATTGTTGAGAGAAAAACTTGAGACACACTTGAACAAACATTAGAACAAGTATAGTTGCGGAATAGTTTATCTCAAAGGATCTAAAAGCTCAACAATAATAATAAGTTAACGAGTTAGATAATTAGAGAGTTAGTTGCGGAAAAGTAAGGAAATATAAATGAAAGCAGGTGATATATCAAGTATACACATAAGTTGATTCATAACATGGAATGCATTCAGACCAAGTTAGTAAGTGAGATCAAACTTAGTGATTAAGTCACGAATGACTTGCTCCGAAGAGAAATAATATTCAGTTATGTTCTAGTGAACCTTGAGAGTAAGGAGAGATTTAAGATGCGTAATCAGATAGAAGTGAGAGATGTAATTGATAGCATTGAAGTTGTATTGAATAGGTAAGATTTAGCTCTATATATAGAGACTCAGGAATTACATTGGATCAAATCTCTAAGAGTAGCCATGCAAGGCATACTGGACAATAGAGAGTACTACAATAAAAGTAGATAAAGTAAACTAGTAAATAAAGTTGCGGTTGATGATGACTTCGGATGAGGTTGCTGATGAAGATTTGACTGCGGATCCTTGAGGGCTGCGGTAGCTCAAGTTCAAGAGGGTCACTTTTATGATTCAACAGTAGATACTTAATCTGTCAGAAATAGCTCTCCTCAGACTGTTTCATCTGTTTTTATAGCCAAATCCGACGGTAGAATTTTCAAACCTCAACAGCCTTCAAAACCAAATGTATCATCAAATAAACGAGTTTTTAAGAAAATAGTATCACAAAAATCTTCAAGACAAAATCTTGTATGGAAAGTGAAAAATCTCAAAAATGAAACTGCAACTCCGAGAGACACAGTGTTTCCCACTGCTCCAAAAGCTGCTGGTCCGAGAAAAGCTGTTCCGAACCCTCATGTCATTGACTATGATTATTGGATAGATGAAAGAACTATGGCCTTCTGTTTGTTTCCTAAAGAATTTTGGAACAAACCTTCCAAAACACCTGTTGCTCAAAAGTCACAGCCGAAGTCCAAAACTCGTTCCTTTGTCCTAAAACCTAACTCGGAGCCTAAAAACTCCACAACTCACTAATTTTGCAGGCACTCTGTGCTTCAGAGCAAGAAACAATATGATATATTGATAGTGCTTGCTCCATGCACATGACGCGGCAGAAGGACTCTCTGCGAGATCTCAAACTTTCACCAAATGCTGGCTACGTGACGTATGGAAACAACTCCAACTATCAGATCAAAGGTTATGGCATCATTACAAATGGAAACTTCTCCATTTCAAACGTGGCATATGTAGCTAATTTGAAGCATAATTTGATAAGTGTGGCTCAACTCACTGATGTGAATCGTCAAGTTGAATTCTGCAAGAAACACAACTATGTTATGTCAGAAGACCGGAAGGAATGTTTAATCAAATTAAATCGCAACAAGAACATGTATCCTATTGACATCAACATAATCATTGGCAAGCCCTAGCTCTGCTTACTCTCGAAACCTGTTCCTGAAGTCGATTGGTTATGGCATAGAATGCTTGTTCATCTAAACTTCCGATATATGAATGATCTTGTTTCCGGTGAAATGGTAGGAGGTTTGCCACTCCTCAAGTTAGATAATAATCATTTATGTGTTTCATGTGAGTGTGGAAAGTAATCGAAGAAGGGTCATCCTGTTATCATTGAAAATCTATCTCGGATCCATTAGAACTTCTACACATTGATCTGTGTGGACCCTCAATGGTAGAAAGTCTGCATCACAAAAAATACATTCTTGTGATTGTGGATGATTTTACTAGGTTCACCTGGGTCTTCTTTCTAAGGCTCAAGTTAGAAACAGCCTCAGAACTCATCAACTTTATCAAAGGAATTTAAGTTCTCATCAAACTTCTAGTAAGGCGAATCCGAAGTGACAATGGTTCGAAGTTCACCAATGCCACCATTGAGAACTTTCTCACCGATAAATGCATTGACCACAACTTCTCTGCTCCATACACTCCACAACAGAACGGTGTATTCAAACGACGCAACAGAACACTTGTCCAAGCTGCTCGATCCATGCTCAACTTTGCAAATCTTTAACTCTATCTTTGGGCTGAAGTTGTTTCAACTGCATGCTTCACTCAGAATAGGAGTATTATCAATCGACGCCTCAACATGACACTGTGCGAAGCCATGAATGTTCGGAAGCCTAGTATCTCTTTTCTTCACGTTTTTGGATGTAGATGCTTCATCAAAAACAACCGCTATCATCTTACAAAGTTCCAACCCAAAGCTGGTGAAGCTATCTTTCTTGGGTACTATGCAAAATCAAAGGCTTATCGAGTTCTTAATTGGAAAACTCGTGTTCTAGAAGAAATCTTTGATGTCACCTTTGATGACAACTTCGTTCGAAATTTTGGCCCAACCAATGTCACAACCCACATCTTGGAGTCCAATGCTCCACAGCCAGCATGTCCGAACTAGCAAACAATTTATGAAGTTGACCTTGAAACCCTGTTCGGACATTCAGAAACAGCTCTTGATTCGGAATCTCGAACAGAACAAACCTCATCAACCAAACTCCGGTTTCCCAAAGTGTTTCAGGTCCGACACCCAGTTTTCCTCCATTTGATTCCGAACTATTTCAACCTTCTCAGGTTGAGGGGGAGAATGGTCAACCTTCCCTTGAATCAAATGTAGATGGATTCCAAGATGTAGCTGTTGAATTTGACTCTAATCCAATCAACAACGATGATGATGCAAGTTTCTTCGATTTCCCACCTAAGGACGAAGTAAATGTGTCTGATTCAGAAGTTCAGGGGGAGCATCGTCCACAAGTTCAAACTATTCAGGGGGGGACAATACAACCCCATTGTTGATATAGGATCCTTTGTTGCTCAATAACTTTCAAGACTACATATTTGGACTAAGGATCATCCTCCGAACCAAGTTATTAGAAATCCGAACGCAGGTGTACAAACTCGTTCTGCCATAAGTGTTCAAAATGAATGTCATTTCTTGGAATTTATCTCAATGGTTGAACCCAAATCCATCAAAGAAGCATTAGAACATGCTGATTGGATTACAGCCATGCATGAAGGTACAGAAACTCTTAGCAAAGATTGGTTATATGTGGTTTACAGCATCTTCTTCGGCAAGAGCAACGTTGTAGATCTTCCTGAAGTCTTGTGGCAATACTTTCGGAAGTTTCCCATTAACAGGAAGCACAACGAGATTTCCGGTCCAAGATTTTGGGCCATGACGATCCAACAATTGTACCGTGAAATGAATGAACCAATTCCCTTCAACACGATTCCGAGAGAGGTATTTGTTTCTTTCAAAACTATTAGAAATTACTACATTCAGGACCAAACGTCCTTCGGACCCATTAGACGATTACCGGAACATATGTTGACCATCTTACCTTCCGGATCAATTCATTTGAAACATCACAAGGAGACCTCGATTGCGTATAGCCCTACACAATCTACCCAGTACCCATTAAGCTCACTCCGGAAGTGGCCAAGCATGTTCCCTCATGTGGTAAGAAAAAGAAGTTAGCTAAGCAAAAGACTTCTCCCTCTCAGCCCAAGGCCAAAAAGAGAACCAAAGTCGGTTCTTCCTCTCAATAGGAAAGAACCAAAGACATTTCGGCTGACTCTGGCCATCCTCTAACCCCACCTTCCCACTCTTCCGAAGTACCCTTCGGAGTTTCAATAACACATGCACACACCCACAAGGAGTCTCCACATAATCCACCCTCACCTTCCCAACAAGGTGTTGCGGGTGTTGAACAAAGTTCCTCCCCCCATGGAACAAACTCACGAGTCAACTTGGAAATCTCAATTCTTTCTACACATGCACGGTCCGAGATCCCTATTTCGGACCCCATGCATTCTGAGGCTGGAGTAGTTCCTCGTACATTGGATGCCTCAACTGGTCTGATACCCGGTAAGGGTGCAAGACGACCAAGTGCTAATGATCCGTTGTGGGAAGATTTTGTTGATAGGGATTGCAATAGACATCCTGAACTTACAAGATCCAAGGTTGAAGCAACTCTCATTTCGATGAGAAACAAGGCCATTCAAAGCAACTTGCCCTTTGTTGCTCCAACTAATGACGTAGCAGATCTCGAGTTTGCTTCCGGAGAGACACAAGGCAACATCATCTCTGACAATCCTTTCAAGACTCAACATCATGATGGTCTGCACTCCGATCCAAATGAAAAACATCCAGATGAAGTCTTGTTCGATGATGAAGGTGCTTCGATTGCTGCTCCTCCTCGGTTCACCTCATTTTTCTTTTCATCAAAGTCATCCTCATCAAGGCCTGATCTTGATTTCGGACTCTCATCATCCCCTTCCGAACCGGTTAACGAAGAAATCAATACTGAGGACCAAGCTCACCAAACGCATCCCGGAACTAAAATAGAGCCCACTCCCAAGCCAGACAATACGGCTGCTACAAACAAACCGGGCCCCTCGGAACCGCTGGTGAATCAAGGAGATGACAAAAACAAGTCTCAGAATTCCATCTAGGACACAAGATCATCCGCTGGCAATTACGTTGATCCTTTTTCTCTCCTGGAACTTCGAGATAATGTCACTGACACCATGAAGAAGGTTGATGCAATAGAAACCTATGTGGCCGGACTCAATGCCAAGATTGATGCAAAGGTTTCCGGATTGGATTCTAAACTTGATGCAATCCTCAACTCCTTATCCGAAACCAACAAGTCCGGAACCACCACTGCTGAAAGGGAAGCTCAGCTTGATTAGCTTATCTCCCTCAAACTCAAGCACACTATCGAGGAGGTAGAACAAAAGTATGATGCCTCTCTCGATCACTATCTCGACACCATCACCAAAATGCTCAATGTACATGATGATTTAATTGGTGTCATTAATGAACTCATCAAACAAACTCATGTTTGCCATGAGAAACATATTCAGAGGCTAGAGAAGGAGATCCGGAAGAAAGATGAAATGAACCTGATCATGCAACAAGTCCTTATCAAGCTTCTCAGAGCATCTTGGAACATTGTCGATGTTCTGAACCACAAATTTGACGAGATGCTCTCGGTCCTTGGCGACCTCTTCGATCACCTCAAAGCTCAGGCTCCAACAGCTCAAGCATATGATGCCTTGACTTTGCAAATCAACACAAACTTTCAGAAGGTGTTCGAACGATTCTCGGAACTTAAGGAATCTTCATTGCTTGCACTGGTTGCAGGATCCTCCGTTGTAAGAGGGGGAGAAGGACCTACCTGGAGAACTCAACCCTGGAAGCCTGTCTCGAAGTTCAGACTCCGAGATGAAAATTATGATGATGCCGTGCAAATTCTTTCAGGTTTTTCAGGAGGTAATGATGATGATGATAATGATGATAAAAATGATGATGAAGATAAGTATGTTACTAATGTCATCATAGGGCTCCCAGCCCCGAAAAAGTTTCCAGCAAAAGTGCTCTCCGAGGAAGAGCAAAAGATTTGGTCAGCTGTCTCATGGTCATCAACTCTGGCCGACGTACTTCAAAGAAGCCAAGAAGAATCTAAGGCTAAATCCAAACCAGCCGCTGATGTCTTCCGAGCCACCACATCAATGCTGCCTCCGATTCCTTCAGCAAAGGTTTCTCTTATCGATGAAGGCTCTCCTTTTCGGAAGCCGGATGATATTCCGGAAGAGCCCCTGCCTTCCTCTCCTCCAAAATTTGTTGTTAATGAAAACATGCAAAACATTCTCTCTGTCCTTAATAAGCAGCAAGACAAGGGAAATAAGCCCATCTCAGAACTTTCCTACCCCGAACCTCCATTAAAAGAGAGAAGTGGATGGTCCCAAGAAGAGATAAACTAAGCTCTTGAGGAAAGCATCCGTATTCAAGCCCTCAAAGACAATCCTAATCTGATGCTAGGGATTTCTCCTCTTTGCTATGAAGGGATCATTCATGATCTGGACATAGTGCCTTTCATGTACTATGATCTTCCCAACCAAGATTCGGACTAGATCGATCTGCCTCTCTCTCCTTACAACAAGTTCTATACAAAGTTTGCTCCTCTCCACCTGGAAGATGATCCACGCATGATCATCAGAATACAACATGAAAGATTGAAGACCTTTTACTCCAAGAACGCACTTCCTCAAAAAGAAGTATGGTCTCGGAAAAGGATCACTAAAATTTCTGGGTTCGGAAGGAAAGTCTTAACCAAGTTCAAACTGAACTGCGTGCTGTTCCGATACCACATCTTCCGTAAAAAACCAACCCACAAAACCATCACTGATGTCGACTTCCCAGCCATCAATCCAAATGACATCCTGACTATCTCTGCACATTTCAGAAACCCTCAATGTGATAGTCTTAGCATGGGAGCTTACCATGCTACTTTGAGCTTCCTCAAAGATTATGTAGCTGAATTTTGCCGGTGCGATTTTGAATTGGCCCATCTGTTCAGAACTGAGAAATATTTGTCCAAGATTGACTTCAAGCTGCCAGAAGCTGAGATATTGGCTGAAGGACCCATTGATGAACCGGTGCTAGGATTTGTCTATCTTCAAAGAAAAACAAACAAGAAGGACTTTTTCCGAGTCCTTGACAAACATCTGGTTCCCACCAAGGCGCTTCGGAAGTTTATCAGTCGTGCATCAAAGTCCGAAGCACCAGAGCATGTGAAGACAAAACTCATAATTCAGTTGTAGTGGTATATCGAGGTCAGAGATTGGTTATACAGGGCGTATGTGTTCATCAAAGAAGATTGGAGCTAGAAGACTGGATTGCTAAGTTCACTTAGGGGGAGATTGTTAGTACCTGAAAGTGAACCTCTAGCAATCATTCAATAAGAAGATCCGAAATCAGTCTTTGGTACGAAATGGAGTGGTGGTCTGGAATGCTTACTAGTGCGAAATGGAGATGATGTCCAAGATGGAGGCAAGTCCAAAACGAAGAATAGTTCTGTGATGAAGTGTCTGTCACTGTTTTAATTATTCTTGTCGTTTTGCTTGATGTAACTTTACATAGGACTAAGTTCTTTTTTTGTCAAAATGGATAATCAGAGCGTCAGGGTTGTACTTTTATCCAGTCCTTTGTATACATCTTGGTATGTACGTTGTATCTCCTTTTCCTATATAAGGAGTGTTTAATGAAAAGAATACAAGATGGATTATTGCTCCAAAGATAGTTATATTCACATTTACTTCACTTTCACCTTTCTCTCTAATCAAACTCTTCTAAACATTCTGTTTGTTTATTTATTGTCTTTACCTTGATTATACTCATAGTTCCATATTTAATACTTGAGGTACTTTGTTGATCTCTATCTTCAGTATTGACTGTCTTGCCAGACTTAACTGGAACTCTTAATCAGAAGCAAACATTGATCTTAAGCATTAGCTCAAGGTTTAAGCTTTCAAACCTTGTCCCTGCGCAATCAGATCCTAGTTCTCATAGGCCCATAGTTTTCACTAGGGGTTGAGGTAGACTCGATATGTTATGTATGGTACGTGGTATTTTGGGAACTCACTAAGCTCTGTGCTTACAGTTTATGTTTAAAATGTTTTCAGGTACTTCTGGTTCCAAAAGGAAAGTCTCGGCTTTATCGTACTGCATCCCCTGCATATTTATTCCACATTGACTGTTTATGATTTTACTATGATGTTTTAAGTATACTTTTGCTCTGATTGTCTTTGGAACAAATGAATGAATGGTTTTTGATTTATTTACAATGAAATTTTTACTCTGTACTTTTGAGATGTTACAGGTTGATATTTTTTTTATAATCATCATGATGGAAAATAAAAGATGGTCAAGTAAATAATTACTAAATTGATTGATCATAACAATAGGTAAAAATAGCGCTATTGTTTAAAAATATTTACAATTTCTTGCCAATTTAGTATATAATTATTATTTCATAGTTAATATCAATAAAATAATTATTTTGAACAACATATATTTTTCAAAATATAACTATATAATTTTAACATGGACAACGTGCAAACATTTGACTAGTATCCATAAATTCAAACAAAAGCAATCATTTTCATTAATCACAAAGCACATGATAATCCATTAGTTTGTTTTTAAAATTGAGAGAATTTCGTATATGCCATTATTAAACATCTTAATATAATATTTAGCCGACTTAAACTTTAAATATGAAATATGTCATACTTAATCTTTTAAAATACCGGATTTGCCCAAATATGGTTTTTAATAGTTTTTAGTATTTAATAATTCATTTTAAAATTTTAAATGATTAAAACTAGAAAAAAAAAGGAAATGGACATTTTTCCCTTTATTTTTAAAACGCATGAAATCTTCACAGGATCTCGCTCTTCTTCCACACGATCTTCTCTGTTTACTCTCGCAGTCTTCGTTTTTCCCTCTTGCCACATTCTTTCTTTCAGTCGTTAATAAGCATTTGATAATATGTCACTTCCTTATTTGCTCTTTTTTTGGCAACATAATAAACTAGGAGAAGTCATGAAACTGATATGTGCGTGATTATCTGGAGTAGGGCTTCAATATTTTTGAAAATGTTTATTAGAACTTGTTTACAGATTTATCACGTATCTTGTGAATGTTGCGCCTAAGATAAACAAATGCAGCTTCATTATAAAGGACGTCAGGTCAGCAACCACAAACCCATGAGTAGTCATGGCCAAACGGTGGATTTCAGTATTTGAAAGATGACGTTTTTTTTTCTTTGAGCAAGTAAGTAATATATCATAACATTAACCGGGAGATGGAGCGGAACACCTGTATAGTATTCAGACATCTAGAAAAAGGATTTATTAACCATTAGAGTAAAAAAAAAACTTTCATTGAGGCATTAACCGTTTTGTACATTTTACCTATTTCTATTTCCTTGACTCAGGGACGTCTGACAGTGGGCTCAATACTATCAGTTAATCATGCGTTCTCAATAACTTAGAAGCCTATCAATTGTTCCATATGATCACACACATTAATTTATTGGAGTGATACTTCTCATGGTGGATTATGTTGCCAAAAAGAAGGGTAGATAAGGAAATAACATATTACCTAATGTTTATTAACAACCGGAAGAGGAATGCATTATGTTGCAAAAAAGAAGGGTAAATAAGGAAATAACAGATTACCTAATGCTTATTAACAACCGGAAGAGGAATGCGGAGAAATGAAAAAAGGAGTATGGGGAAGTGAACAATAATGATTATGAAAAAGAAGGGCAAAACATAAAACCAACTATCTTGTGAAGACTTCCTACGTTTTAGAACTTAAAGGGCAAAATTATCCATTTTTTCAGATTTAATGATTTTAAAATATTAGAAATGATTATTAAATATTAAAAACTATTAAAAAATAGATTTTAACAAATTCGATATTTTAAAAAATTAAGAAAAACGAATTAGATATTTAAAATTTAAACCGAACAAACTTTATACTCCCTTTGTCTTATATTTATTATCCACTTTTAACTTTTGAGGTTTTTATTCTTCAACCTTAACCTTAAATATTTTTATTTGTGTTATATATTACTTGATGAAACTTATAACAATAAAAAAAGATTTAAAACACAATTCATTCATATAACTTACATCAAATATTACATATCAAAAATAAAAATATTTAAGGTCAAAATTAAAAAATAAAAACTTCAAAAATCAAAAATAGGCAATAAATATGAGATGAAAACATTATTATATTCGGATGTTTAAAAAAAAATACGAAATTTTCTCAAAAAAAAAAGGCATTAAATATTTGCTGACAAATCACTGAAATCAGTTGCGATTTAACGTATTATTGGTTGAAAATCATGATATTGGAATTCTTTTTTGAAAATCATAATATTGGAATTCTCATACATAAAATAAAAAGTTGTGTTAAATGAACCAACAAGAAATAGACAGATAAGCAGTGGGGCCAAATGATGTCACTATCATCCCCATTAGCCCATGATATACATTTCGCCATCAAATGCCGAACCAAAACCCTTGCGGGTCCCATTTCATGAACCAATATTGACCACCCGAACCCGCACCGACGTTCATTTCATGAGATAATAAACGATCTACCAAGAGATGACTAGTGGGTTTTTTGTAATACCAAAAATATTTAATAACTTTCGACTAACAATTATACCCTAAAAGTTATAAAAATGACATTTTAATATGCATGAAAATATCTTGCGGTAAATAGGATGTTAAATTGATAAAATAAAATTTCAAAAAGTGACAAAATTTTGGTTCAAAATGTTCTACGAACCTTAATACATGTTTAAATTACTATTGAAGTATGTTTGGACAATATATCATTGAGTTAAACATACGATATGCAAGTAAATAACACTATGAGAAAAAAAAATATCTAATTGGTCAAATATATTAAAAATGCCGAAAATAAACATTATGTTTACTACAAAGCATATTCAAGTAATTCAACTACCGAAATGAATATGTAATGTTATTAGATTGACTAGAAGGTAATAATCATTATATATACACAGTATTAGAGAAAAAATATATATATATGTATAAATAGAAAAATCTAATCAAGTTAGTTAAATGTAAAAAAAAAAGGTTAATCACATTATTAAGGTAACGAATTATATAAAATGTTTTTAAAAATATCAATAAATTAAAAAAAAATACCGTCAAAAAGTAACAAATTTTAAATTTTTGTTTTAAAATACCATTATGATCGGTAATAGTTTTTTTTCCGGTCACATTGGTGTTTTTAAAAACAAAAGTTATAGTTTTACATATTCATGTATTTTTTTAATTACTAGTATTTTTAAAACATTTTATATAGTTCGTTATTTTTTCGTAGCTTTTTTAGTTCCAAATTTGATAATTCTTTTTTCTATTAATTTATAAAACTTGTTTATTTATTAATTTATAAAACTTATTTATTATCTAAAAATACATGAAATTTATTTATTATATAATCTTGATAATTACACATTAATATCAATCTATTTTTAAGACAAAATATTATGTTATAACATTCACAATTTAATAAAAATATGATCATTAAGTTGTGAATGTTGTAACATAAATTGTTTTTGTTTGATATATTCGTTTATCAACCAAACGATAATATATGAATCTCCTGAGAGGTCGTCAAACACCATCTGAACATAGATCCCGCTTATAAACCAATAAAATATGAGAGTCATGCGATGGCAACAAGTAGAAACATAAATTTAAACGAGGAGGTGAAAATTTGGTGGTTGATAGAGTCCTATGAGAGACAAAGTTGCCACAAACTAAAAAAAAAATGTTTGAGTGATCTAACATTGGTCGTTTTCAGCCATTTATCAAAAAAAATCTTAGTAGAAATATTGGAGAATATAAGCACCAAATAAGAAATGGTTATGGGTGTAATGGAAAATTTCGATAAACTAGACAACTCCAATTATCCAATATTTGCGACATAATATTTTGCAAATTAATGATAACCAAACAAAGAAGATTTGGATCAATGCACTAACATACACGATGAAGCAAGGAAATGCTATATCAAAAAGGATACTTTACTACACTGTTGGAATGTATGACCGAAAAGGAAGCAAGACAAGTCATACATAAAACCTACTATGGTCTATTTGTAGCTCACGGTAGTGGTAGGTTTTATAGGTTATAACAAAAGATGTGAAGCGGAAAATCTTAACTTTTAAGTGCACAATGTAACATCCCGACTCCCATGTATGAAATTTTAAGGATTTTTGTACATCACACAAGACCTACTCGACGAGTTGGAGGCCCCAATTCGTCGTGTAGAAACTAATAAAGTCGTGTGGTTTTGGGACATACTCGACGAGTTGGATGACCCCAACTCGACGAGTTGGATGACCCCAACTCGACGAGTTGAGGTTGTGCATGAAAACCCTAATTTTTAGGGTTTGCACCCTATTTAAAGGACCTTAAGTCCCCTCACCAACCTCCCTTACCACCTTATTGTCCAGAGAGAAACCCTAGTCGTGCTTTATTACTTTCTTGAGTGTGTGTGAGCTTTGGAGAGTTAATCTTGTGTTCTTTTGGAGTAAACTCGAAGATTGAAGAGATTGGAGTGAAGAGGAGGCAATAAATCCGGCATCTACTCTGTTTTGGCAACCATCTTGAGGTATAAAGTTGATACCTTGACTTCTTATTGCTTAGATCTCCTCTTATGAAAGTATATGGTCATTTTTGGTGCAAAATGGAGTTATTCTCGAATTTGAGCTTGACAAGAGGAGGTGGTTTCAGATCTGAACACCACTAAGCCTCCATGAACATAAAGTTGCCCACTTTATCTAGTCTTGGCCCTTCTCCATGCCCTAAACCTCTTATCAAGCTTAGTTTGAGTGTTTTAATCCCTTTGATGCCTTGCATGCACGTAAAGTTAGCAACTTTACGTGGTATCTTAGCCCTAAGGGGATAGATCTGTAGTTTGGGGCCTGGGATTCGACTGGAAAGGGCTGAATATGTTAAGACAGGAAAACTCGACGAGTTGCTTAGACAACTTGACGAGTTAGTGAGGGTTTTCCCGCTTTATGGATGATGAAGAGCTCGACGAGTTACTCTGGTGACTCGGCGAGTTGTATCGAGCTTTTCCTGGTTTTCTGAACACTAAAGGAACTCGATGAGTTGAGGTCAACATGGACTGTTGACCTTGGCTGTTGACTGTGACTTGGACTAGGGTTGACCAAGTTTGACCTCTAATGGTATTTTGGTAATTTGGGATTTTAATGGAATTAGTCATATGGTGGTTACAGGCAGTTGAGTTTGGAGTTGTCAGTTGGGATTCGATTTTATCAGTTCAGCACTACTTGCAAGGTGAGTTCTTCTCACTATATCAACAGGGTCTAAGGCACCAAGGTCGGACCTTTTTAGATTGTATCCTGGTTATAGGATGATGTTATGTTTCGTGATCTGTTAGATTTGTATCCTGATTATAGGATAATGTTATGATTAGTGATCTGTTAGATCGGTATTTTGGTATATAGGATGATGTTATGATTAGTGATCTGTAGATCTGTATGACTGTCTGTACATGCTAGCTAGCATATGATATTTATGTGTTGATTGTGTGATTGCGGGTGGATTGAGGCGGTCCTGCTTTGTGCTCTAGGCCAACATACCCAGGGCGGCCCGGATAGACTGCAGACCCATCAGGGCGTACTAGTCAGGCCGAAGGCCCAGAGAACGGTCCAGACAGGCTGAAGGCCTAGGAGGGCGGACCAGACATGCTGAAGGTTCTGATAATGGGCCAGATAGACTTAAGGCCCGGTAAGGGTGGTCCAGTCATACTGAAGACTCTGGGAGTGGGCCAGATAGTCCGAAGGCGCGGTGAGGGCGGTCCGGTCATACTGAAGACTCTATATGCATGTTGTTTGTTATGATATTGTTCTGGTTTGTATGGCGTTGGTATTTGGGGGGGAGGGGACTCACTAATATTCTGGCTTACAGTTGTTGATTTTGTTTCAGGTACTTCGGATGATCGTGGGAAGGTGAAGGCATGATCGTGCACCTCCTCACATTTTATGATTTTGATTTCTGGAATTCTCTGATATGAAACTATTTTGAAAACATTTTGTAATAACTAGTGGTTTTTGGATGTTTGAAAAAGTTTTAAATTTGCTTGAATTTTATGGATGTCACAAGTTGGTATCAGAGCCTTGGTTTGAGTGAATTAGAGGAACACTCGTGTGAATCCAGTCTCAAACTAAGGAAAAGATTTTCAAAATGATTTTCAAATGGTTTTCAAAATACTAAAGGAGGATGAGAGGTGTACGATCAGTCGGACCCAGTAAGTAGACCCCAGAATACCATACGATTATTTGATATTGTGATATCTTAGAACAGCATGCTAGTGATAGGCTAGGGATCTTCAGGAATTACTTGATAGAATTGCCTGATAACATGATGCCTGATAGCCTAGGGTTTTCCTTATATGAAACTGACATCATTGTTGTAATTGCTTAGTGAATGCATCACGGTTGTATATAACTAAGATATTATAGCCTGAGAATGTTTGGTTTGGCCTTATTTCCTGTTCTTGTTTGATGAAGGCCTTAGGGTAGGATCAGATATTCAAATGTCTATAGGGTCCAACATTACGTATGGCTAGCATACACGAGTGTTGCAGGGTTGGTGGAAGTTTCATGGATAAGTTGTGCGGGGTCAGTCGGCCAGTTATGAGATATTTAACCTTCCTCTAGAAGTGAGGATTGAGCGCTCGCATATGCTTATGTATATGTTAGGGCGTTGTGATGATACTTGAGACAAATATGGGTAAGTGTGGAAGGTAGCATGGGCACGTACTACTGAAAGCACAGGACCTATACGCGTAGCAAGGAAGTCACAATCCCTAGGGATTTGTTGAGAGTTGGTTCCCCATTATTATATGGAATGTATGATATCTTCTTGGTATATTTTCAACATGGTGGTTACGAGGCGATTTGTGACTGGATCCGGGTCGGGATCAGGAGATGGCGGTCAGGGTGGATGATAGTGTCATATTTATACACATATCTACGCAATATTTTAATACATTTAAGCTATAATTTAGTTAATTGCAAAGATATTTGGTACTTATAATGTTTAAATTATATTTTGCAGCCAAAAGTAGACATTCTCGAAGAAAATGATTGAAACCGACAAAAGCTGGATACTTGGAGGACTGGAGCTGAAAAAGATACAAAAAGGATGTTGCTAGACAGCTTGACCACTCATCAGTATTTTGACCATATCTCATGACTCGTAACTTCGATCGACAAGATTCAAAATGATATGAAAACTAGACAAAATTTCGGACGATTTTAGTTTTTGTGCCAAATGCTAATTCCCAGTTCTTACGACGTGAGGAGTATAATCTCATGACGTGAGATTGATTATTCTAGAAGATAGCAACGTGGAATGCAGTTTCCTTTCCGAACACGAATTCTACTGATCTCACGACGTAAGACACTAATTCTCACGACGTGAGACGCGATTTTTGGAAACTATAAATATCCCTTAGCATATCGACTTTTGGGAGGTTGGATCTGATTTCCTGGAGTTATAATCGAGCTTAGAGGTCAGAAAAGTGCGAAAAACACCTTTTGGAAGGAGAGATTGTTTAAAGATCGAGAATTTGAAGATTAGAACACTACATTCGGTTTGCATTAATTTGATTATGTCACTTTTCCATGAGCTTGTGTGTTTGATTTTAAATATGAATAGCTGAACTTCTTTACTTTCGTTTAGTTAGATGAAACCCTAATAACTATGGTTTAGTTTATTAGTTTATGGATTTATAAAAGTTGGTTTGGAGCTTGTGTTTGATTAACTTACCTAGCATGTTAAAGTGTTTCTCTTTGTTGCTTTAATTCCAGTTAAGTGTAGCTTAGTGACCATTAAATTACATGAACTTGTTTACCTGGTGATTTAGTGACCATTAAATTGCCAGAGCTAGGATTGACCACATCTTAGTTAAGTGATAAAAGTAACAATTTAACTGTGTTAGAGAACATAATTGTGACCATAATTGTGTTTAACAAATCTTACATAGCCCAATTATAATTAATAACTAATTTTGTGTTTGCTTGTGTAGGACCTTACAAAGTAGTACATGAATTGGTGAAAATATTAGTAGATTTGACCAAATTTCTAATTACATATAAATTGATAACCAGCTTTATTAATCCATAAATAAGAGCTAACCATAGGAAAAAGGTGGATTCGAAACTAAACGAAAGTGTTTTTAATATATTGATTACAACCGTTTTGTTGAGTGTTTAAGTTTGTCTGAACTTGCAAAATCAGATAAAAACCTTTTTAATTATTGTTTTATTTTAGATTAATTTTAGTAGTTAAATTAGTTAATTAAATCTGTTCCCTGTGATCGACACCCGACTTACCTAAACTATTCTATAATTCGACTAGGTACACTGCCTAGGTGCATTTTAGCTAGTTAAGTTCGTTGGCTTATAAATTTAAAACTAGTAGGTACTTTTGCACACATCAGTGGACCAGCAGTGCCCGAAACCATTGGTCAGATGAGATCATATGAGTTGGATGCCAGGATTAGGGAGATCCTGCATGATGAGGTTGCTACATTGTTCCAGGCTTAGTTACCGGAGATGTTTGGGTCTATTAAGAACACTATGGTTGAGTACTTTGATGAGCTCTATGCAGCCATTGTTGAGACGGATGTCGTTGCAACTTCCGCAGCCATAGCAGTTGCAGGTAGTGGGGCCAGTCGGGCTTTCTAGTACCGAGACTTCGATAACACGATGCCCCCGACTTTCAATGGGATTCAGGACCCAATCATAGCCATGAGGTGGCTATCTGACGTGGATGAATGTTTCTTCACATGCTCATGTCCTGCTGACCAGAAGGTCAGGTATGCTCTAAACCTGCTAAGGTCCAGAGCAAAGGACTGGTGGAGACTGATGACGGGGTCATATTCT